>NC_087344.1:30797785-31422785 GCF_030014295.1 Loxodonta africana
AAACCTGGGTATCTGAACTTCAGCTCAGAAATGAACATGGTGAAGCCGTGCAGGAATGGGAAAAATTACGACTAAGCGCCAGCCACGGCGCTGGATCCACGATCAAACGTTAAATGTGATCATGTATGAAGAAATCAGTTCACGTTGTACAACATGATTAATGTAATTGATGTCACTAAATCGTACACGTGAAAAACGGCAATAAAATCAGTACAAGGCCTGGTGCACCAAATGTTGCATTTTGTAATTAATCTTTACTTATTTGTATAGTTACACAGTATATATAGAGTCCCTGGGGGGCACAAACAGCGCTTAAGCTCCACTACTGATCTAAAGGGGCCCTGGTGGCGCAATGGTTAAGAACCCGGCTGCTAACCAAAAAGTGGGTAGTTCGAATTCAAACCCACCAGCTGCTCCTAGGAAGCCATATGGGGCAGTTCTACTCTGTCCTATAGGGTCGCTCTGAGTTGGAATCGACTCCAAGGCAATGAGCTTGGTTTGTTTTGGTTTACTAGCCGAAAGATTGATTGTTCAAACTCACCCAGAGGCACCTCAGAAGACAGGACTGGCGGTCTGCTTCTGAAAGGTCACGGCCTTGGAAATTCTATGGAGTAGTTCTACTCCGCACACATGGGGTCGCCATACACACATGGGGTCACCACGAGTCGGAATCGGCTCAAGGGCAACTACAACCACTATAACATAGTACACATGCATATTATATGTAATAAACATTAATTGTATTGTTCATCATCTCATCTACTCCCTCCAAACCCTCCAGGAGCTATTTTTATTCCCCATTTAAAAGATAAGAAAACTGGATCTTAGAATTCATGCCTTGCTCAAGGCCCTTGATACTTGACTGTTAAAGGTGGAACTTTGCCTCTAAAGCCCTCATGGTTCACTCTGGGCTTTAGTGATTCTGCAATAGCGCAGCCAGGTGCCTGCCTTGTCCTCAACACTCTCTCTGAAAGTGTTGAAGCCACTGCCAGGGACATCTAATAATTTCTAAGAGTCAATTTGACAGACAAGAAGGCAAGCACGTAGTGTGTGTGTGTGTGTGTTTGTGAAAATGCACCCAGCTGTAGAGTTAGGACCTGTATGCTTTTTGCTGTGCTTCACTTAAAACGTTTTTTTTTTTTTTTAAAGTGTCCTGTTGCCGACCTACTTTTTGAAGTTAAGAATCGTCATCAATTTTTTAGGTGTAATAAAAAATCAGTTACTGTCATCTCTGACTCATGGCAGCCCCATGTGTGTCAGAGTATAAATGTGCTCCACAGTGTTTCCAATGGCTGACTTTTCAGAAGGCTTTTCTTCTGAGGAACCCGCTGGGTGGCCTTGAACATTCAACCTTTCTGTTAGCAGCTGAGTTTGCTCGCTGTCTGCACCACCCAGGGACTTTTAACTGTAATAATGGCATTGTTTTGGAATCCATATACCTTAAAGAAACATACTGAAACACTCACATTAGCAAATTAATTGATCTGGTGGTCAGGATGTGCTCCACCATAATTCAGGGGGGAAAGGAGGGGACAGAGAAGGGGAACAGGGTTGGGGAGGGAGGGGATATAGCTGAAGAGATTGGTCATGAGTTGAAAATCGATGAGTAGATGCAGATTTATTTCACTGTTCTCACTACTTTTGTATGACTGGAATTCTCCATGATAAAATCTTTTTAAAAAAGCAACTCCCCATACACCAATGTTCATCGCAGCACTTTTCACAACAGCCAAAAGGTGGAAACAACCCAAATGTCCATCGACAGTTAAATGGATTAACACAATGCGGTGTACACACACAATGGAATATTACTCAGCCATACAGAAGTCCTGATGCACGCCACAACATAGATGATGAGCCTTGAAAACATCATGCTAAGAGAAATCAGTTGCAAAAGGAAAAATACTGTGTGATCTCTTACATAAAAAATATATAGAAACCGAAGATTATTATTGGTTACCAGGGGAAGAGACAAAGGGAGAATTTTTGCTTAGGGGGACATTGGGTTTATGTTCATGGTGGTGGAGTGATTTGGAAAAGCATAGCAAGAACACTGGCACAACTTGCAGAATGCAATCAGTATAACACGTAGAAATGGTCGAGATGGCATGTTTTGTAATATTTTGACAAAAAAAAAAAATCCTCCCCTCAAATTGGGGCTTACGCAGACAGGACTTGCGGCCATGTGGGGCAAGGTTTTGATGCGTTAAGTGAGAAACCACAGAAGCAGCACACAACACTCTGATTGACGTGTACTCCAGCTTTGGGGTTCCCCTCCGTGTCACCCCTAAGGGATGCTTACCTGGTCTCCAAAACTAAGGCTTAGAGCACCTCTCCTGGGTCCTAGAGCGTCACTCACAGCACTGGCTGCCCCGGCCCTCATTTCACCCCATCTGTTATTGATTTAACACCCACGGCCCTCATAGACCATTGAGAGAGATAATAGTATTGCTTAAGCAGAGAAGGGATGTGTTCAGAAATGTTTTAGGAAAAGATCCCTCTATGGCAAGGACTGTATTCAGCTCTTTCGAATAAAAAAATCCAGTAGAGTCAGGCAGGACACAAACAGGTAACACTGCAGTCAGCCATCTCCAGGGGATTGGTGGATCAATGGTAGACTCCTCACCTTCCACGCAGGAGACCGGGGTTGGATTCCTGACCAATGCACCTCATACGCAGCCACCAAGCATCCATCAGTGGAGGCTTGCGTGTTGCTATGATACTGAACAGATTTCAGCAGAGCTTCCTAAGACAGACTAGGAATAAAGGCCTGGCAATCAACTTTAGGAAATCAGCCATTGAAAACCCTGTGGATCACCATGATCCAAACTGCAACCCATCATGGAAGTGCTGCAGGACCAGGCAGTGCTTCATTTCTTTGTGCATGGGGTTCCCAGGAGTCATGGGTGACTTGAAGGTAGCCAACAACAGACATCTCCAATAGCTGACTGTAGGAGGGATTGTTGTTGGTTGATGTGGAGTCAATTCTGACTCACGGTGAGTCCAAATGTTACAGAGAACTGCTCCATAGGGTTTTCTTGGCTGTAATCTTAGTGGTAACAGATCTCCAGGCATTTCTTCCGTGGCACTGATTGGTGGGTTTGAACCAACCTTTAGGTTTCGAGTTCAGCACAAACCATCGGCAACATCCAGGGACTTAGCGACAATGGTGAGGTTAAAAACAGCATGTGATCAACAAGGAGCAGCTAACGAGGTCTCTTGATTCAAATCTCAGAAATGTTCAACAAACATCTGCAGCACAAGCATGTAAATAACATCGCAAGGGAGTCAGTGCTCCCCTTTCTTTCCCTGATGTCACCAGGGCTCAGGATGCATGTATCTTCATAGAAGTCACCTGTCTCCAGGTCAGGTCCTTCCTGCTGGCCCCCCATGGAATGCTTCTGGCTGCTTCCTGCTCCTCCCTCCCTCCATAGGCCCCCACTCCCTTGCTGGACAGCTCCTGCCCTTAGAAAGCCCTCCCAGCCTCAGTTGCTTCCCAGCCCTGGCTCCCTGCACAGACCAGCCTCCTGGAGCCCTGGGTAGCATCTCCTCTGTTCACATGAGTCACCCCCCAGCCAGCCAGAGACTCCCACTACCCAGGGTGTTGAGGGCTGCCAGCTGGGCAACTCGGCTCATCCCCAACTGGGCCTGGTTGGCTTGGTGGCCAGTAGGAAGCCCAGGCCAATCCCAGCCCTGGCTGGCAGCCAAAGCCAGCCTGTCCACCCAAGAGAAACACGCACGCTGGCTGCCTGCCCCGGTGTGTTTCCAGAAGAGAAATTTAATCTAATTTACAGACTTCTAGGTACATCGATAACCAAAAGGTTGCCACTGGAAAAAGTTAAAAGGTCAATCAGCCTTCCCGGTATTTACCTGGCCCAGGATTGCAAATTAAAAAGATCGACGTTCCTTATTCTCTACACAAAACGCATTTTTAAAAAAGTGAAGGGTCTAGGGAGCTATACATAGAAAGCAACAGTGAAAAGGTGGGAAGGGGGCAGGTTGGGAGTGGGGGGAGAAGAGTCCCACCCCCCCCCGGACCCCCAAGGCTCTGGGGGGCCTAGACACGGCAGGACATAGCTGTCAGCTCTGAGCTCTGAGCTCTTCCCAGCTGGGAAGGCCCCTCAGGGAGGGGGGTGGCCAATGAGGGTTTCCGTGGCATCGTGGGCTCAGTGGGGGCCTCCCGGGCCCCAGGGGGCCCAGCAGAGGGAGCATGGCTTCCCCTGAGCAAGCACCATGGCGTGACGGGGCTGCTCGACGCAGGAAGTGGGGGGCTGGGGCAGATCCCGGGCCTCGCAAGGTGCGTGTGTGTGCATGCACGCACGTGTGTTTGCATGTGTGTGCATGTGAGAGGATAGTCACGGGGCGAGCGGGAACCAGAACAAGGGTCTTTGGGGTCTTTGCAAATGGTCATAGGTGGCAGACATAGCCTTGCCTGGCTGCTGGGCACAGGGGAACACTGCCCCCCTGTGACCAGGTCAGCTGCCACCAAGACCCGGGTGCTGCCCCTGCCCGATCAGGTGGGTATGGGCTGCAGGAAGATACCCTGTGGCCCCAGAGTCCTCGGGCTGGGGGATGGGCAGCTAGCTGGCTCCCGGCACCCCAGCTGTAGTGTGCCCGGCCCCCAGGGGGCACCGGTTTGAGGTTTTGGCTTGCTCCTTTGGAAACGGAAAAGAGGAAAGAGGGGAGGACGAGGACACAGAGAAGGAAAAGGAGATAGAGGTGGCATGAGAGGGAGTCTGGAATGCTTCTGTGTTAGGGCGCCTCTGCTGCCGCTGTCTGTGCCTGCGGGGCCTGGGGCTCCTCGGGCGGGGGGTCTGCTTTGGAGAAATTCATCTCCAGGATATGCCGCTGTAAGTGCCGCACCCACTCCTCCTGGATGGAGAGGGGGCCCTGGAATTCTACCTCACAAAACCTGCGGGAGAGAACAGAGAGGGAGGAGTGGTCATTGCTATCAGGAGAGGTGGAAGTGTAGCCCTCCATGTCCCTGAGCAACCTGGCCAAGTCCTGGGCACCAGGTACCTGGTGCTACTCTGTGGGGATAAAGCCCAGGATTTGAGGAAAAGGTGCCCAGAAGCCAAATGTTTCCCAATGGACAGCTACCTGTATCCCTTATAGGGTCATGGGTGGGGCCCCCTGGAGCCCCCTATCTCTGCTCAGGGCAGTCTACTGGTTCTGGGGCTGGGTAAGGACCACTTGGTCTCCCAAATACCTCATGTATTTGAGGCAGGCATGTGATCTGAGATGAGAGAAGGCAAAGGGAAGCAGGCCCTGTTCAGGGGGCTCCGGGACTGGAGAGGGTACTAACTCACAACTATCCACCTCCTCACAGTCACGCACCAACTTGCCTAGACCCCTCTTTCTGCACTCCCAGCACCAAGTCCAGGCCTAGTTCTGACAGCTTTATAGATACTAAACTCATTCAATCCTCATAACAGATTTGTTACGTAGGTGTACCATTGACCTGTTTCATAGGTTACAAAATTGAGGCAAGGAGCAGGTAAGTCCTTGTTCAAAGTCAGTAAACTGAATAACTACCAGAGTTGGGATTTGAAATAAGGACTCACCAACTACCAAGCTTCAGGGTCTTAGCCTGATGCTCTGTGAGGAGCTTTCAGGCTGGGCCCAGCCACACTCAATGGCAGAGGCTTAGTGCCATCCATAGGCTCTGGGCAGGCCAGCCCCCACTGGGTGGGCTCCTTTCTTCCCTGGGGGCAACATACCTGCACTTAAGGGTGTAGATATTGCCGACAAACTTGACGAGTGAGGTCTGGGGGGGCCGGGGCACCAAGGAGGGCACCGGCCGGACCCGGGGCGGGGGCTGCCGCGTCTCCTCCAGCTTCTGCTGCAGGTCATTAGCCTCCTCGCCACCCCGGGCCGAGGCCACATCTGGGGGCCGGGCTTGTCGGCGTTCGAATTCTGAGCAGGGGAGAGGTGTGGGAGGTGAGCTGAGGGCCAGGCTACTGGGGAGGTCCCTGCCTCCAGCAACCAGGGGGTGGAGGCTGGTGGGGGCTTGTTGACAAGATAGCGGGTGGTGGAACACTGCCTGGATGGGTCTTGGGACAGTGTGGGATGGTGGACGGATGAGTGACAGGTGAGTAATTACAGATTAAATGAGCAAACTGATCAGGATGTGACAACGATGCAGACAACTGGACGCAACGGTGAGTATGTGAGTGTGAGGACATGGGGTCAGCAGACCCACACAAGGTCACCCAGCTGCCCTGCTGGCACTCACTGTTGATGTTCTGCCGCTGGTGCTCCTCTGCCTTCACCATGCCTGGTGGGCTGGCTGCCAGAGGCCGCTCCCCGCCATCAGCTGCCCGGCTGGCCTCAGGACCTGGCTCACCCCCAGCACTGCGGCCGACCATGGCCAGGCCACCAGGTGCCAACCCGAGGGCCAGCCGCTTGTCACCATCACGGCCATGGCCTGCGCTTCGGAACTTCTTGGTGAAGGGGCGGCCACCCTGGATGTAGCTGCGGTAGGCGCCCACCTTCTGGGGCCGGTGTTTGATCCACTCGCTCAGCGTCTCAATGGGTGAGCCATTGACACACCACTCGGTCACGCCAAACTGCCGCAGATGTGCCCGTGCGTGGCTGGCCAGGGCCTTGCGGTTTTCGAAATAGAGGCCACATAGCTCACAGCAGGCCTCGGTGGCTGCGGGTGGAGGGGTGCTACTGAGCCATGTCTCAGAGGGGGCCTGAGGACCCAGACACCCCGCCCTGGGCCGGGGGCCAACCCCACCTCTCTTGGGGCCTCCCCACGGGGCCACTGCCTGGGGTCAGTGTGCACATGGCATGGCCCTCCCCACCCGCTGCTTACAGGAGTGGGAGGTCTTCTCATGGAGGGTCTTGGCCTTGAAGGGCAGTTCAGTCTGGATGTAGGTCTTGGCTTTGACCTCCGCGGGGAGGAGGCGGTCCTCCTGCAGCAGACGCTTAGCTGTCACCGTGCCCAGGTAGCCGGTAGCTGAATGCTTGGCTCCTGTGATGGGCGTCAGGCTGAGCTCGCGGGGGACCTGGGCAGGCCCCACTCCTAGTTTGCCAGGCCGGCCCACCAGGGGTGCCAGCGGCAGGGGAGCTTGCAGGATCCCAGGGGCGGCGGTGGGGGGCCCTTCCTCTGCCAGGGATGGGGCCAGGTCGCCGGCAGGGGGCTCCTTCTTAATGAGGCACAGCTTAGACTTCTTCTTGAGGATCTCCCGCAGCGTGTCAATGGGCGAGCCATTGACAGACCACTCGGTCACACCCATCTGTCGCAGGTGGGAGCGCGCGTGGCTCGACAGGCCCTTGCGATTCTCGAAGAATTCGCCACAGAATTCGCAGCGGATGTCACGTGTTGGCTCAGCCCGGGATGCTGCAGAGAGTCCAGGTGGGGCGGGGGAGGAGGAGAAGGAGGTGGTGGTTGTGTGTGGGAAGCCTCCGAGCTTGACCCAAATGGCTCACTTCCTGTCTGTGCCCCAGAGGCCCTGTCCACACTCAGTCCTGCCGCTTGCTCTCCTCAGCACACATCCCAGCAGGCTTCACACTGCCTGCCCGGGACACCATGGAGGGTGCCGAAAAAGCACTGCCTATGCTCTTGGGGTCAAATGCCAGCTTTGCTGCTGATCCCATGTGATGCTGGGCAAGATGCTTCCCCTCCCTGAGCCTCCATTTCCTCTTCCTGAGCCTTGGCTTCCCTTCCTTGAGCATCAGTTACTTCTCCCTAAGCCTCAATTTCCCTTCTGAGCCTGTTTCCCCTCCCTGAGCCTCAGTTTCCTCCTCTGGAAAATAGAGACTGAAACTACCACCTCCTGGTGCTACTAGGAGGGTCTCTAGCCATAGCAGCCTGAGACACATGGTGCAGAGTGGGCACATGGTGGACGTCACCTCGGGGGCACTCCAGCCTGGTGACTCTGGGCACGGAGTGAGAAGCCAGCGAAGGTGACATCACAACCACTGCCTACGGAGCGCTTTCTCTCACCGGGAACTTAGCGAAGTGCTGGATCCCACTCGAGCCGTAGGAAACCCTGTGGGGTTTGTACTACCACTGACATCCACCCTTTGAATGGAGGAAACTCGCCCAAAGCCACTTATTGCTAGATTGTGGAGGAACCCAGACCTAGACTCAAGCCTGACTGCAAATTTTAAGCACTTATTTAAAATGAAAAAAAAAAAAAAAAAAAAAAGCTGTTACTGAGTTGATCCCAACTTGTGGTGACCCCATGTGTGTCACAGTAAAACTGTGCCCCATGGGGTTTTCAAGGCTAGGACTTTTCTGGAAGCAGATCACCAGGCTTTTCTTCCAAGGCACCTCTGGGTGAACTCGAACCTCCAAGCTTTTGGTTAGTAGCTGAGCACATTAGCTGTTTGTGCCACCCAGGTACTCCTACTCAATTACCAGCAATGTCCAAAGAAAAAAAGAAAAAAAACACTGTAGAGACATCCACTTCCAGCCTGCCCCCAGTAAACATCACTAATTGATCGCTGGAGTCGTTCTGTCTCAGAATCTGGTTGGCAGCCACCACCAATCTATTGAAGACGGCACGGAACCTTTTTGCCACCCTGGCATCTGGCGTGACACAATTTGGCACCAGGAGTGGGTCTGAGTAGCAGAAATGTACAGATGTCCAGCTACCTCTTCATCCTACGGGCCTGCGTCTCCCCTATTCCATTTTACCTCAAAGAGCTTGGGGTACCCCATGGGGAGGCAGAGAGGAGCTCCCTTCGCTGTTGTCCCTGCCCTGCCCCAGGGTCACTTACACAGGTTCAGGGGGGTCATGTCTTCCCGAGACGCCGCCCAGGGCCCCTCAGACGGGTGTGACTCCCCGTGAAGGGCCCCGGGCAGCATCTCCCGCTTGATCTCCACCCGCATCTGTTCAGGCTTCAGCTTCTTGGGCAAGGAGGGGGCAGCCAGGCCTGAGAACATCTTCCGGGCCGTGGGGGGCGGAGAAGCAGCTGGTGAGTGGCCCAGGGGGCTGCCTGACGGGTGCGGCAACTTCTTGCCCATTGGCGAGAGGTGTAAATCGGCAGGGCCGCGGGCTTCCAACGAGCTCCCTGGACCGCCCACCATCTTGGCCAGGGCCTTGGGGCTGGGTCCCGGCGGGTTTGGGGGTCCACCGGGCCGGGAGTGGGCCTGCTGCCTCTTGAGGATCTCTCGCAGCGTGTCGATGGGCGAGCCATTGACATACCACTCGGTCACGCCCATCTGCCTCAGGTGGGACCGCGCATGGCTGGACAGGCCCTTGCGGTTCTCGAAGAACTCCCCACAGAACTCACAGCGGATGTCGCGTGTTGGCTCGGGGCCCGAGGCTGCAGTGGGCGGGGGGAGGCAAGAAAAGAGGGACAGTCAGCACCAGGGACAGACAGCTGGGGATGGCAGTGCCGCCACCTGCAAAGCGTCCAGGCCAGCTGGGTGTGGGCGGCAGCTGGCTAACACCTGGGGTGGTGATGGAGGGCAAGTGTGAGCGAGGGGCTGAGGAGCGGGCAGGGGCAGCACCAAGACTCCACAGCTCTGAGGACATGTGCCAGCAAGGACAGGAACGAGGGAGCTAAGCGGCCTCTAGGCGCCACAGGCCTTGCAGATCGGGGGCAACCATGGGCATGTTCTACACCAAAAGGCAGGACCCGCCCCTTGGCCTTCATTCTCAGGGAGGGTCAAGGTCATGGAGTTCAAAGGCCAAGAGCAAGGGCCCAGCAGCTCACTGCCAACAAGATTTCTGGGCAGCGCCGGGCCACTGCCCAAGCCCACGTCTCCTCCCTGCCCCCGCTGGAAGGGGCCACGACCCCCAGGGAGGGGCACCAGGGCCCGCAGGGAGGGGGGGCGGCTGAAGCGAGAACCTACAGAGGTTGAGAGGAGCCGGCTCCACATCAGAGGCCCAGAAAATGCCAGCAGTGGCGGTGGCCGAGAGGTCCTGCTTCCCCCAGGGGCTTGCCGCACCCACAGCCTTCAGCTTGGCCCTCTTGGCCGGCGGTGGGGGGGGGAGCAAGGAGAGGGCCGCGGAGGCAGGAGGAGGCCGCCCCGGCTGGGCCAGGGCGCCGCGCCCCGGTGGGAGGCGGAGGTGGACGCCGTCCCTCCTGATGAGCCCGTGGAGCACGTCTATGGGGGATCCCTTGGCGTCCGGGTCGCTGACGCCCAGGTGGCGCAGGTGGGCGCGGGCGTGGCTGGACAGGCCCTTGCGGGTCTCAAACCAGGCACCGCACAGCTGGCAGTCCAGCTCTCGGCCCCCGTCACTATCTAAAGCTGCGGAGACAAAACACAGGGGGGTTCACGGCCGCCACCTCGGCCGGCCCTGGGCTTGGAGGATGGAGGGCTGCAGAGACACTTAGCTGACCAGGCAGCAGGGGGTCCAAGACTCACACCGCACAGGGACTATGAGGCTCTGGAAGGCAGGAGGGCCTGGTCCCTACCTGGCCTAACCCTTGGGCACCGCTGGAGGAGGGGAGGATGGAGAGCATATAGATTCAGGACGGAGAGGCAGTGGCAACCCCAGGGGTCCTGGTGATGGTAGCCGCATGAGGTGGATAGCAGGGCCCTCCCTACCTGGCTGTATCTCACAGCCAAAGGCACATCTGCCCAGGGCCCTGCTCCTGGAACCTCAGTGGACTCAGTGGAGGCAGAGTGTGAAGGGACAACACGGTGCCCCACTGTGCGGGGAGCTAAGTCCTGGGTGGACCCCAACCCTAATGTCCACAATGTATGGGAGGGTCTGTTGTCCTAAGGAACACCCTTGCTAACCCTTGCCCACTCTGCCTGGAGGATCTCTCCCTGAACCCTATTTGCTGAGCCCATACGTGCAGCTCCACCCCAGGCACAGCTGGAGACACCTGTTCCCAGCACGGGATGGCCAGGAAGCTGGGCTGATGAGAGGCGCACGAAGACAGGGCCAAATTAAAGACGACCTGGTTGCCTGCACAGGGCCCAAGGCGCAGCCCTAGTTACCTTCGCTGCCCCTACCTGGGTCCCAGGGAAGGCAGAGCTGCCGCTAAGTGGTGAGGATGCCCCTGGCAGGCTCAGCAGCTGGGGCCAGGCCTCAGGGGAAGAATAGCGAGGGAAGGATTCTGTGCAGGTGGCCCAAAGGGAGACTCAGCCACCCTGACACTCCCTCTGGCCTGACAGACCCAGAATGCAGGAGCTACAGTCCCTGTTGCCCTCACCCTGGGCCCTCCCGGTGCTGGGACCCCCCCTCAGCTCCTGGGACCCACACTCACTGAGGTTCAGGGGCCCCTCATCCTCCGACTGGGGCCACTGTGCCTTTGGGGAAGCCGGCCGGGGGCTCAGAGACAGCTGGGGACTCTTGTCCTCGGGGTTCTTCGGAGCCGGGGAGCCCGCCAGGGCCAGCGGTGTCTTCTTGAGGAGCGGGGAGCTGGGGGGGTGAGATAGGCCCTTGGCCGAAAAGCCAGGTGGTGACTTGATGGCCTTGTTGACAGCGGGGGCATCCAGGGGTTTGGCCAGGGCGAGCAGGCCGGGGCGCGAGGCTCCAGCAACCACCTCCTTCGGCGAGCTGGACTTCTTGGCCAGGCCTGGCGGCAGCCCAAGGGACACATCAGGCAGGCCCTTCTGCTTGACAAGCTCATAGAGGAGGTCAATGGGGGCGCCGCTGCTTTCTGACTCAGCCACCCCCAGTTGCCGCAGGTGGGAGCGTGCGTGGCTTGACAGGCCCTTTCGAGTCTCGAAGCAGGCACCGCACACCTCGCAGGTGGTCAGGCTCTGGGCTGGAGGGCAAGACAGAGGTCCAGAGGGCAGGCGGTGATGCTACCTGGGCCCTGTATACCTACAGCCACTCCCCAGCCCCACTCACCCCAGGGACCCTGCAAGACTTTCACTTCTGTCAAGTTCCCTTACTCCATACAGTCACCACACTGAGGCGGGAATGGGCCTGCCCAGTTTGCAAATAAGGAAACTGAGTCTCACAGAGAGGAAGAATTGTGTCCAAGGGTGTGTGGCAGGAGGGAGCCTACTACGCCTGGCCAGTGGGACTCCTTTCAGATCTCCAGTGCACCCAAGGATCCTAGTAACAGGTTTCACACAAATTCTGATCCACCAGCCCCCCTTGGCAGTTCAACTTATGCACTCAACGCTGGGCTGGTAGCCCCGGTTCCAGTGATCCCTGTACTCTTCTGCAAAGCCCTCGCTCCTGCCTATCTGCGTCTCTGCCCGCCCCCCCCCCCACTTTAATGTCCCCAAGGGCAAGAACCAAGTCTGCTTTGTTCACATCATATTCCTGGGGTCTAGAGCGGTGCCTGTTACTACGCAATAACGGCCTTAAGACCAACGGATGGACAGATTGGGGTCTCACGGAAGATCACACAAGATTGCATAAGAACGGAGTCGGTAAGTGACTGGGTTTGAGTACGAGCTCCTGACCACATTGCCCTTTGCTTCTCTGGGTGCCCTCCCGGCAGGGCCTCACAGAGAAAGCCAAGGCCACCCTAAGGCCCCACACTAGCACCTGGGCTCAAGAGCTCCCCTGTAAATGTGACCAGCACCCCTGCCCTGCCTGCTGCCTGGGCAACTCACCCTTGAGGTCCGGCAGCTCCTGCTTGCTGCCATGGGGAACCTCTGCAGCCACTTTGCTGCTCAGCCGATTGGCCACTTGCTCCAGGGGCCCAGGGACAGGCAGGCTCTTCTTGGGGAGCAATGGGGAGCCCAGGTCCATGGGCACCATTGCATTCTCCTCAGAACCTAGGCCTGCGGGATTGGGGAGACAGGCTCAGCCCAGGCCAGCCTGGAGTCCAGGAGGACTGAGGGGGCCCTCGTACTCATCTTTGAATGAAGTTGGGGCTCCACCCATCACCCCCAGCACCAATGCAATCCAGGGACACCGAGACCACCCACTGACAGCGGAGGCAACTTTCACCCCCAGAAGGTAGAGAAGCCAGGAGAGGCAGTGCTAGCCTGAGCCGAGATGCTTTTCCTCTGGTCTTGGGACAGAACTTGGCTGGGGAGCAGGGAGAATCTGTCAGTCTTGGGGGAAGTGGGGCAGTCAGGACAACAAGGGAAGACCAGGGTCAGAGGCCAAAGATAAGGTGGGGAGCAGAGGACAAAGTGAATCTCCACTAGAAAAGGTGGCAGGAGCTGTGTCTGCAGAGGACAGTGGGGGGTCGGGGGTGGTCTCCCTATCACAAGCTGAGTCCCAAGTGGGGTACAGTGAGAACGGGGAGCCTGGACCATTAGGAATCTGACTGGGGATAGGTAGAGCAGGACTTAGAGAACTTTGTCTGAAGTTTCTAGACAACTGTCAGGCCAGGGAGCTTCCTGGGACGAGAGGTGTGTAGGGAAGGAGAATCAATAGCAGGTTTTCACAGTCTAATTTTTTAAGGAAAGGGTCCTGGAAGGCCTGGTGAGCCTCAAGATTAGAGTTTGAGGATGAAGAAGCTGTGTGTCAGATAGGCCAAGAAGAGGAATACATAATGGGGCAAGGAGCCAGGAAGGTTCCCTGCTCAGTTTGTGTCCTACAGGAAGGAGCAAGAAGACAAGCTGGAGGCCACTGAGGACTTTTGTCAAAGTCTCCGGGTGGGATGGGCGCGTCTGTCAGTTGGGGCAGGGACCGTATCAGGGCCGAGGTGACCGGCTGAGAGTTTGTTTCCGCGGACGAGCGGCCCAGAACCGTGGCAGGGCCGCTCCAAGGAGTGAAGAGGGCGTCTGTCAGACGGGGCAAGGGTTCCCGGAACGGCGGCGGGGAGTGTTTCCGAGACCGGGGCCCGGCGACCGGCGACCGGCGACAGGAGGCCCGGGGCCCGCGCGACTGGAGGGCCGGGAGCAGTGGGAGTCCCGGAGACTGGGCGGCGGACGGCGGTGGCGGCAGGGCCGGGCAGACCGCGGACTTTTCCTTCCCTGTCCTTCCCGGCGCAGGCTCTTACCGGGCGCAGGCGCCGGCCCGGGCCCCGGCTCCGGCTCGGCCTTGGGCCCGTCCCGCGGCGGCAGCGGCGGCGGTGGCGGCAGGGGTGGGGGCGGCGGCGGCGGCGGCGCTGGGGGGGCGGCGGGGCCCGGGCTCGGGGGACCGTGCAGGGGCGCCCCCGAGGGCGCGCGCTCCCGGGTGCCCCCCGCGCGCGGCCCCGCCGCCGCCCTGCTCTCCGCTTTTGTCACTCGGCACTGGGCGGTGGAGGCGGCCATCTTGGCACCGGCGCACGCGGGCCGGCCGCCCCAGGCGGGAGCAGCCGAGCGCCGAGCGCCGCCAACGCCGAGCCCGCTCCGCCCCGCCCCTCGGGGCGCGCCCAGGGTGGCCGGCCGAGAGCAGAGCGACGCGAGCGGAACACGGGTCCCGGCCCTGCGGACTGGCGCCTGGCTAGCCGACCCCCGAGCCGCCGATCCCCGACCGGGCGGGACCGCCCTCCCCTCTCCCCGCATCCTAAGGCCAAAACGGGACTCCTGCCCCACGCACCCCGCGTAACAGCATCCAGGCCCCTGGAGCCCCGACGGGCCAGTGGGACCTGAAGTCTCGCTCTCCAGTCCGGGATCCTGGAAGACGCCCGATCCCAGTCATGAGAGTCCCCTCGACATAATACTGGGACTCAACTGTCCCCCGACGGCGCTGTTCAGTGCTGGGAACCCCCTCAAAGCCGGCATCGTCTTCCAAGCACTCCCTGTCCCTACCCCCAACACTAAACAGGCTGCCCCCCACGCCGCGGTGCCTTGACAGCTGGGTGGGGCCAGAATTTGACCTTTGCTCCGCCCCAGACCTGGCACCGCCTCCCCTTGGCCCCTTTAGGGGGAAGGGGAGGCTTCTAAGGACAGGGCACATGGGGTACCCAGACCTGGTCCCTAGTCTTGGCCATTCTCCAGGTAACTTCCAGCATCTTTATACACCCACCAACAAGTAAGTGTCCACTGAAAGGGTGGTCACAGCCCTCCCTCCCAAAAATAAAGCCAGGACAGCGCCAACCCCACCTCCTGTCTGTAGGCTGACCACTTACACTCCAATGGCCTGTCACACTGGTCATCTAGCAGAAACGACTCAGCTGCTGGACACATGTTCCTTATCCCAGGTGCCTGGCCTGGGTGCCCAGTGAGGAGCATAAGCCTGATACCTAGGGCTCTGAAGACCTCCGCTGGGATGATTACGGAAAAAAAGGGGCAGGGCTGGAGCTGACATACCACCTCCTGTGTCCCCAGCCATCCCAAGAGCCAGCTCCACCTCCCAACCAACCCAGAGAGGGACACTGCAAAGCAAGCCAGGTGTGTGAGCCGAGCACCCAGGGTACAACCTTTAGCAGAGGCAAGACGCCTGTCCCCACTCTGCCTGTCGCCAAGGTGCAACCTCAGTTTTCTCCTTGTCAAAGGCGGAGAGGGGGCTCTGGTAGCCCACCTTCCGCTTTGCAGACCCTGACTGCCTTTCAGAGGTGAAAGGGCTTACAGTTGCATCCGGCTGAGCCCAGAGTACAGATCTAGGTAGCACCCTGAAAGCTGCAGTTAGGAAAAACAAGGAGGGGAGCTCCAGCCAGCACCTGGATAATTCCATGTCTCCAAACCCACCAGGAGTCCCTGGGTGGTGCAAATGTTTTGAGTACTCGACTACTAGCCCAAAGGTTGGCTGTTCCAACCTACCCAGAGGCACTTCGGAAGACTGGCCTGGTGATCTGCTTCCAAAAGGTCACAGCCTTGAAAACCCTATGGAGCACCGTTTACTCCGCATACGTGGGGTCGCCGTGAATTGGAGCCAACTAGGTGGCAACTAACAACAACAAAGGCCACTTCCTCTGCACAGCTGCTTTCTCTGCCTCTAGGTTCAGTAAAGGTGCCCACAAACTCAGGGTTTGCTAGGCTGGGTCCTTTACCTTGTCCACTTCCCACATGGTGTCCAGTG
Source organism: Loxodonta africana (assembly GCF_030014295.1). NCBI lineage: Eukaryota > Metazoa > Chordata > Mammalia > Proboscidea > Elephantidae > Loxodonta > Loxodonta africana. The sequence continues at coordinate 30,813,562 of NC_087344.1, forward strand.
TTAGACACCACCATCAAATAGTACTATGGGATTTCCCAAACCATTGTCCACCAAAGAGACCACCCAACATGATGCTTTTTTTATAAGTCCAGCCCTGCTGCTATGTGGCCACGCAAAGCAGATGACACCCATTTCCTTATTTGTAAAACAGCAACATAATACTTTACCCCACAGAATTATTTTGAGGCATAAATGAGATGATACAGGTCAAAATCTCAATACACAGAATTGCTTGATTAATGGAAGGGGTTATCAGTGCTACCAGAAAATTTAGGAGTCATCAAATCTAGACGCTAGAACTGCGCTGTCCAACGGGGTAGCCACTAGCCTAATATTAGCCTCATTTCAAGTGCTCTGCAACCACACGTGGTTCGTGGTGATCATCTTGGGAAGTACAGAGAACATCTTCACCATCTCAGAACATTCTAGTGGACATCACTGCTCTAGACACACAGGAGTCCCTGGGTGGTGCAAATGGTTAAGCACTCAGCTGATAACCAAAAAGTTGGCAATTAACTCCACCCAGAGACACCTCAGAAAAAAGCCTGGTGATCTACTTCCAAAAAAATCAGCCACAGAAAACCCTGTGGAGCATACTTCTACTCTGACACTCACGGGGTCACCATGAGTCAAAGTTGACTCAACGGCAACTTTTTTTTTCCCCCCTAGATACAAGGTGTCATTAAGAGCAAGGATTCTGGAGCCCAGCTGCCTGGTTTCATATCCCGACTGCACTACTGACAGCTGTGCGACCTCAGGCAAGTCAGTTAAGCTCTCTGTGCTTCAGTTTCCTCATCTGTAAAATGGGGCCCATAATAATGCCTTCCATATAGAGGTGTTGTGAGGATGTAAATGAGTTTGTGTTGGTTTAAGAGGCTCAGGAAGAGCTCAGTAAATGTTTGCTTGATCATCATCAGGAAGCACGAGGAAGCAACGGGATTCAATCCGGTCCCTGAATAAAACAGAAATGACCCCACATGGCAGGGTGGTTGTGAAGACAGTGTGAATGTGCTTTGTAAAGCAATTCATAGTGCTTCCCAGAAAGTAGACTGGTGCTCCCCAACCCTCCATCCCCTGGGGCCCCCAGAAAGGGTCAGGCCCCTGCCCTGCCCACTCCCTCCCCTTACCATCTCCGTAGACTGGTCCAGGGTCCTCGGCCCAGGTGGGCGGGAAGGGTACTGTGAGAGGTAGGCGGGGCCGGCGGGAGGTGAGATAGGCACCAGGTGGTCCCCCAGGCTCACAACCCAGTGGACTGGGGGGCTGCTCGACCGCTGAGGTGGCCAGCAGCTCCTGCAGGATGTTGATGGGCGAGACCGTGAGCTCCCAGTTGGTGATGCCGAAGTCACGCAGGTGGGCACGGGCATGGCTGGAGAGGCCAGCCCGTGTGTCAAAGCCAGCCCCGCAGAAGTCACAGCGCATAAGGCTGAAGGTGCCCGGGTCGAAGTTAGCCACTGCAGAGGAAGAGAGGACACAGCAGCCTGGAGAGGGTGGCCCTACAGTTCCAGCCCTGTTACCAGGGCTGTTCACCTCTGCAGATAACATAGCCACCCTGCACTGCCTTCCTCTCCTTTGCCATTCACACTCCCCCTCCAGGAAGTCCTCCTGCCTGACCTCCAGGTCCTTCCCTCCCACATCTCCCAGCGCCAGGGACCTCTCCCTTAGAAACAGTCTCCAGTTGTGGACTTGCCATCATGTGGGGAGTCTTAGATTAACACCCTTCTCATGTCTAGAGATCAGGTCTAGTTTTACTCATATGACCACGATGGAGTCCCTGGGTGGCACAGTTGGTGAAGCACTCAACTACTAAGCAAAAAGGTTGGCACTTAGAACCCACCCGGAGGCACCTTGGACGAACCTGGCAATCTGCTTCTAAAAGGCCAGAGGCTTGAAAACCCCATGGAGCAGGTCTACCATGACACACATGGGGTCTCCAGGAGTTGGAGTCATCTCAGTGGCAAGTGGTGGGAAAAATGACCAATGCTATAAATTAAATATTGATTAGATGAACCAATGGATATTCTAGAGCCTTCTCGGACTGCCCAGGCTGAGTGAGGGGCCTCCTCTGGGCTTCCCTGACTCCCTGTGCTTCCCCTGTCACAGCCCTGATCACTCCATGATGTCATGTCATAACTGCCTGGTTTCATGGCTATCTGTCCCCTGGCTCCCTGCCATCCCCAGCGTGTGCATATACACGTACACACACACACACACACACACACACACACACACGCATACTCACACACTCACTCACTCACTCATTCACTCAAACACTTGATCAGCCTCTCCCCAAATAGGTTCCATATCTGCCAATGTCAGAACCACCCGATGTTTGCGTTGGAAACAGATCTCTGGAACAAGAGCCTTGGCACCTGAGAACCTGTGTAATCTCACAGGCATCCTGAGGGGTGAGGGAGGGTTATGAAGCCTCCAAGAACCCCACCAGTCTGGGCTGTGACCACCAGGAGAACAAGGCCTACTTTTTTCTGTTCACTGCTATGTCCCCAGGTACCCAGAACCCAAGCAACCTCACTCAATAAATATTTGTCGAACGAAAGAATAAATAGAATTCCCTGCCTGCAGCTGACTCCTCTGCCCAGAATCCCTTCTCCAGCTGCTGATATGACCAGGGCACTGGGGCGTCCTCATACATCCACCAATGGGGGGGCCTTTGCTGTGGCCCCCAGGTCTTCCTGGAGGGAGGCCCCGACTTCACCCTGCTTGAAGTCCCTGGGAGGCACAAATGGTTAATGCAATGAGCTGCTAACCGAAAGGTTGGCAGTTTGAGTCCCCCCAGAGGTGCCTCAGAAGAAAGGCCTGACTTCTGAAAAATCAGCCATTGAAAACCCTGTGAAGCACAGTTCTACTCTTACACACATGGGGTCGCTGTAAGTCAAAGCTGACTGAACAGCAACTGGTTGAAGAGTCCCTGGGTAGTGCAAATGGTTAACCAATTGGCTGCTAACTGAAAGGCTGAAGGTTCAGGTCCACCCAGAGGTACCTCAGAGGAAAGGCCTGGCAATCTACTTCCAAAAAATTAGCCACTGAAAACCCTATGGAGCACAGTCCTTTTCTGGCATACATGAGGTCAATCTCAGAATTGGCTAAATGGCAACAGGGCTGGTTTTTTGTTTTGTTTTGTTTTTTGGGTGCTAAGTTAAGGGGGGATTTTGGAAACCCTGGTGGCATAGTGGTTAAGTGTTATGGCTGTTAACCGAAACGTTGGCAGTTCAAATCCACCAGGTGCTCCTTGGAAACTCCGTGGGGCAGTTCTACTCTGTCCTACAGGGTCGCTATGAGTCGGAATCGACTGGTCGGCAACGGGTTTTGAGTTTACGGGGGGATTTAGAGCAAGGGCAGGTGAGTGTGCTCTGGGCCCAGCCCTGCACCTCCTGGGTCTTGGAGGTAGGTGCTGCATTGAAGCTGCCCTACCTTTTTTCTTCTTCTTCTGGAAGGAGAACCTGCGCTCGATGGCCTTGACTTCCTCGGCTGAGATGAAGTGCCGCACATTGTAGCTGACACCCACGCGGTTAAGGTGGCCCCTGATGTGGTTGGCCAGGCCAATGCCATTATGGAAGCGGTCCGGGCAGTAGGGACACTTCCGTTCCTCGTGCTTCAGGTCCGCTGGGTCCCCATCTAGGAGTGTGTCCAGCCCCAGTGGACCACCGAGCGGTGCATCTAGCAGCAGGAAGTCCAGGGGGTGGGCACCTCCCAGCCCCAGTTCCTCAGCCTGCAGCCTTGGGGGTGCCCTGGCCGCTGCCATGACTTGCGGCCCGAGCCTTGCCACCAGCACAACTGGGACCATCTTACGGAGTTGCTGTTGCTGGGCCTGTGAGCCCTCAGCTGCCTGCAGGGCTCCTTGAAAAGTCCGCTTGAGCTCCAGAGCCAGCTGTGGGATGAGGGTGACAGCTGGAGGTGGAGAGACCCGGTTTTCGGGGGTAAAGTCCATTTCAGAGATCAGGGTCACGTCATCCTCCTCTCTGCTCCAGGGGTGCCTCTGGTCCCCCAGCTGGCCCAGGAGTTCGCAACCCACAGCACCCTCCAGCTCCTGTGGGTGCAGCGGGTAGACAGAGCTTTTATTTCTTGGCTGCACGGGGTAAGGGGCGGATGCTAATGGGGAGGAATAGGCTGGCTTTCCGAGTGGCCTCTGGAAGGCGCCATAAAGGGGAGACTTTGACAGTGGGAAATCCTGCATGCTCAGCTGCTGGTAGGCTGGCCCAAAGGCCAGACTGGGGTCGTACCCAGAAGGACTCGCCCGCCATGGGGAGGCCAAGTGTGGCTCAGCTTTGCCAAAGTAGTCCTCAGCAGCATTGGGGAAGCGAGCATATGCATCCTGGCTAGTGCCTGGCTGGCTGGCGGGGTCCTCCTCAAAAGCCTCGCCATCATCCCAGTGGGGACGGGCGTGCACAAACTGCACGTGCTCCCTCAGCAGGCTCTCGCTCGGTGCGGGGAAGCCGCAGAAGCCGCAGGCACTGAGGCCTGGGGCTGACGCGTAGGGCTTGAAGGCGAGGCTGGGGGCCTCGGAGCCTGGGCTGCCAACCCCACTGCTGCCCCCACCACTGCCATAGGGCTCTGGAGCCTCCAGGCCACGGTGCTCACGTGCATGCAGCTTGGCGTGCTGCGTGAAGGCCTTGGAGGAGTTGGTGCCGAAGACACACTTGGGGCACTGCAGCCGTGCCTGCCGGCCTTCATCCTCAGGTACTTGCTTCAGCTTCTGGATCTCCTCGATGATCTTCTCCCGGGAGGCCTGGTGCAGCTGCCGGTGCTGCTCAAGAGTGCCAGGGTCAGTGAAGGCCCAGCCACACTCGCTGCAGGCCAGCGGGGCCAGCTCAGCTGGGGGCTCCTGGCCCGGGGTGCGGCGGTGCTGGCTCATGTGCTCCAGGAGGTGCTCCTTCTGCCGGAAGTAGATGCTGCACTCGATGCACGGGAACACGGCCGGCTCCTCGTCCTCGTCCTCATCCTCGTCAGGGCTGGTTGTCCCCTCAGTCACCTCCTCCAGCAGCTCACACAGGTAGGGCCCAGTCTGCAGAGGTGGCAGCAGTGGCTGCAGCCGCTCCACAGATGCCTCCGAGTTCACTGTCCAGGTCTGTGTGGCCACCTCCGAGGCAGCCCTTGGCAGGCTCCACTCAGATGGTAGGGCCAGCGCCTTGGGGTCCACTAGGTCCCCTTGCGTGACTGCTATAGCCATCGTCCGAGGGTTGTCTGCTGGCACAAGGACCCTCTGGAAGGAGTCCAGGTGTAGCCTCATGTCCTGGTGGGGGACCCGCTCCTCTGAGTCCTCAAGCCAGTGGAGGCTGGAGCGACCACAGGGTCCCTTTTCCGCCAGCTTTGGTCCCCCCTGGTGGCGATGCAAGAGCCTTCTAGAGCCCTCAAACACGGCGTGGGGCTTCACGGTCCTCACAATGACCGAGTCCTCGAACCTCTGCTCCGAAGGGATGCCCTCCCTGGCCTCCTGGACTAGGGGGTCATCCCAGGGCCCCTGGCCATCATGGGGGCCAGTTAAGTGGCCCAGGAGGTGAGGTGGGGAGGAGCCTGGTCGGAAGTCCAGGATACCTCCATCCCAGAAGCTGCAAGGAAGTGCCAATGGGGACAGGTTAGCTGTGGGCCTCAGTTTCCCTCCCTTGGGCAGAGGGAGGTCCCCCAGGTAGCCTGAGGTAGGATCCAGGTACTGAGCTCAAGGGCAGCTTAGAGGGAGCAGGGGACCTCATTTGCTACAGAGTAGAACTGCTCCATAGGGTAGTTTCTAGGAGGCTAGAGTAGGGGGCAGGGGAGTCCCTGGTGGCACAAACAGTTAAGGGCTCAACTACTAGCGGAAAGGCTGGTGGTTTGAATCCACTCAGAGGCACCTCAGAAGGAAGGCCTGGTGATCTGTTTTTGAAAGGTCACAGCCTTGAAAACCCTATGGATTAGTTCTGCTCTGCACACATGGGGTCAGCATGAGTTGGAAACGACTCAGCGTCAATTAACAACATCAGGGTGGAGGGCAGTGGGGTGTATATGTGGACCCTTCCAGAGGCCTTGGGTCAAAACCCAGGCTCAGCTCTCAGGATGCACCTCTCTACATAGCCCAGCTCCCTTGCATCATGGTGGGAGGGTGCTCATAGGGATGGGGCCACCTCCAAGGAGTTTCTCCAAGGCTGGTGGCACAGTCAACTCTCATTTCCTCCTTGGAAGGGCCCAAGGCTCTGGCTTCTGCCTGGTCCTCCCCAACTAGGTTAGCTGAGTTAATTTCAGTCACTCCCTCCACCCCAGATTACACAGCCAATTTGGTAACAGTTCACTTTGTGACAGATGGCTTCAGGGATGCGTCTCTTCCTCATGTCTCCCCTGCCGGAGGCTGGAAGGACACAGCCAGGAGAGGTTGAAGGTCCCCGTTCTGCCTCTGACCTCCAGGGTAAGGAAAGGCAACATCTACGGGCCTCAGTTTTCCAATCCTAAAAATGGGCATGGTTCCCAAGAACCAGGAGCCTTTAGGTCCTCATGCATGTCTAAGGAGCTTTGTCATGCTTGTGGTCAAAGAAAACTTAACATGAAGCAGTCGCTTATTTAAATGACACGTTAAAAATCCACTTCATTAAGCCAGATTTTGCTCTGTTTCCAATGGGGACCTCAACCCTATGAGGTGTGGGGTGAGGATGACACCACTTAATGTTGGGGAAACGCTTCTACTGATGCCTTTCCTTTCCTGATCAATCTCCCTTCATTTTCAAGAGCCTGTCTCTGTGAAGGGGTATTGATCACTCCCATGAAACAGATGGGAGTCCCTAGTGCAAACAGTGAATGTACTCAGCAGCTAACCAAAGGTTAGAGGTTCAAGTCTACCCAGATGTGCCTCAAAAGAAACGCCTGGTGATCTACCTCCAAAAGATCAGCCACTGAAAACTCTGTGGAGCACAGTGAGGTCTCCATGAGTTGAAGTCGACAGCAGTTGGCTTTTTTTTAGGAACAGATGAGGAAACGGGTTCCGTAGAGAGGCCAAGCAGAGATCATGGGGTCTCCTCGCTAAGCTCCATGTATGAACGGGATGCTACGGGAATATCCTCTGTGCAGGGCTGTCGCCGGCACAAAGCAAGGGCTCTGTAACTGATATACCCATTGCCGTCGATTTGTGGCTATCCCATGTGCTACAAAGGAGAACTGCTTTACAGGGTTTTCTTGGCCCGGGTGGTGCAAACAGTTAAATGCTGAACTATAAACTGAAAGGTTGGCAGTTCAAACCCACCCAGGGGTGCCTTGGAAATAAGGTCTGGTGACCTGCTTCTGAAAGGTCACAGCCTTGAAAACCCTATGGAGCAGTTCTACTCTGCACACATGGGATTGCTATGAGTCAGAGTCAACTTGACAGCAATTAACAACAACAATCTATGGAAGCATATTGCCAGGCTTTTCTTCCATGGCACTACAGGGTAGGTTCAAACTACCAACCTGCAGTTTAGTAGTCGAGTGCCAACCATTTGCACCACCCAGGGGCCTGATCTATAACTGATAGGATAGCCATTACTAATCCTGATATGACATTAAAAACCAGTACCTGCAAAACCGTGTAATGAATGGTAGCTACCGTCAGCATTGTTGCCCCTGGGTTCTCAAGGCATCTTATTGACTCCCATTTTACAGATGAGGAAACTGAGGCTCAGAGAGACCTTGTTCTAAGGGTCTCCTTGTGGGGACAGGACTCCGAGGGTCAAACCTCCAGGCTCTAACCCCTCTGGCACGCACGTGAGCCCCGCTCCTGGCAGGGATAATGAGAGTTGACTGTCTGTGTTCATCCTGCCCCCCTCCCCCAGCACATGCCCAGGGCTGCCTGCTGGGGCCGCCGCCTCCTGCCTGGCCTCCTGATCCCGTCTCAATCCCTGGGGCTTCTCTGGGGCCTGGGCATATCCCCCTGGCCTCCCTGCCCTCCCTGAGTCAGGGCCAGCATGGCACTCACCAGCTGCTGATCCGATGGGTGGCGGAGGTGGCACGGGGGAGGGCTTCGCTGAGGCCGGGATGGGGCTGCCCGTCTGTAACAGAGAGTGGAGACCCTGAGGGGCTGGGGGCCCCCTGCCTGGGGCCCTTTGCACCCCAGCCCCAGGAGCCTTGCCGGGTGCCTCAGGAGGGCCCCGCTGGCTCCCAGCCCCTCTCCCTGAGATGCCTTTGAACTCCACTTTCCTGAGCTCTGCAAAGGGCTTCCTTGGAGGAGTCCCCTTTGCTCTCCTGGGGGACGCCAGAGGCCAGCTGCCTTCCAACCGTCCTCTCTTTCCCCCTACCCAGCAAACCCTGGTAAAAACTTGCCTGGATTCTCATTATACCTACAATAAAATCCAGACTCCCCCGATCACCCCTCACAATGGCTCAAGCCCACCTAACTCTTTCAGGCTGTGGGGCCTTAGCATGTGCTATTCCTCTGCCTGGAGCAGCACCCTTTTCCTTGGCTTCTTGCACAGCCAGCCGAAAAGTCACCTCTTCTGGCCACTAGTAAAGTCAGCCCCTCTGACTTTCTCTCATCACCTGCTTCGTTTCTTTCTTTGCACCCTCTGAAACTGCCCAGCTGACTCTTTAGGAGGTTTAAAGGCCTGTCTCCCCAGCTAGCACAAAAGCTCCTTGAGGGCCGGGGCTTAGCCTGCCCTGTCCACTGCAGCACCCCAGTGGCTACCCATTAGATATTTGCTGCAGGATAAATGTGGAGCCACAGGGGTCCATCCCTGTCTCCTGAACCCCTTCCAGGCTGATGCCCTGGAATTGAGTTCCCTCCTGGAACCCCTCACAGATAAAGCCAACTCTCCATTATCTGCCTGTGGAGCCGATGCCTGGGGCGACCCTAGAAATCCTGCCCTGTGTCCTCTGTCTGCCATGTGTGGTCAAGCATGCCAGTCAGGGGCTGAGCCAACTGCCTGTGCCAAGGTTAACACACTGGGGGAGCCTGTGCCCAGTCCAGAGCCTCAATTTGTGGCTGGTCCAGGAAGACGACTAAAGCGGCGGCTGGTTCTTTTTCCAATCCCCACTGTCCAGTTTGCCCAGGAAATTGAGAGCTGACTGTCAGGAGCCAGGAATAAGAGGGGGAGTCAGAAAGTCAAGGTCTTTCTACAGAACCCATGAAAATGGCTATGACTGTTGCATGGCTTCTGGAAGGTGAGCGTGGTGGTGGGGGGAAATGAGGATTTGTTTTGACCAGAACAGGGTGTCTCCACCTCGGCACTATGGACATTTGAGGCCAGATCATTCTTCGAGGAGGGCCATTCTGTGCCCTGGAGTCCCTAAGTGGTACAAACGGTTAAGTACTTGACTATTAGCCAAAAAGTTGGCAGTTCAAACCCACGCAGGGGTACCTCGGAAGACAGGCCTGGTGATCTGCTTCTGAAAGATCACAGCCTTGACACTTCTAGGGAGCTCAGTTCTACTTTGACACACGTGGGGTCACCAGGAGTCAGAGTCAACTCAACAGCCACTAACAACAATCCTGTGCACTGCAGGGCGTTGAGCAGCATCCTTGGCCTCCACCCGCTCAGTGCCAGTAGTACCTCCCTTCCAGTTATGACAACCACAAATGTCCCCAGACATTGTCAAGTGTCCCCTGGGGGGCAGAATCGTTCGCAGTTGAAAACCATCAGAGTGGGGGTACTGAGTCAGACCAGGGATGTGCTTGGATGTGAAGGCCCATGTTGGGTGGAGAATGGTGTGGGGTATTGAGGGGACGTGAGAGTTGGGAAAGCAAAGCCTGGGTGGTGCACATGGTTAAGTGCTCAACTACTAACTGAAAGATTATCAGTTGGAACCCACCCAGAGGTACCTTGGAAGAAAAGCCTGGTGATCTGCTTTCAAATGACCACAACCTAGAAAACCCTATGGAGCACAATTCTACTCTGTACACACATGTGGGTGCCGTGAGTTGGAGTTGACTTGATGGCAACTGGTTTCGTTTGGTTTGAACAAGCCAGGGGAATGAGAACCCCAGGAATGGGGTCTCTTGAGGACATGCAAGACAGAGATGTGACTTCTCAGGAGAGGATAACCAGGCCCAACACAGCCTGAGAGGTATAGGTGGAGGCCCTGGGTGCCCTGCTTCATGGATTCAAGGACCCTCAAGCTTCCAAGATTCCAAGTGTCCCAGATTTGATGATTCTGCGATTGCTGAAGTCTAAGAATTCCACAAGCCAGAGGGCTGGGTTGGCCTCTTTGTTCGAGCAGTTCCAGTGAGGCTCCTATTTTTAGTGGCAGTGACTTTGGAGGAAGCAGGCCACACAAGGCCTCGCGTTAAGATACCTAGGGGTGGAGGCTCACCCAGAGGCCTCAGCAGCCCAAGACCTCTACTACCTCTGAGGATCCAACAGGTCAAACACAGTCTCTGGGATGTGGCCCTCAGCTGGTGGCCGTGCAGAGGGTCTTTCACTGGCTCCTATCATTTGGGGTCTCCAAGAGGATTTGAAAATGAGCGCATGGCCTCCAGTGGTGTCCATGAGCAGCTTGAACCCTGAGCCAGGCAGCATTGCGGTATGGCCAATAATCTAGACTTTGGAGCCAGGCAGATCCAAGTTCAAGTCCCAGGGAAGACCTAAAGAGCATGCCTTTCACTCATCAAGCCTCGGCTTCCTCCTTTGTACAATGGGAATGGGCAGTGGTGGTTCAGTGGTAGAATTCTCACCTTCCATGAGGAAGACATGCATTTAATTCCTGGGCAATGAACCTCATGTATAGCCACCAACTGTCTGTCGGTGGAGGCTTGTGTGTTGCTATGATGCTGAATAGGTTTCAGCGGAGCTTCCAGATTAAGACAGACTAGGAAGAAAGGCCTGGCGTTCGACTTCCAGAAATCAGCCAATGGAAATCCTATGGATCACAACAGTCCAATCCGCAACTGATCATAGGGATGGTGCAGGATCGGGGAGCGTTTCATTCTGTTGTACATGGGGTCATTATGAGTTGGGGGCCAATCCCACAGCAACTAGCGACAACAACAGGAACAACTGCCAGCAAATGTACCAATGCACCAACCATCGATTTGATCACGGTAAATGCTTGACCCAGAGAGGCAGCAATGGAGGGAAGAGAGAGTGGGATTGCTCCAGGGTGGAAGCTGGAGCCTCACACCTTTTCCCCCACCTGGCTTCCTCCCCAGCCTGGAACTCCAGAGGGCAGAAGTGATGTGCCACTTGTCCCTAGTCCCTGTCCCCAGCACAGCACCAGGCACACAACAGAGACGTCTCAGCACCCCCAAGCCTCTGGTGCACCCCGGAGGCTAACCAGAGAGACGCAATGGGCAGGGGGCTGTCAGAAGGCTGTAGGGGGTCAACAGCCACCGTGGAGGACTAAGGAGGTAGGGACTATGCATCCAGGTCCAGGCAGAGACATTTGGAGGTGGCTGCTCCCAGGGTTGTCTTAGGGGGCTCCAAGGGGTGGGTAGGGATGAGGGAGGCCCAGGCTTTGGGGTGGAACAGTAGCCTCAGAGGGTGCTCCTATTTACAGGCATCATAAAATTCTGAGGGGAGGTACCAGTAGCCAACAAAGTGGTGGGAGAGACACCTGGCCTCAACCCTGCTCCCTGCCCCATGCCCCCATACGCTCAGGGAAACATCGAGGCCTCCACCCCGACACCCTCAGACTGTAAATCAGCACAGTGCTGCTTTCCCAGGGCAGGATGAACACACACCTGCCTACCTAGACCTGGGCATGTTCCAGGTAGAAAAGAAATGCTCAGTTCCTCAAAGCCAGGCCCAGAGAGAATCTCGAGACCCAAAAGCCCCCTGCCCTGACTGCCACATGACCTGGGATATAGTCCTGCCTCACCTGGGCCTCAGGTGCATGGACTGGACTGAATGGTTTGGAGGTGAGGATGGCCCAGGTACCTTGAGCTCTGAGACTCTGGTGTTGGGCTGACTCTCTGCCCTCAGGGTCAGCCCAACCCCATTTCTACCAACTGCACAAGTCAGTCACCTCCAAGCCCTTGTCCCCTGCCCAGATGCCCCCTGCCCTCCTTGCTGGTTCACTGTGCCTCCCCATCCCTCCTTCACTTTCTCCAGGACTCTGGAGTCCCCCCAGGCTGGCCCAGGCACCTTGTCCAGGCCTGCAGCCCCTTGTGCTTCCCCCATCGCAGCCCCAGTGACTGGGTCGTGCACCTGGTGACAAATGTGTCTCCTACCCCCCAGACAATAGGGTCCATGAGGATGGGATATGTGTCCTTGATCAGTGCCCAAGCCTGAGGCACTCTATGCTTCTGAGCCTCACTGAGAGGGGTCAAGGGTGTGAGGGGCAGGTCAAGGGCACCTGGGTACAGCGTGGTGGTGGAAATGAGGGCCGTCAAGCCAGGCTGGCTGTCTGTGCGCAGATCTTAATTCAGTTACTGCCTGGCTCTGTGATCTTGGGGGACTGAACCACTCAGGGCCTCAGTTTCCCCACTCTAACGTAGGGATAATAATAACAACAGCTATACCACTAAGTTCTTACAAGCATAGCATGAAACGATCAGGTAAAGTGTTTGGCATGTAGGAAACCCCTGACAAGGTGTGCGAAGCTTCCCGGGAACTGAGGTGCTCAGGGCAGGCCAAGGAGATGGAGGGAGGGGTGTGCATCCAGACCCCCTGATGCATCATCCTGCACTCCCCAACTACTCAGACACACCAGATTCCTTCCCAATCCTCAGATATCCCAGGCTCCTTCCTACCACAGGGCCTTTGTACCTGCTATTCCCTTTCCTATTCCCTCAAATGCCATCACTCAGGGGGGCCTTCCCTAACCCCCAGGCACAATCACTTCATGCTGTGTAATTCCTTCACAGCATCCCTCATGATCTGCCCTTGTGTATTTGGTTGTTTATCCCTCTCCCCCACTAGAGTGTCAGCCCCTCCAGGGCAGGGGCTTTTGCCTCTTTTTTCACAGCTATACTCGACGGCACTGGGTTTATATCTTTAGAACCTAGAACACAACCTGATACACAGTAGGTGCTCCGTATTTAATGAATGAGAAATGAATCTTGAGGTGGGGACAGTCAGCATGAGGGCCCTTTTTGCTGGGTAAACTGAGGCACTAGAGGGTGGCCAATACCCCTGAACTGTCCAGTGTCTCCCCAGCCACTAGAGGGCACAAGCTATTTTGGCCACAGGCAGTGCCAAGGCTCAGGAGCAGAGCTCATCCCTAAAGCCATGTAGTGTTGTAGCAGGTGTAGTGATAGGGAGCTGAGACAGACTAATGGGGGTAGGGGTACCTGGTGGACATGCTGGAGAGGGAGCTTGGGGCACTGAGCTGGTCATTTCAATCCAATTGGTGTGCTCAGAGGAGGGAGCCAGGCAGATTTAGGTTCAAGTGCCAGCTCCTTGCAACCCACTGGGGGGGCCTTAATCAGGTCATTGGGCTCATGGGGCCTTTGTTTTCACAACTGTAAAATGGGAAATTACTCAGAGTGCAAAGAGAAGGCTCTGGACCCAGGCTGAATCAGCATCCCAACTCGGTCCCTGCTGGGATGGGTGACCTGAGAGGTCGCTGGCCCTCTCTGAGCCTTGGGGACAGGGCGGGATTCTTCCTTGGGGCCAGAGGGCCCCCCTCTTACCGGAAATGCCACCTCTGCCATCCAGAATGTCTTGGGGGCCCTCCTTGGTGATAGGCAGGTAACGGGTAGATCGGAAGATGCCACCTTCCCCTTCGGCAGCCTCAGCCCCACCCTCAATGTCCTCCCTTGGCGCCGGGCCGGGCAGTCTCTCAGGGCCACGGGGACGGTCCGGGGCGGCCAGGCCCCCTGCTAGGGTCCCATCCATGGGTGCTTTCTGCGCTGCTCCCCTCAGATTCCAGGTTGGCTCAGTGGGGCATTGTGGGCCTGGGAGCAGAAAAAGTGGTGCTTAGCGGAGGTAGCAAAGAGGTCCTGCCTGCCTCAGTTTCCCCTCCCTCAAAGCCATAGATCTCAGCCTTGCTGCTCAGTGCTTCAGTTTACCTCCCCCCCCCCCAAAAAAACACTGCTGTCAAGTCGATTCCAACTCATGGCAACCCCATGTATTACACAGTGGAACTGAGCTCCATAGGGTTTCCTTGGCTGTAATCTTCATGAAAGCTGATGGCCAAGCCTTCCTTTCCTGAAGCTGCTGGGTGGGTTTGAACCACCAATCTTTAGCCTAGCAGCTGACTGCAAACCACTTGTGCCACCCAGGGACCCCGCCCAACCCAGGTGAGCTGAATAAAGGGCTCCAACACCCCATGCACACACCACCCAGGATTGGGGCCAACCTCTATAAGCCTTGGTCCCCCCATCGATAACTCCTCTCTGCACATAGATCCTACACTGCCTCCATTTACCACATTTGCACACCTGCACACCCAGCATTAACCCCGCCATGCCTCCCTCCTTCACATGCGGCTGCACTTTCCCCATTGTGCCCTTGCTTCCCTGCACATGTAGGTCCCACACCTACTCTGCCCCAGCACCCACGCCAGCCACGGCCACACAACCAGCTCTGTATGCTGCCTCCAGTCCCCCCATTATTGACCCTGCACTTTTCTCACACAACCCCCACCTCAGTTTCCCACACCAATTATGCCTGCACTTTTCCCACACCCCAGCCTTCACCCCCTACACGACCTGAGGGTCCTTTGACATTAACCCCTTCACCTCCACACACAGCCTCGAATGACCCTAGCATTAAGCCCTTCTCTTTGCCCCAACATCGCCCCTTATGCGCACCCACCCTGGGGTCCTCCATACCACCCCCCAAGATTGCTGTAGTCCACGGGGCCAACGGTGAGGCTCCTGGTCCAGAAATGAGGACCCCAAGGAGGCTGGGAGGGGAGGCTGTCCTCTCCACCTATAAATACCTTCAAGGTAACGGCGGAAAGTGAAGGGCAGGAATGAGGCGCCCTCCCCAGGGAGAGAGTAGGGAGGCCGGGCCCAGGCAACCGGGGCGGGGCCGGTGCTCCGGGCCTGGCTGCAGGCGCTGCCCTCGGGGCCTGGGGACTCCCAGGGGGCCCATCCGTGGGCTGGCAGTCGTGGCGGGGGTCCCTGTCCAGGCCCAGAGGAAGCACCTGCGGGTGTCCACTGGGCAGGCACTGGCCGCGGGGAACCGGCGGGACCGCAACTTCGGGGCACTTTGGCAGTGCTGGGCAGGGGGTTCAGCCCGGACTCCCCCCGGGGGTCGCAGGGTGGGGGCTGCGCTGCGCCGGAGCGCCCCTCGATGGTCTAGGGTCTGGGAGATGCGCCCTCCGCCCGTGCACCTCGGGGCAGGAGACCCCGCGGGGCCCGCCGGGGACGGGGGACACCTGCCCCCAGCCCCCGCCCCTCCCCCCACCTGCACGGCCCCGCCCCCGACCAGGCCCCGCCCCTGAAGGGCCCGCCCCGCCCCCCGCCCCGGGGGGTCCCGCCTGGCCCAGCCCGGCCCGGGCCTCCCCCTCCTCGCGCCGCGCCGGCTCCGCCCCGCCCGCGGGCTCCCCAGGCCGGGCCGGGCCTCACCGAGGAGGAGGCGCCGCTGGCGGGGCTCCGGGGCTCTGGGTTTCTCCGCTCAGTGCGGCCGTCGCTGCTGCTACCGCCGCTGCCGCTCCCGGTGCCGGTGCCGCGGCCTCCGCAGCCGCCGCCGCCTCCACCGCTCGGGGGACATTGTCCCTTTAAATCGCTCCCCCCGCCGCCCCGCCCCCCCGGCGCGCCGCCGTGACCTCAGCGCGACAGCCCCGCCGCGCCGCCATGATGAGGAGGTCCGGGGCGCCCCCCCCCCCCCGCCCCCCCCCGCGCCGCCCCGGGGGGGGGGGCGGCCAGCGCGCCGCCATGTTGGGAGTGGCCAGGCGGGTCACCCTTAAAGGGCCCGCGTGGCCTGAGAGTCCAGGGAGAGGCTCCGTTACCATGACAACCCCCTGTCCTCCCATGCCCAATGGCT
Source organism: Loxodonta africana (assembly GCF_030014295.1). Lineage (NCBI taxonomy): Eukaryota > Metazoa > Chordata > Mammalia > Proboscidea > Elephantidae > Loxodonta > Loxodonta africana. The sequence continues at coordinate 30,829,380 of NC_087344.1, forward strand.
CCCCATCATCCCACTGGTTCTTCCAATGCTAGGCCCGATAATATGACCAGAAAAGTGGGGAGATGGAAGAGAAGTCTCCGCAGGGGTCATTCATAGGTCATCAACTCCAATCTTTAGCCTCCAGGCCCCTGCCCCTAGCCTGCCAACCGCAAACTAAGTCTCTCCTTCCCCATTATCCACCCTGGGCTTCCACATCTCCATGCCCTAAAGCAGTCCTAGGTCCTCAATACTAAACTCCTCTTCTTCACTCAGCTTCCAGCCAGGATTACAGCCTCCAGGATTACCCCATCATGCACACCTAAGAGGCCGGCTGTCTTCTCCCACCTACCACCCATCCACCTGTCCAACCACCCATCCATCTATCCACCCATGCATCCACATACCCCATCAATCAACTAATCCCATTCAATCACCTAATCACTCGTCTACTTACCCCTCCAACCACCTATCCATCCGTCCAAACACCTACTCAACCCACCCATCCACCTCCAATCTACCTACTCATCCATCCACCATTCAACCAGCATCTGACCCAAGTAGCCCCCCAGTTATCCACCCTCCCACATCTCCTCATCCAAACCCCTGCTCAACTCATCCCATCTACCTGCCCATCCCTCTCCCCATCCATTCATCCACACAAACCATTGATCAGTTAATCCCATCCAATCAACTAATCACCCATCAATCCGCTCCTCCAACCACCTGTCCATCCATCATCCATCCATCCAAACATCCACTCAGTCCACTTCCCATCTATCTACTCATCCATCAGCCAATCCATCCACCACTCAACCAGCATCTGATCCAATCAGCCAGTCAGCTATCCACCCTCCCACACCCACACACATCAACCCATCCAAATACCTGCCCAAGCTACCCCATCTACCTGCCCATCCATCTCCCAGCCCATTCTTTCACACAGACCATCAGTCAACTAATCCCATTCAATCAACTAATCGACCATCCATCCACTCCTCCAACCATCTCCCATCTACCTACTCATGCACCCACCAATGCATCCACCACTCAACCAGCATCTGATCCAAACAACCTGTTAGCTATCCACCCCACCATCCTCCCCCACATCAACACATCCAAATACCTGCCCAACCCACCCTATCTACCTGTCCATCCATCTCCCCACCCAAGCATTTGCCTGTTTATACAACCAAGAAACCACCCACACATCCCTACAACCATCCTACCACCCAAACACCCATCCATCAATTACATGGTTGTTTGCCTGTCTCCTCCACTAGAGTGACAGCTCCATAAGGACAGGCGTCCTGTCTGTCTGGTTCATTTGTCTTTCCCCAGTAGTCCACTCAGAGTCTCAAGAGACCTCAACAAATATCTGTACGATGTACATAAGCACTTACTCAATTTGAACGTTTATTTCCTACTCTTCCTACTATGAGCCAGGTCTTTTCTAGGCACACATACCCACCCTAACAACCTACCTAACCATTCACCCACCAGGTCAAACATCCAGGAAATGCCAACCTATTCACCTAGATTTTTTCCCATTCATCCTACGCCTCACTCACTCAAACACCCATCATGGTTCAAATGCACCAATCATTTACTCAACCATTCACCGAATAACTCAGCCATCTCCACACCCACCCACCTCTTCCTTCACCCACCTCCCATAATGAGGAAGTTCACAACCCCTGCCTGGCTTGGGATTTGGGGACTTACTCTCCTCCAGGGTCTGAGGAGTGTTGGGGATGGGATAGGGGCTTTGCTGGGAAGCAGGTGCTACCCATAACAATGATGGGTACTTTTCATTGAACAACTTTAACTGTGATTCTTCCACTTTATAGAGAACTTTAGATCCATTTTACAGATGAGAAAACCAAGGCTCTGGGAGGATAAAGGCCTAAGGTCACACAGGTGATGAGAATCTCCTTACATCCGTGACACCCCTGATTAGGGCAGAGAGAGGTGAGTGGTTGGTGGGAAAAGGTTGCTTTCTGATTGTCAAAGAAACCACAGATTTTACTGAAATCAAGGTTTTACTGGACAACCTCATAGTGCTAGACCAGTTGGCACCTGCAGCTCCACTCCCCACCCTAGGCCACATAGGGCTGAAGCAAGGGTCAGACACCCCTGCCGGACAGCCGTCTCTCTGCTCCCAGGCCACGTGGGCGGGATGGGCAACTCAGGTGGTGTTTCCGTTGGCGCAGGGTGCTTTGAGGGTCAGGGGCTGGCTCTGGAACCCGGGCGTCCTGGGTAGAAGTTGCAAGTTCTGGACAGCATCCATCAGCTGAGCCTGAGTACTCTCCACCTCAGCCAGGCGGCGCTCCTGGGGGAGGCAATGGCAATGGGCTCCGGGCCAGGGGTGCTTGCACCCCACCCCTGGCTCCACCACCGAGCAGGTGTGCCCCAGGGCTCAGGCAGGGGTCTCACCAGACTCTTAAGCCTGTGGCCCTCACTGCTTGGAGGGCCCCGCTCTGGTTCCAACTGCGAGGTCCTGTGAGGGTCAGGGGCGAGGGAGGCAGGTCAGAGTCTGAGGAGCCCCCCTCCAGCTCCTCAGTGGAGGGCCAAGGACCCAGGCCACTGGGCTTGGGGGGGGGGGGGGCGGGCCCTAAATAAGCCTGAGGAAGGGGCGGGACCAGCTAACCCACCCTTGGAGGCGGGGCTTGGCAAGTTCTGGGTGGGGTTCTCACCAGGATGGGGGAGGCCCCTGAATGAAGGGCCTGGCCCAGCCTGATTGGGAGAGGTTGACTGGGCAGTGGAGCCTGGATGAGAAGACCTGTAGCCCTGGGGGCAGGGCCACCCGGGGAAAGTGCGAACAAAGGGGCGTGGCTGACCAAGGGCCGGGGTAGGGGGGGACCTTGCCGGGTGTGATTGGGGCAGGGCCCCAGTGAAAGACCCGCGACCCCTAGGGGGCGGGGCCAAGGCAGATCTGATTGGAGTAGGTCTGTCTGGGGGCCGGACTGGGCAAGGGGCGGGGCCTTACAGGCGGGCGGGGGGGCGGGGATAACTGGGGGAGGTGCTCACCCAGCACCGAGCCTGGTGTTCAGGTCCTGAAGCTGGCCCCTCAGATTCTCCTGCTGTTCCGCTAGGGTCCGGACCTGGGCGCCTAGAGCCTCCACGAGGCTGGACAGCTTTTTCTGCTCCTCGCGCACAGCGGCCACCTCGCACTGCAGCTCGGCTAGCTGTAGGGAAGGAGCAGCTGTCACCTGACCTGCCGTCCAGCCCCTTCCACCCCCTGGAGACCCTGACCCGCTGTCCCGTGCACTCTACCTCACCATCGCCGTGCCCCTCTGGGGAGCACCGCTCCCATAATACAAAGGAGGAAACAGGCTTAGAGAGGGCTCCGGGTCACACAGCACAGCGAGCACGGTATTTGAACCTGCAGTCGTTAAGAACTCGGCTCCTAACCAAAAGGTGGGCAGTTCGAATCCATCAGCAGCTCTTTGGAAACCCTACGGGTCAGTTCTATTCTGTCCTATAGGGTTGCTCTGAGTTGGAATATACCCCCACCGCAACGGCCTTTTTTTTTTTTTTTTTGCCTTCAGCCTTTTTCCCAGCCCTCCTCCCCCTTCTCTCCCCTGCACGGACCTGGGCCAGAGCTCACCTTGCCCACGGGTCGGTGCGTGCCTGGCGCCTGATCTCGGTCCCGCGGCTCATCCAGCTGGCGCTGCCAGGGCACGGACGGCTTCCGAGGCAGGGAGGTGGAGACCCCGGTCCAGGGCCTGCCGCGGGGCGCGGGACCTGTGCGCAGGGATCCCTTGGGCCGCGGCCGGGGCCCTACCGACGGGCGGCGGCGAGCGTGGCGGCCCGCTGGGACGCTCTGCGTACGCTGCACTGGCCGAGGCCGCTGCTCCTCCTCTGGCCGTGGCCGGGCCCAACCACCTGCACCGCGGTCGCTGCGCAGGGACTGGCTCTTGGAGATGAGAGGAGTGTGCTTGGAAAGGTCCCGGGGGGCCAGGAAGCCGGGCTTCTCCCCTGCGGAGAAGCTGGGGGTAGGGGTGGGAGATTCAGACTCTCAACTGGCCTCTAAGCTGACCCCATCCGACCTCTGGCCAGAAAGGACCTCCCAACAAAAACCAAAGCTATTGTTGTGGAATCGATTCTGGCTCATGGCAACCCTTTGTGTTACGGAGTAGAACTGCTCCATGGAGTTTTCTTGGCTGTAACCTTTATGGAAGCAGATAGCCAGGCCTTTCTTCCATGGTACTGCTGGATGGGTTTGAACAGGCAACCTTTAGCTTAGTAGTCGAGAGTTTGCACCACCCAGGGACCTAGAAATGACCCTTCGCCTAATCTTTTGCTTCTATGTGACCCTGTCCTTGATGGGATCTTGTTGTGCCCTCTGACTTTGATGTGACCCTGTCCTTAATTTCTGACCACAATGTCATCCTCAGTATGGTTCTCTATATAGCCCACGACATAATTCCACTCTAACTCTAACTTCATCCCTGACCTCTAACACCATGGGACCCTTGATCTGACCCTCTCTGTAACCTCTCATTCCAATCTGACCCTGGGCCTGATCTCTGCTCAAAAGGGTACCTTCTTCCTTCCCATCATGACCCTGTCCCTTCTCCAATCTCTGACCTTAAACTGATATTCTTCCTGACCCCTGATAGAACATAGTCCTGACCTCTGACACCAAATATGACCCTGCTGATGACCCCTGACATAACCCTGACCCATCTTCTGACCCCCATCTGACTCTGGGCCTGCCTTCTACTTACAAGAACAACCTGTCCCTGACCACATCTTAACATCTGACCCCAACTTGACCACTGATTTGATCCCATCTCCAACCTCTGCCTGAGACTCAACCCTCACCTCTGACCACAATGTCATTTTTTCTCTCTGACCCTAGATGTGACCTCTCCCTGATCCCTGGCATGACCCTGTCTCCAGTCTCTGACCTCTGTGCAATGCTGTGTCTGACACTGATCCCAATGTTACCCTGCGCCTGGCCTCTGACATGATCCTGCCCCTACCCATCAGAACCTGGACCACATCTGAGGCAGGCCAGGTTACCTGGTGTGGACCTGGGCTGGGGGTGGCGGGAGACGCATTGGCACTGACACGGGCACAGGCCGGCCCTCCTCGATGGCTCGTAGGATGGTGGGCAGAGGTTCCAGGCTGTCCCGGGTGGCCTGGTGAGGCATGTGGGGAGGACACTGAGCAGGCTCTCTGGGGCCAGAGGTTCCCTGCCTTCTTGCCTCCCTACACATATCCTGCACTCAGGGCTCAGGCCACACCTGGTCAAGCTCAGCAAAGATGGTGCAGAGCTGGGCATGGAGGACTGCCAGCTGGTGGGCCAGGTCGCTGCCACCTTGGTAACCACTGGGTGCTGCGTCCACATCCACTGTGGCCACCTGGTCCAGAAAGTGTTGCATGGCTGGGCCTCGATCCTCCAGGAAGCTATTCATGAAGCCCATGTAGGCCTCCTTCTCACCGAACCTGGGCGGGGCCGGGCTGGGTGAGTCAGGCCAAGTACCAGTACCTCTTCCCCTCACCCCCCACCTACATGCACTCCCCCCAGCCTCCCAGCACCTACGGGGCACGGTTGGCAAGGTTCTGGATGACCTTGGCGATCAGTGTGAGGGTGCGGGCTGGGCCAGGTGCTGGATGCTCTGGGGCCAGGCCAAAGAGGCTGGGCGACAGGATGGCAGGGCACAGGAGTCGCAGGAAGAGAGAAGCGCATACCAGTCTTGGGCCCAGAGCCTCAGAGCCACGTGCCTTGCATGCTTCCCGCCAGCCTGAGAACACGGTGCCAAGCTCTGCTGGGAACCAGCTGGGGCAGAAGAGACAATGATCAGAGGGGAGGGTATGGGCATAAAGGTCATGTGTGGTCAAGGTCATGAAGTCAGGGATCAGGAGCCACCTGTAATCTGGATTGGGACATCAAGGATTATGTTGCTTGAGGTTATGCGTCTGCTTGGGGTCAGGGTTTATGGTGTAATGGTAGAGAATCCTGGAGTCCCTAACCTTGGTGTTGGGTATATACATGGATCACATGGAGATAGAGTTCATGAGCTTGGGTTGTAGCTATAACTGAACATAAGATTGGGATGCCAGAGCACATGATATGAAGTGGGACAAGATTGGGGTACAGGGTCACCTAGTGTCAGAAGTCATGGGAAATCATGACGTCCCATGTTACCTTGAGGTTAGGGGTACAGGTTCACTGAGGGTCAGAAGTCAAGGGATTGGAATCCCAGGATACCTGTGGTCAGTAGATATGGATTTGGGGTTCAGAGTCACTTAAGATCAGGGTCATGGAGTTGGGTGTATGGTGTCACCTGTAGTCAGAGGTTATAAGATTGAGGTCCCATGTTAACTGGGATCAGGTGGCATGGGATTGGGGTATGGGTCAACCGGGGTTAGAAGACAAAGGATTGGGTCCCATGTTACTTGGGGTCAGATGGTACGGCATGGGGGGTAGGATTGCCAGATTTAGCAAATAAAATTTCAGGACACTCAGTGAAACTTGAATTTCAGATAAACTAGAGATAATTTTATGGTATACGTATGTACCAAATATAGGCTCCTGAGTGGTTCATATGGTTTACACTTGACTGCTAACCTAGCGGTCAGTGGTTTGAACCCACCCAGGGGTACTGTAATCTGCTTCTGTTAAGATTACAGCCAAGAAAATCCTGTGGAGCAGTTCTGCTCTGTAACATATGGGGTCGCCATGCCATGAGTTGGAATTGACTTGATGGCAACTAACAACAACTACAACGTGTCTCAAATAGTGGGCCAAAATTTAACTAGGTGTCCTGTATTTCATCTGGTAACCTTAATTGGGGGCCAGGGTCAGCACAGTGACTGAGGACAGGGATAGGTGCAGGTGCTGGGGCCCCTGATTCTCACTCATAGGAGTGGACGATGTTCTCGAACACCTCCTCACAGCCTTCTCGCAGTCTGACCTGGTGCTGGGGCAGCTCAGGTGCCAGGCACTTGCTGGGGTCCACCTCACAGTCCTCAGTGGAGGTACAGAGACGCCGAACAACCTGCCCTGCAACCCAGCATAGCCGGACCGGATCGGGGCACATGACCACCAACACCTACCACACCCAGCCCTCCAAGTCACCCCAGAGACACCTAACATCTCTGGGAGTCCCCAACCTCCATCCTAGGATCCCATCGCCACCCACCACCAGCGTCTAGGTTACCCAGGACCCCCAGCCCAGTACTCTGACACCCACCCCCTCAGCTCACCCAGGGTCTCCTGGAGATAATCCTGTGCTACCAGCTTCATGTACTCATCAATGGCTTTGGTGGCCAGTGTGTTTTCCCGGAACAGCAGCGCCTCGCGGCCTCCACAGCGTGCCAGCTCTGCGGTGCCCAGGTCTGTCACCAGTGCCTGGGCAGGGTAGGAGGATGGCATGGCGCAGATTGAGCCGCGGGAATCCAGTCCCTAGGCCCACCCCTTACACCTGGGGCTCAAGCCCGCCCCTCATTGCTGCCGCGCCGATGTCGCTGGAGCTTACAATAGTCTGGAACCCCTTACAGCAGAAACTGAGCCTTTTAGACCTGCGGCCCAGCTCAGGCTCCGCTCCTCGCAGCTAACCCCGCCTCTCACAGGTGCTCTTCAGGCTCCACCATTCTCAGTTGACCCGCCCCTCATAGGTGTTGGCTGTACTTCTGCCCCTCGCAGCTATTGCTCGAAACCTGTTCTAGCAGTTGAAGCTCAGGCTCCGCCCCTCGCAGCTGATGCCCAGGCCCGGAACTTCACAAGTGACACTCATGCCCTGCCCCTCGCAGTGAGCCGCCCCTTATAACTTGCTCAGTTCCCGCCCCTCGCAGCTGAAGCTTAGGCCTCGCCTCTCGCAGGTGCTACTTAGGTCCCGCCTCCCGAGCCTACCCACCGCTCGTAGCTGACTACCCGTGAAAAAAGGCCAGTCCCTTATAATTGATGTTCAACCTCGCCCCTCGCCGTTTAAGTTCAGGACCCACCCTCAGCGCGCGGTCCTCCCGGCCCCGGGCCCCCAGGTCCGCACCGTCGCAGCGCCGCACCTGTGCCCGGCCGGTGGCCTGCAGCACGCGCACCATGGCGGCCGCCAGCTCCTCCTTGGCCTGCGCGGACAGTGCAGACTCGAGCGCCCCGCAGAGGCGCGCGTAGTGAAAGGTGAGGAACTCCGCCAGCTCCTTGTAGCGCTCAGACGGCAGCACGCGCAGCAGTCGCGCCCGAGCCCGTGCCCGCAGCGCTGCGCCAGCCGGCGCCCCCTCAAGCGGGAACCAGCGCTCCAGGCCGGCGGCCGGGCCGCGGGGCGCGCCCAGCTCCGCCAGCGCCAGCGCCACGCGACCCATTGCCGCGCCCCCCGGGCCCGCGCCGCGCAGCCTCAGCGACAGGCGCCGCGCGGGTGGTAGTGCTGCGAAGTGGAAGCGCTCGGACCAGAAGAGAGGGCCGGGGCCGGCCCGCGGCGCGGTGCGTGCCAGCAGTGCGCCGTCCAGCCACAGCTCGGCGCGCACGCCCGCCGCCGCCCGTGGTAGTCCCTTTGCCTCGTGCACCCACACGCTCAGCCACGTCTCCTCCCGCTCCACGTTGTCCTGGGGACCAGGTGGCGTGTCAGCGGAGGGAGGGGGCACGGGCAGCGCAGAGCCTCGCACCCGTGCTCCGTGGCCCTAGGAGGATCGCTGGGCTCCGAGGGGGAGAGAGTGGAGGAACGGGGATCCTCACGTGGCTCTGCGGAAGCTGCCTAGCTTTTTGGGGGTCTCCTTAAGATAGCAGAAGTGCCTGGGTGGCGCAAATGGTTAAGCTCTCCGTTACTAAGTTGACAGGCGAACCACCCAGAGGCACCTGGGTAGGAAGACAGGCCCAGAGATCTGCTTCCAAAAGGTCACAGCCTTGAAAACCCAGTGGAGCAGTCCTACTCTGCACACATGGGGTCGCCATGAGTCGGAACTGACTGGACAACCACCAACAACCTGAGAGACGAGGGCTCCAAGTCTGCGAGAGATGCCGCGGAGGGGGGCGTGGCGACTGCCTGGTAGGCGGGTCCGGAACTGAATGGGGGGCGTGTCTCGGAGCTGTTGCGAAAAGCTTGGGGGGCGGGCAGGTGGATCTTGGGGCGGAGTTTGACCGGGCGGGGTTTGGAGAGGGTGGAAGGGGCGGGCCCACTGTGCCGGGGGTGAGGGTTGTATACCAAAGAAGGGGGATTCCCCTGTTGCAAAAGTCAGCTTGGGTGGGGCAGGTGTGTCTAGGGAGCAAGGTTGTGGCATGGGCGGGATTTGGAGAGGGTGGAAGGGGCGGTCCCCGGGTGCTGGGTGGGACTTCTGCGGAACGCTGACCTGGCTGGGCTGGAAGTGGCGACGAAGGTCCTCTATCCAGCGGTCCCTTTCAGCAGCTGAGCGGCAAGAGAAGCAGCGGCTTCCACCTGCCCACGTTACCTGTTGGGGCAGGGGTCCGGGGATGGGGTTGAAGCCAGGATGGCGCCAAAGGATTGGAGTTGGGACCGAGGTGAGGGTTTCCCGCGCTTACCTGGAAGCAGTGGGGCTCCCCCAGCAGGCTGGGGTGCAGCGGCCAGACCCGCACTTCCCGCTCGGCGCCCAGGTCCAGCTCAGAGAGTGTGGCCAGCGATTCCCGAGAGCCCAGGGCACTGGGAGGCCTGGGGAGGGGCAAGTGAGGGGTCATTCTACACACAAACGCGCGCGCGCGCGCACACACGCACACACACTCTTCAAAGGTGTAGAGAGACCTGGATGGACTTTAACCTAAATTGCATCCTGTTTCTTCCCTCCTTCCAAGCCCCCTGTGGCTCTCCAGGCTCTTAGGATAACCCCCAAACTCCTAGCGGTGGCCTGCATGACCCTACATAGTCCAGCCCTTGTCAACCTGTTGAATTCATTGCCCTCCACTCCTTCCCGCATTCTCCGAGCTCCAACCACATCTGCCTTCTTTTTGCCTCTTGAATATGCAAAGCTCCTTCTGGCCTCTTGGCCTTTGCACGTGCTGTTCCTTCTGCCTAGAATGCTTTTCCTGCCCCTCTTGGCCTGGTTAACTTCCACCCACTCTTCGGATCCGAGCTCAGGAGTCAATGTCCAGGAAGCTTTCCCTGGCACTGCCAGACTAGGATGTTGATTTAGCGCCTCTTTTATCCTTGCGGACGGAGAGCTGGGTCCATGGAGGGTCTCTCAGTGATCCCAGTGTCGCCCAGTGGGGCAGGACACAGAGGGGGCAGTAGGGGCTGTTTGATAGAGGTTGATAGAGGAGGGGGAGGGGGCAACACTCTAATCCAGGTCCTCCAGCCCCTCAGAGACCCTTACCCATCCCGGGGAGTATTGGCTCCCAGCTCCGATCTGGCCTTTTTCTTCTCTTTCAGCCTCTTGAGTAACCCCTGTGGGGAGGAGGATGTCAGCTGAACAGAACCCTGTGTTCCATCCTCAGCTCCTTCTTTGCCCCAGGGTCTCCCAGAGGATCTACTGGCCTTGAAGCTCAAGCTGCATTAGCAGGAGTAATAATAAGGGCAACCAACAGCTCCTGTTCTGAAGCATCTCCTTATGCTTTTCTGCATTCTGTATTGAGTTCTCATAAACAGTCTTGAGAGGAATGTTCTTTCATTAGCTTCATTAGACAGATGGGAACACTAAGGGGCAGTGAGCTGTTCAGGACCTCACAGTAAGAATGCCCTTTCAGTTCTGAGGGTCTTGGCATCTTTGATCTCCCCCCAATCCTTCCCACCTCTGCTGGCTGCCTCACCCGAACATTGTGGACCTGGTTGAGACCAGCAGCCTCTGGTTCAGTCCTTCCGGGGGTCCGATCTGTAGTGGTTAGGGGTGGGAGGTTGGGGGTTTGGGATCATCTTAGATTCTGCCCCACATTGAGAGGCTCTCAAGCCCTCTCCACTCTTCAAGCTTACCCGGATCCCTGAGGTTCCCCACGGCCACCTGGATGCTGGCTTCAGAGCTCCCGCTCCCCATCCGGGGCCGTCGGAGACCCTGTTCCCCCACAGGAGAGGGTAGTCAGAAAAGGGAGACAGGCAGGCATGCAAAGGGAGAGGCAAACCACTGTTCAGTCTTTCTCGCATCCCCCACCCCACTCATGGGATCCTTCTCACCTCCTCCTCGCCCCCAAGCAGCACCAGTCTTCCATCAAGCAGGGTGAAGCCCCCAATGTCCCAGACAGGCACATCAGGTGCAGGGGCCTCAGGAATCTGTGGGGCAGGAGGCTCTGGTTCTGGCTCCAGCTCTGGCTCTGGGCAGAGGATGAGGTACTGGGGACCTGGGAGTCCTTTCCTCTCCCTCAGGCCCCCCTCTCCATTTATCAAGCCCCATTAGGAGTTCCCTCCTAGGTGCCTTGCCTCCTTCCCAGCAACCATGTCAGAATGTATGACCTTAGGTAAGTCTCTACCCCTCTCTGGGCCTTGTACCCACCAACCATGGGTAATTATTCCCATTTGACTGATGGGGAAACTGAGGCTCAAGGAGGTGAAGAAATTAAGATATGGAGAGCAGGAGGCAGCTGAGATGGATATCCAGGCAGGAGGTGATGAGCCTGGGCCATCAGATATGAGAAGAGACCCGTTGGAGCTGAGAGCCATTTGACATCTGGACACAGCCCATCTGCTATGTACTCAGTACTGTGTCGACTCTTTTATACACCTTCTCTCATTTAATCCTCCAACAGCCCTATCATAACCCCAGTTTTACTGAGAAGGACACTGAGGCCCAAAGAATTTGAGTGACTTGCCTAGGGTCACACAGCTCATGAATGGTTGAGCCAGGCTTCAGACACAAATCTTCTGTCTTAACCAGGACAGCGGGTAGGTCCCAGAGGTTATAATACAAGACACCAGCTGTGGTCCCTTACATAAATAACCAATCTACGGTGGAAAGTGTTCAAAGGAACAGAAAACGGTCAGGCTAGAGGGCAGGAGAATATGAGGCAGCTGAGGTGGATATCTAGTAAGGAGAGGATGAGCCTGGTCCATCGGATATAGGAAATCTGTCAAGGCTGAGAGCCATTTGGCATCTGGACAGTGCTACTCTGAGTCTATTCCTTATTCTTTTCCCCAGATTGGACTCCCAGCCCCTGGTTGCCTGGCCATTCCCCCCAGCCCCCAGGCCCTGGGTTAGGTGGAAGAGGGAAGAGGGCAGCTGGGCCCCAGCCACTTCCTGCTGAGCTTTTGCAGTCCCCACAGCTTCCTGTGTCTGTAGAGCTGATGCTCTGGAGGCAGACAAAACCCAAGCATCCGGCCTCCCAGCCCAGCCCAGGCTCAGGGTGGGGGACCTATGTACCTGGGTGCTGTGTCTCTGGCTCCGGCTCCAGTGGTGGGCTCTTATGCTTCCCCCAGAGGGTCTTGGATAGCCGGAGGCGGCTCGTCCTCGGCTCCTTTTGGGGTGCGGAGAGGACACGACGGAACAGCGAGCGAGGTGCTGGCTGGCTGCTGACCACGGGTTCCGGGTGGCTCAGCGCCCTTCCCCAGCCCGTGAAGCGACCCCAGCGGGACCCTCCAGCCCCCTTCTCACCGCCATTCCCTGTGTGCCAGCGGTAGGAGCTCAGCGAGGTGGGGGCTGTGAGCTGGGGTTGGGAGGCTCGGCAGGGTGATGGTGGGTCCATGGTGGGGGGGTCCCCTGGGGAGAGAGGCTGACAGTTCTGCCTGTTGTCTGCCCACATGCCACCCTCATCTTGGCCCCCTTCCCACTCTCAGGTCTGCCACTAGGGACCCCCTTGGGGGCACACACACTCCCTTCCTGCAGTTGCTCCCTTACCTCGATTTCCTGACCAGCCCTAGACTCAGCAGCCGTCTGCACCCTGCCTGGCTTCCTCCTGCTGAACCCAACTCCACGTGACCCTGTCTGTCCCACCCCACCCCGCAACCAGGCTGGGAGGGCACAGCGGGGGCAGGATGCTGAGGGGAGAAGAGATGGCAGTAGGTTTCTGGCCAGAAGGATCCAGAGTCCCTCACTGAGCAGGAGGCAGTCTCTCTGAGCCTCGGTTGCCTTCTCTGCAAAATGGGCACAGGCTGGTGAGAGTATGGAGCAACGGGAACTCTCGTTCACTACTGTTCAAATGTAGAGAGATTCACCGACGCTGGAGAAGTGTTTGGGATGCCCTACTAAAAGTGAACACACACCTCTCCAATGGCCCAGCAATTCTACTACCAGCTGTGCACCCAGCAGAAATGCCCGTTCTTGATGTGAGTTGCCGTGGAGTTGATTCTGACTCATGGCAACTCCATGTCTTACTGAGCAGAACTGACCCAGAGTATCCTTGTCTGTAATCTTAACAGCAGCAGATCGACAGGCCTTTTTCTTCTGCAGTGCTGGTGGGTGGGTTAGAACTGCCAACATTTAGCTTAGCAGTTGAGCGCAAACTGTGCCACCTACCAAGCCTATTAAAAATGTATATATACTTTTATATATATATAATATATATACACATACCACTCATTGCTATCAAGCCAATTCCAACTCATAGCGATCCTACAGAACAGAGTAGAACTGCCCCATTGGGTTTCCAAGGCTGTCATCTTTATGCAAGCAGACTGCCACACCTTTCTCTTGCAGAAATGCTGGCGGATTCGAACTGCTGACATTTCGGTTAGCATCTGTGTGCTTAACCACTGAACCACCAGGGCTCCTTATGTATATGTACATATAATATAGATATAATTGTAGTGAGTATATATATATAACAAAGAATTTGCCGTTTCAACGTATTTTACATGTACAATTCAGCGACATTAATCACTTTTATGTTGTGCAACCATCACCACCATCCGTTTTTAAATTATTATATCGCCATTAACAGAGACTCAGAGCCCCCTAAGCAATGACTTTCCCTTCCCCATCCCTCCCACCCTTGGTAGCCACTAATAAGCTTTGGTATCTATACGTATGTTTCATAGTCATCCAGTGCTGCTACAACAGAAATACCACAAGTGGATGGCCCCAGCAAAGAGAAATCCATTCTCTCATTGTCTAGTAGGCTACAAGTCCAAATCCAGGGTGTCAGCTCCAGGAGAAGGCGCTCTCTCTCTGTCGGCCCTGCAGTAAACTTCCCGTCATCGGCCTTCCCTTGGCCTGGGAGCATCCCAGCGCAGGAACCTCAGGTCCGAGGGACGCGCTCCGCTCCGGGCGCTGCTCTCTTGGTGGTATGATGGTCCCACATCTCTCTGCCCAATTCTCTCTTCCAGACCTCGAAAAAGATTGGCTCAAGACACTCCTAGTCTTGTAGACCTCATCAACATAACTGCCACTAATCCATTTGATTACATCATAGTGATAGGATTCACAGCACACAGGGAGATCACATCAGAAGACAAAATGGTAGACACTCATACAATTGTATAAGGGAATTATGACCCAGCCAAGCTGACAGACATCTCTGGGGGACACAATTCAATACACGACATTATGCCACTTCTAGATATTTCATGTAAATGTATCCCATTTGTAATAGCCCCTAACTAGAAATAATGTAAGTGTTCATATATAATAGCATGGATACATTGGGGCCTCGTCCCACGATGGAGTACTATACAGCAATGAGAACAAACTACTGAACAACTCAACTCAGATGGAATCATAAACCCAATGATGAGCAAAAAACAAAACAAAAAGCCCCCAAAAGAAAGACAAAACAAAAAACTCAAACAGGCAATCAAGAGTTTAAACTCTATGACTGCATTTATGTAAAGTTCAAAGGCAGGCAAAACTATGTATAACAAGTCAGAATAGGGACTGGGAGGGGACAGGAGGTGGGCTCTGGGAAATGGTCATGTTCTATTTCTATTATTATTGAGGTGAAATTCACGTAACATAAACTTAATGTATTCTATTTCTGGAGCTGGATGCTGGTTACATGGGTGCGTTCCATTCTGAAAATTCACTGAGCAATAGATAAACTTTTTTGTGCATTTTCTGTATCTCTGTTTTATCTCAACCAATGTTTACTTGGAAAAAAGAAGTGGGTTGATCTGAGAAATACGAGTCAGTGTGAGAATTAACAGAGTGCCAGGAGCTGGATGGGAGTGGGGGGTGGTTGAGTGCCAGGTGGCCCCCCTCTCTCGCTGTGTGACCCCAGGCAAGTCACTTCCTGTCTCCGAGCCTTGGTTTCCTGATTTGTACAACAGGATGAGAATATCAGTTTCAAAAGATTCATTCTGAGAGTCTTCTTTTATTCAACAAGTGTTTCCTGAAACCCTACTCTGTACTGAGGGCTGGAGAATCAAGAACTAAACAGACTTAGAGCTTACAGGCCCGTGAGGGAGACAGATTCTGAAGGCAAACGAAGCACATTTCTAGTTGAACTGGAGTAGCGCTAAGCTGAAGTGATGCTCTTTGAGCTGGAAAAATCAGGGAGGGCCTCCTTGAGGAGGTGACATTTACAACCTGAAGCAAGATAAGGAGCCAGCCATACAAAGGATGTGCCGGCTAGAAGAAGCAGTTTGTGAAAAGGTAGGTATGACCAGAATCCATGGGTTGGGGGGTAGGGAAGAGTTGCACAAGATCCACTACCCCCGCCCCCAGATGAGCTCCATATTCAGAAGGGCCCCAGGCTTAGTTTAATGCTCTACTGTTTCGGGTGTTGAGGTCCCTAGGTGGTACAAATGGTTTGCACTCAGCTACTAACCAAAAGTGGAGTCATCGTGTGGCCCAAACAGTTAAGTGCTCAACTACTAAGAAAGGTTGGTGATTTGAGCCCACCTAGAGGTGCCTCAGAAGAAAGGACTGGTGATCTGCTTCCAAAGTGTCACAGCCTTGAAAACCCTATGGAGCGCAGTTCTACTCTCCACACATGGGGTCACTATGAGTCGGAGTCAACTCAATGGTAATGTTTTTTTTTTTTTTTTTCGGTTTTGTTATATTTTAGGTCAGAGTGGTGGCGGTGCAGTGGTTAAGAGCTTGGCTGCTAAACAAAAAATTGCCAGTTCGAACCCACCATTTGCTCCTTGGAAATGCTATGGGGGAGTTTTACTCTTGGGTTAGTGGGTATAGGGTTGCTATGAGTGGCAATGGGTTGTTTTTTTGGTTTGTGTTTTAGGTGAAAGTTTATAGCACAAATTAGTTTTTCATTCAAAAATTTGTATACAAATCGTTTTGTGACATTGGTTGCAATTCCCTCAATGTGTCAGCATTCTCCCCTTTTCCCTTTCCACCCTGGGTTCTCCGGGTTCATTCACCCAGTTTTCCTGTCCCTTTCTGCATTCTCGTCTGTGTTTTTGGGCAAGTGTTGCCCATTTGATCTCGTAAAATTGCTTGAACTGAGAAGCACCTTCCTCTCGTGTGTTATTGTTTGTTTTATAGGCCTATCTAATTTTTGGCTGAAAAGTGGACTTCAGGAGTGGCTTCAGTTCTAAGAGGGTGTCCAGGGACCATAGTTTCAGGGGTTGCTCCAGTCTCTGTCAGTCGCGTAAGTCTGGTGTTTTTTTTGTGAATTTATATTTTGTTCTACATTTTTTTTCCTACTCTTTTTGTGATTCCTGTCAGAACTGTCGGTGGTGGTAGCTGGGCACCATCTAGTTCTGGGCTCAGGCTGGTGGAGGCTGTGGTTCATGTGGTCCCTTAGTCCTTTGGACTAATATTTTCCTTGTGTCTTCGGGTTTCTTCATTTTCCTTTGCTCCCAACTTGATAAGACCAGTAGATGTATCCTAGATGGCTGCTTGAAAGCTTTTAATAGATCCCAGGCACAACTCACCAAAGTGGGTTGAAGAACATTTTCTTTATGAACTATGCTATGCCAGCTGGCCTAGATGTCCCTCGAGACCATGGTCCTCAGCCCTCAGCCCCAGTAACTTGGTCCCTCAAGGTGTTTTGATATGTCTAGGAAGCTTCTATGGCTTTGCCTTGTTCAAGTTGTGCTGACTTCCCCTATATTGTGGGTTGCGTTTCCCTTCACCAAAGCTAACACTTGTCTACTCTCTAGGTAGTGACTTCCTCTCCCCACCCTTCCCCTCCCTCATAACCATCAAAGATTTTTTTTTTCTGTGTTTAAACTTTTTCTTGATTTTTATAATAGTGGTCCCATATAGTATTTGTCCTTTTGTGATTGACTTATATCACTCAGCCTAATGCCCTCCAGATTCATCCATTTTGTGAGATGGTTCTCGGGTTCATCATTGTTTTTTACCATTGCGTAGTATTCCATTGTGTGTATGTACCATAATTTGTTTATCCATTCACCTGTTGATGGGCACTTAGGTTGTCTCCATCTTTTTGATATTGTGAATAATGTTGCAATGAACATGGGTATGCATATGTCTATTCATGTGATGACTCTTATTTCTCTAGGAGTGGGATTGCTGGATCGTATGGTATTTCTGTTGTTGTTAGGTGCTGTTGAGTCATTTCCTATGTACAACAAAATGAAACATTCCCAGTTCTGCACCAACCTCACAATCGTTGTTATGCTTGAACCCACTGTTGTAGCCATTGTGTCAATCCATCTTGTTGAGAATCCTCCTTTTTCTCTGGCCCTCTACTTTGTCAAGCATGATGTCCTTCTCTAGGAGCTGATCCCTCCTGATAACATGATCAAAGTATGTGAGATGTAGTCTTGCCAACCTTGCTTCTAAGGAGCATTCTGTTGTACTTCCAAACGGTATTTCTATTTCTAGCTTTTTAAGGAGACGCCATATCATTTTCCATAGTGGTTGTACCGTTTTATGTTCCTGCCAGTAGTGAGTGCATAAGAGTTCCAATCTCCCTGCAGCCTCCCAACATTAATTATTTTCTGTTTTTTTTACTAGTGCCAGTAATGTTGGGGTAAATTGGTATCTCATTGTAGTTTCGATTTGCATTTCTCTAATGGCTAATGATCACAAGCATTTCCTCCTGTGTCTGTTAGCTCCCTGAATATCTTCTTTGGTGAAGTGTGAAATTCTTAATTTTTGAACAAAGGGTCCCACATTTTCATTTTGCATGGACCCCTCAAATTATGTAGCCTGCCCTGAGGAGAGGGATCTTTACTGAGGATCAAAGACCTTTCTCCTGGAGCCGGACACGTATGGGCAGGTACACCCACCTTAGAAGTGCTCACTTCATTCATACCCCCTCAGGCCACCCTTTGCTACAATCTTGCAGAGCCTTTTGGTGCATGCCCTCAGGTGTACTCCCTCAGCCTTTACCACTCCCCAGCATGCTGTCCCCCCTCCCAACTCCCAGAACCTGCATGTGTGCCTGAGGGCTTTCTGTGGAAGCTGGAGTCCACACTGCCCATGATGGATTGAACTGTATCCCCCCTAAATATGTACTGAATTCTGGCCCTTTCACCTGTGGATGGATTCTGTTTGGAAATAGAGTTTTTCTTTTGTTATGTTAATGAGATCATACCCGAGTAGAGTGAATCCTAAACCTAATCACTTCTGAGTTATAAGATGACCAGAATAAACACAGAGACACACACATGGGGAAGACAGACACCATGTGAGGATCACCTACAAACCAAAGAACACCAAGGAACCAAGGAATTCCCTAGGCTACCGGCAAGGGAAGAATCAACGCAACCAAGGCCCTGATTTGGACTTTTAGGCTCCGGAACTGTGAGAAAATATATGTTCTTTAAAGTCAGCCACTTGTGGTATTTGTGTTACAGCAACACTGGGAACTAAGACACTGCCTGTGTGACAAGCAGCCCAAAAGTGTCGGCAGATGAACACCTCCTTGAGAACAGCCCTCATCCAATGATTGATGTAAGTTGGTGGATCAGTACTTCAGCTCCCTCGCCCCTGGGTGGGATGACACTCACAAGTCTGCTCTGTGATGTCTCCCTGAGGTCCTCAGTGGGAGCTCCGGTTGCCCACAGTGGGAACTTGCTTGATGGCACACACTGTACTGGCCTCCCTCCCTCTTTGTCTCACTCTTGTACTACTCCACTTGTGTTTCCTGGGGTCACCTCCCAAATAAACTACTTGCACTGGGATTCCTGTCTTAGGATCTGCTTCTGGGGCACTCAACCTAAGACAATGCTTGCAAACACAGATGGCACGTGCACATGGCTCCTTCCATGGTCTCTTTACTGGGGGCCTGAAGCTGGCAGGATCGGAGGTAGCTCCCTCCTGGACCTCCAAGAGGCCCTCCTAGCAGTTCTTGGCTTCACATCCTAGAAAAGAAAAGAGAGTGTGAAGCTTGGGGGTGGGAGGCTGGATATACCATTCCCAAGGTGGGACCCTGGATGGGGAAGGGGACAGGGTCTCTAAGTCAGGGGGTGGTATGAAGCCCACTGCAGGCCAGGGTGGGTGGATTGATAGCTTAATGAAGTGGAGTGGCAGTATGCAGGTAGCATGAAGTTGTGGAGACTGGGTCCAGGTGTGATTACAGAGGACATTTGGTGATCAGGGACAGGGAGGATGTCATGAGGCTGAGGTTGTGCTGGCTGGGCCTAGGTTGCTCCAGTGTAAGAGTTGCCATCAGGGGTCAGAGAGCAAGGGGCTAGGCAAGGACCCTGGGGGCAAATGACTGGGAACACAGTATTAAGGGCTGGGCAGTGATTGTGCTGGCAGAGAGGTTTTAGGTAGGCTCAGGGACTAGGCCAATGTTATGCAGACAGAAGGCCTTTGGGTAGGGGGCAGGGGCCAGGCTGCATGGGCTGGGATGAGGTTGTGCAGGCAGAGGGGTTGTGACTTGGATATAGATCATGCAGGCCAGGCTGAGGTTGTGTGGGCAGAGGGGTCCACTCTCTGGTTGGGCAGAGTTGTTAGAAGCTGGGCAACAAAGTGGCTGTGGCTGGGGTTCTCAAATGGGGCGAGGGGACTGTGGACAGAAGCAGGGCTGAGGCTATGCAGGCCGAGGTCAGGGGGCAGTGACTGAACACTGGGCCAAAGTTGCCTGAGTAAAAGGTCTGCCAAGGGGGACCAGGAGCCTGGCTGGGGCTGTAACAGCAGGCAGGGGTCAGGGACCCTGCCGAGCTTGTGCGGAGGGGCTGGGAGCAGAGGTAGTGTGGGAGGTGATGACTCACGGCTGCAAAGCGCGGCCAAGTGTGCAGCAGATTGAAGAGCGCGTCGCCGGGGCAGTGTGTGCTCACGAGCTGGCGGTGGCCCAGCACCTTGTAGTCGGGTCGCAGGTAGCCGAAGCGCAGCGCGCAGCGCGGCAGTTCGTCGCGCATGGTGCGCAGCGCGGCGTCGGTGGGCAGCTCCGCCGTGTAGTTGCCTACGAAGGCCACCCCGAAGCCGAGGGAGTTGTGGCCAAGCGTGTGCGCGCCCACGCGGTGCCAGCCGCGGCCCTCATATACGTAGCCGTCCGAGCCCACCACGAAACTAAGGAGCAGAAGGGCAAGAGGCACCACGTGGAGTCAGGGAGGCCGACCTCATCCTGCCCACCCCGAGGCCTTGCCTCCTGACTCCAAACCCTACCACTGAGCCGGGGTCGCACCCACCCCAAGTTCCGCCCCGGCACCTTGGTTCTCCCAAGTCCAGGTCCTGCCCTACTCCCGGCACAGACCTGCGAGTCCTCTGGCTCCACCCCTCAGCGTTGGCCTCGCCCCTTTATCCCAGAGCGCCGAGTGTCTCAAATTTTGCTCCTGCCCAGTTCTGAGCCCACTTGTGCTTTAGGCCACGCCCCATCACTGCCCTGTCCCGGCCCATCACAGGCCCCACCCCTTCCCTCAGGCCCCGCCTCTTTCTCTAGTTCCCTCCCGCAACCTAAGCATCACACCAAAACCAAAAAACCAAACCCAGTGCCGTCGAGCCGATTCCGACTCTTAGCGACCCTATAGGACAGAGTAGAACTGCCCCATAGACTTTCCAAGGAGCGCCTGGCAGATTCGAACTGCCGACCCTTTGGTTAGCAGCCAAAGGGCCAGCAGTTCGAAACCTCCAGTGGCTATCACACAGCCTAGCGATTTCTGGTCCCTGTTAAGGCCCCGCCCCCATTACTGTTTGTTCCTCTTCACCCTGGCTCCGCCCACCCCAAGCTGTTCCTCCACCCAGCTAGCTCGGTTAACTCTAAGCCACGCCCCCTCAGGCCTAACCTCCCCCCCCAGCCTTGGCCCCGCCCCGGCCGGGCCCCGCCCACCTATAGCCGATGTCGCCCCAGCCGCGAGTATCCTGGTGGAATCTCTGCATGGAGCGCATGTTGGCGGCGCATTTCTCGAAGTCGGTGCAGGGCAGCTCGGGAATGTATGTGTGATGCACATACAAGAAGCCGAGCGGCAGCTTCAGTGGCGTCGGTTGGTGCCGGTACGGCGCGGCGCCCCAGCGGCAGCGGGGGTGAATGGCGGGGCACCCTGAAACGGGGTCCAGGGCTGGAGTCAGCATGCGCTCTTCCACCTGCTGCTTGCATCACCATTAGAACGCATATATAGGCTATTTCTCCAGCCCCCTGCCAGATTTGGGGAGAGTGTAGCTCACTGAACATCGGCCCTCACTGGGATCTAACTTAACCACATCTAACAAAGTCTCTGACATGTTCAGACATCTGCTATGACTTTCACGACCTTCACAATAAGCCCAAGAATTTTAGCTCAGCCTTCAAGGCCTTTACAACCCAGGGGTCAACGCTCTCTCTAGCTTGCCTGAGCCCTAGGAATCTTAGAAAAGAGGAATCTTATTAAACCCTACAGCAAATCCAAGATATTGTAAGGATTTCCCACCCCATCCCCTGCACCCCCACCCTGTTTCACTGAAGAAAGTCCAGAGAAGTGAAGCAGCTCCCCTAAAGTTGCACAGGGAGTAACTGGCTGAACTCCTATTCAAACTAAAGTTCTAAGCTTGGTCTCTCTTGAACTTGCCCTGGGCTCTGAGACCTCTGTGTCTTTACCTATGCTGAGCCCACTACCTGGAATGCCCCCTCTTTCTCACTTTTTTGTCAGACAAACTCCTATCATCCCTCAATACCCAATGCCAGCATTTCCTCACCTGTACACCTTCCCTGGCTCCCCAGGCAGAGCCCTTATTCTCCCATCTGGACTCCCCCATTCCCTAGATCCCCTGACCACATGAGGCTGGGTGTGTCTGGGAGGGTGGAGGGAGTGGGAGGCCTTCTCACCCAGGAAAGCCTCGGTGAACTCCTTGGTGGCATGGCTGGCCACTTGAGCCAGCTGATCTTGGCTCATGCCCTGCAGCTGGAGGTGTGTGGGGTCCAGTCTCTGTAGCAGGAGGAGGGCCCCCCACACCTGCTGGGTCAGGGTGGGGGCTGAGGTCAGGACAGCCCCATTCTGCCGTCGAAAGTTGCTTTGGAGTCCTGGCTCTCTGGCCACACCAGCGCCATAGTACTGGCTCAGCAGGAGGCTGAGGGGTGGCTGGGGCTCAGGGGTCCGACTCAGGTAGTCTCCCAGGAGGATCCCATCCAGGGCACCATTGAGGAAGGCTGTGGTGAGCCGTGAGGCTTTGGGGTCCAGGAGAGTGAAGGTCTGGGGGGCAGAAAACTGGTCCCAGCAGCCCTCAGCTCCCAGGCCAGGTTGGCTCTCGGTCTGGGGGTCCTGGAGAAAGGTTAGGCCCAGGTCTGTGGCCAGGGTGACCGCCAGGAGGCTGTCCACGCTGGTGGGGAACATGGCTTTAGTATCTGGAGAGGCAGCTTCCACATCTAGAGAGGTGACATCTGGTGAGGCCACTGTGAGTCCTGGGGAGGCGGCTCTTACCTCTGGAACGGTAGCTCCAACATCTGGAGAGGTGGCTTCGGCATCCTGAGGGGGGGTTGTGCTATCCAAGGGCAAGTTCACCACCCTGCGCCCCTGCAGCCCTGCCTCCAGCCCAGCCAGCAGCGGCTGCACAGCCACAGTTGAGCCATCGGGTGCCAGCACTACACCATACTCCCTCCCATCCCGTACATCATGTTGGGCCACTTTCTCTGTCAGGCCTCGAAGCTCTGGGCTCAGCCGGTGGGGATCCAGTTTGATGGCCTTGAGGAGCTGCTCCTTCAGTAGGAAACGGTAGAGGGGGTTGTGGGGGCCGGAGTCCTGGGCTGACAATAGCCACGTGGAGGCCGTGGGTCTGGCTTCGGTCACAGGCGCCTTCTGCTCGAGCTCACCCAGGGCCTTGATGATGAAGTCCATGAGCAAGGGCAAGGAGGCTGTGGAGAGGAGGGGAACTGTCAGCCTAGTGGCCCAGCCCCACCCCTCCCTCAGCACCACCCCCCTACTCCACGCTTTCTCAATGCCTCCATCCGACAACCCTGTGACCCCCAACACTGTCCTTGTGTAGATAAGGAAACTGAGGCACACAGACAACGAGTGTTCATGATGCATCAGGCCTTGTGTTAAGCAGCTTGGACTAATTCTGAGCACTAGGGAGCGATGGCAGGATTATGAGCAGGAGAGGGATGTCCCAAGATTGTTCCTTTGGCTGCCATGTGGAGAATGGACTTGTGGGGGGCTAGAGCAGGGAAGGGGAGACAGTGTGGAGATGAGCAATGAAGGGTGGGGGCAGTGGAATGGAGGGAAGAAGACTGTGTTCCTAGGCATGTAGGAGAGAAGATGAGCAGTTCTTGGTGATGGACTGGATTTGGGTGAGATTAGAAGGAAAGATATCCTGAAGGATGGGCCTGCACCTCTTTGGGGGAAATGTAAGTGGCTAAGCCTGGAACCCAAAAGTGCTGGACCTAGAGCTGGGGGTTAGTAGAGTCCCTGGGTGGTGCAAATGGTTAACGCACTTGTCTATATTGGAGGTTCGAGTCCACCCAGGGATGTCTTGGAAGAAAGGCCTGGCAATTCGCTTCCAAAAAATCATCCGTTGAAAACCCTGTGGAGCACAGTTCTATTCTGACACACCTGGGGTCACCATGAGTCGGAATTAACTTGACAGCAGCTGGTTTGTATTGAACAACAGCTAACATTTACTAAACCAATGCCTGAAACTGTCCTAAGTGACTTATATGACTTAACTCATTTAGTCTTCACAACAACCCTGTGAGGTGGGTCCTCTTGCGGATGAGTTACCTGAGACACAGGTTAAATTACCTGCCTGAGGTCAGATAGCCAGGAAGTGGCAGAGCTAGGATTTGAATCCAAGAAGGCTTCATCCTCTTACTCTGCCGCCTAGAATCCAGGTTCTTCCCCCAGACAGTTTACACTATAATTTCTCTAAAACTTTGTTCTTCTCTCGCCCCAAACGCCCTTCTCTGCT
Organism: Loxodonta africana; assembly: GCF_030014295.1. Taxonomy (NCBI): domain Eukaryota; kingdom Metazoa; phylum Chordata; class Mammalia; order Proboscidea; family Elephantidae; genus Loxodonta; species Loxodonta africana. Next base: position 30,853,362 of record NC_087344.1, read on the forward strand.
TTTCTACCAAGTAAAATTCTTCTCCTTCTTCCCTTCCTAGCTCTACATGTCTTTCCTGTCTTTGCTTCCTCCGCCCCAGGTTCCTCCCCTCACCTTGCCCTGGTCCTATGGGCCTGGGAGCATCTGTGTCCCTTGGTTCCTGGAGGGCTGAGACCAGCATTGGAGTCTCTGACCTTGCTCACAAACAGGGCTAGACACGGAAGGCGCAGCAGTACACTTTCGCAGACCCAGAGTCCCAGCCCAGGCATCTGCCCTCCGACCCACCTGTCCCAGGCTTCGGCCACAGCAGCAATCCCAGCAGGATCCAGAGGACACCCTGGGCCATCATTGTTGTGTTCCACCTTCCAGGGGGGCAGATCCAGTTGACCTCAGCGGAGGCTCAGTGCTACTGGAAGGACACAGGCATGGAGAACAGAGCAGGGCCTTTGGCCACGGTCAAAGTCCAGGGTGAATGACTCGCTGTCCCTCGCAGAGCTGTGTGGAGGAGGAGGCGGTGGGGGGAGGGGTCCGGGGTTTACAGTCAACCAGACCTTGGACCTCAAGTTGTTTTCCATCCTGTTCTGTCCCTCCCAGGCTGGGGTCAAGCAGGGGAGGCCCATCTCAGGAGGGGCTGGAGGCCAGGTAGTTCAGACTCCAGCAAACTCTGCCCATTCCCAGGAGAGGTAGACTGAGGCTAATCCAGCGAGCCCTGCCAATCCCCATGGTGACAGCTCTATAGCTCTCAGGTGTTTGCTGGACTGGTCAGACCAGCTGTGCTGGGGGAATGGAGAGAAGGGACAGCCCTGACATTGGCCCCTCCTCCTGGCTTCCTTGGGGCTAGGACTCCAATTTCAGACAGAGGAGGGCAGTAGGGGCCAAGTTCTTGCAGAGGCCTACTTGAGCCCCAGGGGACCAGGAGATGCTACCACCCACTGGGTTCCAAATCTGTCCTCAAACTACCAGAGGCAGCTGTGAGCTGGCAGAGGGCCCTGGTGTGAGGGGGCCCCTGGCTTAGCCCAGGAGCCAACTTCTGGGCTTACCTGGGTTGACAGTGAGGAGCTGTCCCTCTTTCATAGGTGCCCAAGACTGAGTCCCCAAAGGAGTGTGCCTGCCTCCCCTTTATTCTGGCATCAGGTGTGGCCCATGTGATTGGGGCTGTGGTGTGGATTGCTTCACCCTGGGCCTCCCACCCTGAAACCAGCCTGGGGAATTTTCTGGAGACCCACCAGGCTAGGGACTTAGCACAGGGCGGACCCTAGGTGAGCTGGGAATGCCCAGGGTGAGCCAGGCTCAGGATTTCCCAGGGGCCACCCCACTGGAGCAGAGGGCTGGGCATTCCGGGGGGCTCGGGGTAGGAGGTGAGGGAGGGAGTGAGTGGGAGCCAAAGGGGAAATCCTCCTCCATGCTTGAGTTTCCAAGGATTTGGGGATGGGGCTCGAACCACCAGAAGGATGTGGCTTTGTGTCCGTCTAGGGCAGGGACCAGGGTGTACAGAGTGAGACATCCACTTTGGACAGAAAATTTAAGGCAGTATAAAAAAACTCAGTCATTAAGATAAATTCCATTATATAATATAAAAAAACCAAAAACTAAACCCATTGCTGTTGTCTATTCTGACTCATAGTGACCGTATAGGACAGAGTAGAGTACTTTCAAGCATCAGCTGGTGGATTTGAACTGCCAACCTTTTGGTTAGTAGCCGAGTTCTTAACCACTGCACCACCAGGGCTCCATATATAATATATATATTATAAATTATTTTCATATCTGAAATATTTTAATGTGATATTAAAAAAAAATCAAAATTAATGCAAAAAGTCCATGATGCACAAAATACCAAAATTTACCAGGTGCAGGGACTAGGGTAAGGAGAGTGAGATATTTGCCTTGGACCCTAAATTTCAGACGGCACCAAAAATCCCAGTCATCAACATAACTAATATTTTAATGCAATTTAAAAAAATCAAAACAAATGCAAAAAAGTCAATGATGTATAAAACACCAAAATTTTAAATAAAGATGGGATTAGTAACAGTGCCATGCCATGCTACATGGGAGCTGAAGGGAAAAGGAAAATCGGGAATTCGGATCCTGTCTTTGCACCTCACTTGCCTCTCCCTAGTCCCAGTCCTGCATCCAAGGCGGGGAGGGGAAGCCCCAGGAGGCGAGGGGTAGCTGTGTCCTCAGATCCTCATCTGGGGCCCACCTGGCCTGGCAATGACCTTGATTCAGCATCATAAACCTTGGGTTGCCCCTCTGCTCTCCCCTTCTGACTGAGGGCGTGGGGAGGCCCTCGTGGTTATATGTGACCACCCATTCATTCTCACTTTACCCAGCAGGAGGCTGAGCTCAGAGAGGTTGGGTAACTTGCCCAAGATCACACAGCTAGAAGAGAGGAGTGGGGAGGGTACTGGAATTGCACTCTCGTGTGTTTCTACTATGCATCATGGCCAGCTCACGCCAGGGCCAGGGTCAGGGTCAGAATAATTATGACCCTTCATGCTGGGGAGGTGTTTGCAGGCTGGCTGCTGAGCAACTTCACACCTGGGAATTCACGGGCCAGCCTGAGGGGCAGCTTTGATTCTGTTTTAGAGCTTAGAGCAGGGTTAACCCCATTGCTGTCCAGTCAATTCCGACTTGCGGTGACCCATGCATTACAGAGTAGAGCTGAGCTTCTCAGGGTTTTCTTGGCTGTAATCTTTACGGAAGGTGCAAATGGTTTGTGCTCAGCTACTAACCTAAAGGTTGGTGGTTCGAAGAACCCAGCAGCCCGCGGAAGAAAGGCCACTGATCTGCTTCTGTAAAGATTACAGCCAAGAAAGCCCTATGGAGCTCAGTTCTACTCTGTAACACATGGGGACGCCATGAGTCAGAATAGACTTGAAGGCAATGGGGCTTTTTTTTGTTTTTTAATACTTATGGAAGTAGATCACCAGGTCTTTCTTCTGTGGCTTCTCTGGGTGAGTTCAAACCACTAACCTTTCGACTTGTAGGTGAGCCCTTAACCATTTGCACCACTCAGGAACTCTGGAGTCAGATTAGAGGCTGGGTTTAGAGCAAAGGCTAGATAGAATTCTATCCAGGGGCAGGTCATGGGTGTGGAACATTTCTCTTAGGGTCTCTGTAGGATTCGTGGCCTTCTAGAGCAGGACCCTTCCTCTAGGAAGCTTCCCCTGATTGCCCCTTGCTCCCCCTCCATGCCCTGGCTCCCTGGCCCTAGGCTCTTTCCTTTGACCCAGGCCTCTGCTTGCAGCTCTGGGAGTCTCCAGGTGTGATTCTGCGTCTACCAGTCTAGAAGAAGCTGGGTCTGCTTGGGGTGCCCAGAAGTGCCCAGCTCAGGCCTGGGCACCAAGTGGGCAGCAGGGAGGGATTGCTGAATGCACCAAAGGCCTGAGTGAGGCTGTAGGGTCACTTTGGAACCCACAGGCACACTGGTACACCCGTGCACACAGACACCCACAACACCGTAGGCACCTGGGCTGGGCTGGGCCTGGGAGGCAGCAGAAAGGCCATGTATCCCACAATGAATCATCCCCACCCCACACTTCCCTCCCACCTTCTAAGGCTCACCTACCAGGCTAGGTCAAGGCCCTCCAGGCCCAGACAGACCAGAGGTCTCAAGAGAGCAGCCCCCAGCCTGGGCCTGGGGCCAGCTTTAATGGAGGCATGCTTGGCACAGACAACCACAGCCCTGGGCCCTGGGTCAGGTGAGGCTGTGATCAGGGTGGGAGAATGGGGGAGAAGGAGCTTGGGGCAGGGCTGGGCCTGGGGCCAAGGTAAGAGTTAATGATATTCACGGGGGTACCAGCCCTGCTAATAACAACAAAGACCCTGACAGCAGCCTGGTTAAGATGAGAACCTGCGATGTATTGGGCTCTAAGTGTTAATGTGCCTTGATTTTGTTTTGTTTTAAAATTTTTATTGTTATTTTTTTTGTGTGTGTGTGTGTTGATTATATACATAACAAAACATACGACATCGTGACCATTTCTACAGGTACAATTCAGTGACATTGATTGTATCCTTCAAGTTGCATACCCATTCTCGCTACCCTTTTCCAAATCATTTCACCACCATGAACAGAAATTCAGTGCCCCCTAAGCAAAAACTCTACATTTCCTCCTCCCTCCCACCCCTGGTCACCACGAATCATCTTTGGTTTCTATACATTTGCTATTTATTGAGATTGTACAATGTTTTTCCTTTTGTGGCTGACTGATTTCACTCAGCTGGAAGTTTTCTAGGTTCATCCCTCTTGTGGCATGGGTCAGGACTTCTCTTCGTGGCTGACTAGTATTCCATGGTGTGTATCTACCACGTTGTGTTTATCCTTCACCTGTTGATGGATGTGCCTCAATTTATTACGCAGCTCTGGGTTTTGTTAGAGATGGTTGTAGAGCAGGGATTGGCAAACTATAGCCTGAGGGCCGACGGACTGTTTTTGCAAATGCAGCTTTGCTGGAACTCATCTGCGCCCATTTGTCCTCTGAAGACTCTTGGAGGCACAATGGCAGAGCTGAACCATTGCAACAGAAACCACCTGGCGGGCAAAGTTGAAAATATTTACTACGTAGCCCTTTAACAAAGGTTTCCTATCCTATAGAGGCTAAAGGTTGTTAGTGGTTGCCAGGGGTGGGTGGGAGGAGGGGAGGGGGAAGCTGTTGCTTAAGGGGCCTTGAGCGGCTGTTAAGGGTGATGGAAAAACTGAGAAGGGATAGTGGTGATGGTTGCAACATGGTGAACGTCATTAATGTCACTGAATTGTACATGGTAAAAAAGGTTGACATGGCAAATGCTTTGTTATATGTGTTTTTTACCATAAGAAAAAAAAAAAAAGTTTGCTGTTCCAACTATATGACATTCTGGAAAAGGCAAAACTACAAAAACAATGGAAAAATCAGAAAACATGTCTGTTGCCGGCGGTTCCCAGGGAGGGGAGGAAGGAGGGATGAAGAGGTGGAGCACAGGGCATTTTGGGGCAGTGAAACTATCCTGTAGGATATTGTAACGGTGGCCACACGATGCTAAGGATTTGTCAAAACCCTTAGGACTGTACAACACAAAGAGTGACCCTTGCATGGAAGGTATGGCCTTTAGTTAATAATGATGTATCAAGATTCGTTCATCAACTGTAACAAAGGTACCACAGTAATAAACCAGTTGCCACAGAGTCTATTCTTACTAGTGGTGATCTCATGCGTATCAGAGTAGAACTGTGCTCTATACGGTTTTCAGTGGCTGATTTTTTGAATGTAGATCACCAGGCCTTTCTTCGGAAGTACCTCTGGGTAGATTTGAACCTCCAACCTTTCAGTCAGCAGGCAAATGTGTTAACCATTTGCATAATGTTAATAATAGGAGAAACTGTGTGCAGGGTGGGGAGAAGGAGGGTATATGGGGCCTTGCTTTACTTTCTGCACAATTTTCTATAAACCTACTGAAAGTATTTAAAAAATGAGTGGAAACTCAACTGTGTAGACAACAAAATTCATGCATGTGCTAGATTACTAACCTAAAGGTTGTTGGTGGCACCACAGATGAAAGGTTTGGCTGGTGATCTGCTTCTGCAAAGACTGGAGCAGCTCCAGTCCATAACACGTGGGGTCGCCGCGAGTGGAATCGACTGGATGGCAATGGGTTTTTTTTTGGGGGGGGGGGGGTTATGGTGTGACAAAAGCAGGAAGTTAATAAAGGTCTTTAACCTCCCCCTGCCAAAAAAAAAAAAAAAAAACTCTTGCCAAGCCAGCCTACCCGGATTCATGCTCTTACCCTGCCATTTATTAGTTTGAGCAAATGCCTTAACCACTAGCCCTTATTTTCTCCATCTGTAAAATGGCAGAGCAGTACCAACCTTATCAGGTTTTTTGAGGATTAAAGGAGGTAATGCATATCATGAACAGTGCCAGGTATATGGAAAGCATTCCATGAGTACGGCGTCAGGGGTTGCCTGGCCCACCCACCCACCTGCCCCAGCCTTCCCGGCTGAAGTTCATTCCAGCCACCGAGATAATTCATTTGGCTATTATCACCGCCCAACTTCCATGGCCTGAAGGAGCCCAGACTCCCAGCCATGTGTTATTTCTGCATCTGGGGCACTTGTCTAAGCCTAGGGTTGCCCTGCTGGCTCCCAGCCCTCCAACAGCCAGCTGGGCCTTAGGGCTGGGCCTCGAGCCATGCTCAAACCATAGCCAAGTCATTTCCGTAGCCCAGGAACTGGTTGAACTGAGTTTGCCAAAGGGAAAAAAGAGTTGTGCTGTGACAGCTGCTGACCCTGCAACCTCCCATGTGGGGCTTTTGTGCAGGCCCCAGCGGGCCTAAATTGGATTCAGTTGAGTCAAGGTGAGAATTCATCTCTCGGGCACCTTGTCCTGGAGCTGGGGAGAAGGGAAGTTTTGTAACTGAGGCCTTGGGATATTGCACAGAAATGGGGAGCCCAGCCTATGGCAGTGTGCTAGGGGCCACGAATGAGTGTGGGATGAGTGGGGTCAGATGTGGGCATTTCCTGTGGTATATTTACTGAGCACCCACAGGCACCTAGCTGTCATCACCCTGCCCCAAGAGAATGACACAGGACAAAGAGCTTCAAACATTTCCTTATGTAGAAAATTCCAAACATACGCCAAGCAGAGAGAATTGTATAATGAACCCCTATGTACCCACTGGAGTCCTTGGGTGGTTATCATGATTGGCTGCTAACAGAAATATTGGTGGTTTGAGTCCACCCAGAGGGGCCTTGGAAGAAAGCCCTGGCAATCTGCTTCTGAAAAGTCACAGCTTTGAAAACCCTATGAAGTGCAGCTCTATTCTGCATAAATGGGGTCATGTAAGTCAGAATTGACAGCAACTGGTTTGGTTTTTTAATGAGCTCATTAACCTACCTGTCAGCTTGTCATGTTGTGGTGACTTCAGTGTTGCTATAATGCTGGAAGCTATGCCACTAGTTTTTCAAATACTAGCAGGGTCTCCCACGGTAGATAGGTTTCAGTGGAGCTTCCAGACTAAGATGACTAGGAAGAAAGGCCTGGCAATATTCTTCTGAAAATTACCCTGTGAAAACCCTGTGGATCACAACGGCATGTTGTCTGGTATAGTACTGGAAGATGAGCCCCTAGATTGGAAGGCACTCAAAAGTACACAGTGGCTACAACAATGAACTTGAGCATAACAATGATCATGAAGATGATGCAGGACCAGGCAACGTTTCGATATAAGGTTGCCGTGAGTTGAAGCCAACTTGATGGCAACCAACAATATGTATCCATTGCTCAGTTGACAGCCTGGTCCATTTTGTTTCTTTTGAACCTCCATCCACTGTCTCTCTTTATTGTGATGTTTTTTGCCTAGATCCATGACAGCTACAAAATAACGATATTTGAACAATATCATTCTTTCTTCATTTATTGGCTGGGATATGTCTATTGAAAAACAATTATCTACCATTTGGGCAAATGGGCTGCAAAAGACCTCTTTAAAGTGTTGAAAAACAAGGATGTCACCTTGAGAACTAAGGTGCGCCTGACCCAAGCCATGGTGTTTTCAATCACCTCATATGCGTGCAAAAGCTGGACGATGAATAATGAAATAGGAGGGCAAGCAAAAATGTTTGTGCATACCCATAACGTCAAAGGAGATAGAAATTTCAAACAGGAGGCCCCTGGGTAGAATCATCCAAGCCTCCTGCCTCCAGCTAATCTGGATGATAAACTGCAAATTTAATAATATTACGTAAATTACATTATAATATAATAAAATTAACATTAAAATAATAGAAAAAAATGGTAAACAAGTATTTTATTATTAAATATAATAATATATTAATTTAATGTTGTTGTTAGGTGCCGTTGAGTTGATTCTGACTCATAGCAACTCTGTGTACAACAGAATCAAACACTGCCCGGTCCTGCACCATTCTCACAGTTGTTGTTATGCTTGAGCCCATCGTTGCAACCACCGTGTCACTCCATCTCTTTGAGTGTCTTCCTCTTTTTCGATGACTTTCTACCAAGAAAGACATTCACGATGTCCTTGTCTTGGGATTGGTCCCTCCTCATAACATGTCCAAAGTATGTGAGACATGGCCTCGCCATCCTTGCTTCTAAGGAGCATTCTGGTTGTACTTCTTCCAAGACAGATTTGTTTGTTCTTCTGGTAACATCAGAATTCAAAAGCATCAATTCTTTGGTTTTCCTTTTTCATTGACCAGCTTTCACATGCATATGGAGCGATTGAAAATATCATGGCTTGGGTCAGGTGCACCTTAGTCCTCAAAATGAAATCTTTGCTTTTTTAACACTTTAAAAAGATGTTTTTTTTTTTGCAGATTTGCCCAATGCAACGCGTCTTTTGGTTTCTTGACTGCTGCTTCCATGGGTTTTGATTGTGGATCCAAGTAAAATGAAATCCTTGACAACTTCAATATTTTCTCTGATTATCATGATGTTGCTTATTGGTCCAGTTGTGAGAATTTTTGTTTTCTTTATGTTGAAGTGTAATCCATACTGAAGACTATGGTCTTCGATCTTCATCAGTAAGGGCTTCAAGTCCTCTTCACTTTTAGCAAGCAAGGTGTGTCACCTATACATTACAGGTTGTTAATAAGTCTCCCTCCAACCTTGATGCTGTGTTCTTCTTCACCTAGTCCAGTTTCTCTGATTATTTGCTCAGAATACAGATTGAATAAGCATGGTGAAAGGATACAACCCTGATGCACAACTTTCTTGACTTTAAACCATGCAGTATCCCCTTGTTCTGACTGAACAACTGCCTCTTGGTCTAAGTACAAGTTCCTCAGGAACACAATTAAGTATTCAGGAATTCCCGTTCTTCACAATGTTATCCATAATTTGTTATGATCCACACAGTAGAATACCTTTCCATAGTCAGTTAACCACAGGTAAACATCTTTCTGGTATTCTCTGCTTTCAGCCAGGATCCATTTGACATCAGCAATGATAGCTCTTGTTCCATGTCCTCTTCTGAATCTGGCTTGAATTTCTGGCAGTTCCCTGCTGATGTACTGCTGCAGCCACTTTTGAATGATCGTCAGCAAAATTTTACTTTTGTGGGATATTAATGATATTTTTCGATAATTTCCACATTCTGTTAGGTCACCTTTCTTTGGAACGGGCACAATATGAATCTCTTCCAGTTGGTTGGCCAGGTAGATGTCTTCCAAATTTCTTGGCATAGACGAGTGAACACTTCCAGTGCTGCATCTGTTTGTTGAAACATCTCAGCTGGTTTTCTGTCAATTCCTGGAGCCTTGTTTTCCTCCAGTGCCTTCAGTGCAGCTTGGACCTCTTCCTTTAATACCATCAGTTCTTGATCATATGCTATCGCCTGAAATGGTTGAATGTCAACCAATTCTTTTTGGTACAGTGACTCTGGATATTCCTTCCATCTTCTTTTGATGCTTCCTGCATCATTTAATATTTTCCCAGTATTGCAACGCGAGGCTACGATTTTTTTCTTCTGTTCTTTCAGCCTGAGAAATGCTGAGTATGTTCTTCCCTTTTGGTTTTCTATCTCCAGGTCTTTGCACATTTCCTTATGGTATTTTTTCTGCTTGAGCCACCCTTTGAAATCTGTTCATCTCTTTTACTTCATCATTTTTTCCTTTTGTTTTAGCTACTCTATGTTCAAGGACAACTTTCAGAGTCTCTTCTGACATCCATTTTGGTCTTTTCTTTCTTGCCTGTCTTTTTAATGACAGAGTCACTATGAGTTGGAATTGACTCGATGGCAGTGGGTTTGATTTTTTGGTGCTTTCTTCATGTATAATGTCCTTGATGTCATTCCACAGCTTTTCTGGCCTTAAGTCCTTAGTGTTTGATGCGTCAGATCTATTCTTGAGATGGTCTCTAAATTCAGGTGGGATATACTCAAGGTTGTACTTTGGCTCTCTTGGACTTGTTCTAATTTTCTTCAGCTTTGACTTGAACTTGCATTGAGCAGTTGATGATCTGTTCCACAGTTAGCCCCTGGCCTTCTTCTGACTGATAATACTGAGTTTTCCATTGTTTCTTTCCACAGATGTAGTCTATTTGATTCCTGTGTATTCCTTTTGGCGAGGTCCACATGTATTGTCACTGTTTATGTTGTTGAAAAAAGGTATTTGCAATGAAGAAGTTGTTGGTCTTGCAAAATTCTATCGTGCTATCTCTAACGTTGTTTCTGTCACTAAGGCCATTACTATCCAAGTACCAATCCTTCTTTGTTTCTAACTTTCACATTCCAATTGCCAGAAATTATCAATGCATCTTGATTGCATGTTTGATCAATTTCAGACTGTTGAATTTGGTAAAAATCTTCAATTTCTTTATCTTTGGCCTAAGTGGTTGGTGTGTAAATTTGAATAATAATTGTATTAATTGGTCTTCCTTGTGGGCGTATGGATATAATCTTATCATTGACAGCATTGTTCTTCAGGATAGTTCTTGAAATGTTATTTTTGATGAGGAATGCAACACTATTACCCTTCAATTTGTCATTCCTGGCAATGGCCGATACCAGTACATTTCAGCTCACTAAAACCTAAGATATCGATACTTATGCATTCCATTTCAGTTTTGATAACTTCCAATTTTCCTAGATTCTTACTTTGTACATTCCATGTTCCAATTATTAATGGATGTTTGTAGCTGTTTCTTCTCATTTTGAGTCATGTCACATCAGGAAATGACGGTCCGGAAAGCTCTTCCCCAGTCATATTTTGAGCTCCTTCCAAACTGAGGGACTCATCTTCCAGCACTATATCAGACAATGTTCCACTGCTGTTCATAAGGTTTTCACTGGCAAATTTTTTCAGAAGTAAACTGCCAAGCCCTTCTTTCTGGTCTGTCTTAGTCTGAAAGCTCAGCTGAAACCTGTCCTCCAAGGGCAACCCTGGTGGTATTTGAAATATCTGTAGCAAAGTTTCTAATATCACAGCAACACGTAAGCCACCATAGTATGACAAACTGACAGACACGTGGTGGGTTAATAATATATGTATACAATTTATGGGGCCCTGGTCACTCAGTGTTTAGCTGCGTTGGGCTGCAAATCAAAAGGTTAGTGGTTTGAGTCCCCCAGCTGCTCTTTGGGGCAGTTCTACTCTGTCTTACAGGGCAGCTATAAGTTGGAATCGTCTTGATTGCAATGAGTTTGGCTTTTTTTTTCCTATAATTTCTAAAAGATAAATTTAATATAATATGTAATGTGTCTATTCCTATCTCCCTTCTTAAATAGTAGCGTAATGTAAACACTTTAATCCACTTTGCTGTTTTTCCACTTAACGATGTTTCCTGGTGCTCTCTCCACAGCACTGTAGAGAGATCTTCCCAGTTCCTTTTTACAGCTTCGTAGTGCTTCATTGTGTGGATATGTGTGCTTCTTCTGCCATTCCCTGTTGATGGGTGTTGAGCTATTTCCAATCTTTTGAGACCTTAAACAGTGCTGCCATGAAAAACTTTGTTCATACATCTTATTTTTGCCAAAGAATCATTGGGATGTTCTATACATGATTGATGAGGGCGAATGCATATATAATTTTGCTCGATATTACCAATTTCCCCTCCCCAAAGCCTATATCACTTTGCATACTCCCTTGTTATGTATACGAGTGTATCAAATACTCATAAGTGTTTTCATCTGACCTGTGAACTCCTATACATTCTTCAAAACCTAGCTTCAATATCCTGTTTTCTGGGAAACCCTCCCTTCCCCTCCGGCTTCCTCCTCTTGGTTTTTCCAGTCCTAGGGTCCCCCTGGCTTCCCTGTCCCAGCTCTGCTTTCTCTTCTTGGCTTTTTCAGTCCCAGGCTCCATGCTCTGGCCCAGCCCTGATTCTTTGAGGTTGGGAGCTTCCGTGTCCAGAGGGAACCCTCCAGATTGAGAGCTCCCTGGGGCAGCCCCAGCACTAAGTCCTCTTGGGAGATTCAGCCAGGACTGAGCACAGAGGAGGAACAATAAGGGAAGGTTCTCTGCCTGAATAAAGGATGGTCCCTTCTCTGTGGGTTCCTTCACTGGGCTTTCCTGGGGCAGAGGAAAAGTACCAGGTCACGCTGATCAGTATCCTGGCTTCTGCTCTCTGCCCTGTTTCTGAGTCACCTGTGTCCAAGGGTGACTTCACCGTAGGTGTGTGTCACCTGTGTGGATCCTGGGCAAAGGAGTAGAACCTGCTGAGGTCAGACAGACCCTAGGTCCAATCAGACTTACCCCTACTTCCTGGGTGGAGTACTTCCCTTCTCTACCTTGATTTCCCAACTCTAAAATGGGATTAATCATGTGTCTGGCTTACATGGCTGTGACAAAGGAAATGGTGAAATAATATCAACCCACTTCCCACCCCTTCTTCATTTTTTTTTTTTTATGGTTTCTGTAACTCTTTCTTCTATCATGCATTAAGTGAAAGTTTACAGAGCAAATTAGGTTCCCATTCGATAGTTTGTACATTAAGTGTTTTGTGGCCTTGGTTTCATTCCCCGCAATGTGCCAGCACTCTTCCCATTTCTGCCCTGGGTTCCCCCTTTCATTTCGTCCTGATTTTCTATCCCTTCCTGCCTTCTCATCTTTGCTTTTGGCCAGTCATCTATTTTTTTAATTTTTATTGAGGTGAGATTAACCTGACATTAAAGTAACCATTTAAAGGGAACAATTCAGTGGTGTTTAGTATATTCACAATGTTGTTCAACCCCTGTGCCTAGTTCCAATTTATTTCATTAACCCCAAGGGAGACCCTGTACCCATTAAGCAGTCACTTCTCATTCCACCACCTGTCCGTCAGTGTCTCCTATTGTGATGGCTTGCGGGTTGCTGTGATGCTGGAAGCTATGCCACCATTATGCAAATACCAGCACGGTCAGCCATGGAGGACAGGTTTCAGTGGAGCTTCCAGACTAAGCCAGACTAGGAAAAACGGTCTGGTGATCTATGTCCTAAAATTAGCGAATGCTAACATTACGGATAACTGGTGAAGAAACTGAGTCTATCGTGGACTGTCAGACGAACAAACAAATCAATATATCTTGACTGCCAAAATGCCCCTTAGAAGCGAGGATGGTGAGACTTCATCTTGCTTACTTTGGAAACGTCGTCAGGAAAGACCAATTGCTAGGAATGGACATCATATTTGGTAAAGTAGACGGCTAGTGAAAATGAGGGAACCCTTCATGAAATGGATTGACACAGTGGCTGCAATAATGGGCTCAAACATACGAACGATTGTGTGGAAGGCGCAGGATCCGGCAGTGTTTAGTTCTGTTACACTTAAGGTCGCCTTATATCCAGCTGATTCAACGGCAACTAACAACACCCCCCTCCAGCCCCTCATAACCATTAGCCTATGTTCTGTCTCTGCAGATTTACTTATTCTGGACATTTCATGGAAACCCTGGTGGCGTACTGGTTAAGTGCTACGGCTGCTAACCAAAGGGTCGGCAGTTCGAATCCGCCAGGCGCGTCTTAGAAACTCTATGGGGCAGTTCTACTCTGTCGTATAGAGTCACTATGAGTGGGAATCGACTCGACGGCACTGGGTTTGGTTTTTTTTTTTTTGGTTGGACATTTCATATAAAAGGAATTACACAACACATGGTCTTTTGAGCCTGGCTTCTTTTCCCCAGCATCATGTTTTCAGGGTTCATCTATGTGCTAACGTATATCAGTGCTTCATTCCTTTTTATGGCCAATTAATATCCCATATTGTGTGGATGGACCACGTTTTGTTTATCCATTCATCCATTGATGGACATTTGGGTTGTTTCCACCTTTTGGCCATTGAGAATAATGCTACTATGGATATGTGTGTACATGTATTTGTTTGGACATCTGCTTCCAATTCTCCACCTGGGAGTGGAGTTGCTGGGACATATGGTAATTCTGGAAACCCTGGTGATGTAGTGGTTAAGTGCTACAGCTGCTAACCAAAAGGTTTGCAGTTCGAATCAACCTAGTGCTCCTTGGAAACTCTATGGGGCAGTTCTACTCTGTCCTATAGGGTCCCTGTGAGTTGGAATCGACTCGACCACAATGGGTTTGGTTTTTTTGGTTTTTGGTAATTCTATGTTTAACCTTTGGAGGAGCTGCACGTTTATTTTTACATGCTTTATTTTTCTGAAGTCTCCCAAAACCAGTGAGGAGAGAATTCCAGGTGGAGACTGGTTAACATTCCCATTTTGCAGATAACAAAACTGAGGTTGGGAGAGGTGGCCTCACATCATCCTGAGGTTAATGACCATCAGCATAGCTACCATCTGCTCAGAGACCACTGGGTGCCAGCCAGTTGCCAACTAATCTATGAGGAGGGTTTTAGGATTGGCTCCTCAATAGCCTCACCCTCTGAAATCTGACAGACTTGAGTTTAACTCCCAATTTAGGAGGATTACTTCTTCATTCTGGGCCTTCACTTCTTTGCCTGTGAACGGGTATAATCTGAGCCCTACCTCTTCACCTTATTGTGGAGAATGAATGTGAAAATGTAGGCAGAGGATGGAACGTCTATTCAGTATTCAATTCACAGGTGAGTCAACAAGCAAAGATCAGAGAAAGCTCAGAGGGATGAAGTAACTTGCCAAAATTCACACAGCAGTGAGTGAGTCCCAGACACAGCCTGCAAATGTTTTTGAGCTGTTTCCTGATACTTCTTAACCCCTCTGGAAACCAGGGAGGAGAGAATCGAAGGCAAGTCCTCTTGGGAGGGAGTTTGCTGCTGCATTGCTTTGTTTTTTGGGGAGCTGACCTTTGATAATACAAAATCTTTTTTTTTTTTTAATTTTTATTGTGCTTTAAGTGAAAGTTTACAAATCAAGTCAGTCTCTCATGCAAAAATTTACATACACCTTGCTATATACTCCTAATTGTTCTCCCCCAATGAGACCACACACTCCTTCCCTCCACTTTCTTTTCATGTCCATTTAGCCAGCTTCTGACCCCCTCTGCCCTCTCATCTCCCCTCCAGACAGGAGATGCCAACATAGGCTCATGTGTCTACTTGATCCAAGAAGCTCATTCTTCACCGGTATCATTTTCTATCCTATTGTCCAGTCCAATCCCTGTTTGGACAGTTGGCTTTGGGAATGGCTCCTGTCTTGGGCCAACAGAAGGTCTGGGGACCATGACCACCGGGGTCCTTCTAGTCTCAGTCAGACCATTAAGTCTGGTCTTTTTATGAGAATTTGGAGTCTGCATCCTACTGCTCTCCCACTCCCTCAGGGGTTCTCTGTTGTGTTCCCTGTCAGGGCAGTCATCTGTTGTAGCTGGGCACCATCTAGTTCTTCTGGTCTCAGGCTGATGGAGTCTCTGGTTTATGTGGCCCTTTCTGTCTCTTAGGTTCACTATTACCTGTGTCCTTGGTATTCTTCATTCTCCTTCGCTCCGGGTGGGTTGAGATCAAATGATGCATCTTAGATGGCCACTTGCTAGCATTTAAGACCCAGACCCCACTCACTAAAGTGAATGCAGCATGTTTTCTCAATAGATTTTATTATGCCAATTGACTTAGATGTCCCCTGAAAGCATGGTCCCCAAACCCCTGCCCCTGCTACGCTGGCCTTTGAAGCATTCAGTTTTTTCAGGAAACTTCTTTGCTTTCGGTTTAGGCCAGTTGTGCTGACCTCTCCTGTATTGTGTGTTGTCTTTCCGTTCACCTATAATAGTTCTTATCTACTATCTAATTAGTGGAAAACCCCCTCCCTCCCTCCTTCCTTCCCTCCATTTCTGCTCTTGTAATCATCAAAGAATATTTTCTTCCATGTTTAAACTATTTCTCGAGTTCTTGTAATAGTGGTCTTATACAATATTTGTCCTTTTGCAACTGACTAATTTTACTGAGAAACCCTGGTGGTGTAGTGGTTAAAAGCTACAGCTGCTAACCAAAAGGTTGACAGTTTGAATCCACCAGGCAGTCCTTGGAAACTCTGTGGGACATTTCTACTCTGTCCTGTAGGGTTGCTATGAGTCGGAATCGACTCGATGGCAATGGGTTTTATTTTTTTTTTTTGGTTTAATTTCACTCAGCATAATGCCTTCCAGATTCCGCCATGTTGTGAAATGATTCACAATTTCATCATCGTTCTTTATCGATGTGTAGTATTCCATTGTGTGAATATACCATAATTTATCCATTCTTTCATTGATGGGCACCTTGGTTGCTTCCATCTTTTTGCTATTGTAAACAGTGCTGCAATGAACATGAGTGTGCATGTATCTGTTTGGATAACACAGAATCTTGGTGAGTCAGCCTGGGGTGGCCCTGTGGTCACAAACGCCAGTGACTGGTTCCGTGTTGGAGGTGGCCCTGCCACCTTTGTCCCAACCCACTCACTCCCCCTCCCTGTCCTTCTGTTTATAGCAGCACCTAAGGAGGCAGGGCCAGTCGCTTCCGTGCCCCAATTGTTGGCTTCCTCTGGTTCCTCTGCCTTGGACACCTTCCCTCTCACTTCCCTGGCATGTAGCAGAATCCCTTCACAGTCTGCTACTGTGAGCCCTACGGAACACTCTGACCTCTCCCTTTGGTTCTCCATGCCAGTGAGCTTGCTCCTTGAGGATCCTATACTCATTCTAGCCCCAGGACCTTTGCACCTGCTGCCCTCTTTGCTTGGAATGCTCATAGCCACATCTTCCCATCATTCAGGGATCGCACAAATGTTATCTCCTCCTAGAAGCCTCCTTCCCTGACCACCTTATCTA
This sequence comes from Loxodonta africana, assembly GCF_030014295.1. Taxonomy (NCBI): domain Eukaryota; kingdom Metazoa; phylum Chordata; class Mammalia; order Proboscidea; family Elephantidae; genus Loxodonta; species Loxodonta africana. The sequence continues at coordinate 30,870,007 of NC_087344.1, forward strand.
AACTAGGTCCCCAGTACCTCCCTGTGACCTCATACTATTTCCTCACATCTCTATCTGCCATTATCTTACACATTTGCTTGATTATTGCTGCCTCTCCCAGATGGATGGAAACTCCAGGAAGGCAGGGGCCTGTCCTGCTCATTGCTGGATCCCCAGGGCTGAGACCAGTGCCTGGCACACAGGTGATGTTCAGGAAACATCTGTGGACTGACTGACAGTTGGGTTTATTACCCATAAATATAAATTTTCTCTCCTTCCAAATTCAGTTTATGAGGATGAAGGCCTTTTCTATGCTGGCCCCAAGTCCAAGGAAGCTCCTCAGATGGCCACAACAGTTCAAATCCTGGCTGTGTTCCTACCAGGCTGTATGACCTTGGGTAAGTCATGGCTCCTCTCTGGGCCTCCAATTTGTAAGACAAAGTCCTTAACCTCCGTGCCTTGCCCCCCTCTCCCTTTTTCCCCTCAAAATCTGGGCAAAGGCAAGGCTCCTGGTCTCCCCTGAAAAATAAACTCGTGATTTTGTACATGATTTTAAGGGGTTTAGGGCCCAAATCTAAACTCCCTTCCTCAGGCTGATCAGTATTAAAATTGATTTGTTCATTGACTCAGTTGGTGAGCAAATATTTGCAAGGTACCTACACTCCGTGCCCAGCCTCATGTTAGAAGATTCTGGGCCCCAAAAGGTCACAGCACTGGGCTTTGAGATTCCCAGGTTGGGAGGAGTTGCTGACACTCTTAGTCCCATGTGGCCAGGACTGGGATAGCTGGGAAAGCCCAGAGGGGGAGCTAGGGTACCATCTGGTAAGGGGGCATAGAAAGCTTCCTGGAGGAAGGGGTGCTGTAGCTGGGTTTTTTTTTTTTTTTTAATTTTTATTGTGCTTTAAGTGAAAGTTTACAAATCAAGTCAGTCTCTCACACAAAAACCCATATACACCTTGCTACACATTCCCAATTACTTTCCCCCTAATAAGACAGCCTGCTCTCTCCCTCCACTCTCTCTTTTCGTGTCCATTTCGTCAGCTTCTAACCCCCTCTACCCTCTCATCTACCCTCCAGGCAGGAGATGCCAACGTAGTCTCAACTGTCCACCTGATCCAAGAAGCTCACTCCTCACCAGCATCCCTCTCTAACCCATTGTCTAGTCCAATCCATGTCTGAAGAGTTGGCTTCAGGAAAGGTTCCTGTCCTGGGCCAACAGAAGGTCTGGGGGCCATGAGCACAAGGGTCCTTCCAGTCTCAGTCAGACCATGAAGTCTGGTCTTATGAGAATTTGGGGTCTGCATCCCACTGCTCTCCTGCTCCCTCAGGGGTTCTCTGTTGTGTTCCCTGTCAGGGGAACATTGGTTGTAGCCGGGCACCATCTAGTTCTTCTGGTCTCAGGATGATGTAGTCTCTAGTTCATGTGGCCCTTTCTGTCTCTTAGGCTCGTAATCACCTTGTGTCCTTGGTGTTCTTCATTCTCCTTTGATCCAGGTGGGTTGAGACCAATTGATGCATCTTAGATGGCCACTTACTAGCGTTTAAGACCCCAGACTCCACTCTTCAAAGTGAGATGCAGAATGTTTTCTTAGTAGATTTTATTATGCCAATTGACTTAGATGTTCCCTGAAACCATGGTCCCCAGACCCCTGCCCCTGCTACACTGGCCTTGGAAGCATTCAGTTTATTCATGAAGCTTCTTTGCTTTTGGTTTAGTCCAGTTGCGCTGACCTCCCCTGGTGCTGTCTTTCCCTTCACCTAAAGTAGTTCTTACCTACTATCTAATTAGTGAATGCCCCTCTGCCACCCTCCCTCCCTCCCCGTCTTGTAACCACAAAAGAATGTTTTCTTCTCAGTTTAAACTATTTCTCAAGTTCTTATAATAGTGGTCTTATGCAATATTTGTCCTTTTTGCAACTAATTTCACTCAGCATAATGCCTTCCAGGTTCCTCCATGTTATGAAATGTTTCACAGATTCCTCACTGTTCTTTATCAATGCGTAGTATTCCATTGTGTGAATGTACCATTATTTATCCATTCATCTGTTGATGGGCACCTTGGTTGCTTCCATCTTTTCGCTATTGTAAACAGTGCTGCAATAAACATGGGTGTGCATACATCTGTCGTGTAAAGGCTATATTCCCAGGAGTGGGATTGCTGGATTGTATGGTAGTTCTATTTCTAGCTTTTTAAGGAAGCACCTAATCGATTTCCAAAGTGGTTGTACCATTTTACATTCCCACCAGCAGTGTATAAGTGTTCCAATCGCTCCACAGCCTCGCCAACATTTATTATTTTGTGTTTTTTGGATTAATGCTGGCTTTGTTGGAGTGAGATGAAATCTCATTGTAGTTTTGATCTGCATTTCTCTAATGGCTAATGATCGTGAACATTTCCTCATATATCTGTTAGCTACCTGAATGTCTTCTTTAGTGAAGTGTCTATTCATATCTTTTGCCCATTTTTTAATTGGGTTATTTGTCTTTTTGTAGTTGAGTTTTTGCAGTATCATGTAGATTTTAGAGATCAGGCACTGATTGGAAATGTCACAGCTAAAAACTTTTTCCCAGTCTGTAGGTAATCTTTTTACTCTTTTGGTGAAGTCTTTGGACGAGCATAGGTGTTTGATCTTTAGGAGCTCCCAGTTATCTAGTTTTTCTTCTGCATTCTTAATAATGTTTTGTGTACTGTTTATGCCATGTATTAGGGCTCCTAACATTGTCCCTATTTTTTCTTCCATGATCTTTATCGTTTTAGATTTTATATTTAGGTCTTTGATCCATTTTGACTTAGTTTTTGTGTGTGGAGTGAGGTATGGGTCTTGTTTCATTTTTTTGCAGATGGATATCCAGTTATGCCAGCACCATTTGTTAAAAAGATGTAGCTGGGTTTTGAAGGATGAATAGGAGTTGGCCTGACGTGGAAAGGCGTTCCTGTAGAGGAAACAGCTTCAGGGGATTTGAGGGAAGTCAGAGGAATAATAATGCCTTTCCGTTTCCACCCTGGACTCCCTGTGTCCATTTGCCCACTTTCCAGTCCCTTCCTGCTTTCTCTTCTTTGCTTTGGGCAGGTGTTGCTCATTTTGTCCGGTATACTTGATTGAACTAAGAAGCGAGTTCCTCATGTGTGTCATTGTTTTATAGGCTCTTTCCTGTCTTTCTAATGATCTTTTGCTTTCTTCATGTATGATGTCTGTCATGGATTGAATTGTGTCCCCCCAAAATATCTGTCACCTTGACTAGGTCATGATTCCCTTGTATGATTGTCTACCATTTTTATCTTCTGATGTAACTTCCTTATGTGTTGTAAATCCTATCACTATATTGTAATAAAATGGATTAGTGGCAGTTACGCTGCTGAGGTCTACAGGATTAGGTAGTGCCTTAAGCCAACCTCTTTTGAGATATAAACGAGAGAAGTGAGCAGAGAGACATGGGGACCTCATGCCACCAAGAAAGCAGCACCGGGAGCAGAGCCTGTCCTTTGGACCTGAGGTTCCTGCGCTGAGATGCTCACAGACCAAGGGAAGACTGATGACGGGGAACTTCCTTCAGAGCTGTCAAAGAGAGAAAGACTTTCCCTGGAGCTGGCGGCCTGAATTCAGACATCTAACCTACTGGACTTGAGAGAATAAACTCCTCTTTTGTTAAAGCCATCCACTTGTGGTACTTCTGTTGTATCAGCACTAGATGACTAAGACAGTATCCTTGATGTCATGTCACAACTCGTCTGGTCTTTGGTCATTAGTGTGTAGTGTGTCGGATCTATTCTTGAGATGGTCTCCAAATTCAGGTGGGATATACTCAAGGTCGTATTTTGTTTCTTGTGGACTTAATTTAATTTTCTTCAGCTTCAACTTGAACTTGTGTATGAGCAATTGGTGGTCTATTCTGCAGTGGGCACCTGGCCTTGTTCTGAGTGATGATATTGAACTTCTCCATTATCTCTTTCCACAGATGTAGTTGATTTGATTCCTGGTTTTCCATCAGGTGAGGTCCGTGTGTACAGTCACCATTTATGTTGTTGAAAAAAGGTATTTGCAAAGAAGTTGTTGGTCTTGCAAAATTCTGTCATGAAATCATTGGCGTCATTTCTATCACCAAGGCTGTTATTTTCCTGCTACAGATCCTTCTTCTTTGTTTCCAACTTTCACACTCCAAGCAGCAGTAATTATCAATGCACCTTGATTGCATGTTTGATCAAGTTCAGGGTAGAAGGGTGAAGTCTGATTGGCTGAGGGGAAAGAGGAACGAAGTGTCAGCTGAGCCTTACCATCTTCTTCACAAATGTGGTGTTCCTGGACCCTGTGGGAGGGAGGGGATTAATCCCCCACTAACTATGGGTAAATGGAGGCAGGTGTGTGGGGTGGGGAGAGGAGAAGCCTGGGTCATTCCAGGCAAAGGCCAGAAAGGATGACTCCTCAGCCATATCCCAGCCTTCCTAACTGATGAGGTCACATCTCCTCCAGGATGACCACCAAGATTTCAGGCCTGGAGAGGAGTCACCCCAGGGCAGAGGGGTGAGCCTCTTAGTTCCCTAGCCCTCCCCAGCAGCACCCCCTCAGCCTATAATCCCCTACTTCCTTTCTAGGGGACAATGCTATCCAATCCTATAGTTTCTGAGAATGAGGGTTCTTTCCTCTCTGCACTTACTTGGGTCTTTTTTTAATCAATTTCTACTTGTATAATTCAGTGACATTGACGTTGACTACATTTTCAAATTGTGCAGCCATTTGCACTATCTTTTTCCAAATCATTCCACCACTTTTAACAGAAACCCAATGCTCCTAAGCAAAAACTCTCCCTCTCCCCTCCCTCCTACCCCTGGTAAGCACTAACAATGCTTAGTTTCTATATAGTTGCTTATTCAGAAGTCCTTTTGTGACTGACGTATTTCACCCAGCATAATGTTTTCTAGGTTCATCCATGTGGTAGCATGTATCAGGACTTCATTTCTCTTTATGGCTGAGTAATAGTCCATTGTATGTAAATACCAAATTTTGTTTATCCATTCATCTGTCTACGGGCATTTAGGTTGTTTTCACCTTTGGCTATAGTGAAAAGTGCTGCAATGGACGTGGGTGTACAAGTTTCTGTTTATGTTGCTGCATTCACTCCTTAGAGTATACGCGTAAGAGTAGGATTGCTGGTTCATACGGTAGTTCCACGTTCCACTTTTTGAGCATCTGCCAAATTGTCTCCCACAGCGGCTGTAGCATTTTACATTCCCATCAGCAAATGGATGAGGGTTCCAGCTTCTCCACCACCTCGCCAACATCTACTATTTTCTGTTTTTTTGATCATTGCTATTCTACTGCTTTGGTGTTTATTGCTATACTCTTCCTCCTCCTTCTGAAGCTGTCTTTGCCTCTCCCTCTCTCCCTTTCTTTGTTTGCCTGTCTTTCTCTTCATTCCTTTCTCTTCTTTCCTATTCACTCTACTGAATAACCAACTGCCATCAAGTTGATTCTGACTCATGGTGACTCCTTGTGTATCAGAGTAGAACTGTGCTCCGTAGGGTTTTCAGTGGCTGGATTTTTGGAAGTAGATCGCCAGATCTTTCTTCTGAGGTGTCTCTGGGTGGATTTGAACCTCTAACCTTGTGGTTAGCAGCCGAGCACACTCACTGTTTGTACCACTCAGGGACTCCATTCTACTGAAAACACCTTCCAGGCAAAAAACCTTGGAGTCACCCATGACTTTTTTCTTTCTTTCACACCCGCATCCAGTTGATAGCAAACCCTCATCAGCTTATCTTTAAAACTTACCCCAAATCCCACCACCTCTCAGCTGCTCCAATGCTGGCCCAAGCCACAGTTCCGTGGACAGCTGCAGTTGCTATCTGCCTTGCCTCTCCTGCCCCTTTTGTGCCCCCTGTAGTCTGTTCTTAGTATTGCAGCAGAAGGAGCCAGTTAAAACCTAAGTCAGGCCACACCCCTCCTGTGCTTACAACCCTCCATGGCCCCTACCTTCCTCAGAGTCAAAGTAAAAGGTTTCCCTGCAGCTCACAAGGCCCCTCATGATCTGCCTGGTCACCTCCTTGCCCTTGTCTCCTCCCACTCTCCCTCTTACTCACTCTGCTCCACACTGGCCTTCTGGCTGTTCCTTAAGGCACCGTGCAGCCTCAGGGCCTTTGGACAGGCTGTTCTCACTACCAAGAACCCTGTTCCCCCAGATTAAAAAAAAAAAAAAAAAACTCAATCCCATTGCCAATTCCAGCTCACAGTGACCCCATATGATACAGAGTAGAACTGGTCCACAGGGTTTTCCTGGCTATGATCTTTATACAAGCAGATTACCAGGCTTTTCTTCTTAGGTGCTGACAGGTGGGTTTGAACCACCAACCTTTAGATACCCATGTGTTATCTCCAGAGGGCAGGGAATCTGCTTAATTTTGTTCCCTGTAGATCAATCAATGCCTGCACTTTTGTGCACAAGTGTCTGTTTGAACCCCTGCTTTCAATTCTTTTGAGTAAATCCCTGGGATTTTAGCCCAGGTGTCTCTTGTTGGAAGATCACAGCTCCTGGCAGGCAGTCCTCTCTCCACAGCCCTATCTGTGTCCAGGTTCCAGTAACTGCTTTATTCCCCTGGCCCCAGGCCACAGAGGTGTTAAAGGCTGTTACTAAGCTCTCGGTGCCGCGATATGCCTTGGAGTTTCCCATACCCTGCCCATAGCTTTGAAAACAGCTCTTTTGTTAAACTCTCTTCAAATTATCCTATTTGAGTGCTTCGTCTGTTTCCTACCAAAATTTTTCTTTTTTTTTAATTGAGGTGAAATTCACATAATTATTAACCATTGTACAGTTCAGTGGCATTTAGCCCATTCACAATGTTGTGCAACCACCATCTCTATCTAGTTCCAGAACATTCTCATCACCCTTAAAGGAAATCCCACACCCATGAGCAGTCACTCCCCACCCCCACCTCCATCCCTGGCAACCGTGAGTCTGCTTTCCGTCTCTCTGGATTTGCCTATTCTGTACGTTTCATGTAAATGGAGTCAGACGATAAGTGACCTTTTGTGTCTGGTTTCTTTCACTAAGCTTGTTTTTAAGGTTCATTCATGTCACAAAATGCATCAGGATCTCAGTCTTTTTTTTTTTTAATTTTATATTGTACTTTAGATGAAGGGTTACAGAACAAACTAGTTTCTCGTCAAACTATATGACACTGGTTAACAACCCCATGACATAACACTCTCCCTTCTCAACCCTGGGTTCCCTATTACCAGCTTTCCTGTTCCCCCCTGCCTTCCAGTCCCTGCCCCAGGGCTGGTGCGTCCCTTTAGTCTTGTTTTGTTCCATGGGCCTGTTCAATCTTTAGCGGAAGGGTGAACCTCAGGAGTGACTTCATTACTGAGCTGAAAGGGTGTCCGGGGGCCATACTCTCAGGGTTTCTCCGGTCCCTGTCAGGCCAGCAAGTCTGGTCTTTCTTTTTAAGTTAAAATTTTGTTCTATATTTTTCTCTAGCTCTGTCTGGGACCCTCTATTGTGATCCCTGTCAGAACAGTCAGTGCTGGTAGTCGGGCACCATCTAGTTGTACTGGACTCAGCTTGGTGGTGGCCGTGATAGATGTACGGCCGCAGTCCTTTTTATGGCTAAGTCATAGTCCATTGTATGGATATACCAAGGAACCCCAGTGGTGCACTGGTTAAGCACTCGGCTGCTAACCTAAAGGTTGGTGGTTCAAAACTGCCAGCCACTCCACTGGAGAAAGATGTAGCAGATGGCTTCTGTAAAAATTTACAGCCTTAGAAGTCCTCTATGGGGCAGTTCTACTCTATCCTGTAGGCATCGACTTGACTGCAATGGGTTATGGATATACCACCTTTCGTTTATCCGTTGGAGTCCATAGGTGATACAAAGGGGTAAATGCCCTTGGTGCTAAGTGAAAGGTTGAGGGTTTGAGTCTACCCAGACGCATATCAGAAGGAAGGCCTGATGATCTACTTCCCAAAAATCAGCCATTGAAAACCCTATGGAGCACAAGCCTACTCTGATGCACGTGGGATCACTATGAATCAGAGTGAACTTGACTGCAACTGGTTTGGTTTATCCATTCATCTGTTGATGAATATTTGGGTTGTTTCCACCCCTTGGCTACTGTGAATAGTGCTGCTGTGAACATTTTTGTACAAGTATTTGTTCGAGTCACTGTTTTTAATTCTTTTGGACATAAACGCAGGAGTGGAATTGCTAGGTCATAAGGTAATTCTATGCTTAACATTTTGAGCAGTCACCAGGCTATTTTCCACCGCGGCTCACAGTTTTACATTCCTACCACCAGTAGCAATGAACAAGCAGGACCATTTTCTTACCTCTGCCCCTAAATGTCAGCTCTGAGCTTCTAGAATCCCAGAATAAGCCTCTCCCTTTGGCCTCTGCCCCATTCCACCTTCATCAACTTCCAGGCTTTTCTCTTAGACCCTCTGCCTACTCCAGCCACCTCCTTCACTTCCTCCCCTCCCACTCTGACCTTAGCCTGTGAGCCTGGGCTGCCTCTGGGCTGAGGACTCCAGCAACGTGTTAACCACAGCTCACTCCATTCCCACGGCCTGGGTGCCGTGACCTCTAGCCACAGGTGGCACTCCTTTTGTCATCTTTCTAACCTCACAGCGTGCACCTGTCTCCTCTTCTGGCTCTGAGTCCCTGCCTGTCCTCTCTAGACGCTGCCTGTCCTCTGTGTCACTCTTCCTATCCTCACCTCTGTCCACCGCCTTCCCTGAGTGGCCTCCCCTGACCCACTCCAGTGACACCCATCATCCTCCCAACACAGGTGACTCACAGCACACTTCTTCTCATGTGGCATCTCCTGAATGTCTCTCTGAACCTCCCATGGACCTTTTAGACTCAAGATAACCCTTGATTCCTCATGGCAGCACTGCTGCTTGGTTCCAGAACATTCTCTGCCTGTGCACTGTTGAGCAGCATCCCTGATCTCCACCCAATTGATGCCAGCAGCAAATACTCCCCACCCCCAGTGTGACAAACAAAAGTATGTCCAAAACCAAACTTATGTCTGTCAACTCCAACTCATGATGACCCCACGTGTGTCAGAGTAGAACTGTTCTGTAGGGTTTTTGAGGTGATCTTTCTGAAGCAGATTGCCAGGCCCTTCTTCTGAGGCACCTTTTTGGTGGATTTGAATGACCAACCTTTTCAGTTAGTAGGCAGGTGGTTAATGGTTTGTGTCACCTAGGACACCTAAAGTATGTCCAAAAAAAATTGTTGTTGAGTTAACTCTGACTCATGGTGACCCCACGTATGCAGAGTAGAATTGTGCTCCATAGGGTTTTCAAGGCTGTGACCTTTTAAAAGCAGATCCTCAGACCTGTCTTTTGAGGTGCCTCCGGGTGGATTCAAACTGCCAGCCTTTCAGTTAGTAGCCGGCACTTAACAGTTTGTGCCATCTGGTACTCCTAAGATATGCCCAAGCATTGCCAAATGTCCCCCGTAGAGAAAATCGTGCCAGTTGAGAACCACTGAGATAGCCCAAACCAAAAGCAAACTCAAAGAGTGAATTTAGTGTGTTTGTGCTGGGGACCAGGTTAAGCACCCTGCAAACATGATCTTATCTGGGCATTCCCACCTTCATTTTGCAGAGGGGGCATGGAGGCTCAGAGTGGTCTAGCAACTTGCCCAGCGTCACACAGCCAGGAAATTGTGAAGCTGGGATTGGAACCCAGGCCATCTGATCTTTCTACATGATGCTGTCTTGTCCTTGGGTTTTTCTACCTGTTCCTCTCTGGTCTCCATCTCTCTGAGGGCCCTTGGACGCCCTCTTCTCTTCTCCTCTGCTCCCCCACTTCTCTCCTCTTCTGCTCCCTGGAACTCCACATCTCCATCTCAGCCCCAGCCCCCTCCCAGGTCTAGCTGCCCTGCCCCTTGCCCCTGCCTCCCTTTAGCCATGGGAGGGGATCCTTCTCAAACTTTTTTCTCTGGGCTCTTTGTGAATTTCTCAGTTTTCCCAAGTGTCTGAATCCACAGCCCTAGCAAAATAAATTGACTCCAATGTGCTTTGAAACAAATCAACCAGTAGGTGGCTCCTTCCTTGATCGAACACCTTCATTGCCCACCAGATCAAGTCTGGACCGCTTGGACTGGACTGCAAGGCCCTTCACCCTTCATCCCTGCACCCTTCCAGCCTCCTCACCTCTTACACCCCAAGGCCGGTGAAAGCCACCTGCCTGGACACATCCACTGGTTTCTCTGCATCTGAGCCCCGCCCCCTCTCCCCAGCGTCTGTTGAAATCCAACCTCTCCCTCTAGTCTCGGCTCAAATGTCACATCTTTCACGTTGCCTTTTCTGGCTCGCCTTATTCTGGCCTCCCTTCTGCCTTCTCCAAGCAGCAAGGCTATAATTAATTGTTTTGCCTCTTCTTTACCTTGAAATCCCAGCATTGAATGAGGGGACATCTTTGAAATAAAGAGGTTAAAAAAACCCTCTTAAATTAACCACCTGCTGGGGCAAGTCACCCTGCTTACACTTGTTTTAAAATCCCCTCAAGTTCTCAGCTCTCCGTGTCTTTTCTGGAATATGAGAACTATGGGTGCCCCAATATTTCAACAACTCTAATTTGGGAATCTTCCACCTTCCCCTCCATCTTTGTCTTAATCCAGAGACATAGTTTCTGATTCCCACCATTCACAATCTTCTGTCTCCATTTTTGCCCCATCTAGGTATTGTCTTTCTGTTCCTTAATTAATAATTTTCTTTCAGTTGTCTTCCACACAGTTCTACTCTAACACACATGTGGTCCCCAGGAGTTGGCACTGACTCACAATTTTTTTTTTAATTTATTCTAAAAGCAAGATTTACATCACCACGAGACTGTGGATTTGAAGTACAGGCTAAGTTTTTTTCTTCTCCTACATATTAAAATAATATCAAATTTAACATAAACAGGAAGTGGATAAAATAGGAAATGGATACAAAATATTCCTTGATGTACTATTTAAAATTACCAGGCTTAACAGCTAAGGGTGGAGGTCACTGGTTGTTCATTGGTAGAATTGTCACCTTCCATGTCAGAGATCCAGGTTCAATCCCCACCCATGACCTGTCTGCCAGTGGAAGCTTTGGTACTGCTAGGATGCTGAACAGGGTTCAGTGGAGCTTCTAGGCTGAGAAAAACTAGAAGGAAAGGCCTGGTGATCGGCTTCCGAAAATCAGCCCATGAAAACCCTGTGGATCACAACGGTCTGACCTACAACAGATCATGGGGGTGGCGCAGGACTGGGCAGAGTTTTGTTCTGCGGTACATGGGGTCGCCATGAGTTCGGGGCTGCTTACACTTGCTTTAAAAGTTCTTCAACAGCAGCTAACAACAATAGCTAAGGATACTTGTATCAGACTTTGGGAGCCAGCCAGGGCGTTTTCTCTGATTCAGGCTTGTCACCATTCATTCATTAATTCATCATCTATTCTTGTCATGCAGGCTTTAGCTGCGGGCCTGATATCCAACCCAAATTAGTAGCATTCCCCCATGGCATTGCCCTGTTTTAAATCTCTTCACGGGTGGAAATTGTCTTTCTTTCTTTCTTTTTTTTTTTAAAGTTGCCAATTTTTATTTTCTGTTTCAAGGCCTTATTTATAGTCTTATTAAACCTACTTTTTGAATTATTCCTTTTCTTTGTTATGTACAGAGCTTTCTTATATTTATGTCTTAAATTTCATCTGACATTAATATTGCTACGCCAACTCTGTTTAATACTTGTTTGTTGTATCTTTTACATCTCTTTATTTTCACTGTTCTTTTGTATATGTATGAGGTCCCTGGGTGGTGCAAATGGTTTGCTCTCAGCTACTAACCTAAAGGTTGGCAGTTCGAACCCACCCAGCGGTGCCAGAGAATACAGGTCTGGTGGTCTGCTTCTGTAAGGATTACAGCCAAGAAAACCCTATGGAACAGTTCTACTGTGTAACACATGGGGTTTCCCATGAGTCAGAATTCGCCGGACAGCAACGCGTTCAGTTTTTTTGTGCACCAGATCTGTGGAACTGAAGTGTATACATATGTGTCGGTGTGTGTATACAGCTAAGGTCCCTGGGTGATGCAAATGGTTTGCACTTGAATACTAACCTAAAAGTTGATGGTTTGACTCCACCCAGTTGGTGCTGCAGAAGAAAGGCCTGGTGGTCTGCTTCCATGAAGAGTAGAGCCAAGGAAACCCTAGGGAGCGGTTCTACTCTGTAACACATGGGGTAGGCATGAGTTGGAATCCACTTGATGGCAACGGGTTTGGTTTTTTTTTTTTCAGTTTTTTGTAACGTGTACCTGTGACTGTGTTTGTGTGTACTCAGGTACTTTTCTTTTCCTCTTATGTAGATATTTCTTTACTTGTTCATTTCCTGTTTGCCCCATTTTAATGTCAGCTCCATAAGGCAGGGACTTAGCCTGTTTTCATTCTTTATTATATTCCTAGCACCTGGCTCAGCGCTTGGGGGTACAGCGCGAGGTGCTTACTTGTTGCATGCATTTATTCTGAGTTCCACTGGGTGCTGCCCAGCCTTGCACTGGCTGATGCTGGGTTCCCACCTGCAAGGAGGCCCCAGTCTCGGAAGGGAGAAGGAGCTGCCTCAGGCTGGACTTGTCAGCTGGAGATTGTACATGGAATGGGCTGGGCGGCCACCACTCTCTCTGAACCAGGACACACAGGATGGGAGGCAGCAGTCAGGTTGGCTGGAAGAAAGGAAAATGAGAGCTCCACAGTAGGTGATAATAGTTGTCAGCTCTTACCTGGTGCTGACTGTGCTAGGTGACATTGAAAGTGCTTGATATACCTTGAGGCAGGATTTCTCCATCTTGGCACTGCTGACATTTGGTTCCAGATCATTCTCGGGGTGGGGGCCTCCTGTGCACTGTAGGGTGTTGAGCACTGCTCAATGAGCAGCATCCCTGGCCTCCACCTGCCAGATGCTAATGGTATCCCCCACAGTGTGATCACAAAACACGTTTCCAAGACATTGCCAGATGCCCTTTATTTATTTATTTTTAATTGTGCTTTAAGTGAAAGTTTACAGCACAAGTTAGTTTCTCATACAAAAATATATACCCACATTGTTATGTGACCCTAGTTGCTATCCTTATGATGTGATAGCACACTCCTCCTTTCCACCTGGATCATTTTTTTTTTCTTTTTTTCAAATTGTAGTAAATATATAGGTAACAAAACATTCGCCATTTCAACAATCTTTACATGAACAGTTCAGTGACAAATGTCTATTTGGGGGGCAAAATCACCCCCAATTGAGAACTGTTGGAATAGGTAGATAGATTGATAGATGATAGATAGGTGGATGATAGATGATTGATAGGTAGGTAGATACACGATAAATGGATAGACAATCGATAGATAGATGGGTAGATAGGGAGGTAGATGACAGACAGTGTCTCTCATGCTAAGACAGGACTTCTCTCACTGCTAACTTTTTGTTCCAGATGATTCTCTGTTGTGGGGCCATCCTGTGCCCTGTAGACATTCAGCAGCATCCTTGGCTCCTTTCCACTCTGTCAGTAGCATTCCCTTCCTGTTGTGACAGCCAAAAGTGTCCCCAGACATTGCCAATGTTCTCTGGGGGCAAGGTTCACCTCTGGTGAGAACTGCTGCCTTTAAACATTGCAACGACCATCTGAAGTGGCACACAGGAACCCTCTGCCTCCAGAGTTGACTCTCTGACCACCTTGAGATATGGGTTTGCCCTTGACCTTGAGGCCCAGCTCTGTCTCCACAGGCCCGGTGCTGCTCTAGGTCTGCCCCACCCTTTATCCCCTCCAGACTAACCAGCCCTGGAATCAGCCCACCTGCCTGCTCTGTCCCCAAAGCCAGGTCTGAATCACCTGCCAGACCCCAAGTTGTAATTTCATCAGGAATTTATTATGTAGGACTCAAAAGCCTTTGGGATAGTCATCATGGTGACTGGGGTAATCTGAACCCTCTTGCCTTCCCTTAAACAGCTCTGATGGTTTACTGTGGTTTTAACTTTGGGGGTCATTGAAAGGGTGGCATCATCTTCTTCCCATAGCTTCAGGCTTCCCACAGTCTCATCTGGCCTCTGCCTGAACCCCGATATTCTCACCTCTTCTCGAGTATAGCCAGTGCCTCAGTTTCCCCATGTGGGCCTTCACAAATGGCTGGAGTCCTTGATCTCTCCAGTGCCGTTTTTTACTTTGACAGGTATTTCCTGGATGCCTGGTAGTTGGAGGCCCTTTGTTTGGCCCTGGGGAGACAGCTGGGGAGACAGCGATGAGCCGGAGACCAGTTGCCAGTCTTCCCAAGTGTCTGCCAACCTGCCCAGGTCAGCTGAGGCCCACCCATCTACCAACAAAGGAATGGGATCTCTGCCCCACGTCTGGGGGTGGGGCTGGCTCTGTATGGACACAGCTGGAGCAGCTGGCCTGGCCAGTGACAACATTCTATCTGGAGGGTCAAGGTGTAGGGGTGCGGTGAGGGGTGAGCAGAACCAGAGTCTGGTGCTGCTTGTTGAGGCTAGAGGGTTTCCTGGAGGGGAGAGGCTGCTGGCTGGGGAGTGGGCTGGGCCCAGGATCCTGAAGGGTTGGTTCTCAAGGGCTGGTGAAATCTCAGGATTCCCTTGGGGGGGGGAGGGGAATCAGAGAAGGCATCTGGGGTCCAGTCGGGCCCCAGGGGTGCTGGCTAGGGACCCCTGGGGGTGGAGTGGTAGGGCTGGGAGCCTGATTGTTTGGGACTTCTGGGTCCCCAAGTTTTTGACTCTGTCTCTCTCTCACTTTCTCTATCTTTCACTTTCTGCATCTCAGCCTCAGTCTCTCACTTTCAGTTCTCTCTCCTGGCCTCCGCGTCTCTGTCCACCTGGACCTCAGGTGGGGGCCCCGGCCCCGCCCGGCTCAGAGGCACGCAGGGCTCAGGAGAGGGGCCGGGCCGGGGGCGGTCCGGGGCGGGCCTCGCGGCACGGCCGGGCAGGGTTAAAGGGCCAGCCGCCGACAGCGCTGGTAGAACGAAGGTTGCGGTGCCGGCGGACCCAGACTGAGACCCGCGGGGTGAGTGTTCCGGAAGGGGAGGTAACGCGAGCAGGGTCGCGGCCCTGGACGGTAATCCGAGAAGGCGCCGGGCTTGGTGCCCAGAGGGTGCGCATGTCCCGGGACAGTCGGGGGGTGGGGGGCGGACACAGCCCGGTGGATGGGTGTGTCTGCGACTGTCCTGCATTTGCGCATAGTTTTTGCTGCCAGTGCCTCTGTGTGAGCCTCTGAGTCCTGGGTGTGTTCTACTCCCTGGGTGTCGGTGGTGGGAAAGGACCGCAAGAAGACCCTCCCTCCACATCAGGAGGACCCCTCCTTAGGGCTGGTTGGGGTCACTGGATTCCACTAGCCCCATATTGCCTAAAGAGGAGGGCGTGCGCCCAAGCAGTAGGGCTTATGCTTGTAGTCCAGCGCCTTCAGGGACCCTCTGCCCACCCCGCTTTGCGCCCTGGCAGAGATTCCCAGCCTGCCAGAGCCTCCAAGCGCCCTTTTGTGAACAGAGGTTGCCTCTCCCACCACTGGCCCCCAGAAGCCCTGGAGCAGGTTGCCAGGAGATGTGGATGCTGGAAAGGCGATGCTCCCTGTTGGGGGGGGGGGGAGGGGCAGGGTCTGGACCACGCCTCTTGGACCAAGGAGTGGCTGGGCTGCCTTGGCCGAGGCCCACCTACTGGGGAATCTCAGACTCAAGGTGGAAGGGAGACAGAGAGGAAGAGGCTGAGAGCAGGGTGGTGAGGGCTGGGCTGGGGCTGCTTAGCTCAGGGCTCCCCACCTGGCCTCTTCCCTCTGCCCACTCACCCCAGAGCTACATGTGTAATCCATGCAGCACTCACCGGATGAGCAGTCCCAGGCTCAGGCCTCATAGGGCAGCAGCAGCAGCTGTGGCTGGCTGGATGCTGGGAAGCCCTGCTCCCCTGCACCCTTCTCCCCTCCCCAGGGTATGATACTGAGGCTCAGAGATGGCAAGCAGTTTACCCAGGGTCACAGCCAGAGCTGACAGCATCAGGCTCCTCTCCAAGTACTCCAAGCTGCCGGCTAGCCCTGCAGCGTAGGAACCTCCCCGAGTCCCCCCAGCCATCCTCATTCTACAGGTGGGGAAATCAAGGCCCAGAGAAGGTAAGTCTGTGTCCGCGGGCAGCCACTGGGGGAGCTGGGATTTGAACAAAGCAGCCTGCTGTGACCTCCAAAATCCTGGGCACTTTCCGATGGCCGCAGTGTCTCTGTACAAGCCAGCTTGGGTTTCTGAGCAGTAACATTAGCTCTGGGCTGGTGGCCGGCAGTGACCTGGGTTGGTATCTGAGAGAAGGGCTTGGATGACCGAGGAGATGTTCAGAGAACGGGTCACCATCTCTCCTCACTGGTGAGCTTTAGACCTGACTCTCCAAATCCCAGGTGACTGGGAATAAGAGCCACTATGATGGCAGCACACATAGAACAGGCGGTACCTTGGATGGAGGGCTTGTTGTGTGCCAGGCATTGAGCCAAGTATCTTTATCACAGCCCCTTGAGGTGGGTCATATGATTCCTGTTTCATGGACAGGGCACAGACACTCGCCTTAGGCCACACAGCTAAGAGACAGAGCTTTCTAGAATCTTGTCTGGTGCTCACATCCAGTGTGAATGGTGGGGAGAGATGATCAGCTCTAAAATGACCTAGACTGGTGGTGTTTAAATTTGTTCTGCTGGGATCCCCTTGGGTCAAGGAAGGTGCAGGCAGAAGGCCAAAATATGCCAAAAGTGGTGCTAGGGTGTCCCCTTTTTTTCTACTTGACTTTGCCCTCATTAGTCATAACCGTCAAAAGGAAAGATGTCACTTTGAGGACTAAGGTGTGCTTGACCCAAGCCATGGTATTTTCAATTGCCTCTTATGCATGAGAAAGCTGGACAGTGAATAAGGAAGATTGAGGAAGAATAGATGCATTTGAATTATGATGTCGGCAAAGAATATTGACTATACCATGGACTGCAGAAGAATGAACAAATCTGTCTTGGAAGAAGTACAGCCAGAATGCTCCTTAGAAACAAGGATGGTGAGACTTCAACTCACATACTTTGGACATGTTATCGGGGGACCAGTCCTTGAAGAAGGGCATCATGTTTGGCAAAATAGAGGGTCAGTGAAAAAGAAGAAAACCCTCAATGAAATGGATTGACACAGTGGCTACAATGATTGGGCTTAAACATAGCAACAATTGTGAGGATGGCACAGAGCTGGGCAGCTTTTCATTCTGTTGTCTATAGGGTTGCTATGAGTCTGAACCAACTCAGAGGCACCGAATAA
This sequence comes from Loxodonta africana, assembly GCF_030014295.1. Classification (NCBI taxonomy): domain Eukaryota; kingdom Metazoa; phylum Chordata; class Mammalia; order Proboscidea; family Elephantidae; genus Loxodonta; species Loxodonta africana. The sequence goes on from NC_087344.1 coordinate 30,887,261, forward strand.
CAACAACAATGTCATAACTGCCCCCTGAAACTCTTTCTCAGGACCCCAGGAATTTGGAGTGCTCAGAGTGGGTGGGGCTTGGCACTTTGGGGGAATGTAAGTGTCTGGGGCTGGGGCAGCTCTTTGGTGTTGAGGGACTCAAGGAGTGCCATGAGCTCTGGATAGGGGAGGGGGGCTACATTGACTACGGCCTGGGAGTAGAGTGAAAGGAAGGGCTGAGTTGTAGGGTACCGTGGTAGGCATCGGGTCTGGCTCTTTCAGGGCTGCAGCCATCCACGTCCTATATTTCTTCTGATGAGGCCACACACCTGATGTAACGAGTCCCTGGCCTGTGGCTGGGCCAACCTGACAAACCTGCGCCCCGTGGGTGTGGGCCTCACTGGGGAGCCAGTCACCTGGCACCTCCACAGCCAGGTAATGCCGGCTCCAGCAGGGTGGACGGGGGTGCATTTTCTGGGTGGGGCTGCTGGAGCCACCTTCCCTGAGTGTCTGGAGTGTGATTTGGGGCCTGACAGCCACCCTGTGTGTTCCATCTCCACGTTTCTCTCACTTCTATAAAATAATAATGACATAATAATACCAGCTAATATCTTGTACACTATGGGCCAAGCCCTTTCTGTGCCTTATCTCATAGAACTGTCTCAAACAATCTTTGGAGGGGAGGGCCTGCCATGATTAACCCATTTTACAGATTGGCAAACAGAGGCTGAGGGTGGCAAATGAACTCATCTAAGGCCTCTTGACTGGGTAGAGGCAGACTGTCATTTGAGTCAAAAGCCCACGTTTTAAAGGATGATGCAAACTCAAAGCAGCTTCTCATATTATTTTGAATTTTTTAAGTTGAAGGATAATATAGGTGTGGGAAGTCCACACCCCAGAGGTGGATAGCCCAGGAATTTTCACAAGCTGGACCCACATGTGTCACGAATACCCAGATCATGAAGAGAATAGTTATCAGCCCCCCTAACCTGCTCCCCTCATCTTTATTTACTTTTTAAAAAATTATTGTGATAAAATATATATAACAAAAAATTTACCACCTTAACTATTTTTTTCCAATGTATGTATTTTTATTGTACTTTAGACGATGTTTCACAGTACAAACTAGCTTCTTATCAGACAATTAGTACACATATTGTTTTGTGACATAGGTTACTAACCCCATGACACGTCAACACTCTCCCTTCTTGACCTTGGGTTTCCTATTACCAGCTTTCCTGACCCTTTCTGCCTTCTAGTCCTTGCCCCTGGTCTGGCATGCCCCTTCAGTCTTGTATTGTTTTATAGGCCTGTCTAATCTTTGGCTGAAGGGTGAACCTCAGGAGTGACTTCATTATTGAGCTAAGAGGGTGTCCGGGGGCCATAGTTTCGGGGTTTCTCCAGTCTCTGTCAGGCCAGGAAATCTGGTCTTTTCTTGTGAGTTGGAATTTTTTTCTACATTTTTCTCCAGCTCTGTCCGGGACCTTCTACTGTGATCCCTGTCAGAGCAGTCAGTGGTGGTAGCCAGGCACCGTCTAGTTGTGCTGGACTCAGTCTGGTAGAGGCTGTGGTAGTTGTGGTCCATTTGTCCTTTGGACTAATCTTTCCCTTGTATCTTTAATTTTCTTCATTCTTCCTTGCTCCAGATGGAGTGAGACCAGTGAAGTGTCTTGGATAGCTGCTCACAAGCTTTTAAGATCCCAGATGCTACTCACCAAAGTAGAATGTAGCACTTTTTCTTTATAAACTCTGTTATGCCAATTGAGCTAGATGTTCTCTGAGACCATGGTCCCCACAGCCCTCAGCCCAGCAGTTAGGTCCCTGAGGGCCTTTGGATGTGTCTATGGAGCTTCCATGACCTTGCCTTGGACAAGCTGTGCTGGCTTCCCCAGTGTTGTGTACTCTTTTACCCTTCGCCAAAGTTACTACTTATCTTTTGTCTGCTTAGTGCATTTTAACTATTTTTAAGTGTAGAATTCAGTGACATTAATTATGTTCACTATGTTGTGCAACCATTGCCACTATCCATTTCACAGAACTGTTTCCCATCACCCCAGACAGAAACTCAGTACGCTTTTCTTAATTTATTTTTGTTAACTTCAACAAATTAGCTTTCATAATTCCTTAAAATATATTTTTGAAGGGGTGATATGTGCTCATGGTATAGGAAATCAAAGACCCAGAAAGTTGGAGAGGGAAAGTTAGGTCTTCAAAAGTTAGGTATCTATTCATTCATCGTGGCTCCTCAAAACTTGTTTTTTGGCATTTTTTAAATCAAGGCAAAATTCACCTAACATCAAATTCACCATTAACCATGTTAAAGTGAATCATTGTGTGGTGTTGAGTCCATTCACAGTGTTGTGCAACCGTTAACAGCTATCTAGTTTCAAAATGTGTTCATCACCCCAAAAGGAATCCTCATAGCCATTAACTGTCACTTCCCATTTCCTTTACCCCTCTCCCCTTGACACCATAATTTACCTTCTGTGTCTCTGCATTTGCCTGTCCTAGAGATTTCATATAAGTGGAATCATACAATATTTGTCCTTTTGTGTCGGACTTATTTCACTCAGCCTGATGTTTTCAAGGTTCACCCGTGTTGTAGCATGCATCAGGGCTTCACTTCTCCTTATGGCTGAGTAATATTCTATTGCGTGGATGGACCATGCAGTGATGGACATTTTGGTCACCTTTTGGCTATTGGGAATAGTGCTGCAATGAACATTGGATACATGTATCTGTCTGAGTCTTTGCCTTCAGTCATTTTGGGTGTATCCCTAGGAGTGGAATTGCTGGGTCATATGGTAACTATGTTTCACTTTTTGAGGACCCACCAAACTCTTTCCACAGTGGCTTCTGGGGGTGTCAGACATAACCAAGCTTGTTGGGGGTTGTGGAGGAATTCAGCTGCAGAAAGCAGAGGACTCCACCAGTGTACCCGTTTACTGAGCTTCTCCTGTGAGCATCCAGTGACTCTCTTGCTATTATCCCTACTTTGAGATGAGAAGCCTGAGGCTCCCAGGGAGAGTTTCTGCTGGGGACCCCAGCGTATGCTCAGCAGCCTATGGTGTATGTGAATGTGTGTGCATGTACCTGCATGTATTAGTGCATATGTGTACACGTGCGTGCATGTGTGTGTTTGTGTCTAAGTGTGAATGTGTGTACATGAATGTGTGAGTTCATGTGTGTGTGTGTGTGAGTGTGTGCAGGGGGGTGAGGTGGGCACCTCTCCCATTCCTGACCCTCCCCATCCACCCACCAGGAGCAAGGACTCCTTCTCCAGGGGCTGCAGTTTCTCTTGCCCCAGTTCCTTCCCATCTCAGTCCTTTAGAAAGGCATTTCCTGTGTCAGAATTTCACCTGGGCTTTTTCTGGGTGTGGGTGCTGTGACTCCATCCAGAGGCCTCCCAGGGTTACTGGGAAGAGGAAATAAGTGACTGTAAAAGACACTGCATACAGCAGGAGCTCAATCATTCTTCTCCTAGCATGAGGGAGGGGGCAGCCAACTGTGAAAGACAGAAATGGACAATTGAGGCAGAGCTGGGGCCTGAAGGATGGAGAGGAGCTGGCATAGGCAGAGCTGGGGGAGATCCATGCAGGAGGGAGGGAACAGCACGCCCAAAGACTCCAAGATGGGAATGAGCCTGGCCTATCCAAGGAACATCCAGAGGAGTTGGAGGAGTGGCTGGAGTTGATTGAGAGAGGGAATAGTGTGGGAGTGAGGGTGGGAGGTGGAATTGGAGAGGTCAGCAGAGATCAGACCACACAGGGCGTTGCTCCAGGTGAGGAGCCTGAATTTATTCAGGGTGTAAGGGGGAGCCATAGAAGGATTTTGAACAGGAAAGCATCATGATCTGGTTTAATTTTTTTCTTTGACTGCATCTCTTTATTTTTAATTTTTTTATTGTGGTAAAAATATATATAACAAAACTTTTGCCAGTTCAACAATTTCTACATGTACAATTCAGTGACATTGATTACATTCTTCAAGTTGTGCGATCATTCTCGCTATCCTTTTCCAAATTATTGTACCACCATTAACAGAAGCTCGGTGCTCCCTAAGCAATGACTCCTCCTTTCCCCCTCCCTCCCACTGTTGTTGTTGTTGTTGGGTGCGTTGGGTCGGTTCTGACTCACAGCAACCTTATGTACAACGGAATAAAACATTGCCCAGTCCTGCACCATCCTCACGATCATTGCTATGTTTGAGCCCATTTTTATAGCCACTGTGTTGATCCATCTCGTTGAGTGTCTTCCTCTTTTTCACTGATCCTCTACTTTACCAAGCACATTTTCTATCTTAGGCTGGGTTCTCTAGAGAAGCAGAACCAGTAAAGCATAATATATGTATAGGTTATATATATATATATTTATATCAAGGAAACAGCTCATGAGATTTTAGAGGCTGGAACAGCCCAAGTCCGTGGATCAGGACAGAGGTTTATCCTGATTCACGTAGCTGCAGAGGCTGGTGAACCCAAGACCAGCAGGTTGGAGAGCAGGGCTCTTGCTCACAGGCTGTGAAGTTTGATGAATCCCAAGACTGGCAGGCAAGACTGCATGGCTTCTCCTGATTCATAGAGCTGCAGGGGCTGGTGAACCCAAGATTAGTAGGTTGTAGAGCAGGACTCTTGCTCACAGGCTGTGAAGACTGATGAACCCCAAGATCATGAAGTAAGCTGTTAGCTCAAGTCCCCAGAACTGGAGGTCAGATGAACAAGAGGCAGCTGCAGGATCCAGAACCAGGCAGAAGGTCTGGCAAGGCAAGCAGGAAGGAAATAGTCTGCCGAGGGCAGAGAGCAGCCTCAGATGAAGGCTGAGGGGGTGGTGAGCTGCCACATGCCGCGTCCCCGTTGGTACCAATCTGCAGGTTCTACTGTGGGGGTGATCATATATCAGATTTCAACAGGGAAGTGATCACAACATTATACAACTGCCAAACCACTGAGAATCATGGCCCAGCCAAGCTGACACACAATCTTAACCGTCACAGTGTCCTTCTCCAGGGACTGGTCTCTCCTGATAACATGACCAAAGTATGTAAGATGAAGTCTCGCCATCCTTGTTTCTAATAAGCATTCTGGCTGTACTTCTTCCAAGACAGATTTGTTCGTTCTTCTGGCAGTCCATAGTATATTCAATATTCTTCACCAATACCGTAATTTAAATGCATCAATTCTTCCTTGGTCTTCCTTACTCATTTTCCAGCTTTCACATGCATATGAGGCCACTGAAAATACCATGGCTTGGGTCAGATGCACCTCAGTCCTCAAGGTGACATCTTTGCTTTTCAACACTTTAAAGAGGTCTTTGGCAGCAGGTTTGCCCAATGCAATGCATCTTTTGATTTCTTGACTGCTGCTTCCATGGTATTGTGGATCCAAGTAAAATGAAATCCTTTATAACTTCAATCTTTTCTCCATTTATGTTGCTTATTGGTCCCATTTTGAGGGTTTTTGTTTTCTTTATGTTGAGTTGTAATCCATACTGAAGGCTGCGGTCTTTGATCTCCCCCCTAGTAATCACTAATTATCTTTGCTTATTTCTACACATTTGCTTATTTTTTTAACAAGTGGGATCATAGTCCTTATGTGACAAACTTATGTCACTCAGCATCATGTTTTCAAGGTTCATCTATGTTGTAGCAGGTGTGAGAACTTCACTTCTAGTTACGGCTGAGGAAACTCCATTGTGTGGCTGGAGCGCATTTTGCTCGTTCATCTGTTGGTGGACATTTGGTTGTTCCTACCTTTTGGCTATTGTGGTAAGTGCTGCAATGAACAATGGCATACATGTTTCTGTTTGTGTTCTTGCTTTTATTTCTTCTGGTTCGATACCTAGGATTGGGATTGCCAGATCACATGGTAATTCTGTGTTCAACTTTTTGAGGAACTGCCCAAATGTTTTGCACAGTGGCTGTACAAGTTTGCATTCCCACCAGCAATGGATGAGGGTTCCAATCTCTCCACATTCTCACCAACACCTGTTATTTTCTATTTTTATGATCAGATCTGGTTTAATTTTAGGAAGGTCCCTCAGGCTGCTGTGTGGAGAATGGATAGTCGGGGGAAGCAAGGATGGAACTGGGGAGACCAGGAAGGAGGCTACTTCATGGTGGCCTGATGAGGGCTGGGTTGATAAGCTTGGAGAAGAACGATTTAAGATAGACAACTGGCAGAACCTGGCAACAGAATGAATGTGAGGAGAAAAGAGGGAGGAAGGAGGTGAGGTGAAGGGCAGCTTTGGGGATAAAGCTGGGTTTTGCTTGAGACATGCTGAGTCTAAGGGCCTAGGGGTTGCCCCAGGAGATATCAGGTGAGCACTCAGTGCTGGTTCCTGAGACTTGGAGGTATATGGGGTGGGGGGGGGGTGGGGTCTCTGCAGAGGTTGGGGGGTAGGGTCTCCAGGAGGAGGTGTGTGCAGAAGGAGAAGAGATGACCCAGCTGTAAGGAACTTCAACATCTACCAATTGGGTGAAGAAAAAGGGGTCTTTAGAGCAGGTGGAGAAGATAGAGCCACGTGCTGGAGTGGGGCCCGAGCATGTGAGGTCCTGAAGGGCGTGAACACCAGGCTGAGGGGACTGGGGAGCCACAAAGGGTGTTTGAGCAGGGAACTGACAGGGCTGGAAGAAGATGACCGTGGTGGGTGGGGTGGGAGCCAGACTGCAGTCAGGTGCCTCAGGGTTGTGGGGTGTTCTACATGCCCCCCTGCTGCCTGAACATGCTGACTGTCTTTCCTGGAGGGTCTGGTGCCTGCCAAGGTGGTGACCCCCAGTGGGCCATATGCAGGAAAGTTCACACCGGAACGGAGCTCAGAGATCACCTTTTACAGCCACTCGCAGGTCAGATGGAGAAACTGGGGCCCAGGCCACACAGCCAGTCACTGGAGAGGTCAGGATTAGAACCCAGCTGCTTATGGTGTGCGTGCATGCGTGCGCATGTGTTTATGTGCACGTGTGCATGAACGAGTGTGTGTGTGCATTTATGCATGTGTATGTATGAGTATGTGCGCATGCATTTAACAAAAAAGCCCCCCTCATTTAGGTTCCTTACTTCCCTCAGTTCCCTGTCTAGATACCCCTTTGCAGAGAGGCCCTCCTGGACCACTAAAATAATTACCTTCCATCCACTTACCCTATGTATTAATTTCTTGTGGATGCTGTAACAAAGGTCCACGAACAGGTAATGTTTAATGATAAAACAACGTAAGTTTGTTCTCTCACAGTTCTGGAGGCCAGAAGTTCAACATCAGTTCCACAGGACCAAAATCATGGTGTCAGTGGAGCCATGCCCTCTCTGAAGACTCTGGAGGAGAATCCTTCCTTGCCTCTCCCAGCTCCTGGGGGATCCAGGCATTCCGGGGCTTGCGGCTGCATCACTCCCATCTCCGTGTCCATTGTCACATTGCCTTCTCCTCTGTGTCTGTGTCCAGCCTCCTTCTTGTAAAGACACTTGTAATTACATTCGGGGCTCAGTGGATAATCCAGGATCATCTCCCCATTATCTCAAGATCCTTAATCACATCTGCAAAGACTTTGCCATATAAGGTAACATTTACAGGACCCAGGGGTTAAGACCTGATATTTGGGGGTGTTGTTATTTAGCCTATGATTCCCTACTTCCCTCCCTCACATGTTATATCCTGTCTTTGTCTGTTAATGGTCTCCCCCACTGGGGCAGGGACCATGTCTGTTCTACTAACACTACACCCCAAAGCCTAGAACAGAGTCAGACACATAGGACCAAAACCCACTGCAGCCCAGTCCATTCTGACTCGTGGTGACCCCATGTGTTACAGAGTAGAACTGCTCCGTAGAGTTTTCTTGGTCGTAATCTCACAGAAGCAGATCACCAGACCTTTCTTCTGTGGTACCGCTGGAAGGGTTTGAACTTCCAACCTAATCGTGAAGTACCTACCGTTGGTGCCACCCAGGGACCTAGAGACACATAAGAGGGGCTCAAAAAATATTTGCTGACTGAATACCGAATAAATAAAGAATGTAGAATATTTGCGAAAGGGCCTGGCGTGTGGAAACATTTAGGAAAAGGTCACATTGTTAGTAGTAATTGCTAGCTGGCTTCCCCAGGATAGCGTGGGTGAATCATTAAAAAAAAAAGAAAAACTAACCGAACCGTTCGCCGTTGAGGCACCTTCGATTTATGATGACTCCATGTGTGTCAGAGTAGAACTGTGCTGCACAGGGTATTCAGTGGATGATCTTTTGGAACTAGATTACCAGGTCTTTCTTCCAAGGAGCCTCTGGGTGGACTCAAACCTCCAATTTTCGGTTATCACTCGTGCACGTTAACTATTTACACTGCCTAGGAACTCCTAGGACAAATCATTCCTAAAAACCTCAAACTTGTTCCCGTAGAGTTGATTCTGACTCATAGTGACCCTACAGGACAAAGTAGAACTGTCCCATAGGGTTTCCAAGGCTGTAAATCTTTACAGAAGCAGGCTGGCATATCTTTCTCCCACTCAGTGGCTGGTGGGTTTAAACTGTTGGCTTCTCGGTTAACAGCTGCGTGCTTAACCACTGCACTACCAGAGCTCCCTTAGACAAATCATATTGGAAGGTTGCCTATTCCCACACCCTACCCCTGCCCTGACCTCCCAAAGGGAATATCGTCTACACTATGTAGTCTGTGTTAGAAGTCAGACCACCCCAACTGGGCTCTCCAAATTCAACGCGGACTCACCCAGCTGTTTTCTCAGGATGCAGTAACAAATAGAAATGTCCTTTCTTCTGCCTGGATAATGTGGTTTGACATCAGCTGGTGGAAGAACTGGTGGGCCTAAGCTTAGGGCTCCTAGTTAGGGGGGCATCATGCAGGAGTGCGTGGGGACTGAGGGCTCAGGTGAGGTCCTAGAGTGCAGGTGTCCTTTTAGCTGTGTTGCTCAGGGAGGGGGGAGTGCAGAGGGAACTGGGGGCCCTTGGCTAGGAGGACTGGATGGAGAGGAGGTATGATGGCAGGATCCAACCATTCTCAGAAATCTTTTTGGGGCTGGCTGAGACTTGTGACGAAAATCAAGGTGATCGAGCTTGGGTTCTAGTGGAGACTGAGGGAGGTCTCTTCCAACTCTTGTCTCCCTTGAGTTCAAGGAACCGAGTTAATAGCCAGCTTCCTTATCTGAAAAATGGGGAGAATAATGATACCTACCTCCCGGGACTGGCTTAAGATTCCATGACCACCCTGAGCATGGTGCACAGCACACCATGCATGCTCCGTACACATTCACTGTTTTATTATTATTGTTACCTATCGCTCAATTTTGGCTCCTCCAGGAGCAGACCCTAAATCAAGGATTTGAGTGCAAGTAGTTTATTTGGAGGAGTCCTTGTGTGGTGCCAACAGTTAAGTGCTTGACTACTAGTTGAAAGGTTGGTGGTTTGAGCCCACCCAGAGGTACCTCAGAGGAAAGGCCCAGCAACCTGCTTCCAAAAGGTCACAGCCTTGAAAACCCCACGGAGCGTAGTTCTACTCTGACGCACATAGGATTGCTGTGAGTCAGAGTTGACTGACAGCAAATGGTTCTGGAGTCCCTGGGTGGTGCAGATGGTTAGTGTGCTTGGCTGCTAACTGAAAGTTTGGCAATTCAAATCCATCCAGAGGTGCCTCTGAAGACAGGCCTGGTGATCTCCTTCTGAAAAATCAGCCGTTGAAAACTCCGTGGAGCTAACATGGAGGAATCTGGAAGGCATTATGCTGAGTGAAGTTAGTCAGTTGCAAAAGGGCAAATATATTGTATGAGGCCATTACTATAAGAATCTACAAAAAGTTTAAACACAGAAGAAAATATTCTTTGATGATTATGAGGGTGGGGATAGCTGACCAGAACAATTTTAGGTGAAGGGAAAGACAACACACAATACAGGAGAGGTCAGTACAACTGGACTAAACCAAAAGCTAAGTGTCCTGAATACAACAGAATGCTTTGAAGGCCAGAGTAGCAGGGATGGGGGTCTGGGGACCATGATTTCGGGGGACATCTAGGTCAGTTGGCATAACAAAATGTATCAAGAAAACGTTCTGCATCCCACTTTGGTGAGAGGCGTCTGGAGTCTTAAACACTAGCAAGCGGCCATCTAAGAGGCATCAATTGGTCTCAACCCACCTGGAGCAAGCGAGAATGAAGAACACCAAAGACGCATGGTAAGGATGAGCCCAAGAGACAGAAAAAGCCACATAAACCAGAGACTCCATCAGCCTGAGACCAGAAGAACTAGATGGCCGGGCTACCACCAATGACTGCTCTGACAGGGAACACAACAGAGAATCCCTGAGGGAGCAGGAGAACAGTGGGATGCAGACCCCAAATTCTCATAAAAAGACCAGGCTTAGTGGTCTGACTGAGACTTGAGGGACCCTGGAGGTTATGGTCCCCGGACCCTTTGTTAGCCCAAGATTGGGACCATCCCCAAAGCCAATTCTCCAGACGGGTTGGACTGAACTATAAGATAGATAATGATACTGGTGAGGAGTAAGCTTCTTGGCTCAAGGAGACACATGAGACTATGTGGGCAGCTCCTGTCTGGAGGTGAGGTGAGAAGGGAGAGGGGTATAGGAGCTGTTTGAATGGGCACAGGGAATATAGGGTGGAGAGGAGGAATGTGCTGCTCATTAGGGGGAGAGCAGCTATGAGTACATAGCAAGATGTGTATAACTTTTTGTATGAGAGACTGACTTGATCTGTAAACTTTCACTTAAAGCACAATGAATAAATAAAAAAAAAAAATTAAAAAAAAAAAAAAAAAGAAAACCCTGTGGAGCACAGTTCTACTCTGACAAATGTAGGGTCATCGTGAGTTAGATTAGCCCGCAACCAACAGCAACAACAACAGTTTATTTGGGAAGTAGTCACAGATAATACAAGTAAAGGAGAAGAGAAGTGAGACAGGAGAAAGAAGGCAGCCAGTAGAGAAAGTTTCAGCTGTGGGTAATTGGAGCCTAATCCCACTGGGGAAACCTGGGAGCCAGGATAACGCATACACCTCGGACTGGTCCCACTGAGAGGAGAGGGAACTGGGGTATTTATCCACCAGCTTCATCGACATTGGTTGGGAGCTGCTTCCTTAGTAGGTTCTTAACTTCCCAATGCTTCTGGCCAGGTGTGCATAGGAAACGCAAGCCCTCAGGTAGAGAAGCCAGGAGGTGTGCCTCGCAGAGGTCAAGGCTGAGGGGGTATGGACTGGTCACCCACAGCATTTGGGGGTAGGAGAGGTGTCTGTGGTGCCTGAGACTCACATGTTTGAGCACCTTCTGTGCACTTCAGCATATGGGTCACCGTGTCCATGGCGCATGAGGTTCCTGCCAGCACTGATCCCCTCTCCCTGTGACCCCCAGGATGCTGCCCATTACAGATCACCTGCTGTGCCTGCTGGGGCTCGAGAAGACGATGTTCCGCCGGTATGCCGTGTCCGTGATCCTTCTCTCCCTGCTCTTCTTCCTCTTCCGCCTGCTGCTGCAGTTCCTGTGTGTCTGCAGGCACTTCTATGTCACCTGCCGCCGCCTGCGCTGCTTCCCCCAGCCGCCGCGGCGCAACTGGCTGCTGGGCCATCTGGGCATGGTGAGTGTGGGCAGGTGGGCTGGGCAGGTCCCGGGTATCCAGTGAGGATGACGATGGGCTTGCTGGCTTCTGGAAGCACAATTGATAACTCTGGTTGAGGCCACGAGCAGACCCATTTTACAGGATAGAAGACTGAGGCTCAGAGACGGTAAGCAGTTTACTGAAGGATTCTGTCTGTAACTCCAGATGATCACTGTAGCACCAGCACAGTGTGGTTTGGGATCTGGAATCCCTGTGATCCTCCCTGTAGATTTTGTTGCTCCATTCCCACCCCCACCATGGTTCTACTTTCCCTCCCTTTAATGCCATGGTCCCAGGTCAGATCCCCACTACTTTCCTTGCATTTGACCTTTTATCTTCTGTAACACCCTTAATGTGGCCAAGTGGGGACAGTGGTGGTTCTGTGGGAAAATGTACACCTTTTCGTGTGGGAGATCTCGCTTCCATTCCTGACCAGTGCACCTCAGGTACAGCCACCGCCCATCTGTCAGTGGAGGCTTGTATGTTGCTATGATGTTGAACAGGTTTCAGGGGAGCCTCCAGACTAAGGCAGACTAGGAAGAAAGGCCTGGCAATTGACTTTCAAAAAATCAGCCAGTGAAAACCTTATGGATCACAGCAGCCTGATCCAAAACCAACCACGGGGATGGCTCAGGACTAGGCAATGTTTCACTCCGTCGTGCATGGGGTCGCCATGTGTCGGGAGCCAACTCCACACGGTAGCTAACAACACAACAAACGCCAAGTATTATTCTAGGCACTTTGCAATATATTAATTCATTCAGCTCCAAAACCTTTGCTTGTAACTTCTGTGCTCTGTGAAGCAGAAGAGCTGCAGGCTCAACATCAGATGGATCTAGGTTCAGGTCCGCCTGCAGCAGCTGTTTGTCCTTGGTCAAGTCACTTAACCTCTCTGAGCTCCAAAGATTGAACCTATAACTTGGGGAGAATTTATCTCCATTTCATAAGCTGTGAGAATTAAGGGAGAGCTCAAAGAGGAAGGGGCTTAGCCCACTGCCTGGCCAGTGATAGGGCCCAGCGTTTGTTGAATGAATGTATCAACAAATGAAGTGAGTGAATGAACTGGCCCATGTGTATCCTCTATCATGCTCAGCTCTGAGCCTGTCCATACCCAAGGAAGAAAGTGGCCTCACCCAGGTCTCATGGTCTTGGGAGGTAGGCTGGTCCCATAGGGTCAAAGCTGAGCTTCAAAATCTCCCAGGGCCTGCCTGGCCACTGGCTCTGGCACCACCATCAAAACCATAGAGGGTTCCCTGGAGTAAGGGTATCGGTGAGGGGACATGAAAAATCGGTGGAAGTTCATCTAGCAGAGGATACCCTGGGAAGAGGGCACAGTTTCAGGAAAGGTCATGGAGGTGGGAAGTCGGAGCCTTGTTACAGGAGCAAGAAGCCTTTCCGAGGGACTAGAGCAGGATAGTGGAATAGATGAGGGGGTGGGCCAGGCTAAGGAGCTGGCATTTTCTCTGAATGGCAGTGGAGAGCCATGGAGGGTGTGTGAGCAGGGGAGGGACATGGTCTGATTCAAGAATTCCTCCGGGGCCAGGATGGGGGACCAATACTGGAGGCAGGAGCCCAGGGAGGAGGCTGAACCATGATCCGTCAGGGGGAAGGGGGGTGAGGCCTGAGCTGGGGCTGGGGGTGGAAGATAGAAGGAGATTCAGGCACAAATGGGCAAAACTTGGTAAGTGGTGGCCCCGTGGGAGGAAGGATGAGGAACTCCTTCCTTCCTAAGCCCCTCATTCCGAGATAATCCCAACTCTTAGGTTTGCTTCAAGGGCAGGGGAGGTGGCAGGACTGAGGGACTTGGGGGAAGCTGGGGCTGGGTGCCCCCTTACTGCCCTTCTCTCCCTCCACAGTACCTTCCAAATGAGGCAGGCCTCCGAGATGAGACAAAGTTGCTGAACGACATGCGACATGCACTGCTTATATGGATGGGACCTGTTCTGCCGCTGGTGGTGCTAGTGCACCCCGACTATATCAAGCCTCTGTTGGGCGCCTCAGGTAGGCCAACTGGGTTCCTGAGTGATGTGTGAACCCTCAACTCCCAGAGTCCACCAAACTTCCAGGCAGGGTGAGCTATTGAGAGGAAGGGCCTTTTGAGTAGGGCTTTGAAGTGTGAGTAGGAGTTCACCAAACAGGGATGGCAGTCCAGATGTTGGGAACAGTATAAACAAAGGTGTGACAATGTCTGAGAGTTTCAGGAACTTTGAGAGGATGCTCATATGCCTGGGAGTCAGAGCCAAGTGTGTCTGAATAGGCAATTGTTTGTTCAAGATTTTAAATGGGTGTTGCTCAATCCCAAGCCATGGCACTTCCATCATTTGGGCTCTGACACTGCCACTATGGCCAGGGTCTTGGAAGCCCAGCCCACAGACTTCTTTAATCACTTGGCCTGACCCTGGCTGGCAGGGAGGGAGGTATGGAAGAATAGCGTCTCCCTTCTGAAATTGGCACCCATCCCAGGACACACACCTGCCGTTGTGGGCTTGGAAGGCTAAGCCTTCAACACCCAGCTCTGGGGATCCATCCTCCAGGAAGCTTTCTCTGTTCCCCTAGACAGACCATCGCTCCTTGCTTCTGGATTTTCCCATTTTCAGTCCTAACCCTTTAGGGCTGGGTGTGTCTGTATCTGACTCTGCCGTTCGCATAATTGGGAACCCTTTGATGGTGGGGCTCTGGGTCCTCAGCGTGGCCCAGCAGGTGACTGGACACTCCCAGGGGCATTGGGGGACATTTAAGGGAGGAAGGATGGGAAAGAAAGAGCTCTAGGAATTTTAGGATCTCTACAAACACAGTTCTGGAGACCACCATCAAAGCTGGCACTCACAAGCCACGAGAGAGGAAGGGGCTGCCGTCCTTCCGTTCCCAGCTATGCCCTCACCATGCCTATTTGCCCCCTGTTATTACTTTTGTGAAGGGATGACTATGACCATTGAGCAAAGGGGGAAACCTACACCCGGGGAGAAGTGATTCCCCCAAGGGATGGACACCAGGTTGTGGGAAGAGCCCCGGGCCGGGCTTTAAGTGAGTTGGGTTCAAATTCTGGCTTCAGCATGTACTTGCTGTGTGACCCTAACAATTCATCTAACCTCTCAGGGCCTCAGCTTCTGACATGTAAAATGGAGCAGTTGTGAAGTGGGCGTAGTTGCTAAATAAGTGCTTTTCCTCCTCTGCCTTTTTTATGGAGCTCCTGGGTGGTACAAATGGTTAATGTACTTGCTTGCTGACCAAAAGTTTGGAGGTCTGAGTCTACCCAGAGGCATCTTGGAGTAAAGGCCTGGCGATCTACTTTTGAAAGATCAGCCATTGGTAACACTATGGCACAAAGTTCTACTCTGATACACATTGGGTCACCATGAGTTGGAATCGACTTGATGACAACTAGTTTGCCAGTTTTTTTTCATATACTTTTTTCTTTTCCCCTTCTTCCTTTGAGCATCAGTTTCCTGAGTAGCATTTTGCACAGCATGGGACTCCAAGGAGACAGGAAGTAGAGCTCCCATTGTGGACCTGGCAGTTAAATGCCCAGGAAATTTTGGCTTCCTCCTGCCCTCTCCCTGCTCCAGGACAGGCAAGACATCCACTGCCTCTCCCAAGGAGCAGGATGGCGACATCTAGGAGGGGAGGGTACAGCTGAGTCAGGACAAGCACTCTGGAGTGAGATGTGCTGGTCCTAGGTGCTCCCGCCCTTTCTTCCTGCCCGCCCCCAAGGTGTGGCCTCAGTTGCCTAGTGCTGCTATAATAGAAATACCACAAGTGGGTGCCTTTAGAGAACAGAAACTTATTTTCTCACAGTTTAGGAGGCTAGAAGTCTGAATTTAGGGTGCCAGCTCTAGGGGAAGGCTCTCTCTGTTGGCTCTGGAGGAAGGTCCTTGTCTCAGCTTCTCTAGCTTCCTGGGCTTGTAGACTGGTCTGCCTCCCTTGTCTTCAGATAGTGACAGTCTTCCACCTGTGTCTGCCTTCTTCTATGCCCAATCCGCTCTTTTATGGAGTCTCTGGGTGACACAGATGGTTAAGCGCTTGACTACTAGTTGAAAGGTTGGTGGTTCAAACCCACCTAGAGGTATCTTGGAAGAAAGTCCTGGCAATCTGCTTTCGAAGGGTCGCAGCCTTGAAAACTCTGTGAAGCACAGTTCTACCTCTGCATACATGGATTGCCATGAGTCGGAATCAACTCCATGGCAACTAACAACAATCTGCTCTTTTATGTCTCAAAATTTGTTGGCTTAAGACACACCTTACACTGTTATGGCCTCATCAGCATAACAAAGAAAACCCTATTTCCAAAAGGGGTTACACGCACAGGTATGTTGTTATGTGTCATCCAGTGGATTCTGGTTTATAGCGACCCTATTGACTTGACAGCAACAGGTTTGGTTTCGGTTTTATAGGACAGTGGAGGATCCTCAATGGGCTGCAACAATGGGCTGCAACACAGCAACAATTGTGAGGATGGTGCAGGACCAGGCAGCATTTCATTCTGTTGTATATAGGGTTGCTATGGAGCCCTGATGGTGCAGTGGTTAGGAGCATGGCCGCTAACCAAAAAGTCAGCAGTTCGAAATCCACCTGCTGCTCCTTGGAAACCATATGGGGCAGTTCTCCTCTGCCCTATAGGGTCGCTATTAGTTGGAATCGACTTGATGGCCATGAGTTTGGATTTGGTTTTTATGAGTCAGAAGCAATTCGGCAGCACCTAACAATAACAGCATGGGAGACAGCAGTTGCCCCGTAGAGTTTCCAAAGCTGTAATCTTTATGGAAGTAGACCGCCACATCTTTCTACTGCAGAGCAGCTAGTGGGTTCCAACTGTCAACCTTCTGGTTAGCAGCCAAGCGCTTAACCACTGTACCACCAGGGCTCTTCATACACAGGTATAGGGTTAGGATTTACAACACACATTTTGGGGGGACATCATTCAACCTGTAACATCATCTAACTCCATCCCCCACTGGGGCCACCTGGGGGCCATACCTGGAAGACTTGCTGCTCTGGGCTTAAACCTGGACAGCTGTGTGACCCTGAGCAAGGCACAGCTCCTTTTTGAGCCTCAGTTTCTCCATCTGCAAATGGACATTTGGAATAGGCAGCGCTAGTGGGAGAAAGTAGGTAAAATGCTTTCCCGAGAGGAAGCATGATAGGGAAGTATCTAGTTATAGCTTGTTTTTATGCATTCATTTGCCACTAATACAGGCCTGCTGTGAGCTGGGGACCCAGATATTCATCTCACAAGTTCTTGAGGCCAGTAACCAATAATTATGGTAATAAACATAGCCAACAGTTGATTATGTGCCCAAATATTTAGGGAACACCTACCATGTGCCAGGGAGTCCCTGGGTGGCGCAAATGGTTAAGCACTTAGCTACTAACTGAAAGGTTGATAGTTCACATTCACCCAGAGGTGCCTTGGAAGAAAGGTCTGGCAGCCTGCTTCTGAAAGGTCATAGCCATTGAAAACCCTATGGAGTGCAGTTCTATGCGGACACACATGGGGTCGCCATGAGTTGGGGTCAACTTGACATCAACTGTTTTTGTTTTTTTGGTTACCATGTGCCAGGCACACATTAGCTCGTGGAATCTTTACAGGAATGCAGGGTGAGGCAGGGTTTTTGTATCTCCTCCTTAGGCAGGTGGGGAAATGAAGGGGCAGGATGGTAACGTGCCCAAATTTACCCAAGTAGTTAGTGGCAGAGCTGGGGTTTGAACCCAAATCTGCTGGCCCAGAGTCCAAGCTCTCAGTTGCGGTGATATGCAGCTTCCCGTGCAATAGCTGCTCCAGGCTGGATGGTGTGGGGGCTTACCTTCCGCAGTCTCCTGCAAGAAAGATGTGACTGTCTTCTTTTTACTAAAGGGGACATTGTTGGGACAGGCATCCTGGACACAGACTCCTGCATCGAGTGGTCAGGGCTGAAGTGGAGGACGGACCTGAGATGGGAGAGCCAGGGTTCAGCTGGGGAGGCATCAGTGAAAATGGGCCTTGAAGGATGCATAGGAGTTTGCCAGGCGAGAAGTTCCATGTGGCGCAAAGGAACAGGCATGTGAAAATACCAGGGGAATTCAGATGACCTAGCGTGGCTAGGGAGCCTTGGTGGCACAGTGGTTAAGAGTTCGGTTGCTAGCCAAATGGTCAGCTGTTTGAATCCACCAGCTGCTACTTGGAAACCCTATAGGGCAGTTCTACTCTGTCCTATAGGGTCGCTGTGAGTTGGAATCTACTGAATGGCAATGGGTTTGGTTTTTTTTTGGGTGGCTAGAAGGTTCCTGGATCAGTCCCTGGAGAAGGACATCATGCTTGGCAGAGTGCAGGGTCAGTGGAAAAGAGGAAGACCCTCAACGAGGTGGATTGACACAGTGGCTGCAACAATGAGCTCAAGCATAACAACGATTGTGAGGATGGTGCAGGACCGGGCAGTGTTTCGTTCTGTAGTCATAGGGTTGCTATGAGTCGGAACCGACTTGACGGCGCCTAACAACAACAACAACAGAAGGCCCCTGGGTGGTACAAATGGTTTGCGCTTGGCTACTAGCCTGAAGGTTGGTGGTTCAAACTCACCAGCAGTGCCATAGAAGAAAGGCCTGGTGATCTGCTTCAATGAAGATTAAGAAAAAAGAGAAAAAATGCAGACCCATTGCCGTCGAGTTGATTCTGACTCATAGTGACCCTATAGGACAGAGTAGAACTGCCCCATAGGGTTTCCAAGCAAGGAGTGGCTGATGGATTAGAATTGCGAATTTTTTTTTTTTTTTTTTAGCAGCCGTAGCTCTTAACCACTACACCAGATTACAGCCAAGAAACCCCCACAGAGTACTTCCACTGTGTAACACATGGGGTCACCATGAGTTGGAATCAATGGCAATGGGTTTGTTTTTTTTAATCCTCGGTGTACTAGGGAGCCATGGAAGGTGTTTGAGCAGGACAGCCATTGGCCAGCTCTATGTCTCAGACAGAAGAGAGAAGAGGAGTGATGGACACCCACTGTCCTTTCCAGTGCTGCCACTTCCAGAAAGCTTGGCCTGATTTCCAGCAGTCCTTTCCCTGTGCCTCCCTTGGCATAATTGCATGGTGTATCTCTGCTTCCCTATCCCACCCCAGCTGGGAGCTCCTCAAGGGCAGGGCCAGAAAATGAGTAATCTGGGAGCCCAGCATCGCCCATCAGGGGTTGGGTGCAGAAGGGCGGCAGAAGAGATAGGTTGAATGGGACAAGGAGTGGCCAGATGACTGAGCACAGTTGGCCAATTCCTGGGAGCGTGTGTAGGTGGCTGAGTAATATCGTAGGGAAAAGTGACATCACTTGTGTTTCAGGTAATTCCTTCCTAGGCCCCTGCTCAGTCTATCCTAAATGTGTTCAATGCATAGAGGTGGAATTCACTCATCCATCCATCCATTCGTCCGTCCCTCCATCCATCCCTCCCTCTCTCCATCCATCCATCATCCATCCATCTCTCCATCCACCCCTCCATCCATCTACCTCTTGATCCACCCATCTCTCTACCCATCCATCCACCCATCCCTCCATTTATTCTTTCATTCATCTGTTCTTTGATTGATCGATTCATTCATTCCAAAAAAATCAATTTAGCACTAATATAGAAGTGATCAATATGGTTCCTACCCTCAAGGGGCTTATAATTGGATGAATTTTCTCTAGACTGATTATTGGGAGAGGGACAGCACTCAAGCCGAGACCAGAAAGAGGAGCTAAGAATGTTTGAAGCAGAGAGAGCAGCTGGTGGAAAAAGTCAGAGCAGAGAGAGAACATGGCTTTTTCAAAGAGCTGAGAAAAGTTTTGTGATGTTAGAATGTCAAGGGTGAGTGGAGTGGAGGAGACAGGAATCTTGAGAGAAGCCTGGACAGGGGTAGATCATCTAGGGCTTTGAAAGATAAGCTGAGAAGCTGGTACTTGGGAGTAATGGGAAGCTATGGAATATGTATGAGCAGGGAGGGACATGGTCAGATCTGAGAGTCAGGTAAGATTCCTCCAGGCCACGTGAAAGACAATCTGGAGAGGGTGAAGCTGGAGGCTGGGAGCACTGGAGGTGTAATTCAGATGGGGCAAGCAGAGGTTTGTGATGGCAGAAAAGAGAGGGGTGGGTTAAGGGATGACTCAGGCGAGGAAGGCCATTCTGGGTGGAGAGCACAACCTGGGTAAAGGTTTGGTGGTGAGAGGCAGCACATAAGGAGGATGGGGTTATCTGGTGTGGGCTGAAGGATTAGGTGGCGGGGGCAGACAGGGGCTAGATGGGGTAGTGCCTTTAATACTAGGCTGAGCTTGAAATTTTTTTGCAAGGGCAATGGGGAACCTTGGGAGGTGTTTGAGCAGAGGAGGCTCATGATCAGATAAGCATGTTAGAAGGCTCTTTCTGGGGCAGGTGTGGCCTGGAGGGGTGGAGTGGGAAGTAATAGCCCATAGAGGAGGCCAAAGGAGGTCATAAGCAGAGGTCAAGGGTCAGAACCCTGATTGGGGCCTTCTGTCTCTTCACAGCGGCCATCGCTCCCAAGGATGACCTTTTCTATGGCTTCCTGAAACCGTGGCTGGGTGAGCGAGGACTGGGTGGGCTGGGGCTTCAGAGAAGAGTGGGCAGGGCGTGGAGTTCCTTGGAGGGCTTCTGAGGCCATAGGGGAGGCCCCTGACTTCAGTCCTCTGGGTCCAGGGGATGGGCTGCTACTCAGCAAAGGTGACAAGTGGAGCCGCCACCGCCGCCTGCTGACACCTGCCTTCCACTTTGACATCCTGAAGCCCTACATGAAGATCTTCAACCAGTGCACAGATATCATGCATGTGAGTTCCAGGTCTTGTGGGGAGGAGGTGGCCCAGGGGCGAGACGGGACCAAGCTCCCACTAGAGGGCAAGTTGTGTGATGCCAGGGAGCCTCGCTTCCTTTATCTATAAACTGGGCTTGTCGTGAGGACACTGCTGGGTCATTGTCAGTTGGACTCACAGTCGGGGGGTCTCCATGTCTGTTCCCCATGGTGTGTCTCTCTTCCAGGCCAAATGGCGGCGCCGGGCGGAGGGTTCAGTGGTCTCCCTCGACATGTTTGAGCACATCAGCCTCATGACTTTGGACGGCCTTCAGAAATGTGTCTTCAGCTACAACAGCAACTGCCAGGAGTGAGTGTGCTTCCTTTGGGAAGATGGAGCCAGCTGCCCTGGGGCAAGGAGGTGGGAGGATGAAGGAAACTCCCAGGTGTTATGCAACCCCGGACTATTGGTATTCTAGCTCTGGCACTTACAGGGTGACATCACCTCTCTGAGCCTCAGTTTCCTTATCTAAAAAATGGGTATTATCATTCCTTCCCCATAGAGATCACAGGCAAGTTAAATAAGGCAATGTGTGCCTGGCTCACAGTAAACCAAAAAAAAACCAAACCCGGTGCAGTCGAGTCGATTCCGACTCATAGCGACCCTATAGGACAGAGAGAACTGCCCCACAGAGTTTCCAAGGAACACCTGGCGGATTTGAACTGCTGACCCTTTGGTTAGCAGCCATAGCACTTAACCACCACGCCACCAGGTTTTCCTGGCTCATAGTAGGTGCTCAGTAAACACAATGGTCCCTCATTCCTCCATGAAGAGGGTATGGCCTTTAGAAAGTGTCTGATCACTCTCTGAGCCTCAGTTTCCTTACCCGAAAAATGAGCACCATCATTCCTTCTCCATAGACATTATGGGAGAGTTAAATGAGATAATGTGTCAATGGCTTAGCACATAGTAGGCACTTGGTAAATGCAAGTTTCCCTCATTCCTCCATGGAGATGGTGTGGCCTTTGGAAAATGCCTCTCCTCCCCACCCCTGCTCCAATCTCTGATCCTCAAATGGTATTATTATTCCTTCCCCATAGAGTTGTTGTTGTTAGGTGCCGTTGAGTCAGTTCCAACTCATAGCGACCGTATGCACAACAGAATGAAACACTGCCCGGTCCTGCACCATCCTCACAATTGTTGCTATGCTTGAACCCATTGTTGCAGCCACTCTGTCAGTCCATCTCATTGAAGGTCTTCTTCTTTATCACTGACCATCTACTTTACCAAGCATGATGTCCTTTTCCAGGGACTGATCCCTCCTGACAACATGTACAAAGTGTGGGAGGCAGTCTCACCATCTTGCTTGTAAGGACCATTCTGGTTGTCTTTCTTCCAAGACAGATTTGTTTGTTCTTTTGGCAGTCCATGGTATATTCAATATTCTTCACCAACACCACAATTCCAAGGTGTCAGTTCTTCTTCAGTCTTCCTTATTCATTGTCCAGCTTTCACATGCATATGAGGTGATTGAAAACACCATGGCTTGCGTCAGGTGCAACTTAGTCCTCAAGGTGACATGTTTGCTTTTCAACACTTTAAAAGAGGTCTTTGGCCGCTGATTTGCTCAATGCAATGCGTCTTTTGATTTCTTGACTGCTGCTTCCATGGCTGTTGATTGTGGATCCAAGTAAAATGAAATCCTTGACAACCACAATCTCCTCTCTGTTTATCATGATGTTGCTTATTGGTCCAGTTGTGAGGAAGAGCATAGGAGAATTAAATGAGATAATGTGTCAGCGGCTTGGCATATGGTACGTGCTCAGTAAATGCAAGTTTCCCTCATCCCTCTATGAAGAGGGCATTGTCTTGGCAAAGTGGCCCCCCACCCCATCTCTGAGCTTCAGTTTCCTTGTTTGTCAAACAGGGATGATAATTCCTGACTGTCAGAGTTGCTTTGAGGATAACATGATGTAGCACTGCTCCAGCCCATGTAGATGTTCTATGAGTGCTGAATGAATGAATACAGTAACCTTTGTTCTGATCCATTCATTCAGTCATCAGGTTCTCATTGTGCGCCTACTATGTGCCAGGTACTGTGTTAGATGCTGGGCATATGATGGGGAACATAGACTAAGTCCCAGCCCCATAGCCCATACAGTTGAAGAGGGGGATATAAGAAACAAGGGAGATAATGTTAAGTCTGTAGCTCATAGTAGATTCTCAGTAAGAAGGAGCTGACTTTGTTACTGTAGACCTTGTAGGGTGCACTTCAGTTGAGTAAGGGAGAAATTGCCTGTCAGTAATTAATTCATTTATTCATGCATTCAAGAAATATGTACTGAGTGCCTACTATGTGCCAGCACTGGACTATGTCCTGGGGATACAGTAATCAACAAGACAAACAAGGTCTTACTTTTCTGGAACTTACGTTTTGGTGGGAAGACAAACAGTAACCATGAACAAGTAAATAAACAAGAAAACGATGACTGTGACACCTGAAGGTGCCAAGCATGCTTCAGTACCAAGGACAGGTCCCTGCAACCCCTCCCCAGCAATTTAGTCTTTTTTAAAAATAACAGTTTTATTGAGACATAATTCACTTACCATACAATTTACCTATTGAAAGTATACAATTTAATGTTTTTTTAGTATATTCACGAAAGTGTGCAACCATCGCAATCAATTTTAGAATTTTTCATCATTTCTAAAAGAAAACCGTATGCTTTAGCAATCACCCCTCGTTATTCCCATCCCCCTCATTCCTAGGCAACCACTAATCTACTTTATCTCTCTATGGATTTGCCTATTCTGGACATTTCATTTAAATAGAATCATATAATCTGTGGTCTTTTGTGACTGGCTTCTTTCAGCATAATGTTTTTAAGGTTCATCCATATCGTAGCAGTACTTCATTCCTTTTTATGGCTGGATAATATTCCATCGTATGCATATATACCACATATTATTTGTCCATTCATTCATTGATGAACATTTGGGTGTTTCCACCTTTTGGCTATTATGAATAATGCTGCTATGAACATTTGCATACAAGTTTTTGTGTGGACATATGTTTTCATTTCTCTTGGGTATATATGTAGGAGTGGAATTGGTAGGTTATATGGTAACTCTAGGTTTAATCTTTTAAGGAGCAGCCAACTTTTTTCCAAAGTGGCTACCCCATTTTACATTCCCACCAACAATGCATGGGGGTTCCAGTTTCTCCACATCCTCGTCCACACTTGTTATTATCTAATTTTTTGATTCTAGCCATCCTGGTGGGTGTGAAGTGGTATCTCATTGTGGTTTTGATTTGCATTTTCCTGATGGCTAATAATGTTGAACATTTTTTCATGTGCTTTTTGGTCCTTTGTATATCTTCTTTGGAGAAATGTCTATTCAGATTTTTTGCCCAATTTTTACATTTTTAAGTTTTTTTTTTTTATTGTACTTTAGATGAAGGTTTACAGAACTAGTTTCTCATTAAACAGTTAGTACATATATTGTTTTATGACATTGATTAACAAGCCCACGACATGTCAACACTCTCCATTCTCAACCTTGGGCTCCCTATTACCAGCTTTCCAGTCCCCAATTGCCTTCTAATCCTTGCCCCAGGGCTAGTGTGCCCCTTTAGTCTTGTTTTGTTTTATGAGCCTGTCTAATCTTTGGCTGAAGGGTGAACTTTGGGATTGCCTTCATACTGAGCTAAAAAGGTGTTCGTGGGCTGTATTCTTGGGGTTTCTCCAGTCTCTGTCAGGCCAGTAAGTTTCTCTCTCTTTTTTTTTTTTTTGTGAGTTAGAATTTTGTTCTACATTTTTCTTCAGCTCTCTCCAGGACCCTCTATTGTGATCCCTGTCAGAGCAATCAGGGCTGGTAGCCAGGCACCATCTAGGTTTACCGGACTCAGTCTGGTGGAGGCAGTGGTAGATGAGGACCCTTAGTCCTTTCGACTAATCTTTCCTTCGTATCTTTAGTTTTCTTCATTCAACCTTGCTCCCGAAGGTGTAAGACCATTGGAGTATCTTAGACAGCTGCTCACAGCCTTTTAAGACCTCAGGCACTACTCACCAAAGTAGAATGTAGAACATTTTCTTTATGAACTATCTTATGCCAATTGAGCTAGATGATTCCTGAGACTATGGTCCCCACAGCCCTCAGCCCAGCAGTTCGGTCCCTCAGGGAGTTTGGATGTGTCTATGGAGCTTCCATGACCTTACCTTGTACAGGTTGTGCTGGCTTCCCCAGTATTGTGTACTGTCTTACCCTTCACCAAAGTTACCACTTATCTATTGTCTATTAAGTGTTTTTCCATCCCTACCCCTCCCCTTCCTTGTAATCATCAAAGATTGTTTCTTTTTGTGTGTAAACGTTTTCATGAGTTTTTAGAGTACTGGTCTCATACAATATTTGGCCTTTTGTGATTGACTTATTTCACTCAGCCTGATGCCCTCCAGGTTCATCCATGTTGTGAGAGGCTTCACAGATTCACCATTGTTCTTTATCATTGGTTAATACTCCATTGTGTGTATGTACCATAGTTTGTTTATCCATTCATCTGTTGATTGGCATCTAGGTTGTTTCCATCTTTTTGCTATTGTGAACAATGCTGCTATGAACATGGGTGTGCATATGTCTATTTGTGTGATGGCTTATTTCTCTAGGCTATATTCCTAGGAGTGGGATTGTTGGATCCTATGGTATTTCTATTTCTGGCTTCCTAAGGAAGCGCCATATTGTTTTCCAAAATGGTTGTATCATTTTGCATTCCCACCAGCAATGCATGAGAGTTCCAGTCTCCCTGAAGCCTCTCCAACATTTGTTATTTCCTGTGTTTTTGATTCGTGCCAGTAATCTGGGGTGAAATGGTATCTTGTGATTTTGATTTGCATTTTTTGATGGCTAGTGATCCCCAGCATTTCCTCTTATGTCTGTTGGCCACTTTAATGTCTTCTTTGGTGAAGTGTCTGTTCATTTCCTTTGCCCATTTTTTAATTGAATTATTTGTCTTTTTATTGTAGAGGCGTTGGAAGATTTTTTGCCCATTTTTAAATGGTGTTATTTGTCTTTTTATCATGGAGTTATAAGTTCTTTATATATTCTAGCCCCTTATCGGATATATGGTTTGCAAATAAAGTAAAACCTGTGAAAGTCAGAACTTGTATAAGGCAGAAACTTGTCGGAGAAGGAAAACTCAAATATCTTCCACTAATGGTGATAGAAAAGTGCTAAGACTACACTCTGTCAAAGTGGAAAACTTGCGAGACTCAGAAAAACAAGGTAGTCCTGTCGAGTTCTGGCTCTCACGATTTTCATTGTATTTTCTCCCATCCAGAAGGTTGTAGGAATTTAGCTTCACTGATGCTACATCTATGGTGGAAGTCCTTGTCCCTTTCTGAGTCTCTGTTTGTCATCCATCTAATGGGAAGAGGAAGTTACCTTTGCCAAGTCATGGGTCTGGCTGGGCTGGGGCGAGGGGATGGGCCAATACTCATGGCCCTGTTTCTCCTTGGCAGGAAGATGAGTGATTATATCTCAGCCATCATTGAGCTAAGTGCCCTGGTGGTTCGGCGCCAGTATCGCGTGCACCACCACCTCGATTTCATCTACTACCTCACAGCGGATGGGCGGCGTTTCCGGCAAGCCTGTGACACCGTGCACCACTTCACCACTGAGGTCATCCAGCAGCGGCGGCAGGCACTGCGAAAGCAGGGAGCTGAGGCCTGGCTGAAGGCCAAGCAGGGCAAGACCTTGGACTTCATCGATGTGCTGCTCCTGGCCAAGGTGAGGCTGGAGCCCTGCCCAGGCCAACCTCCCTGTAAATTCAGCACCAACTGCATACAGGGTTCAGCGTTAACATAGATCTAGGATGCAGAACACGTAAGACTTACAAAGATGAAATCCAAAGCCCTGAAGAAAGATGACACTTGTCCTGAGTTGACTCTGACTTACGGCGACCCCAGGTGTGTCAGAGTAGAACTGTGCTCCGTAAGGTTTTTCTTTTAGTTTTTTTTAATTGTGTTGAAAGAAAGTAGACATAACAAAACATAAACCATCTCAACAATTTCTACATGTGCAATTCAGTGACACTGATTACATTCTTCAAGTTGTGCAACCAGTCTTGCTGTCCTTTTCCAAATCGCTCCACCACCATTAATGGAAACTCAATGTCCACTAAGCAAAAACTCCACTTTTCCCCCCTCCCTCCTTCCCCTGGTAAAAAACCCAGTGCCGTCAAGTCTGCTGCCAGCTTGCCCCTGGTAACCACCAATAAACTTTCTTTTCTATATACTTGGTTATTTCATGTAAGTGAGATCAAACAGTATTTGTCCTTTTGCTACTGACTTATTTCACTTAGCATGACGTTTTCAAGGTTCATTCCTGTGTGCTATGCCCCACAGAATTTTCAATGGCTGACTTTTTGGAAGTAGGTTGCCAGGTCTTCCAAGATGCCTCTGGGTGGACTCTAACTTCCAACCTTTTGGTTAGCAGCCACGTATATTAACCATTTGCACCACCCAGTCACCTGTTAGTCACCTATTAGTGGTACTTCTGTGGACTGGTTGAACAGCATTTGGGTTCTCAATTTGGATAGTCATGGATTCCAGTCCTGATTCTGCCATTTAATGGATATTTGTTCTTGGTCCAGTTACTCCTCTCTCTGAGCCTCAGTTTCCCTATTTATAACCTGATGATAGTAAGCCCTTCACAAGGTGTTGTCATGTACCCATCACGATGCTTGGTGTTAGGAGCTGCTCAAGAAATGTGAACTCCTTTCTTCCCCTCACCTTTTATTCTCCTTCCTTCTTTCTATCTTTTCTGGACAAGTTGCATACCTCCACCTGCCTGGATTATGTCCCCCCAAGGCTGGGCTTCAGAGAGGGGGGCCTGTATCTGACTTTGGAGGACCCCAATGATGCAGAGGGTGGGGTGAGGTAGGCTGAGTATCCTCTATCTCATTCTTCATTTCATCATCCTTCATTCCAGGATGAAGATGGTAAGGAACTGTCTGATGAGGACATCCGAGCTGAGGCTGACACCTTCATGTTTGAGGGTGAGGACGTGGGAGAAGGGACACCATTGTCTGCAGATAGCACCTGTGCTGTCTCTGGGCAGCCTGTATTCAACAGTGCATCTTCCTGCAGGTCATGACACAACCTCCAGTGGGCTCTCCTGGGTGCTGTTCAACTTGGCGAAGTACCCAGAGTACCAGGAGAAGTGCCGGAAGGAGATTCAGGACATCCTGAAAGGCCGGGAGCTGGATGAGCTGGACTGGTCAGTTGGGGTCAGTGGAGTGATGGGGGAAGGCTCTGCTCAACCACATATTGACTGTGTGACCTAGGACAAGTCACTTCAGTTTCTTGAGCTTCTAATTCCTCAATCCTAAAATGAGGATGGCAATAAAGCATATTAAAAAAAAAAACTCCAAACCACATCCATTGCTGTTGAGTTGATTCATGGTAACCCCATGTGTTACAGAGTAGAACTGTGCTCCACAGGGTTTCCTTAACTGGATCATGAACTAAGAGTTCTGATTAATCCAATTTGGTGCCCTGAGTTTCAAAGGAAAAGAATTATTATGTAAATATTAAAATAATAGACTAGATATAGAATAATAATAGAATAGTAAATAATAGAATGAGTAAATAATTAGTAAGTAACAAAAAGGGAAGACCAAAGAAGAAAGGATGCATTCAAACTGTGGTGCTGGTGAAGAATATTGAATATACCATGGACTGCCAGAAGAACAAACAAAACAATCTTAGAGGAAATTCAACCACAATGCTCCTTAAAAGCGAGATGGCAAGGCTTCAGCTCACTTACTTTGGACACATCATCAGGAAGGACCAATTGCTAGAAAAGGACTCATGGTGACCCAATGTGTTACAGAGTAAAACTGCTCCATAGGGTTTTCTTGTTTTTTTTTTTAACCTTTATGGTAGCAGATAGCCAGGCCTTTTCTTCCGCAGTGCTGGGTGGGTTTGAACCACCAACCTTTCAGCTAGTAGTCAAGCACTTAACCATTTGCTCCACCCAGGGTTAGGATTTAACACATATTTTTTTTGAGGGGGGGATACAATTCAATCCACAACACTGAGTGTTAGTGGGTTATGCACAGGGCAACTGCAAATGATGGGAGTTGGGGTCTAGATGAGATCCTGAGCATGTTATGGAGCAGAGCCTTAGGGTGTGGATTGTGAAAGACCTTGAACGTAAGGCTGATGCACTTGAACTTGATCTTAAGGGCAGTAGGGAGCCATAGGAGGTATTTGAGCTGAGGTTCCCTGCTCAGCTGCTCCTGAGTTTGTGTGTGTGTTTGAGGTGGGGGTGTCACCATGGCCTTGTCCCAAGTCACAGCTCCCTTCTCCCCAGGGATGACCTGACTCAGCTGCCCTTCATCACTATGTGCATCAAGGAGAGTCTACGTCAGTTCCCGCCTGTGACCCTCGTTTCCCGCCGCTGCACAGAGGATGTCAAGCTCCCAGATGGGCGCATCATCCCCAAAGGTGCACTGTCGGCATAGATGGGGCAGCTCACTGTGTACCCCTGGGGTGTGTGTGTGTTGAGGGGGAGGCAGATGTAGATGAGTCCCGGTGGAAAGGAAGGAGTGGGGGTGGTGGGGTTGGGCTCTGTGAGGGAACAGGTGGAGAGTGTTGGTTTCATTCAGTTGCTGGGTATCTGCTGGGGATCGAGCCCTGTCCTGGGTGGTGTGGGCATCTAAAGAGGCCTTGCGTATCACCCAGTCTTGTGGAGAGACAGCAGGGCACAGGCAACCCCAGCCAGATGGGTCAGGGATAGGCTAAAGGTAGGGATAGGAAGTGGAGCACCCCCAAATATGGAGCAATGGGTCTATCTGGGGAGGAATGCAGAGTGGGCTGCCTGGAGGAGGGAACATGGGAGGAGAGTCTTGGAGGTTGAAAGAGAAAGAGCACGTTTATGGAATGGATCCTCAGGGATTGTGAAAAGCCTTGAATGCCAGATGAGGCACTTGATTTTGAGGGCAGTAGGGAGCCATGGGAGGTGTTTGAGCTGAGCAGGAACAATGTCAGATCTGTGAGTGAGGAAGATGCCTGTAGGGCCAGCATGGCAGCTGGAAAGAAAGCAGAAGGTGACAAGGACCTTGCAGGGAGAGGCAGGGGGAGTGGGCGAGGTAGCAGAAGTTTTTCAGGGAAGGATAGACAAGAAGTGGTGGCAGGTGGGTTATGGTAAGGCCCTGGCTCACTGCAGCCCCGCCGACCCCACCTCTCACCACAGGAGTCATTTGCCTGGTCAGCATCTATGGGACCCACCACAACCCCTTAGTGTGGCCGGACTACAAGGTGAGTGAGCACTGACCTTCCCTGCCCTTGGCTCCTTCCTTGGTTCCGGGGGACAGCAGAGCCTCCCTTCCCCTGCCCCCAGGAAGCCAGGGCTGGTGTAGAGCTTGAGCACCCTCCATTTACTCACACCTTTTGTTGTTAATTGGTCAGGTCAGTAAGTATGTATTGAGCACCTGCTGTGTGCCAGACCTTGAGTAGGCACCGAGTGTGAAGAAATAACCAGGCCAGATATTGTTCTCCTCCGGGAACTCATGCTGTTGCATAGGGGAGACATTAAGCAAGTAAATAAAGAGGATTGTTTTGGAAGTGATAAGTGCAACAGAGGAAATAAATAAAAATGGGGGGAGCCCTTTAGCTCAGATGGTTAGGAAAAGCCTTGACAGAGAAGAGTTGTTTGAGCTGAGACTGGAAGCGTGTGAAGAGCAAGGGGAAGGGCATGCGAAATGGAGGAATTGGCAAGTTCAAAGGCCCTGAGGTAGGAGAAGGCCAGATTGTAGTGAGTGGGTGGAATGAAGGAGGAGGGCAGGGGTCACAATGTGCTGGAACGTAGCTGGGTGAGGTGCTTGGAGTTGATTCTGTGGTGATGAGAAGCTCACTCACCTCCTGCTCAGCTCTGGGGTTCTCTGCATCCAGTTGGGTTGGCCCCAGAGGCTGAGGGAGGGTGCCAGGCTGGGATGGCTGAGCCAGCCTCATCTCTTCCTAACTCCCAGGTTTACAACCCATACCGCTTTGACCCGGAGAACCCACAGCAGCGCTCACCGTTGGCATATGTGCCCTTCTCTGCAGGACCCAGGTAACTCCTCCACTTTTCCCATCCCAGCCAGGTGTGGCAGGAACCCTGAGGGCCGGGAATGGGGGGGCCAGGGATGTGCCCATCAGGAGCAGAGATCACACCCCATTCAGGGGTCCTGGCACTCACTCCGCACCCTCAATGTATCAGAGGCCCACAAGTCAGACTCTGCAATAGCAGCGCCCTGTATTGAGCACCTACTGTGTGCCAGATCCTGAGTTCTGGGCTCCCTGTTCCCAATGGCTCTTCATTAGGCAGCATCAGGATTCGAACTCCAGACCCCCAGGTCGCATGTATTTAGGGATTCCTGGGATCCCATTTAAGGACCTCTGGTGGCACAGTGATCAAAAGCTCAGCTGCTAACTACCAGCCGCTACTTGGAAACCGTATGGGGGCAGATCTACTCTGTCCTGTAGGGTCGCTATGAGTTGGAATAGACTGGACGGCAGCAGGCTTGGTTTGTTTGATTTTGGTGGCATGGCAGTGAAGCTCTTGGCTGCTAACCAAAAAGGTCGGCAGTTGGAACCCACTAGCCGCTCCGTGGCAGAAAGATGTGACATTCTGCTTCCGTAAAGATTACAGCCTTGGAAACCCTATAGGGTGGTTCTATTCAGTCCTGTAGGGTCAGTATGAGTCGGAAGCAAGTGGATGGCAACGGGTTCAGTTTGGGGATTCCATTTTCACCCTCACCCAGTTCAGGATACGAATGCGAGGCCCTCACAGTCTGGAAAATGAGGCCTGAGCCCTGGGTCCTCGTTCTTGCAGGAACTGCATCGGACAGAGCTTTGCCATGGCTGAGATGCGCGTGGTGGTAGCGCTGACGCTATTGCGCTTCCGCCTGAGCGTGGACCGAACGCGCAAGGTGCGGCGGAAGCCAGAGCTCATTCTGCGCGCCGAGAACGGCATCTGGTTGAACGTGGAGCCACTGCCTCCACGGGCCTGAGCGCGGGCCCTTGGTACTGGGGACAGGCTGCGCCCAGAGAGACTCAAGCCCCGCCCCGAGGGCCCAGGCCCCACCCCCGGAGGACTGGGCTCCACCTTTGAGCAGCCCGATGGTGCAGGCCACTCTCCTGAAGGCAAAACTGCATTCCCTGAGGGCCTGGCCCTGCCTCTTGAGCGCACGGACCGTGCCTTTTGAAGTCCATGCTCTGCCCCTGGAGGACCAGGCTTCACTTTTGAGAAGCCTGATGGTGCAAGCCATGCCCCTCAAGGCAAGACTTGTCTCTTGAGGGCCTGACCCGATCCCCTCAGTTCCAGTTCCTGTCCTCAGGAGTTTGAGAGACCAGGCTCGGCCCCGCCCCCCGAAGCTAAGACCACGCCCCCACAGGTGTAGGGTCCCAGGTTCCGCTCATTGAGCCTTCCCAAGACCTAAGCCCCACCTCTTGGATTCAAGCTCCGCCCCATGCCGACACCAGGCTTGCTTCCAAATTCAGGTCTTGGGAGCTGGACCAGGAAGTCAGAGCCCTGGCCCTGGACCTCACTTCCCTCCTACGATGGGCTGCCTCCCAGGGCTCAGTATGTTTGCTTTTGTTGTTCTTTTGTAAATACAGTCCCTTGCAAGCCCCTTCCTTCCTCCCTTGCTCAAGGGTCCTCCTCTGAGTGTTCTGAGTTTTGTAGAATAAAACAAGAGATGCGTCTAGCCAGACCAGACCCTTACCCCTCCTGTGAGGGGATCTGGGTCATGGGGAAGCAGTAGGGTGAAGCTGTAGGGTTGGAGTTTTAGAAGCTGTTTGTCTTTGGATATAAACTTGGGACAGTTCGTGCAATCATTTATTCCATCAACAGACCACATATTAGTTAAACGTCTCCTGGTACTGGCAGGCCTGCTGATGGGTCGCATGTGGGGTCTGGGAGAAGGAAGGGGACTCCAGGTTTGGGTCTGAGTATCTACAAGGATGGCACTGCTATGAACTTAGGTGGGGAACATTGAATGGAGTTAGTTGCTTTTTTTGGGGGGGTGTGGGATCAGGATCTCAGTTTAGGCCAGAGGGTTTGGAGATGCCCCTGGGACTCCCACTTGGAGATGTCAAGTGGGCAGGTGAATGGGACAGGTCTGGAGCTCAGGAGGAATTCTGAGTTGGGGATGTGCATGTGGCATGCACAGTGTTTGTTGTTGTCAACCGCCACCAAGTCAGCTCTGACTCATGGCGACCCCATGTACAACAGAATGAAACGTTGCCCAGTCCTGCATCGTCAGGATCGTTGGTATGCTCGAGTCTATTGTGGCAGCCACTGTGTATTTTGAGTGCCTTCCACCCTGGGAGGTTCATCTTTCAGCACTGGAAGATACTGGACAACACTGGACAACATTCTGTTATAATCCATAGGGTTTTCATTGGCTGATTTTTGGAAGTAGATTGCCAGGCCTTTCTTCCTAGTCTTAGTCTGGAAGCTCTGCTGAAACCTGTCCACCATGGGTGACCCTGATAGTGTTTGAAATACTGGTGGCATAGCTTCCAACATCACAGCAACATGCAAATCACCACAGTGCAACAAATTGACAATATGTAAATGGTGTTTAAAGCCCCAAGACTGAATAGGGCTCCCAGGGGTGATGGAGGAGAGGTTTAAGGACTAAGCTCCAGGGTCTTCAAAGTTAGTATAACAAAATTTAGTGTATCGAGAGTGTTTCCTGTGTGGCCTTCCCATATAATCTCATTTCATCCTTACTCCGGTCTTCTGAAATGAGTACTGTTATTATTAGCCCATTGAACAGAGTTGGAAACTGAGGCTCGTGCATCAAGTGACTCACCCAGGATCCTACAAGAATGCCCTTACGCTGGGGCCTCAGTGGGGCCCTTAGTCCTTTTCTGCCCTGTTCCCCGGTCTTCTGGTCCTGGTTTGTGTTGCTAGCCTCCGTTTGCCTGGGACAGGGTGTCAGCAGGGGCTGGGGTGAGGTGGGGGGCGCCTAGGACAGGCGCCAAGGCCTGGGAGCAGGGTGATGCTGGAGGCGGCAGTAGCATCGGTCCTGGGGCGCCCCCTCGTGGGGTGTGCTGGGATCGTCGGCTGGGTTCTCAGAGTTGAGTCCAGCCCGAGGTTACCAGCCTGTTCCTACAGGACTCACCTGGCTCACGCTGCTGCCGCCTCTCCCAAAGCCCTGTCCTGTCGAGGGTCTCCAAGCGCGCATCAGTCGCCAAACACCCTCTGGGTCCCCTCGGTGCAACCCTGACGCCGAAACTAGCTTGGCCTTGGGATGCGATGTGTGTGGGTTCCAACCCCGGCTCTGCCTCGTCCTAGCAGTGGCTTTGGGCACGTGACTGCCCCTTTCTGAACCTCAGTTCCCTCTTGTTATGTGGATTTTACGGGATCATCATGCGTGTATGGCACATTGAGATTCCTTTACAAAAAGCTGTGATGGTGGACGGAGAGAGGGAGGAGGGAGGCGGGGGTGGGAGGGGGAGGAGCTAGTGTGTCCCACGGTTCCGCTGCACCTGCGTGTCCCAGCCCCGGTGAGAGCCCTTCCTAAACTGGTCTTGGCGCCCTCTGCTGGAGAGTTCTGACACAGCGAGCTCTAAGGGGTCTCGTCTCAGTTCACTTCGTTAGTGTGTGTGTGACTACGTTTATAGGAGCGTGTGCGATGTGTGAGTGTGTACGTGTTTACAGGACTGTGTGTATGTGTGTGTGTGCGTGTGCGCGTATGAGTGTGGCATGTGTATGTGAGTGCGTGTATGTGAGTGCATGTGTGTGAGTGTGTTTATGCAAGTGTCTTGAGTGTGTTTATGTATGTGTTTGTCTGCATGCGCGTCAGTGTGTTACTGTGTATGACTGTGTGTGTGTGTGTGTGCAAGTTTGTGAATGTGTGACTGTGCAAGTTTGAGAGTGTGTGTGCGTGCGTGCGTGCGTGCATATGTGTATATGTATGTGCTTGTGGGTGTCTGTGTATGCACGTGTGAGTGTGTATTAAGGGGCGAGAAAGGGGGAGAACCCCTCTGGCTGAGTCACTTTATCAGTCCAGCATCAGACTGTGCTCATGTTCATCTTAGCAGCAGCTGTGGGAGCCCCTCCCCATTTCCTCCCTCACTGTTGCAGCACAGATAGAACAGCCCAGAGAAATAATGCCCTGGGAAGCAGCCCTGACCAATGACTGGTGGGTATTGGTGGCTCAACACCCCTTGCTCCCTCACCCTTGGGTGGGATGACTCTCAGGTGCGTACTCTCTGCTGTCACCCTGAGGTCCCCAATGAGACTGAACTCCAGTTGCCCATGGTGGGAACTTCCCTGATAGCACATCCTGTACTGGCTCCTTCCCTCCCTTCCCCACTGCCCTGCCATTGCTCCCTGTGATCACTTCTTGTCCTAGGGTCACCTCCAAATAAAATATTTGCATTCGAGTCCTTGCATTAGGCTCTGTTTGTGGGGTACACACACATGGCTCGCTCCTCCAATCCCCACAGGCCAATTTTATGCCCTTTTTAGTGAAGAGGAATGTGAGGCTCAGAGAGGGCAAATGACATGCCCAAGGCTACACAGCTGTCAAGTGGCAGAGCCCGGTCTCTGCTTAAGGATGTTTAGAGTCAGCAAGGACCCTGGTGTGTGTGCCAGAGGGACCTGGGTCTCCTGGCTGGTGTCCATGTCTTTGTCCTGTCATAAAATGACAACAATAATGGCAAACACACACTAGTGCTGCCCAGGTACCAGAGAGGGCTGTTATAAGCACTTTACACATTACCCTTTCTCTCTGTATATACAGCAGGCATACATATATGTATGTATACATGTATATATACATATGTATCAGAAAGTAGTGTGTGTTCAAGAACCCATGGTACTGAAGGAAGAAGTCCAAACTGCACTGAAGGCATTGGTGAAAAACAAGGGTCCAGGAATTGATGGAATACCAACTGAGATGTTTCAACAAATGGATGCAGCGCTGCAGGTGCTCACCTGTCTATGTCAAGAAATTTGGAAGACAGCTACCTGGCCAGATGACTGGAAGAGACCCATATTTGTACCCATTCCAAAGAAAGGTGATCCAACAGAAGGCAGAAATTATGGAACAATATTATTAATATCACATGCAAGTAAAATTTGCTGAAGATCATTCAAAAGCGATTGCAGCAGTACATTGACAGGGAGTGATCAGAAATTCAAGCCGGATTCAGAAAAGGATGTGGAACCAGGGATATCATTGCTGATGTCAGATAGATCTGTGTTTTATTTTATTTACCTGTGTTTTATTGACTATGCAAAGGCGTTCGACTGTGAGGATCATAACAAAGTATGGATAACGTTGCGAAGAATGGGAATTCCAGAGCACTTAATTGTGCTCCTGCAGAACCTATATATAGACCAAGATGCGGTCGTTTGAAGAGAACAAGAGGATACTGCGTGTTTTCAGATTAGGAAAGGTGTGCGTCAGGGTTGTATCCTTTCACCATACTTATTCAGTCTGTAAGCTTAGCAGATAATCCGAGAAGCTGTCCTATATGAAGAAGAATGTAACATCAGGATTGGAGGAAGACTCATTAACAGATGACTTGCAGATGACACAACCTTGCTTGCTGAGAACGAAGAGGAGTTGAAGCACTTACTGATGAAGATCAAAGACTACAGCCTTCAGTATGGATTGCACCTCAACATAAAACAAAAGTCCTCACAAGTGGACCAACAAGTAATGTCATGACAAACGAAGAAAATATTGAAATTGTCAAGGATTTCATTTTACTTGGATTCACAATCAATGTCTACGGAGGCAGCAGCCAAGAAATCAAATGTCATATTGCATTGGGCAAATATGCTGCAAAAAATCTCCTTAAAACATTAAAAAGCAAAGATGTCACTTTGAGGCCTAAGACACTCTTGACCCAAGCGATGATATTTTCAATCACCTCATAGGCATGGGAAAGTCGGACAATGAATAAGGAAGGCTAAAAAATTGATGCCTTTGAACTATGGTGTTGTTGAAGAATATTGAATATACCACAGGCTGCCAGAAGAACGAACAAATCTTACTTGGAAGAAGTACAGCCAGAATGCTCCTCAGAAGCAAGGATGGTGAGGCTTACTTACTTTACACATATTATCAGGAGAGACCAGTCCCTGGAGAAGGACGTGCCTGATAAAGTAGAGGGTCAGTGAAAAAGAGACAGACCCTTAATGAGGTGGATTGACACAGTGGCTGCAACAATGGGCTCAAACAGCAACGATTGTGAGGATGGTGCAGGACTGGGTAGCATTTCATTCCATTGTTCATAGGGCTGCTAGGAGTCAGAACTGACTCGATGGCACCTAACAACAACACGTGTAGGTATATATGTATATACATGTATATATGTATGTATGTATGTATATGTATGGAGTGGTTGGTGTGAACAGTTAATGTGTTCGATTGCTAACCAAAACATTGGAAGTTTGAGTCCACCCAGAGGCACCTTGGAAGAAAGGCCTGGCAATCTACTTCTGAAAAATCAGTCATTGAAAACCCTCTGGAGCACAGTTCTCCTCTGACACACATGGGGTTGCCATGAGTTGGAGTTGACTCAGTGGCAACTGGTTTGATTTTTGGTCTTTATAAAAGCATATGGAAACACTGGTAGCATAGTGGTTAAGAGCTACGGCTGCTAACCAAAAGGTCTGCAGTTCGAATCTACCAGGCGCTCCTTTGGAAACCATATGGGGCAGGTCTACCCTGTCCTATAAGGTTGCTATGAGTCGGAACCAACTTGACGACGACGGGTTTTGATATAAAAGCATATATAAATTATATATAAGGATATATAAAATTTATGTTTTGGGTTTTTATATAAAATTTAGGTACCTAAAACTTTATATACATATATATATAGGTACAGGCAGTCCCCAGATTACGAACAAGTTCTCTTCCTAAATCTGTCTTTGAGTCAAATTTGTACGTAAGTCAGGACAGTTAGACATGGTTCGCATCTAATGTCAGTTAGTCAAATGTTTGTCTTAGTATATAGTGTACCTTTCTATGCATAAAAAACATCAAAGAAATTCCTGCAGGTACACTAAAACATTTTTAACATAATAAAAAAAGTAAAAAAAAAACCCACTGCCACTGAGTAGATTCTGACTCATAGTAACCCTACAGGACAGAGTAGAACTGCCCCATAGGGTTTCCAAGGAGTGGTTGGTGGATTCAAACTGCCGACCATTTGGTTAGCAGCTAGCTCTTAGCCACTGTGTCACCAGGGCTCTGCCTATATATATATATATATATGCATATACATACCCACACACATATGTATATGCTGCTTTTAGGTGCCATCAAGTCAGTTCCAACTCACAGTGACCCCATGTACAACAGAATGAAACACTGCCCGGTCCTGTGCCATCTTCACAATCGTTGTTATGCTTGAGCTCATTGTTGCAGCCACTGTGTCAGTCCATCCTGTTGAGGGTCTTCCTCTTTTTCGCTGACCCTCTAATTTACCAAGCATGATGTCCTCCTCAAGGGACATACACACACACACACACATATATGTATAGAGAGAATTATTTTAAGGAATTGGCTCATGAGATTGTGGGAGCTGGCAAGTCTGAAATCCATAGGGCAGCCTGGCAGTCTGGAAACTTCAGCTGGATTTCTATGTTACAGTCTTGAGGCAGAGTTTCTTCTTCTCTGGGAAACCTCAGTTTTTCTCTTAAAGCCTTCTACTGATCAGATGGGGTCCACCCACATGCTTGACGGTCGTCTCCTTTGTTTAAATTCAACCAACTGTAGATATTAACCACATCTACAAAATACTTTCACCGTGGCACCCAGATTGTTGTTGTTGTCGAGCCAGTTCTGACTCGTGGTGACCCCATGTACAATAGAATGAAACACTGCCTGGTCCTGCGCCATCCTCACAATCGTTGCTATGTTTGAGCCCATTGTTGCAGCCATTGTGTCAATCCATCTCATTAAGGGTCTTCTTCTTTTTCGCTGACCCTCTATTTCACCAAGATGATGTCCTTCTCTAGGAAATGGCCCCTCCTGATAACATGTCCAGAGTACGTGAGATGAAGTCTTGCCATCCTTGCTTCTAAGGAGCATTCTGGCTGTACTTCTTCCAAGTCAGATTTGTTCGTTCTTCTGACAGTCCATGGTATAGTCAATATTTTTCACCAACGCCATAATTCAAAGTTATCAGTTCTTCTTCAGTCTTCCTTAATCATTGTCCAGCTCTCACCTACATATGAGGCGACTGAAAACACTTTGGCTTGGGCCAGGGGCACCTTAGTCCTTAAAGTGGCACCTAGATTAGTGTTTGATTTAACAACTGGGAGCCCTGGTGGCGCCGTGCTTAAGCACTGGCCTGCTAACTGAAAGTCTGGTGGTTCTAGCCCACCAGCTGCTCCAAGGGAGAAAGATTTAACAGTCTGTTCCCATAAAGATTTACAGCCTTGGAAACCCTGTACCATAGTTCTACTCTGCCCTGTAGGGTTGCTATGAGTCAGGATTGAGTTGATGGCAATGAGTTTGGTTTTTCTTTGGTTTCGATGGCTTTGCCAAGTTGACATATAAAACTGACCATCATAACCTCTTAATGGGAAGAGTACCAAAGAGTTAAAAAGAGTTCTGGCAGTGTAATGGTTAAGTGCTTGGCTGCTAATCGAAAAGTTGGTGGTTGGAACCCATTCAGTGGCCCCGTGGGAGAAAGACCTGGTGATCTGCTCCCATGAAGATTACAGCCGAGAAAACCCTATCACACGGGGTCACTATGAGTAAGAATTGACTCAACAGCACCCAGCATTGAAGAGTTTGCTGGCATCTTTAATTTACCATATGCAGAGGGGAGGGGGGCAAATGGCCTGTTTTTATGACACTCCACTTCCTAGGGCCCCCTCTGTAGTCTCCTGCTGTGGCTTGGGGTGGTCAGGGTAGTTTTTGTGAATGGTTTTCACTCAATAAACCCAGCGAGAGAGAGAGACAAAGGCAGAGGGACAGAGAGAGGCAGAGAGAAAGACAGAGACAGAGAGGCAGAGAAAGACAGAGTCAGAGAGAAATACAGACAGACAGAAAGACAGAGAGAGAGAGAGGCAGAGTGAGACAGAGAGAGAGAGAGGGAGAGAATAAACAAGTAATCGCTCACAAAGACACTCCTTGTGGTGGTCCCTATCTGCTGCGCATCGTCTGACTTCTCCGGAACCCTCCTCCAGGCTTTCCACCTCCCAGCCTCCACTGGATCTCCTGCCACTGGCCCAGGAGCCTGGCCACCCACCTGGTGATCTGCTCTTCCCTGGCTCCCAGGATCTGTTGGGTTTCGAGTCCTTAATTGTGTCTAGTAAAACTTCCCCACCCACCTCCACCTGAGTATGGGGCCAGATTTCATCACCCTGTGGATCCTGGCCAGCTGGTTCATGTTCTCTCATTGTCCCTGCTGCAGCCACCCCATTTCCCCAGTGATCTTAGCACATTCAGGATGGGAGCAAGACCAGACATGTTCTCTGCTGGGCCCTTACACAGCAATGTGGCATCCAGCAAGGGATCCTTATACCCAGCCCCTCCTCCACGTCTTTCAGATTTTTGCTCAAATGCCATCTCCTCCAGGAAGCCCTCCCTGATCAACTCTGCTCAGAACAGCCCCTTGGTTACTGCCTAGCATGTTTTGATCACCACTGCCATCTGTTGTTGTTAGTTGCGGTAGGGTAGATTCTGACTCATGGTGACCCTACATATGTCAGAGTAGGACTATGCTCCATAAGGTTCTCAATGCTGACTTTTCAGACGTTGATTGCCAGGCCTTTCTTCTGAGTGTCTCTGGGTGGGTTCAAACCACCAATCTTTCGGTTAGAAGTTGAGTGCTTAACCATTTGCACCACCCAGGGACTTCCCGCCACCATCTGACTTGGTCTTATTTCCTGCTGGTTTCCCCTCTCTTGGATCAGGTGGCAGAAGGAGAGAAGGGAGCCCGTGTGGGAGGTGGGACTTTCCTGTCTGAGCCTGAGGAGGCTGGAAATTCCCCAAGGGTTTCTCATCCATAAAGGAATGTCTGAGCTGCCACCAAATCACACATGCCTGACTCATGTAATCTTCCCCAGGGAGTATTAGAAGGAAGGGGCCCACACGTGGGAAACTCTAGGGACTGCACTCTCCCCACCCCGGGGTGGGGTGGGACCTTGTCTGTCTTGTGCATCCTGTGTCTCGGGTCCAGCACCGTGCTCTGCACAGACTGAGCGCTCAGGCAACGTTTGTTGTTGAGGAATGAACTCCCTGGGGGTATAAATTCATCTCTCCATTTCACTGTGGAGGACAGGAGTCTCAGAGAGGGCAAGCAAGGTCACACAGCTGGTGACCGGTGAAATCCAGACATGAACTCATTTCTGCTGAATCCAAGTCCAGAGCTTGTTCCTTCCCGACGGCTGAGGGATGGACAGGTGGAAGTTCAGATGGTGGGCAGCCTGCCAGCTTGTCCCGGAGAAACCCATGGCTGATTCCTGAAGGGATGAATTCACAGGGGCACAAATGACAACTTTCTCATCTGTTTTGTGCCTCCACTGTGCCAAATCCTTTTTTCTCTTAAAACTGCATTTTTTTTTACTGCAGTGAAAATATACACAACAAAACACACCAATTTGACAGTTTTTACACGTACAGCTCATTCTTCAAGTTGTGCAGTCATTCTCAATATCTTTTTCCAAATCACTCCACCACCAGTAACAGAAACTCAGTGCCCTCTAAGCAAAGGTTCCCCCTTTCTCCCTCCCTCCCACTCTTGGTAACAGCTAATAAACTTGGGTTTCTATCCATTTGCCTATATCACGTAAGTGAGATCATACCATATTCATCCTTTTGTGACTGACTTCTCTCACTCAGCACGATGTTTTCAAGGTTCATCCGTGTTGTGGTATGCATCAGGACATCACTTATTTTATGGCTGAGTAATATTCCATTGTGTGTATAGACCACATTGTATTTATCCATTCATCTGTCAACGGACATTTTGATGGTTTCCACCTTTAGGTTTTTATGAAAAAGGCTACAATGAACAGTGGTGCACTGGTTTAAAGTTACATTTTAATGATAAAAATTATACTTAATGTGAAAAACAAAGCCATAGAGACATGTAAAAAGTTAAAAGGGCCTTTACTCCAATTCTACTTCCCCAAATTCCAGTTGTGCCATGTGGATTCTTCTGGATCTTTTTTAAATGCATATACAAGTGTGTGCACACGGACACACACACACACTCATAAGTTTTATATATAGAAGTAATTCATCACATGTCACTTGGAAATGGACTTTTACCTGCACTGTCTGCCTTGCAACCCTCTATGAAGTTTTACCACCCATTTTACAGAGGAGAAGACTGAGGCTCAGAGGGGTGCCGGGCTGTGCCTGAGGCTGATCACTCACAGAGCCATGACCATGGCTGTTTGGACACACATGCCCACTGCCCCACTCTGGGTGTGTGTGTGGGGAGCACAGCCCCTGGAGAAGAGCCAGCCTTAGTTTCCCACGTGTGAGCCTCTTCTCTCCAA
The DNA here is from genome assembly GCF_030014295.1 of Loxodonta africana. NCBI lineage: Eukaryota > Metazoa > Chordata > Mammalia > Proboscidea > Elephantidae > Loxodonta > Loxodonta africana. Next base: position 30,929,109 of record NC_087344.1, read on the forward strand.
CACTTCCTGGGGAATACTCCATGATTCAGACATGTGTGATTTGGTGGCGGCTCAGACGTTTCTTGACTGATAAGAAACCCTTGAGGAGGTTCCAGCCTCCTTGGGCTCAGACAGGAAAGTCTCCACCTCCCACATGGCCTCCCTTCTCTCCTTCTGCTACCTGATTGAGGAGGCTGGAGCCCCAGCCCAGGCACCTTGCCCTTGCCATGGTGTGCTGGGGTTTGGGTTCTTGATCCTGATGAAGGAATTTTCAATACCTGCAACTGGCTTGAATGTTGGGCCACATTTTATCACCTTAACTGGTTCTCCAAGGAAGGCATGGTGTTTTCTGTTGCCTCATATGCATGTAAAAGCTCTGCAGTGAATAAGAAGATCAAAGAATTGATGCCTTTGAATTATGGTGTTGGTGAAAAATACTGAATATACCATGGACTGCCAAAAGAACAAAGATATTTATCTTGGAAGAAGTACAGCCAAAATGCTCCTTAGAAACAAGTATGATGAGCCTTTGTCCCACCTGCTTTGGACATGTTATCAGGAGGGATCAGTCCCTGGAGAGGGACATCATGCTTGGTAAAGTAGAGGATCAGCAAAAAAGAGGAAGATCCTCAACGAGATGGATTGACATAGTGGCTGCAACAATGGGCTCAAACATAACAACAATTGTGAGCATAGCTCATGACTGGGCAGTGTTTCGTTCTTGTAGTACATAGGGTCACTATGAGTTGGAACCAACTCAACGGCACCTAAAACAACAACATGTCTGCAGTGAGCATTGTGCTCCTTTAAAGAATTATCTATGTGGGATCAAACTGACAACAGAGTATAATCAATGCCACTGAATTGTGTGTGGAGAAATTGTTGAAATGGTGTATTTTTTGTTGTGTGTATTTTTACCAAAAAAAAAAAAAAATTTAGTGTTTTAAAACACCAACCATTTTATTATCTCTGATGATTCTCTGTGTGGACTGGGCCCAGCAGGATGGTTCTTCTGCACTCCTTGATCTTGTCCAGGCTGTAGTCATCTGGAGGCTCAACTGGGCTGGAACATTCAAAGCAGCTCCCTCACCTGGCTGGCAGGTGATACCAGCTGGGACATCAGCAGCTGTTGATCAGAGTACTCCACGAAGCCTCTCAGTGTGGCTTGGGCTTCCTTCTACCACAGTGGCTGGGTTGTGAGGGGAAGTGTCTCAAGAACAAACCCTCGAAGAGAGGTGAAGTGGAATCTGCCAACTCTCTTCAAGGCCCATAACTGACTGATGTGGCACCACTTCCACCAAATCCTATTGGTTAAGCAGTCACAGGCCAGCTCATGTCCAAGGGGCGGGGGGGGGGGGGGGAATAAACTTCATCTCTTGATGGAAACAAAAACAAACAAAAAACTATTGCCATTGGCTGTGGGGACTCGGGGAACATCTAGCTCAATTGGCATAACATAGTTTATAAGGAAAATGTTCTGCATTCTACTTCAGTGAGTAGCACCTGGGCTCTTAAAAGCCTGTGAGCGGCCATCTATGATACTGCACTGGTCTCACCCCTTCAGGAGCAAGGAAGAACGGATAAAACTAAAGATTCAAGGGAAAGATTAGTCCAAAGGATGAATGGACCATCTCTACCATGGCCTCCACCAGACTGTGTCCAGTAAAACTAGGTAGTGCCCAGCTACCTCCATTGACTGCTCTGGCGGGGATCACATTAGAAGGTCCCGGACAGAGCTGGAGAAAAATGAAGAACAAAATTGTAACTCAAAAAGAAAGACCAGAAGGCAGGCCAAATGGCAGAGTAGTCAGATGCTTCTGGTGGTCCTCTTACAACAAAGACCCGAAAAAACAAGTGAATCAATTATATATATGACAAGCTAGGAATGTTGAGCATCAAAGGCAAAGTTAAGAAATTGGACTGAGTGATGGCAGAGGGAGAGACAGTGCAGAAGCAACAAGGAGTTGTTGAGTCGGCGGAGCACCTCAGCCCTGACTCCCTGGCGCAACAGTGGCAGGGCTGGCGGTAGTGTTCAGGGATATGGCTGCTGCAGCAAAAGAAGGCAAGTAAAGAAGCACATCCCTGATCCCCTGGCGTGACCACAAAGGGGCTGGCAGTGGCATTTAGGAAGCAGCTCCTTCAGCGAAAGAAGGCAAGCAAAGTGGCGCAGTCCTGACCCCCTGACATGACCGCGGCAGGGACTGAGCCAGAGCACATAATCTACACACGCCTCCAGAATATGAGATAAAACAGTGCTCTCAGGGTGGAGCCAAGATGGCGGACTAGGCAGACGTTACCTCGGATCCCTCTTACAACAAAGACACAGAAAAACAAGTGAATCGATCACATACATAACAATCTACGAACCCTGAACAACAAACACGGATTTAGAGACGGAGAACGAACTAATACAGGGAAGCAGCGATAGTTTCCAGAGCCTGGAGCCAGCGTACCAGTCAGGTACGGCACAAGCACAGAGACCTGCTCCACCCCCCTGAACTAACCCCGGGAGGGGGACCAGCCGGTTCCACGGGCGGCGTGGGACGCAGCCGGTAGGAGAAGTCCCCGGGAGGCAGTGACTGATCTTGCAGCAGAAAGAGCAGCATCCGAGCCAGGGAACCGTCCCGCAGGGATTTGGACTGCTCGCAGGCGGCTTCATTAACATCTGAATAGCCTGAGCCAGAGGGAGAACTCTGATAGGGATCTGACTGCAGTTTTTTTTTAGCGGATTTTCTGGAAAAACTAGTTTCCCAGTGATGGCTCGGAGACAACAATCCATATCAAACCACTTAAAGAAGCAGACCATGACAGCTTCTCCAACCCCCCAAACAAAAGAATCAAAATCTTTCCCAAATGAAGATACAATTTTGGAATTATCAGATACAGAATATAAAAAACTAATTTACAGAATGCTTAATGATATCACAAATGAAATTAGGATATCTGCAGAAAAAGCCAAGGAACACACTGATAAAACTGTTGAAGAACTCAAAAAGATTATTCAAGAACATACTGGAAAAATTAATAAGTTGCAAGAATCCATAGAGAGACAACATGTAGAAATCCAAAAGATTAACAATAAAATAACAGAATTAGACAACACACTAGGAAGTCAGAGGAGCAGACTCGAGCAATTAGAATGCAGACTGGGACATCTGGAGGACCAGGGAATCAACACCAACATAGCTGAAAAAAAATCAGATAAAAGAATTAAAAAAAATGAAGAAACCCTAAGAATTATGTGGGACTCTATCAAGAAGGATAACCTGCGGGTGATTGGAGTCCCAGAACAGGGAGGGGGGACAGAAAACACAGAGAAAATAGTTGAAGAACTTCTGACAGAAAACTTCCCTGACATCATGAAAGACGAAAGGATATCTATCCAAGATGCTCATCGAACCCCATTTAAGATTGATACAAAAAGAAAAACACCAAGACATATTATCATCAAACTCACCAAAACCAAAGATAAACAGAAAATTTTAAAAGCAGCCAGGGAGAAAAGAAAGGTTTCCTTCAAGGGAGAATCAATAAGAATATGTTCTGACTACTCAGCAGAAACCATGCAGGCAAGAAGGGAATGGGACGACATATACAGAACACTGAAGGAGAAAAACTGCCAGCCAAGGATCATATATCCAGCAAAACTCTCTCTGAAATATGAAGGCGAAATTAAGATATTTACAGACAAACACAAGTTTAGAGAATTTGCAAAAACCAAACCAAAGCTACAAGAAATACTAAAGGATATTGTTTGGTCACAGAACCAATAATATCAGATATCAGCACAACACAAGGTCACAAAACAGAACGTCCTGATATCAACTCAGATAGGGAAATCACAAAAACAAACAAATTAAGATTAATTAAAAAAAAAAATACACATAACAGGGAATTATGGAAGTCAATAGGTAAAAGATCACAATAATCAAAAAGAGGGACTAAATACAGGAGGCATTGAACTGCCATATGGAGAGTGATACAAGGCGATATAGAACAATACAAGTTAGGATTTTACTTAGAAAAATAGGGGTATATAATGAGGTAACCACAAAAAGGCATAACAACTCTATAACTCAAGACAAAAACCAAGAAAAACGTAACGACTCAACTAACATAAAGTCAAACACTATGAAAATGAGGATCTCACAATTTACTAAGAAAAACGCCTCAGCACAAAAAAGTGTGTGGAAAAATGAAATTGTCAACAACACACATAAAAAGGCATCAAAATGACAGCACTAAAAACGTATTTATCTATAATTACCCTGAATGTAAATGGACTAAATGCACCAATAAAGAGACAGAGAGTCACAGACTGGATAAAGAAACACGATCCATCTATATGCTGCCTACAAGAGACACACCTTAGACTTAGAGACACAAACAAACTAAAACTCAAAGGATGGAAAAAAGTATATCAAGCAAACAATAAGCAAAAAAGAAGAGGAGTAGCAATATTAATTTCTGACAAAATAGACTTTAGACTTAAATCCACCACAAAGGATAAAGAAGGACACTATATAATGATAAAAGGGACAATTGATCAGGAAGACATAACCATATTAAATATTTACGCACCCAATGACAGGGCTGCAAGATACATAAATCAAATTTTAACAGAACTGAAAAGCGAGATAGATACCTCCACAATTATAGTAGGAGACTTCAACACACCACTTTCGGAGAAGGACAGGACATCCAGTAAAAAGCTAAACAGAGACACGGAAGATCTAATTACAACAATCAACCAACTTGACCTCATTGACTTATACAGAACTCTCCACCCAACTGCTGCAAAGTATACTTTTTTTTCTAGTGCACATGGAACATTCTCTAGAATAGACCACATATTAGGTCATAAAACAAACCTTTGCAGAGTCCAAAACATCGAAATATTACAAAGCATCTTCTCAGACCACAAGGCAATAAAACTAGAGATCAATAACAGAAAAACGAGGGAAAAGAAATCAAATACTTGGAAAATGAACAATACCCTCCTGAAAAAAGACTGGGTTATAGAAGACATCAAGGAGGGAATAAGGAAATTCATAGAAAGCAACGAGAATGAAAATACTTCCTATCAAAACCTCTGGGACACAGCAAAAGCAGTGCTCAGAGGCCAATTTATATCAATAAATGCACACATACAAAAAGAAGAAAGAGCCAAAATCAGAGAACTGTCCCTACAACTTGAACAAATAGAAAGTGAGCAACAAAAGAATCCATCAGGCTCCAGAAGAAAACAAATAATAAAAATTAGAGCTGAACTAAATGAATTAGAGAACAGAAAAACAATCGAAAGAATTAACAAAGCCAAAAGCTGGTTCTTTGAAAAAATTAACAAAATTGATAAACCATTGGCTAGACTGACTAAAGAAATACAGGAAAGGAAACAAATAACCCGAATAAGAAATGAGAAGGACCACATCACAACAGAACCAAACGAAATTAAAAGAATCATTTCAGATTATTATGAAAAATTGTACTCTAACAAATTTGAAAACCTAGAAGAAATGGATGAATTCCTGGAAAAACACTACCTACCTAAACTAACACATTCGGAAGTAGAACAACTAAATAGACCCATAACAAAAAAAGAGATTGAAACGGTAATCAAAAAACTCCCAACAAAAAAAAGTCCTGGCCCGGACGGCTTCACTGCAGAGTTCTACCAAATTTTCAGAGAAGAGTTAACACCACTACTACTAAAGGTATTCCAAAGCATAGAAAATGACGGAATACTACCCAACTCATTCTATGAAGCCACCATCTCCCTGATACCAAAACCAGGTAAAGACATTACAAAAAAAGAAAATTATAGACCTATATCCCTCATGAACATAGATGCAAAAATCCTCAACAAAATTCTAGCCAATAGAATCCAACGACACATCAAAAAAATAATTCACCCTGATCAAGTGGGATTTATACCAGGTATGCAAGGCTGGTTTAATATCAGAAAAACCATTAATGTAATCCATCACATAAATAAAACAAAAGACAAAAACCACATGATCTTATCAATTGATGCAGAAAAGGCATTTGACAAAGTCCAACACCCATTCATGATAAAAACTCTTACCAAAATAGGAATTGAAGGAAAATTCCTCAACATAATAAAGGGCATCTATGCAAAGCCAACAGCCAATATCACTCTAAATGGAGAGAACCTGAAAGCATTTCCCTTGAGAACGGGAACCAGACAAGGATGCCCTTTATCACCACTCTTATTCAACATCGTGTTGGAAGTCTTAGCCAGGGCAATCAGGCTAGACAAAGAAATAAAAGGTATCCGGATTGGCAAGGAAGAAGTAAAGTTATCACTATTTGCAGATGACATGATTATATACACAGAAAACCCTAAGGAATCCTCCAGAAAACTACTGAAACTAATAGAAGAGTTTGGCAGAGTCTCAGGTTATAAAATAAACATACAAAAATCACTTGGATTCCTCTACATCAACAAAAAGAACACCGAAGAGGAAATAACCAAATCAATACCATTCACAGTAGCCCCCAAGAAGATAAGATACTTAGGAATAAATCTTACCAAGGATGTAAAAGACCTATACAAAGAAAACTACAAAGCTCTGCTACAAGAAATTCAAAAGGACATACTTAAGTGGAAAAACATACCTTGCTCATGGATAGGAAGACTTAACATAGTAAAAATGTCTATTCTACCAAAAGCCATCTATACATTTAACGCACTTCCGATCCAAATTCCAATGTCATATTTTAAGGGGATAGAGAAACAAATCACCAATTTCATATGGAAGGGAAAGAAGCCCCGGATAAGCAAAGCACTACTGAAAAAGAAGAAGAAAGTGGGAGGCCTCACCTTACCTGACTTCAGAACCTATTATACAGCCACAGTAGTCAAAACAGCCTGGTATTGGTACAACAACAGACACATAGACCAATGGAACAGAATAGAGAACCCAGACATAGATCCATCCACGTATGAGCAGCTGATATTTGACAAAGGACCTGTGTCAATTAACTGGGGAAAAGACAGCCTTTTTAACAAATGGTGCTGGCATAACTGGATATCCATTTGCAAAAAAATGAAACAGGACCCATACCTCACACCATGCACAAAAACTAACTCCAAGTGGATCAAAGACCTAAACATAAAGACTAAAACGATAAAGATCTTGGAAGAAAAAATTGGGACAACCCTAGGAGCCCTAATACAAGGTATAAACAGAATACAAAACATTACCAAAAATGATGAAGAGAAACCCGATAACTGGGAGCTCCTAAAAATCAAACACCTATGCTCATCTAAAGACTTCACCAAAAGAGTAAAAAGACCACCTACAGATTGGGAAAGAATTTTCACCTATGACATCTCCGACCAGCGCCTGATATCTAAAATCTACATGATTCTGTCAAAACTCAACCACAAAAAGACAAACAACCCAATCAAGAAGTGGGCAAAGGATATGAACACACATTTCTCTAAAGAAGATATTCAGGCAGCCAACAGATACATGAGAAAATGCTCTCGATCATTAGCCATTAGAGAAATGCAAATTAAAACTACGATGAGATTCCATCTCACACCAGCAAGGCTGGCATTAATCCAAAAAACACAAAATAATAAATGTTGGAGAGGCTGCGGAGAGATTGGAACTCTCATACACTGCTGGTGGGAATGTAAAATGGTACAACCACTTTGGAAATCTATCTGGCGTTATCTTAAACAGTTAGAAATAGAACTACCATACAACCCAGAAATCCCACTCCTAGGAATATACCCTAGAGATACAAGAGCCTTCATACAAACAGATATATGCACACCCATGTTTATTGCAGCTCTGTTTACAATAGCAAAAAGTTGGAAGCAACCAAGGTGTCCATCAACGGATGAATGGTTAAATAAATTGTGGTATATTCACACAATGGAATACTACGCATCGATAAAGAACAGTGACGAGTCTCTGAAACATTTCATAACATGGAGGAACCTGGAAGGCATTATGCTGAGCGAAATTAGTCAGAGGCAAAAGGACAAATATTGTATAAGACCACTATTATAAGATCTTGAGAAACAGTAAACCTGAGAAGAACACATACTTTTGTGGTTACGAGGGGGGGAGGGAGGGAGGGTGGGAGAGGGTTTTTTTTATTGATTAATCAGTAGATAAGAACTGCTTTGGGTGAAGGGAAAGACAACACTCAATACATGCAAGGTCAGCTCAATTGGACTGGACCAAAAGCAAAGAAGTTTCCGGGATAAAATGAATGCTTCAAAGGTCAGCGGAGCAAGCGCGGGGGTCTGGGGAGCATGGTTTGTGGGGACTTCTAAGTCAATTGGCAAAATAATTCTATTATGAAATCATTCTGCATCCCACTTTGAAATGTGGCGTCTGGGGTCTTAAATGCTAACAAGCAGCCATCTAAGATGCAGCAATTGGTCTCAACCCACCTGGAGCAAAGAAAAATGAAGAACACCAAGCCCACATGACAACTAAGAGCCCAAGAGACAGAAAGGGCCGCATGATCCAGAGACCTACATCATCCTGAGACCAGAAGAACTAGTTGGTGCCCGGCCACAATTGATGACTGCCCTGACAGGGAGCTCAGCAGAGGACCCCTGAGGGAGCAGGAGATCAGTGGGATGCAGACCCCAAATTCTCATAAGAAGACCAAACTTAATGGTCTGACTGAGACTGGAGGAATCCCGGCGGCCATGCTCCCCAGACCTTCAGTTGACACAGGACAGGAACCATCCCCGAAGACAACTCATCAGAAATGAAAGGGACTGGTCAGCGGGTGGGAGAGAGATGCTGATGAAGAGTGAGCTAATTATATCAGGTGGACACTTGAGATTGTGTTGGCAACTCTTGTCTGGAGGGGGGATGGGAGGATAGAGAGAGAGGGAAGCCGGCAAAATTGTCAAGAAAGGAGAGACTGAAAGGGCTGACTCAAGACGGGGAGAGTAAGTGGGAGTAGGGAGTGAGATGTATGTAAACTTATATGTGACAGACTGATTGGATTTGTAAACGTTCACTTGAAGCTTAATAAAAGTTATTATAAAAAAAAATAAATAAATAAATAAATAAAACAAAAACCAAAACAAAAAACAGCGCTCTCAGCACAAGATAAGTGATTTTGTCTAATTTACCGTTTGGATCTAATAGCTCCTCCTTTTGAAAGAACTCTCTCCTATCTATCTGGTCCCTCCTCCCTCTGCCCCAGCCAGCTTCATTAATAGTTGATTTCCCTGGGCCTGATATAGGTTCTGCTGTGCTTTCTGACCCATTCTGTTGGCCTTGGAAAAGGAACAAATTAACAAATGGGGAAAAATACTCTGCTGACTCCTGTAATCTGGAAACTCAGAGCAGAAGCGGCTCCAGTCCAGGCACAAGTAGTCCACAGACTGTCTTTCACACTTGCATGGATCCAGGTGGCCACATTATAGCAGATAGGATCTGGCGGTTATATTGCAAGGGCAAATCTGTTTGAGGTCTGACTGTAACTGTTTCAGCTGTGTGGTGAAGGGGCCGTTTCTGATGTTTGATACCACTGTGCCTATTAAACAGAGCCCTCACCTACCCACAGCAGGGGCCTGAGGACTGATGGCTCACTCACACTACCTAGCCACCTGTGACAGGGGTCCAAGCGTAAGTGGTGCCTACCAGTCCTTACAGTTAAAAGCACTGGGTGCCTATGGTATGACTGCAGAGCCCACCCACCAGAGCACTCTAGAGAACAGGGACTTGCCTTCCTCACAGACACTTGGGGGAAGGTTGTCAGCCCCCTGCATTCCTCAGAGTGTGTCCCCCTACTTCTACCAGAAACCTGTGCATACATCAATCACCATTGTGCCTCTAAGATCGTAGGCGAGAGCCTGCACCGCACACTAGGTGACCGACTACCTGAACACCTGAGCTGAATCTATACAAGAATAGTGAATCCTAGGCTTATATACCTGGTAGCAGCTCTAGCCATCTGGTGACAGGACATTAGTGCTTCAAAGGCTCCAATAATCAAGTTAGCTCACTCTGGCACCCTATTTGGGTATATATAAACAAAACAAAACAAGAAACTAGAACACATTGAGCAAACATAAAATAAATTAATACAATAACTTACAGATGGTTCAGAGACAACAGTCAACATCAAATCACATAAGAAGGAGACCCTGATTGCTTCAACAAACTCCCAAAACAAAGAATCAAGGAATCTTCTGGACAAAGATACATTCTTGGAATTACCAGATGTATAACACAAATGATTAACATACAGGACTCTTCAAGACATCAGGAAGGAGATCAGGCAAAATGCAGAACAAGCCAAGGAGCACACAGATAAAGCAGTCAAGGAAATCAAGAAGATTATTCAAGAACATAACAAAAAATTTAATAGGCTGCAAGAATCCAAGAGAGACAGCAATCAGAAAATCAGAAGATTAACGATAAAATTTCAGAATTAGACAACTCAGTAGAAAGTCAGCAGAGCAAAGTTGAGGAAATTGAAGTCAGAATTAGCGAGATTGAAGGTAAAACACTTGGCAACAATATATTTGAAGAAAAATCAGATAAAAGAATTAAAAAAATTTTTGAAGAAACCCTAAGAATCATATGGGACTGTATCAAGAGAAATAACCTATGAGTGATTGGAGTACCAGAACAGGGAGGGATAACAGAAAATACAGAGAGAATTGTTGAAGATTTGTTGGCAGAAAATGTTCCTGACATCATGAAGGATGCGAGGATATCTATCCAATATGCTCATCAAACCCCAGACAAGGTAGATCCCAAAAGAAAGTCACCAAGACATATTATAATCAAACTTGCCAAGACCAAAGATAAAGAGAAAATATTAAGAGCGGCTAGGGATAAACGAAAAGTCACCTACAAAGGAGAGTCAATAAGAATAAGCTCGGACTACTCGGCAGAAACCATGCAGGCAAGAAGGCAATGGGATGACATATATAAAGCATTGAAGGAGAAAAAGTGCCAGCCAAGAATCATATATCCAACAATACTGTCTCTCAAATATGAAGACGAAATTAGGACACTTCCAGATGAACAGAAGTTTAGGGACTTTGCAAAACCAAACAAAAAATTGCAAGAAATAGTAAAGGGAATTCTCTGGTTAGAAAATCAATAATATCAGATATCAACCCAACACTAGAACACAGGACAGAGCAATCAGATATCAACCCAAACAGGGAAATCACACACACACAAAAAAACCCCACTAAAAACAGGGAATCAGCAATGTCATTGTGTAAAAGATGACAGCAGTAAATCAATAAAGAGGGACTAAATAAAATAGTCATAGATCTTTCACATGGAGAGGAAATCAAGATGATATAGGGAGTTAAAAGTTAGGTTTAAACTCAGAAAAATAGGGGTAAATATTAACATAACCACAAATGAGACTAACAATCCTACACATCAAAATCTAATATAAGAAAAACATAAACACTCAGCAAAAACAGAATCAACAACAATGAAAAAGAGGAAGAGACAATCTATAAAGAAAAGCTACTTGACACAAAAAATTAAGTGGAAAAAAGAAACTGTCAACAACACACAAAAAAAGACATCAAAATGACAGCACTAAACTCATACCTATCTATAATCATGCTGAATGTAAATGGACTAAATGCACCAATAAAGAGACAGAGAGTTGCAGAATGGATAAAGAAAATATGGTCTGTCTATATGCTGCCTACAAGAGACACACCTTTAGACTTAAAGACACAAACAAACTCAAACTCAAATGATGGAAAAAAATATATCAAACAAACAACAATGAAAAAACAGCAGGGGTGGCTATACTAATTTCTGACAAAACAGACTTCAAACTTAAATCTACCACAAAGGATAAGGAAGGACACTATGTGTTGATTAAAAGGACAATATACCAGGAGGATATAACCATATTAAATATTTATGCACCCAATGACAGGGCTTCGAGATACATAAAACAAACTCTAACAGTGTTGAAAAGTGAGATAGACAGCTCCACAATAATAGGAGACTTCAACACACCACTTTCAGTGAAGGACAGAACGTCCAGAAAGACGCTCAGTAAAGACACGGAAGAGCTAAATGCCTCAACCAACTTGACCTCATAGACATATACAAAACACCCCGCCCAACAGCATCCAAGTATATTTTCTTTTCCAACACACATGGAATATTCTCTAGAATAGACCATGTATTAGACCATAAAGCAAGCCTTAACAGAATCCAAAACATTGAAATATTACAAAGCATCTTCTCTGACCACAAAGCCATAAAACTAGAAGTCAGTAACAGAAAAATCAGAGAAAAGAAATCAAACATATGGAAACTGAACACTTTGCTTAAAAACGATTGGATTATAGAAGCAATTAAGGATGGAATAAAGAAATTCATAGAATCCAATGAGAATGAAAACAATTTCTATCAGAATCTTTGGGACACAGCTAAAACAGTGCTCAGAGCTCAATTTATAGCAATAAATGCACACATCCAAAAAGAAGAGCCAAGATCAAATAATTATGCCTACAACTTGAGCAAATAGAAAGAGAGCAACAAAAGAAACCCTCAGGCATCAGAAGAACGCAAATAATAAAAATTAGAGCAGAATTAAATGAGATAGAGAACAAAAAAAAAATTGAAAGAGTTAAGAAGACCAAAAGCTGGTTCTTTGAAAAGATTAACAAAATCGATAAACCATTGGCCAGGCTGACGAAAGAAAAGCAGGAGATGAAGCAAATAACCTGAATAAGAAATGAGATGGGTGATATCATAACAGACCCAACTGAAATTAAAAGAATCGTAACAGAATACTATGAAAAATTGTACTTTTACAAATTTGAAAACCTAGAGGAAATGGACAAATTTCCAGAAACACACTACCTACCTAAACGAACACAAACAGAGGTAGAACAACTAAATAAACCCATAACAAGAGAAGAGATTGAAAAGGTAATCAAAAAACTCCCAACAAAGAAAAGACCTGGCCCTGAAGGCTTCACTGGAGAGTTCAAACCTTCAGAGAAGAGTTAACACCACTACTACTGAAGGTATTTCAGAGTGTAGAAAAGGATGGAATACTCCCAAACTCATTCTATGAAGCCAGCATAACGCTGATACCAAAACCAAGTAAAGACACCATAAAAAAAGAAAATTACAGACCAATATCCCTCATGAACTTAGATGCAAAAATCCTCAACAAAATTCTAGCCAATAGAATTTAACAACTTATCAAAAAAATTATTCACCACAACCAAGTGGGATTCATCCCAGGTATGCAAGGATGGTTCAGCATTAGAAAAACAATCAATGTAATCCATTGCATAAATAAAACAAAAGACAAGAACCACATGATCTTACCAATTGATGCAGAAAGGGCATTTGACAAAAACTCTCAGCGAAATAGGAATAGAAGGAAAATTCCTTGACATTATAAAGGGCGTTTATACAAAGCCAATAGCCAACATCATCGTAAATGGAGAGAGCCTGAAAGCATTCTCCTTGAGAATGGGAACCAGACAAGGATGCCTTTTATCACCACTTTTATTTAACATTGTGCTAGAGGTCCTAGCCAGAGGAATTAGGCTAGATAAAGAAATAAAGGGCATCCAGATTGGCAAAGAAGAAGTAAAGGTATCTCTGTTTGCAGATGACATGATCTTATATACAGAAAAACCTAAAGAATCCTCAAGAAAACTACTGAAACTGGTAGAAGAGTTTAGCAGAATATCAGGATACAAGGTAAACATGCATAAATCAGTTGGATTCCTCTACACCAACAAAGGAAATCACAAAATCAATACAATTTACAATAGCCCTTAAGAAGATAAAATACTCAGGAATAAATCTAAACAGAGATGTAAAAGACCTGTACAAAGAAAACTATAAGACACTACTGCAAGAAACCAAAAGAGACCTACATAAGTGGAAAAACGTACGTTGCTTGTGGATAGCAATACTCAAAACCACAAACAAACAAACAAACAAACAAACAAACAAACAAACAGACAAACATAAACCCACTGCTGTTGAGTCGATTCCGGCTCATAGGGACCCTATAGGACAGAGTAGAACTGCCCCATAGAGTTTCCAAGGAGCACCTGGCGGATTCAAACTGCTGACCTTTTGATTAGCAGCCATAGCACTTAGCCACTAAGCCATGAGGGTTTCCAGGAATACTCAACATTGTAAAAATGTCTATTCTACCCAGAGCAATCCATGTATATAATCCAAATACCAGTGACATTTTTTAATGAGATGGAGAAACAAATCACCAACTTCATATGGAAGGGAAAAGAGGCCCCGGAGAAGTAAAGTATTACTGAAAAAGAATAACGAAGTGGGAGGCCTCACACTACCTGATTTTAGAACCTATTATACCGCCACAGTAGTCAAAACAGCCTGGTACTGGTACAACAACGGATACATAGACCAATGAAACAGAATTGAGAATACAGACATAAATCCATCCACAAATGAGCAGCTGATATTTGACAAAGGCCCAAAGTCTGTTAAATGGGAAAAGACAGTCTCTTTAACAAATGGTGCTGACAGAACTGGACATCTATCAACAAAAAAATGAAACAAGACCCATACCTCACACCATGCACAAAAACCAACTCAAAATGGATCAAAGACCTAAATAAAAAAAAAAAAAAATAGAAAATCTAAAATGATAAAGATCATGGAAGAAAAAATAGGGATAACACTAGGAGCCCTAATACATGGCATAAACAGTATACAAAACATTACTAACAATGTACAAACACCAGAAGAGAAATTAGATAACTGGGAGCTCCTAAAATCCAAACACCTATGCTCATCCAAAGACTTCACCAAAAGAGTAAAAAGATTACCTACAGATTGGGAAAAAGATTTTAGCTATAACGTTTCCGATCAGCGTCTTATCTCTAAAATCTACATGATACTGCAAAAACTCAATAACAAAAAATTAAAAAGGGGCAAAAGATATGAACAGACACTTCACCAAAGAAGACACTCAGGATGCTAACAGATACATGAGGAAATGGTCATGGTCATTAGCTATTAGAGAAATGCAAATCAAAACTGCAATGAGATTCCATCTCACCCCAACAAGGCTGGTATTAATCCAAAAAACAAAAAATAAAAAATGTTGGAGAGGTTGTGGAGAGTCTGGAACACTTATCCACTGCTGGTGGGAATGTCAAATGGTACAACCACTTTGGAAATCGATTTGGCGCTTCCTTAAAAAGCTAGAAATAGAACTACCATACAACCCCGCAATTCCACTCTTGAAATATACCCTAAAGAAATAAAAGCCTTCACACGAACAGGTGTATGCACACCC
Organism: Loxodonta africana; assembly: GCF_030014295.1. Taxonomy (NCBI): domain Eukaryota; kingdom Metazoa; phylum Chordata; class Mammalia; order Proboscidea; family Elephantidae; genus Loxodonta; species Loxodonta africana. Next base: position 30,944,406 of record NC_087344.1, read on the forward strand.
ATGTTCATTGCAGCACTGTTTACAGTAGTAAAAAGATGGCATCAACCATGGTCCCCATCAAAGGATGACTGGATAAATTATGGCATATTCACACAATGGAATATTACACAAAAATTAAGAACAAGGATGAATGTGTGAAACATTTCATAACATGGGGGAATCTGGAAATCATTATGCTGACTGAAATTGGTCAATTGCAGAAGGACAAATATTGTGTGAGACCACTATTATAAGAACTCAAGAAATAGTTTAAACACAGAAGAAAATATTCTTTGATGGTTACGAGGATGGAGAGGGAAGGAGAGGGATATTCGCTAAGTAGATAATAGAGATAAATTTTTTTAGGTGAAGGGAAGGAAACACAGAACATAGGCTTAGTCAGTACAACTGGACTAAACCAAAAGCAGAGAAGTTTCCTGAATACGACCAAATGCTTGGAAGGCCTGAGTAGCAGGGACAAGGGGTTTGGGGACCATGGTTTCAGGGGACATCTAAGTCAATTTTCATAACAAAATGTATTAAGAAAATGTTCTGCATCCCACTTTGGTGAGTGGCGTCTGGGGTCTTAAATGCCAGCAAGTGGCCAACTAAGATGAATAAATTGGTATCAACCTACCTGGAGCAAAGGAAGATGAAGAACACCAAAGACATGTGGTAAAGGTGAGCCCAAGAGACAGAAAAGGCCACATAAACCAGGGACTACATCAGCCTGAGATCGGAAGAACTAGATGGTGCCCAGCTACCACCAATGACTGCCCTGACAGGGAACACAACAGAGAATCCCTGAGGGGGCAGGAGAACAGTGGGATGCAGATCTTAAATTCTTGTAAAAAGACCAGGCTTAGTGGTCCGATTGAGACTGGAGGGACCCTGATGGTCATTGTCCCCGGACCCTTTGATAGCCCAAGATTGGAACCATTCTTGAAGCCCACTCTACAGACAGGGATTGGCCTGGACTATAAGATAGACAACGATGCTGGTGAGGAGTGAGCTTTGTGGCTCAAGTAGGCACTTGAGAATATGTAGGCAACTCCTGTCTGGTGGTGAGATGAGAAGGAAGAGGGGGACAGGAGCTGATTGAATGGACACGGGGAATACAGGGTGAAGAGGAGGAGTGTGCTGTCTCATTAAGAGGAGAACAGCCAGGAGTATGCAGCAAGCTATGTATTACTTTTTGTATGAGAGACTGACTAGATTTGTAAACTTTCACCTAAGGCACAGCAAATAAATTAAAAAAAAAAAAGAAAGACCAGACTTGCTGGCCTGACAGGGACTGGAGAAATGTTGAGAGTATGGCCCCCAGACAGTAATGAAGTCACTACTGAGGTTCACCCTTCAGGCAAAGATTGAACAGGCCTGTGGAACAAAACAGGACTAAAGGGACGCACTAGCCCTGGGGCAGGGACTGGAAGGCAGGAGGGAACAGAAAAGCTGGTAACAGGGAACCCAGGGTTGAGAAGGGAGAGTGTTGACATGTCATGGGGTTGTTAGCCAATATCATACAATATGTGTACTGTTTGATAAGAAACTAAACTACTGAAGTACTATATATATATATGTAAAACTGTTGCCACTGAGTTGATTCTGACTTATGGCGACCCCATGTGTTATGGAGTGGTACTGCTCCATAGAGTTTTTTTTTTTGTAATTTTTTTAATTGAGATAAAACTCATATAACATAAAATTCACCATTTTAAGATGTATAATTTGTTTTTTTTTAGTATAGTCACAATGTTGTCCAATCATCACCACTATCTAATTCCAGAACATTTCCAAAAAGAAACCATGTACCTATTAGCAGTCACTCCCCATGCCCTTCCCCCAAGCCCCTGGCAACTACTAATCTACTTTCAGTCTCAATGGATTTTCATATTCTGGACATTTCATATAAATGGGATTATTCAATGCGTGGCCTTTTTCGTCTGCCTTCTTTCACTCAGCATGTTTTCGAGGTTCATCCACTCTGTAGTAGTATCAGTGCTTCATTCCTTTTTTAAAAAACTTGTTTCATTTTATTTTTTGTCGTTGAGACTATGCACAGCAGAACATACACCAATTCGACAATTTCTACATGTACAATTTAGTGGCTTCATAGAGTTTTCTTGGCTGTAATTTTTTTTGGAAGCAGATTGGCAGGCCTTTCTTCCATAGCACCTCAGGTGGATTTGAACTGCCAATCTTTCAGTTATCGGTCGAGCACAGACCGTTTGTGCCACCCAGGGACCTCCTGAGGGAGAGAGTGACAAAGAATTTGTGGCCATCATGAATCCAGTTTTGTGAGTCTGAGGCTTGGCCCAGAATTCTGCATTTGTTTCAGACACTGCTGGTAACGCTGATGCTGGTGGTTTGAGGACCACGCTTTGAGTATCAAGTTCTGAGAGCTCATGCCTACAAAATCCCTTTTCTTCCCCAGACATTTCATGAGTACCTACTATGTGCTCATAATACATCGTAGTCACCGGCGCTGTCACATTTAATTAATTCACTGGGTGCCTGGAGCATTGCTACTGGACATCTCGGAACCTCTGTTTCCTCTTCTTTGATCCTGCTTCTCCCCAGATGAGTCAGGCCATTCCTGCTGCCTCTCATCTACTGCCCTGGTTTAAGAACCACTGGCCTTGCCCCTGGCTCTTCCCTGGAGGCACTTGGCGACAGGTAGATCCATCCCAGCAGAGAAGGAGGTGACTCAGGGTGGTGCACTCCAACTTGCTGAGGGCTCTAGGTTCAGTCAGCTGGAGCCAGAGCAAGTAGGGCTGGAAGGAATCCGGGATGGGGGAGGTTTGGAGGTCTCCCTAACATTCTGTGACAGGAGGAACATTGGCTCCAATTCTCTCATTCAGCCACCTCATTTTCAAACTCGCCCTCATTCTAGAGTCTGACCGTGGGGAGACTTCAGAGGGGCTGAGACCACCCTCAGCACACTTCTGGATCTGAATAAGATCTGCCCCCCTTATAAGGTCCTCATCTAATTTCCTCATCTCCCAGGTGGGAAGATGGAGTCTCAGAGAATGAGCAGCGCAATCAAAGCAAGGATGGGCAGAAGGAAGACTCGGCCAAGGTACCCCCACTCTGTCTTTCCCCCTGCACACTTGTCCATGCACGATCCCTCTTGGGCTCATCCTACTGCCCCTCTGTCCTCCTCGCCATCCTCCTCTGCACAGCCTCCAGGTGTTCTGTCCCCCCTGGGCCCTTTCTCCCAGAATCTGATCCCCATAATCCCCTGCAAGTCTGAAGTCTTTGTTTCTGCTGCCTCCTGGGCTGGCAGGAGTCAGGACTGGGTTTCTGCCGGGCTGGGTGGCCTGGGCCAGCATCTTCCTGTCTTCCAGCCTCAGATTCCTTCTCCAAGAAGTGGGTGCACAATTCTCATGGCTCATATGTGGAGAGGGGCCTGGAAGATGTTTTGGGGGAAAGACTTGGCTTGGTCTTGCTTACTGGCCCCTGAACCTTCAAGTTCAAGCATTTACCTGCTGCTCCCTTGGCTCGAAAGGTCCAGGGTGGCTGTAAACCTGGAGTCAGACTAACCTTTGCCCCTGGTTTGAGCAGGGGGTTCTGGATCTTGAGGTCCCAGTTCTCACATATGTGGCCCTGACTGGCTTCTCTCCCTGAAAGCCCTTGTCCGCCCACAGGTCTTGGGCTGGCTGCCAGCAGGGAGGAGGCAGCCAGGCCTGTGGGGATTGGCTGGCCCAGAAGAGCCTCCCATAGCCTCCTCCAGCTCAGGGTTGGCCCAGGGTCAAAGCAGCCCCAGGAGAGAGGGGAGAAGAGTTTGTAAGGAGACAAGCCACTTTGAGAGCAGGTACCAGGCTGAGGGTGGCAGGGCTGGGAGAATCCTGGCCCGGGGTGAGAGGGGGCACTACCTGTGACTGTGGAGGCTCCAGGGAATGAGCTGGTCTTGGGGATGGGTGGTTACTGGGTAACTGGAGATCCTGGCACTCTGCTGCTGGCTGCTCGCTGCAGCTGGGACTTCCTGGACTCCAGTCACCTCTCTCTCCCTCTCTGTCTCCTCACTTCTTTCCCAGGCCTTCCCTGCCCCTCCTCCATGTTTATCCATCTTTTCCGCCTCCCCGTTCCTGGAGCCCACACTCTTGGCCCCTTCTTCTACTCTGTGCCCATCCCTCATCTGGCTCTGAGTTCCCCTTCAGGACCCCTTCTTGGCCTGCAGGATGTCTCTGCTCAACCTGTCGTGGCTGGGACTCTGGCCTGGGGCAACCTCCCCATGGCTGCTCCTGCTGCTGGCTGTGGCCTGCTGGCTCCTGGCCCGCTTCCTGGCCTGGATCTATGCCTTCTACGACAACTGCTGCCGCCTGCGATGTTTCCCACAGCCCCCAAAGCGAAACTGGTTTTGGGGTCACCTGGGCCTGGTGAGTGGAGTGGCAGGATGAATCTGGGGTATAAGGACCAGGGCAAGACTTAGTGGAGCAACAGGAATACGGTTCAAGGGGCTGGGGTTAGGGGCTGGGTGGGATCTAGGACAGCAGAGCAGTGGGGAGCATCAAGGGGAGCCCCTCTTTCCTCCCTCATCCTCCAGATCTACTCCTCTCCTCTCAGTCCTCCCCGTCACCTCCGGCCTGAGCCCTTTCTCTTATCCTTCCCCTCCCTTGTCAGACTTGCTTTGAATCAACTTCCTGCCTGTGTTCTCCTCATTAGTGCATCTGTGTCTTCTGGGGGGGGGCTCCCAGGGCAAGGTGGACAGCGATGGACCCTCTGACTGTTCCACAGTCTCACCCGGATCAGGTGACCTCATTAGGGGTACTGTCCAGGGTCCCTTCCCACCTGGCCCACCTCTGTTGGCCTCAGGCCAGTGTCCACCCTCTTCCCCCACCCACAGGGGCACAGCTGGGCTAGAGGGGAGGTGCAAGCAGTCTCCCCATCCTTCTCCTTTCTGGGGGACCTCTTCTTCTTACCCTGCCCTCCACCCCAAGGATGTGCCGATGAGCCCCATTTCCCAACCATTGGCCACTTCCCTTTCCCTTTCGAGAAGGGATCGGTCTGGCCTCTGCCCTAATGGTCAAACTTCCTGAGAGGGGGCTCTGCACCCACCATCCTGACCTTATTCCCAGGGTCCCTTCCTCCAAGCCATGTTGACTCCCTGTTACTACAATCACATCGCCCGTAAGGGCACCATCTCCAATGCCATTGATTCCAGCATTGCATACTCTGATCACAGCTCCTTTCCTTCTGTCTTTCTTGTTCAACTCCTCCAATCTTAGACCCCTCAGGGCTTCTAATCCCCTCTCCATCACAGCCCAACAGTTCCTGCTTGACCCTGTTTCCTTGCATACATCTGGCTTAGACCCCCTAGGCCATCAGTTGCCCTTTGAATTGTCCTTCATGGCCTTTGGAAAACCTTCGCCTTGGATGAGCCCAATCTTTCACGTGCTCTGAGCCTTCTCCACAACGATGCTGGAGGAGGCCACCAAGAAGGATAGACAGGTGACATGTAAATCCACCCACCCACCTCTAGTGTGCCTCCTCATCCAACCCTCCTGTCAACCCGCTCTGCCATCTCCATGTGGACTAAGCTTTGTCTACTCTTGTTGCCTCAATTTCTCCAATCACTTGTCTACCGCCCTAGTTCGATCCCTACCCTGTTATGCTGTGATGACCCACGAAATGACACAAGGACGACCAGGACCTCCCTCATCTCATCCCCCACCCAGCTGGCTGCCCCGTCCTTCCTGGAGCCTCCTCTTCCCTGGCTTCCAGATGCATCTGCTCGGTCTCCCCCTCTCTCCCTGTGGCCCTTCTGCCTCTGGTCTTGGCCGCTTCTCACCTGGCCTTTCCAAATGGGGATCCTCAGGTCCTCTGGGCCTGGAGCGGGCTCCTGTTGCTCCTCTGTGAGGTGACCACCCACCTTGCTTGCAGATCACACCCACGGAGCAGGGCTTGGTGGACCAGGCTCAGCTGGTGGCCACCTACCCCCAGGGCTTTAGATTGTGATTAGGCCTCATGTTCCCCTTCACTGTCCTCTGCCACTCTGACACCATGTGGTCAGTCATCAACATCACAGGTACCACCCAGAGCACGTGGTGGTGGGTGTCGTGGCTGCAGATGAGGGTGCCGAGCTCCCTCCTGGCCTAGCTTTAGTGTGGCCCCTGCAGGACCCAGGACCCCTCCTGTCTTGGGTGCCCTTAGCCATCCTTGTCTTTCTTTCATCTATTTGCCATGCCCACTCTGGTGTTCTGGACATGGGGCTCCATCTGGGAAGGCCTCAGCCCCAGCCCTGCCCTGGAGGAACCCCCAATCTTGGAGACACAAAACGAGATGGAGATACCCCAAACCTGTGTTGTCAGGGCCGCGCCAGAGGGAGAGACGAGGCTGAGCAGTCCAGAGGGGAGGTGAGGTGTCTGCCTTTGGGGTAAGCAGGAGGACTTCCTGAAGGAGAGGCTGCTGGAAAGAGGAATGGAGATTTTTAAGCCAAGAAGAGAGAGGGTGTTCCCTCTGGAGGAACAGTACCACCAGAGGCTCAAGGAGAGTGAACAAGCACCTGGCTGTGAGCATCTAGAAGGCATTCAGTGCAGCTGGAGGGATCAGGAGAGAGGGAGAGAAAGGTGGAGAGGGGGGCAGAGCCAGCAGGGCATTGAGGCTGGGCTGGGGGCTGGAACTTGACTCTGAGGACGATGGGAGGCCATGGAGGGTGTGTGAGCAGGCGAGGGTTGCTGTCAGACCTGCATGTGTGAAGTGCACGGAGGGAGGATTCCAGGGAGGAGGCTATGGCCACACCCCAGGCCAGGGAGGAGAGGCCTGTGATGCTCCTGGGCAGATGTGAGGGACACTTTGTAGGGAGGAGGGCAGAGAGGGGCTGACTGGCTGCGGAGCTGGGAGAAGAGATGGGTACTGGCCCGTGGGTCTCTAGCCTGTGGAGGTAAGCATTTTTTGGGGGACCAAGGCCGAGCTCTGTTGGACCCACACTGAATCTGAGGGGCTGGGACATCAGGGGGAGCTGCCCAGGAGGGGTGGACCCCTGTGGGGCCCAGCAGAAAGGCTGGGGGAATGGGGGGTATCAGAGCAGAGATGGGGACTGAAGCTGGGCTCTGGGGGGATAAAAGCCCAGAGAAAGAGGAGGGTGCAGGGCTGAACCAGGAACTCCAACATTTTGACGTCCGGCTGAGGAGGAGCAAGTGAGGTGTATGGACAAATGCGGGAGGGGGGCGACCAGGAAAGGGGAGTCCTAGGCACCAAGAGGACAGTGTCTGGGTGTGTGTGGTCACCTGTGTCTTTGTCCTTCTTTCTATGACTATCTCTGTATCTTTTGTCTCTCTGATTCTATCTCTCTCACTTGTGTTTCCTTCCTCCATTTCTCTCTCTGTGTCTTTTTAGGAGTCCCTGGGTGGTGTGACCAGTGTGCAATTGGCTGCTCACATGAAGGTTGGCAGTTTGAACCCACCCAGCAGTGCTGCAGAAGAAAGGCCTGGCAACCTGCTTCAATAAAGATTATAGCCAAGAGTACCCTATGGAGCACAGTTCTATTCTGACACACATGGGGTCGTCATGAGTCAGAATTGACAGGACGGTGATATTGTTTTTTGGTTTTTGTCTCTCTTTCTACCTCTCCATTTCTGTCCAGGTGTCTCTGATGGAGTGTGTTGGTGTCCTGCCCAGACCTCTACACGCTGCTGCACCCAGGTGCCAGGGGCCGTGAGCGTTGCCCCCAATAGCTCACTGCTGTCCCCATATTCAGAGACTTGCCCTTGGGTGTGGGAGGTGTCTTGCTCAGAGATTTCTAGAAGGTTGGGTCCCTTGCTCTCAGGAGAGGGTGGGGTGCTGCACCCAATAAATGACTGATATGGGGATAGAAACTCCCCGTTCCCTTGCTTCAAATAAACCCAAGCTAAACTCGCTGCCATTGAGTCGATTCTGACTCATGGGCACGCCGTGTGTGTCAGAGTAGAACTGTGTTCCGTACCGTTTTCTTGGCTACTATCTTTACAGAAGCAGATCACCAGGCCTTTCTTCTGAGGCACCATTGGGTAGGTTTGAATCACCAACCTTTAAGTTAGTAGATGAGTGCAAACCGTTTGAGCCACCCAGGGACCTTAGGAAACTAAGTCTCCCAAAATCAGTTGCCTTGAAGTCAATTCTGTTTTGGGGAGACCCCATGTGTTTCAGAGTAGAACTACTCCATAGAATTTTTTTTTTTTTTTGGCTGTAATCTTTGCGGAAGCAGATAGTCAGGGCTTTCTTCCACAGCACTGCTGGGTGAGTTCCTACTGCCAGCCTTTAGGTTAGTAGTTGAGCACAAACCATTTGTGCCACCCAGGGGCCTTCTCTTGCTTCAGAGAGGTGCAATTTGGGGTGCTATTCATGCACCAGAGCTCCCCGTGGGGTCAGGCTGAGGCTGGGTTCCGGCTGAGCCCATATCTGCCTGGCTTCGTCTTCCTGCATCCCATCTTGCTTCCCTAACTTTCTCCAGCTCCTTCTAAGAGCTCTCCTTCAATAAACCATGTGCCCAAGCACCCTCAACTCAGATTCTGCTTCTGAAGAATCCAAACTAAGTCAGGGTCCCTCGATCCTTCACCCTCTCCCTTCTTGCTCTCCTCTTTCTGCCTGTCCCCTCCCCTCCTGAGTGGCTTCTATACCCATTTTCCTCCACTTCATTCTCAGTATTCTCTGGGGCCTCCCTTGGTCTCCCCCAACAGCTCCTGGCCTTGGCGCAGGTGGCAGGTGATGTGCCACTGGGCTGGGCTGTGTGTCCTTCTGGGAATTCCAACCTGGGGTCTTCCTGTATGCCAGCAATGGGGCACTGGGATTCTGGGATGAGGTCCTGGCCTGGGCTGGGCTGGTGCAGCCAGGTTGGGGAAAGGGGTTGTGTTTACACTTGCTTCAATGGTGGTCTTGTCTTTGTTAATGGTTTCAGCTCATGGTGAAGAGAAAAAATATTGGAGGAAATGGGTGGGGGAGCATCCTTGTCTCTGGAGGGTATGGTGGGCCAAGAAAAGTTATTTTCTGCAAAGCTGGGGAGGCTTCTAGCAGGAGATAGTGGCAAGAGGCTGTATTGGGGTTGGAGGGCGAAGAAGGAAATTAGGTGGGTGAAATTGTCTGTGAATTCACTTGAAATGGGGAAGGTGAAGTGTAAGGTGTGGGGAGGGAGGGAGAGACAGGGAGAGATGGAGAGACGGTGGTGCGAGAAACATAAAGAGTCAGAGAGATGGACAGAGAGAGGCAAGGAGAGAGAAAGAGAGAGAGAGGGGGGGGAGACAGAGAGAGACAGTAAAGAAGGAGTAAAAGAAACATATTCAGAGATAGAGTTAGAGGAGAGAGAGATGGAGAGAAACATAAAGAGAAACAGAGAGAGACAGACAGAGAGAGAGAGACAGAGAGAAAGAGTGAAAGATAGAGACAGAGAGAGAGAGAAACACAGGGAAAGAGAAAAAGAGAGAGAGAGAGATAGAGACGCAGAGAGGCAGAAATAGAATCAGAGTAAAGAAACACTTAGAGATGGAGCTAGAGATAGCAGAGATAGAGAGATACAGAGAGAGACATGGAGAGGTACAGAGAGATAGAGGCAGAGAAAGATAAGGACAGGGGGAGTAAAAGAAACACACTCAGAGGTAGAAATAGAGTCAGAGAGAGGAAAGAGAGATTAGAGAATGAAACAGAGAGAGAGAGAGAGAGGTTAAGAAAGTGAGGAGACAGGCAGGTGCGTGTGGACAGAGACCTATACAGACATACAAACCCACAGAGAGAGGCTGACCCAGCGAGGTGGGGAGAGGCATAAACCGACAAATCAGGCAGAAAGGGGCAGGGGGTTGAGGTGGGGATGGCAGCAACGGAGCCCTCCACCAGGCCTGGCATCAGCCTTGCTATCCCCAGGTCCAGAGCAATGAGGAGGGCTTGCGACTGTTGGAGGACCTGGGCCACTTCTTCCGTGACATCCACCTTTGGTGGGTTGGGCCCTTCTACCCCATCCTGCGGCTCGTCCACCCTAAGTTTATTGTACCCCTGCTCCAGGCCCCAGGTATCTCTTCTAGGAGGCCCCTGTCCCCAGCCTCTCCCCTGCCCCTGCTCCTTGCCCTTCCCACCCTTGGGCAGGCCAGGTTACTCTGGTGGCTTGAGGGAGCAGTGGCAGCTTTTCCTGGTGCTGGAACTCAGCATGGGAGGGGGTTTTGGCATCCTTCTGTCTCTTTAAGACTCTGACTATGTCACCCCAGGTCTGGTGGCAGGGGCAGGATTCTAAGAAAGTGTGAGTCGTGTATGGACCACGTCTGGAACACTAAAACAAAAACAAACCGTTGCTGACTCATGGCGACTCCATGTGTGCTGAGTAGAACTGCTCCACAGGGTTTTCCAAGTTCTGATCCTTCAGAAGTAGATTGCCAGAACTTTCTTTTGAGGCACCTCTGGGTGAGTTCGAACTGCCAACCTCTAGGTTAGCATTTGAGTGCTTAACCATTTGCACCACCCAGGGGCTCCTATCTGGCATGTTAATAGGACGATATTGAAATCTTGTCCAGGGCTTGTGTATAGGGCATGTTGAGGTCATGTCAGATGTCTCTGGTCCGTGTTATAGCATGTTGTATCATGTTATGGACATGTTAGGGAATGTCATATTTGTGAGGCTATGTTAGGGCATGTTATCACATGTTGGTGTCATGTCAGCTGTCTCAGGTATGTGTCAGGAGATGTCAGAGGAGGCTTGTCCATGTAATGTACTTTGTAGGATATTGGGCTGTGCTTGGTGTTTCAGAAATGTTGGATGGTAGAGGGGACATGCTGGGGCATGTTATTCCATGTTAGGGTGTGTCTTAGTTATCTGTTGTTGTTGTCAGGTGCCGTTGAGTTGGTTCTAACTCTTAGTGACCCTAAGTGCAACAGAATGAAAGACTGCCTGGTCCTGCACCACCCTCACAATTGTTGCTGTGCTTGAGCCCATCATTAGGCCACTGTGTCAATCTTCTCATTGAGGGCCTTCCTCTTTTTCACTAACCCTCTACTTTGCCAAGCTTGGTGCTCTTCTCCAGGGACTGGTCCCTCCTGATAACATGTCCAAAGTATGTGAGATGAAGTCTCGCCAACCATGCTTCTCAGGAGCATTCTGGCTGTAATTCTTCCAAGACAGACTTGTTCATTCTTCTGGGAGTCCAATATTCAATATTCTTCACCAACACCATAATTTAAAGGCGTCAATTCTCTGGTCTTCCTTATGCATTGTCATTTGATTTCTTGACTGCTGCTATAACAGAAATACCACAAGTGAGTGGCTTTAACAAACAGAAATTTATTTCCTCACAATTTAGGAGGCTAGAAGTCTGAATTCAGGGTGCCAATCTAGGGAAAGGCTTTCTCTCTCTCTCAGGTCTGGAGAAAGGTCCTTGTCTCTTCTGAGCTTCTGTTCCTGGGCGATCTTCACATGGCTTGGCACCTTTCTTTCCCCATTTCTGCTTCTAGCTTGAGTTTAATCTCTTTTGTATCTAGAAAGAGATTGACTCAAGATACACCTACACTAATTTCTGTCTTATTAATATAACAGACAACCCACTCCCAAATGGAATTGTAATCACAGGCATAGAGGTTAGGGTTTACAACACATACTTTTGGGGGCACAGCTCAATCCATCACAGGGTATGTCTAGCATGGTGGGTTGTATCTCTGTGGGCTTTGATGTTGCTCTACTCCTGCTACTGGAGCCTGGTCTGGTCTCCCTTTGCCTCCTCGTCCTCCCTGACTCCTCTGCCCTTGTACCCATTCCTGCTATCCTGGGCTTGGCTGGAGGAAGGGCAGACCCCTGGCTGGGAGCCCACACCCAAACCCAAAGCCCTCCCCTCCCCCTCTCCATGGGCCCTCATTGTCCGCCTCTCATGTCAGCCACCGTCGCTCCCAAGGACATGTTTTTCTACAGCTTCCTGAAGCCCTGGCTGGGTGAGTAACTGTGGGTGAAGGGGGTTGGGGACGATCTTGGGGCCCAGAGGAAGGCGCTGCCCTTGTGCACTGCCCATGGCTGCCTCTACTAGGGGATGGGCTCCTGCTGAGTGACGGTGACAAGTGGAGCCGCCACCGCCGCATGCTGACACCTGCCTTCCACTTTGAAATCCTGAAGCCCTACGTGAAGATCTTCAATGAGAGCGCGAACATCATGCATGTGAGCACCCTCAGCCCAGAGTCCCTGATGGATCCTTGAGGGGAGGGGCCACAAACAGATCTGATCTGCAGTCCTGGATCTGCTGTGTGGCTTTGGGGCCATTGCTCTTCCTTTCTGAGCCTCAGTTTCTTCATCTGTAAAGTGGGAATAATAATCCCCATTTTGAAAGAAGTTCAAGATGACATAATGGAATCACATCTCTGGAACACAGTAGGTGCTCCAAACAAACAAACAACAACAGAAAGCCAAACTTGTTGCTGTCAAGTCAATTCCGACTCATGGAGACCCATGTGTTTCAGAGTAGAACTGAGCTCCATTGGGATTTCAATGGCTATAATCCTACAGCAGTAGATCACCAGGTCTTTCTTTTTCCGTGGTGCTGGGTGAATTTGAACCCCCAACCTTTTGGTTAGTACCTGAGAGCAAACCATTTGCACCATCCAGAAGCTTTAGTAAGTCCTCGCTGTTGTTGTTAGGTGCTATTGAGTCAGTTGTGACTCATAGCAATCATGTGTACAACAGAATGAAACACTGCTGGGTCCTGCGCCATCTTCACAGTCTTTGCTAATGCTTGAGCCCATTGTTGTAGGACCTGTGTCAATCCATCTCGCTGAGGTTCTTCCCTTTTTTCACTGACCTTCTACTTTACCAGGCATGATGTCCTTCTCCAGGGACTGGTTTCTCTTGATAACATGTCCAAAATACGTGAGACAAAGTCTTGCCATCCTCCCTTCTAAGGGGCATTCTGGCTGTACTTCCAAGACAGATTTGTTTGTTCTTTTGGCAGTCTATGGAATATTCAATATTCTTTGCCAACGTCATAATTCAAATGCATCAATTCTTCTTTGGTCTTCCTTATTCATTGTCCTGCTTTCCCAATGCATATGAGGTGATTGAAAATACCATGGCTTGGGTCATGTGCACCTTTGTCCTCAAGTGACATCTTTGCTTTTTAACACTTTAAAGGGGTCGTTTGCAGCAGATTTGCCCAATGCAATGCATCATATGATTTCTTGACTGCGCTTCCATGGGGATTGATTTTGGATCCAAGTAAAATGAAATCCTTGGCAATTTCGTACTTTTTTTCATTTATCATGATGTTGCTTATTGGCCCAGTTGTGAGGATTTTTGTTTTCTTTATGTTGAGGTGCAATCCATACTGAAGGCTATAGTCTTTGACCTTCATCAGTAAGTCCTCTTTACTTCCAGCAAGTAAACTTGTGTCATCTACTTACTACGGCTTGTTAGTGAGTCTTCTTCCAGTTCTGATGCTGCATTCTTCTTCATCTAGTCCAGCTTCTCTGATTATTTGGTTAACATACAGATTGAATAAGTATGATTGTAAAAACAGTGTGGGGGCAGAGTCTGACTTCTAACTTCACAAGAAGGAAATAGAATCAAGATCAACAGTGCAAAGCTGATTCCTATGAGGTGGAGGTCAGGCATACCTCCTCTCTCTGCCATCTTTACCAGTCCTGACACCAACCATCCCTCCCACGGCACTTTCTCCTTCTCTGCTGGATTTGATGATTCACTGCAATGGCCATACAGAACTCACAGACAATACTCACGATTATAGGGTTTATTAGTGAAGTAATAATACAAAAGACCTCTTTAAAGTGTTAAAAAGTTAAGATGTCACTTCAAGGACTAAGGTGCTCCTGACCCAAGCCATGGAGTTTTCAATGGCCTCGTATGCATGCGAAAGCTGAACAATGAATAAGGAAGACCAAAGAAGAATTGATGTCTTTGAATTATGGAAAGGATGATGGGACTTTGTCTCACATACTTGAGACATGTTATCAGGAGGGATCAGTCCCTGGACAAGGATGTCACACTTGGTAAAGTAGAGGGTCAGTGAAAAAGAGGAAGACCCTCAATGAGATGGATTGACACAGTGGCTGCTACAATGGGCTCAAGCATAGCAATGACTGTGAGGATGGTGCAGGACCGGGCAATGTTAAGTTCTGTTGTACATAAGGTCACTATGAGTTGGAACTGACTCGACGGTACCTAACAACAACAACAGCAGGGAAGTAACATGTTACAATTCAGGTTCAGGAATGCTCAGTTCTTCCATCAGAACAGCCTCTTCCCAGCTCCGTGGCACGCCTCTCTCTGGCCCCTTGGCTTCTACCCTGCTTAGGCAAGTGTTACAAAGTCCTTTTAGCTCTGCCAGTAAGTGCCCGAAGGCACCCCACACCACCAGTAAGCCTCAACCCAAAGGCGCTCCGCTCTGGCTCCATGGGTCAGCTCCACCAAGTGCTTGGAGGTACCCTACTCCCCCAGCAAGTCTCCTGTCCAAAGGCACTCAGCTTTCTCCCTCTGTGGGCCCGGAAGCCCACTACACCGTCTTCTGTCAGGTCTCTTGCTGCTGTTTCTCTGCCACAGCTTCTTGCCACCTTCAGTGTTTGTCTTAGTCATCTAGTGCTGCTATAACAGAAATACCACAAGTGGATGGCTTTAGTGTATTCTCTCACTGTCTAGTAGGCTACAAGTCCAAATTCAGGGTGTCAGCTCTAGGGGAAGGGTTTCTATGTCTGCTCTGGAGGAAGATCCATGTCATCAATATTCCCCTGGATTAAGAGCTTCTCTGCACAGGAACCTTAGGTCCAAAGGACACGCTCTGTTACCAGCACTGCTTACTTGGTGGATGAAACTCACAAGTCTCTGCTTACTTCCCATTCCTATTATCTCCTGAGAGATAAAAGGTGGTGCAGGCCACAACCTAGGGAAACTCCCTTTACATTGGATCAGGGATGTGACCTGGGTAAGGGTGTTACATCCTACCCTAAACCTCTTTGACATAATCTAATCTTGCCTCATTAACCACAGGCAGAGATTAGAATTTATAACACAGGCAAATTACAACAATCACAAAATAGAGGACAATCACACAATACTGGGAATCATGGCCTAACCAAGTTGACACATATTTTGGGGGGACACAATTCAATCCATGACAGAGTTACAGCTCTTTCTCTTTGTTTCCTGGTTCCAGGAGCTTCTCAGCACAGAAATTCCAGGTTCAAACGACATGCTATGCTCTTGGCTCAACTTCCTTGGTGGTGGTGGGATCCTCTCCTTCCCACCTCTGGGGAGGGTCACTTAAAGCCCAGCAAGATGGCAAAACTGACCAATCCCCTTGATGAGCCACAATTACCCTGTCTGCACAGTTCCACTCAATCACTTGGGTGGGAGTTACAAGGCCACGGCAAGAAGGGCCACACAAAAACAATTCATTGCACTATGTGATGAAAGAATACAACCCTGACACACACCTTTTATGATTTTAAACCATGCAGTATACCCTTGTTCTGTCTGAACGACTGCCTCTTGGCAGTTCCTCATGAGCACAATTAAGTGTTCTGAAATTCTCAATGTTATCCATAATTTGTTATGATCCACACAGTTGAACACCTTTGCATTGTCAATGAAACACAGGTAAACATCTTTCTGGAATTCTCTGCTTTCAGCTAACATTCATCTGATATCAGCAGTGATGTCCCTCATTCCACATCTTCTTCTTGATCCAGTTTGAATTTCTGGCACTTCCCTGTCGATGTACTGCAGCAGCCATTTTGGAATTATCTTCAGCAAAATTTTCATATTAATGACATTGTTTGATAATTTCCTCATTCTACTGGATCACCTTTCTTTGGAACGGATCTCTTTCAGTCAGTTTGTCAGGTAGCTGTTTTCCAAATTTCTTGGCATACACCAGTGAGCACTTCTAGCATTGCATCTGTTTGTTGAAACATCGCAAAATTGGTATTCCATCAATTCTTGAAGTGCAGTTTGGACTTTCTCCTTCAGTACCATTGGTTCTTGATCATATGCTACCTGCTGAAATGGTTAAACATCAGCCAGTTCTTTTTGGTGCAGTGAGTCTTTGCGTTCTTTCTATCTTCATTTGATGCTTTCTGCATCATTCAATTTTTTCCCCACAGAATCCTTTAATTTTGCACTTCGAGGCTTGAATTTTTTCTTCGATTCATTCAGCTTGAGAAATACTGAGTGAGTTTTCCCCTTTTGGTTTTCTAACTCCAGGTCTTTGCATATTTCATTATAATACTTTGTCTTCTCGAGCTGCCCTTTGGAGTCTTCTGCTCAGCTTTTACCTCATTTCTTCTGTTCATTTTAGTTACTCTGCATTCAAGAGCCAGCTTCAGATTCTCTTTTGTCATCGATTTTCGTCTTTTCTTTCTTGTCTTTTTAATGACCTTTTGCTGTTTTCATGCATGATGTCATCGAATAACTTATCTGGTCTTTGGTCATTAGTGTTCAATGTGTCAAATCTCTTAAGCTTCCAGTATCACAGCAGCCCAGAAGCCATCACAGTATGACAAACTGACAGAGAAGTAGTGGCATTCCTTTTCAGTATCCCTCACAGAAGACCACCAGTTACTGTTGAGTTGCCCCTGGCTCATGTTGACCACATGTATGTCAAAGCGGAACTGTGCTCCAGAGGGCTTTTGATGGCTGATTTTTTTCAAGACTGCCAGGCCTTTCTTCCAAGGCACCTCTGGGTGGACTCAAACCTTCAGTTAGTAGCTGAATGTATTAGCTGTTTGTACCACCCAGGGACTTCAAGCTTGAGACAGTTGATGATAAAGATGAAGCCTGCATAGCATCTATTTCCGCATAACAGACCCATTCAAACCTCACTGGCTGGAAAAAATTAGCATTTGCTATTGCTCACGAGTCTGTGAGTCAGTGGTCTTGGATGGCTTTGGATGGATGGACTATTCACATGTCTGTGGTCAGGTGTGAAGCAAGTAGGCAGTTCTATTAATCCACCTGGGCTCTCTCACATGTTTAAGCATGGCTGGCTATAGGCTGATCCAGGATGGCCTCAACTCTGACAACTGGCCTACTTCATCTGTCCCTCATCCTCCAGTAGGCTGGCCCAGGCTCGTTCACATGATAGAGGTTGTATTCCAAGGGAGTGAGCAGAGACATGCAGCTGCTCTTGAAGTCTAGGTTCAGAACTAATACACCATTATTTTGACAATTATATCAGGCAAAGCCCGCCACCCACCTGTCAGTTTGTCGTACTCTGGTGGCTTTTGTGTTGCTGTGATGCTGGAATTTATGCTACCAGTATTTTAAACACCAGCAGGGTCACCCATGGTAGACAGGTTTTAATGTCGCTTCCAGACTAAGAAACTAGGAGGAAAGACCTGGTAAACTCCTTCTGAAAATTAGTCAATGAAAACCTTAAGAATTACAACAGAACATTCCTTTGGAGATATCATCAGGAGAGATCAATCACTGGAGGAAGACATCATGTTTGGTGAAGCAGAGGGCCAATGAGGGCAAGGGAGACCCTCAGTGAGATGGATTGGCACAATAGCCACAATAATGGACTTGAACATGCTGGCCATTGTGAGGATAATGCAGGACCAAGGTGCTTCATTCTGTTGTACAAAAGGCCTCCATGAATTGAAGTTAACTCAATTAAGAACAAGAACAAAAACAACGACATTGGCCAAAGCAAGTCCAAAAGGCCAGCTCAAATTCAAGGGGTGAAGAGGGGAATCAGCTCTACCTCCTAATGGAAGGAGGTGCAAAATCTTATTGCAAAGGGTGAGGGCATACAGAAGGGTGACTAATTGGGGACATTATTGCAATCATATACCATTAAGATATTGATGAAGATGATGATGATGGCTATAATTTATTGAGCACTCACTATATGCCAGAAACAATGTGCCAACTTGTCCAAGACAAGGTCATGGAAGCTCATAGACATATCCAAACTCCCTGAACGACTGAATATCTGGTCTGAGGGCTGTGGGGACCACGGTCTCAGGGAACATCTAGCTCAATTGGCATAACAGAGTTTATAAGGAAAATGTTCTACATTCTACTTTGGTGAGTAGTGTCTGGGATCTTAAAAGCTTGTAAGTGGCCATCTAAGATACTCCACTGGTCTCATCCCTATGGGAGCAAGGGAGAATGAAGAAAACCAAAGACACAAGGGAAAGATTAGTCCAAAAGACTAATGGACCACAACTACCACAGCCTCCACCAGACTGAGTCCACAACAACTAGATGGTGCTCAGCTACCACCACTGACTGCTCTGACAGGGATCACAATAGAGGGTCCCAGACAGAGCTGGAGAAAAATGTAGAACAAAATTATAACTCACAAAAAAAAAAGACCAGACTTACTGGCCTGACAGAGACTGGAAAAACCCAGAGAGTATGGCCCCTGGGACACCCTTTTAGCTCAATAATGAAGTCACTCCCGAGGTTCACCCTTCATCCAAAGATTAGATAGGCCCATAGAACAAAACGAGACTAAAGGGGTGCACCAGCCCAGGGGCAAGGACTAGAAGGCAGAAAGGGACAGGAAAGCTGGTAATCAGGAACCCAAGGTCGAGAAGGGAGAGTGTTGACTTATCATGGGGTTGGTAACCAATGTCACAAAATAATATGTGTACCAATCGTTTAATGAGAAGCTAGCTCTGTAAACCTTCATCTAAAGTACAATAATGAAAGCATAGCCATACAGACAAAAAAATGTATTTTTAAATTATCAATGCCATATATGATCATTTCATAATCAAATAAGGTATATTTAAGTTTAATCATTGATAATATAATTTTATTAATATTATTAATGTTAGCCATTGAAGAGAGGTAATATTGCTCATCAAAACATTAAGAAAATTGAAACAGTGTGTAATGCCATTAGTGGGGTCCCTGCTGTGTAAAATGCAGGTTCCTTTATTGTCAGCATAATGAAATGACTGGTGTGGGCCTGTCTTGGAGTAGGAAAGCCCATTCCCCAACTGTGTTTTTATTCAACTTTGCATTATGGAAGGGCAGGATTTTGCAAGGTTTTACTCCATTTTAATGGAATAGTTAATGCTTATTTCTTTTTTACATGAAATTATTTTTGGGATCTCTGAAATTGCAAATACACTAACGAAATGTTTTAATATATTCCTTCACTCCTGAAAAAAACAAGAAATGATGTGCTAATTCCATGACACATTGTGTAAGTTAAACTTCACAGCTCCGTGAGGCGGAGATGATTGTGAATTGCCACATTACAGGTGATAAAACAGGCTCGAAGGCGTCTCAGAGCTTGCCCAGGTTGACCCAGCTAGCAAGTGAGCTAGTAAGGGGTGGAGCTGGGATTTCTACCTGCTTTATCTGATGCCAAAGAAGGTCATTTTAACTGTGAGTGAACATTGAACAATTGTGATCCAGGAGAGGGCAAGGAGTCGACCTAGGGCACACAGAACATATGGGATCGAGTTGGAATCAGAATCCAGGTCTCCTGATTCATCGTGTGGGGTCTCTACATTTTAATAATGACAGTTTCCAACCCCACTCAGTCCTGATCTGCTCCTGGGATGGATGCCTTGGGTGGAGGACCAGGAAGCTGGGTTCTGGATTGCATTCATCCTGGTGGTTGGGCCTAGGGAGGGTCTCAGGAGAGAAAGAGCCCAGCCTCAGCTCCTTCCTCTGTTTTTACCAGGCCAAGTGGCAGCGCCTGGCCTCACAGGGCAGCAACCGCCTGGACATGTTTGAGCACATCTGCCTTATGACCCTGGACAGTCTGCAGAAATGCGTCTTCAGCTTTGACAGCCACTGCCAGGAGTGAGTTCTAAGCCTGGATGTGAGAACTTAGACCACTGACCCAAGATGGGGGAAGGAGGGCTGACCAGGGCAACCAGAAGAGCCTGCCTGGTAGAGATGGGCCAGAGTTGGGCACTGAAGGACAAGGAATGGTAGAGAGAGACAGAGGTCCTTCCAGGTAGATGGAAATGTTTGAGTAAAGTCAAGAATGCTAGGATGAGCAGACTGTATATAACAGTCTGCTCATCCTAGCATTCTTGACTTTACATATCCAAGGTGAGCCTTGGATATGAAGTCAAAGAGGTAGGCAGGGACTAGATTTTAAGGGGCTTCAAAAGCCAGGCAAAGGGGGCAGCGGGGTACGTGACATTTATTCCAAGATTTTCCAGGGTGCCATGGAAGGTGTTTGAGCCAGTGAGGGGTGTGGCCAGAGCTGAGCTTTAGAAATCCGATGCTGTGGAGGACTGACTATCACATTGATATTAGATGGAGGAGGTCTGAGTTGGGTGTAGAGGCTGAGGAGATTTGAGAGAAACCAATGAAGAATGGGTAGGACCAGATGTTGGGTAGGAGAGAGAGATGAGCATGTGCCCAACCTCTGTCTAGTTCCCTGATGCCTGAAGGCAGCTCTCAGTGATGGGGATACTGGGAGACATGCAAACGTAGGGGGTACCCTTTCCTAGATAGTGCATGGCCCTCTGGTTCAGGGTGGGAGGTGTTCCCAGGCTTTCATGTGTGTTAAAGAACATCCAACCTGTCTCTGTCCTGGCCTTTCAGACACCCCAGCGAGTATATTGCTGCCATCTTAGAGCTCAGTGCCCTCGTGGTAAAACGGCACCTTCAGGTCTTCTTGCACATTGACTTCCTGTACCACCTCACTCCCAATGGGCGGCGCTTCCGCAGGGCCTGTGACCTGGTGCATGAGTTCACAGATGCTGTGATCCGGAAGCGGCGCCATACCCTCACCACTCAGGGTGTTGATTACTTCCTCAAGGCCAGAATCAAGGCAAAGACTTTGGACTTTATTGATGTGCTGCTGCTGGCCAAGGTAGGCTTCTCTGCTACCTGGGTTAGAGAGATGGGCAGGACCTCAATTTCAAATGTTGAAGAGCTTGAGTTTGATCCTGAAGGCACTGGGAAGCCATGGAAAGTGTTTGGGGAGAGGGAAGGAATGGTTTAGAGATGTGTGTTAGGGATCATTCAATGGAATTTTGTATGGAGAGGCAGGGAGATAAGAAGGAAGTCTGAGCTGGCACAGAGGCTGTGTGGATGGTGAGGGAGAGATGCTGTGTGGATGATGAGTACTGGAGCCTTCAGAGCTGGTGTGATTCAGGGATGGTGTTGGTCTTGCCTTCTCTCCAGGATGAAGATGGGAAGGAGTTGTCAGATGAGGACATCCGAGCTGAAGCTGACACCTTTATGTTTGAGGGTGAGGGTCCCCGCATGGGCTTGCACTGGGGCAGAGGTCTCTTCTTCCCAAGGACTTGGCGGGTGAACCCTGGACTGTCCCATCCAGCCCCACCCTCCCCCATCCTGCTTGAGGACTTCAATGCAAGGGAGCTGTCTATCTTCTGGTGCTGAAGCAGCCCAGTGACCCAAGTTTGCCTGGCTGCCCTCAGGCCATGATACCACAGCCAGCGGCCTCTCCTGGGTCCTGTACAACCTTGCCAAGCACCCAGAATACCAGGAGCGCTGCCGGCAGGAGGTGCAAGAGCTCCTGAGAGACCGCAGGCTAGAGGAAATTGAATGGTGAGTACAGGCTCTCTTGGCTTATCCTCTGAAGCTCCTTTCCTTGGCTCTGCCCCAGGTGGGGGACGTGGGAAGATCTTTCTGTCAATTTCCCATTATTGCTTAGTGGGAATAGGAGCAGAGGCCAGAGGCAAGGCCTGGTACCCAGCCTGATCAGGAGGGAAGTGTTGCAGTTAGAAAGGTCTAACTGTTGATACTTGGTGCATCAGAACTTGCTGTATGACTTGAATGAAATCACTTCCCTTTTCTGAATATTACCTTCTCTTCTATGAATGGGGGCAATCTTCACCCCACAGGGCTGCTTAGAGAAGTTGTGACAATGTATGTAGAGCAGATGTCACCCAGTAAATAAATTTCCCCTCCCATCCCTTGCTTTTCTTCCTGAAATTGCATATTTTTCAAAGATCTTCACTCCCCTTACTGCTTGCTCATCCTTCCCCTTGATTTCCACCACATAGCCCATCCCAAGGATCCACTAGAGATCTTTAGGGGGTAAAAGTCATCCATCTCTTTGTTCAGTGTTATGGATTGAATTGTGTCTGCCAAAAATGTGTGTCAACTTGGCTAGGCTATGATTCCCAGTATTGTGTGATTGTCTACCATTTTGCCATCTGATGTGATTTTCCTTTGTGTTATAAATCCTACCTCTACGATGTTAATGAGGTGGGATTAGTGGCAGTTATGTTAATGAGGCAGGACTCAATCTACAAGATTAAGTTGTGTTTTAAGGCAATCTCTTTTGAGATATTTAAGAGAAAAGTGAGCAGAGAGACAGGGACCTCATACCACCAAGAAACAAGGGCCAGAATAGTGCATCCTTTGGACCTGGGGCCCCTGTGCTGAGAAGCTCCTTGGCCAGGGGGAAGATTGATGACAAGGACCTTCCCCCAGAACCGAGTGAAAAAGTCTTCCCCTGGAGCTTGCATCCTGAGTTTAGACTTCTAGCCTCCTAGACTGTGAGGGAATGAATTTCTTTTTGTTAAAACCATCCACTTGCATTATCTGTGTTATAGGAGCACTAGATAACTAAGGCATTCAGCAAACATTTTCACATTGCCTCTCCTTCCACAGCTCTGTGCCCAGGCCCATCCTAGTTCTACATGGGCAAGGCTAGGTAGAGAGAAAGGGAAGCCAGGCTTGAATGCCAACGCAGAGCCTGAAGACCCTGTGGCTAAAGGCTGTCAGCTAATGGTGCCCCTTATATCTAGATGGCTAGTTCCATCTTGATGGGAGAACCGAACAGGGTACCTCAATGGCTTTCAAAGGAAGGTAATTGGGAGCCATGGAAGGTGTTTGAGTAGGGGAGGTACAGGTCAGATCTGGGTCTTAAAAGGCCTCTCTGGGGGTAAACGGGGGGAGGGGGCGGGGTAGTGATCTAGATATTCAGGGTCCAGGAAGCAGATTCTGGGCTGGGGGTTGGAGAGGGGGCACTGGACTGGACAGGTATTTTGGAGGTAGTGTTCCTTATCTCACAGGAATGGTCAGTAGTGGTTCAGTGCTAGAAATATCACTTTTCATGTGGGAGAGCTGGGTTCCATTCCTGGCTGGTGCACCTCACATGTACCCACCACCTGCCCATCAGTAGAGGCTTGTGTGCGGCTATGATGCTGAACAGGTTTTAGCACAGCTAGACTAAGATGCACTAGGAAGAAAGGCATGATGATCGACTTTTGAAAATCAGCCAGTGAAAACCCTATAGATTCCAATGGTCTGAATCCATAGCCCATTATGGTGATGGCACAGGACTGGGCAGCATTTTGTTCCATTGTGCATGGGGCTGCCATGAGTTGGGGGCTGACTTGACAGCCTCTAACAGCAGCAGCAGCAGCAACAAAAACAATGACAATAAACATCATCTTCCTACGTCAAAGGTTTGCGGAGCACAGCATTCCTGTGAGGTGGAGAAATATTTTTGTGCTTCCTCCAACTTTAAAAATTTATTACGCACTTGGCAAAAAATGCAAACAGTGCAAAATGGTTTTCAAAGAATGTGAACCTCTGTCTTAAGCCAGTGTCCCAGTGCCATTCCTGCCTTCAGTGGTTTCTTATGTGTCCTTATATGTGGGCAATGTTCAGTGGTACACAGACTCTCTTCCGTCTTGCTCATTCTTTCATTCTCTGTCTCTATACAACTGAAAATAGATACAGTAATTCAGGTCTGCCCACTGACTATATACATATTTTTAAGCAATACAACTTTCAGATCTTATCTTTCTTTTTTCCTCAAATTATAAGTTTTGGAAAACTAAATTTGAGTTGAAAAAACAACAATGGGAACTTTTTTTTTGCACAAAATGAAACATCATTAGATCAAAGAAGATTAGTTTCACTTTTGTTGCCATCCCCACCAAACCGGTTTTCTGAGGGGTCTCTAGAGCCATCAACTTGTTATATGTCCTTCTGGAACATTCTCTTTGAGCTTCCATAGATGGACATTTTGCCACTTGTTCTTTTCATTCAACACTAAGTCTTAGAGCTCTTTATGTATGTGGCATGCTTCGTGCTCCATAGGTTACTTATCTCGCCCCTCTCTTGAGGACATTTATGTAAACATTTTACACTATAATAGATATTGCTGAATTGCCTCCCAGAGTCTCTGTATTTATCTACCTTCCAGACTGCAGTGTATGGTAGGACAAGTGAGTCCGATTTCATCTTTTTGATAGCTGTATGGGATTCCACTGTATGGATGGGTGTACTATAACTTATCTAAACATTCCCCCATTGATGAACTTTGGAGTGTCTCTAGCCTTCTGCTAAAATAAACATGATGCAGTGAGCATCCGTGTACACCGAACTTTGCTTACCTTTGTGTTTCTGTGGGACAGATTCCTAGAAGTACAGTTACTGAATCAAGAATAGATTACTAATGACTGAAGACCAGACGAGTTGTGGGAGGACATCATATGTGAAGAAAGCAAAAGGTCATTAAAAAGACAGAAAAGACCAAAATGGATGTCAGAAGACTCTGAAACTTGCTATCGAATGTAGAGTAGCTAAAACAAAAGAAGAATTATCAAGTAAAACTGTTCACGTGTCAAATCTATTCTTGAGATGGTCCCTAAATTCAGGTGGGATATACTCAAGGTCGTATTTTGGCTCTCGTGAACCTGTTTTAATTTTTTTTAGCTTCAAGTTGAACTTGCATATGAGCAATTGATGGTCTGTTCTGCAGTTGGCCTCTGGCCTCGTTCTGACTGATGATATTGAGCTTCTCCATCGTCTCTTTACACAACATAGTTTGATTCATGCGCATTCCCTCTGGCGAGGTCCATGTATACAGTCATCATTTATGTTGTTGAAAAAAGGGATCTGCAGAGAAGAAGTTGCCGGTCTTGCAAAATTCTATCATTCGATCTATGGTGTGGTTTCTATCACAAAGGCCATTATTTTCCAACTATAGAGCCTTCTTCATTGCTTCCAACTTTCGCATTCCAATTACCAGTAACTATCAATGCATTTTGATGGCACGTTTGATCAATTTCATACTGCAGAAGTTGGTAAAAAATTTCAATTTCTTCATCTTTGGCCTTAGTGGTTGGTGTGTAAATTCGAATAGTCGTATTAACTGGTCTTTCTGGTAGGGGTGTGGATATTATCCTATCACTAACAGCATTGTACTTCAGGATAGATCTGGAAATGTTCTTTTTGACGATGAACGTGATGCCATTCCTCTTCAATTTGCCATTCCTGACGTAGTAGACCATATGATTGTCTGATTTAAAATGGCCAGTACCAGTCCACTTCAGCTCACTGATGCCTAGGTTATTGATCTTTATGCTTCCCACTTCATTTTTGACAACTTCCAATTTTCCTAGAGTCATACTTTATATAGCCCATGTTCCAATTATTAATGGATGTTTCCAGCGGTTTCTTCTCATTTTGAGTCATGCCACGTCAGCAAATGCAGGTCCCAAAAGCTTTACTCCATTCATGTCATTAAGGTGGACTCTACTTTGAGGAGGCAGTGCTTCCTCAGTTGTGTTTTGAGTGATTTCCAACCTGAGGGGCTCATCTTCTGACACTATATCAGACAACGTTCCGCTGCTATTCGTAAGGTTTTCATTAGCCGATTTTTCAGTAGCAGACCACCAGGTCCTTCTTCCTAGTCTGTCTTTGTCTGGAAACTCTGCCGAAACCTGTCCACCACGGGTGGCCCTTGATGGTGTTTGAAATACCAGTGGCATAATTTCCAGCACCATAACAACATGCAAGCCACCACATTATGACAAACTGACAGACTGCTATTATTTTAGAACTGTCTATTTCTCTTCAACTCTGTTAGGGTTTGCTTTATGTATTTTGGAGTTCTGTCACTGGGTGCATAAATATTTATTATGGTATGTTCCCTTGGTGGATTGATTCCTTAATCATTTTATAATGTCCTTCCTTGTCTCTTATGATGGAGTTTGATTTAAAGTCTAGTTTATTGGAGATTAATATTGTCGTTTCTGCTCTCTTTTCGTTACTATTTGCTTGATATGTACTTTTTCCATCCTTTGACTTTTAACTTATTTATGTCTTTGTGACTAAGATGTGTCTCTTCTATGCAACATATTGATGAGCCATTAAAAAAAAATCTATTCTGCCACTCTCTGTCTCTTGACTGGTGCATGTAAACCATTTACATTCATTTTGATTATTGATAGATATGAATTTACTCTTGTCATTTTGTTATGTTTTTGTGTGTTGTTGAAGGTTTCTTTGTTCCACTTTATTTTCTGTGTTGAGTTCTTTTTGTTTATGGATTGTCTTTTCATTTCCCTTGTTTTTGTTGATTTTGTGTTTACTGGGTCTTTTTGATTTGCTTCTTTATTTTGGTGTATAAAAAACCCCAAAAACTCAAACCCATTGCCATCGAGTCAATTCCGACTCATAGCAAGCCTATAGAACAGGGCAGAACTGCCCTATAGAGTTTCCAAGGAGTGCCTGGTGGATTTGAACCGCTGACTTCTTGGTTAGCAGCCATAGCATTTAACCACTATGGCACCAAGGTTTCCTTTTGGTGGGTAGGTTTGTTAATTTTCTCTGTGGTTACTGTGAGATTCACCTTTATCATCCTATGTTTAAAACAGTCTTATTATTATTATTTTTTAATATCTTGACTTCCTCTCCATATGCAAGTTCTATAACTATATTTTTGTTTTGAAGTTGTAATCGATTTCAGATTGACATCTCTGGTTCCCTGTTTCCAGCTTTGTAGCTTTATTTTAATTTTGAGAGTTCTTTGTCTGGGTTGGTGTCTGAGTGATGTTGTGTGTCTTGGTCTCAGGTTGTTATCTGATGTAGTTGGTTCTCTGTCTGCATGACTCCTTTTAATATTTTTTGTAAGGTTTCATAATTTTTTAAAATTCCTTTAATTTTTGTTTATCTGGGAATGTCATAACATCACCATCATATTTGAGAGACAGTTTTGCTGGATATAAGATTCTTAGTTGACAATTCTTTTCTTTCAGGGTTTTATATATGTCATCCCATTGCCTCTTTGCCTGCATGGCTTCTGTTGGAGAGTCAGAGTTAGTCTGATTGGTGTCCCTTTGCATGTTGTATTTTGTTTTCCATGAGATGCTCTCAGAATTCTTTCTGTGTCTTTGGTTTCAGAAAGCTTGATTATGATATGTCTTGGTGACTTCCTATCCTGTATGGAATTCATTGAGCTTCTTGGATGGGAATCTCATCTTTCACAACAGGGAAGCTTTCTGACAGCAATTCTTTAAAAATTCTCTATGCATTTTTTCTTGTCTCCTCCTGTTCTGAAATTCCGATCATGTATAGACTGTTCCTCTTGATAGTGTCCCACATAACTCTTAGGGTTTCATTTTTCTTTATTCTTTTTTCTGATCGTCCCTCAAATAAATTAGTATCAAGGAATTCATCCTCTATCTTGTTGATCCTTTCTTCCATTGAGTCCTGGCATTGAGTTATCTATTTGTGATACTTTACTGTTAACTTCTGGATTTCTAGTTGCCGTTTTTGTGTGGTTTCTAATTGTCTGTTTATTTTGTACTTATATTGTTTTCCTGAATTCTTCTAGAGTTTTGTCTGTGTTTTCCTGAGAAGCCTATGTGTAAGTCTTTTTGAATTCCTTATCAGGTAGTTCTATTGCCATTTCTTCATCAGGAAAATTTTCTGTTCCTTTATTTTGGTTACGTGCTTTAGTCATCTTGTCCTGTATCTTTATATGATTTGATATTGTCTGCTGTCTCTGAGGCATTGAGGTATTACTTCATTCATTTATTGATTGTATATTTGTTTGCTTTGTCATGGTTTTTTGTTTTGTGGTGACAAGGGTTGGGTGGTCTGGGTCCCTCCACAGCCCTTGTGGAACTGTGGGGTCCTTCTGGGTTGGTGCTAGCAGTTAATGCATCTGCTGGAGAGCAGGACAGGTTGTCTTCATAGCCACAGTTTAGCAATGTTACACAAATGGACAGGGTAGGCCCTTTATGTGGGCATGAATTGGTGTCTCAGGAGGTGGTGGAGATCAAGGGGTCTCAGTGCATGTGGGGTTGGCCTATGGAAACTGGCTGGACGTAGGATGGGTGATGTTGCAGCCAGGTGGTTGCTGGGTGTTAACACAGGGAGTGCCTGCCTGTCATTGGAGTCTGTCAGGATGCACCTGGTGGTCACTGGTGATGGATTGTGCCTGTCTAGCCAAGCTGGGTGGTCACTGGACAAGTGCACAGGGGTGTGTCTGCTAGTCGCTGGGCTAGGTTGTGGGGCACACCTGTTGGTTGCTTGGCAATGGGGCTGGGTGTGTTTCCATTACTGTGTGGGCTTCGGGGGATCTCTGCTGATGCAGGGGTGCTACCGCCAGTAGCTGGACAGCAGGCTCTCTACTGCTGGTTGGAGATTGCAGATGGCTCCCTCCACTTGTGGAGAAGTGGGCGCATTCCTGCTAATTACCAGGGCAGGCACACTCCCATGCTGGTTGCCAGGAAGTGGGCAAGCTCCCACCAGTCGCCGGTCTGCAGGTGTACTCTTGCCAGTCATGGACTGCAGGCATGTTCTTGCCAGTCACAGGCTGCAGGAGCGCTCGCATCAGTCTCTGAACAGCAGGCTTGGGCACACCCCACTAGTTGCTGGTCTGGGGAGGCAGGGAGAGGGCTCTCCTTTCTGGCTTCCCCAGGCAACTGGGGCCCACTCTGATTAAATGTGGGGTGGGAGGTGTGCCTGGAGGCTAGCTGGGTGGGGGCCCTCTAGTTGCTACTCTGTTTTACTATTCAATGAGTGTTTCCCGGACAAATGGTCGGGGTTTGCTGCTGGCGAGCAGACCTTTCCCCAGTTCTTGGCTCCCTCCTTTCTCTGTGGTCAGCAGGATCACTGCAGCTCCTGCCCCATCTTTCTGCACTTTCCCTTTTTAGCCCTGGCTTGTATCCTGCTCACCTTGGTTTTTTTTTTTTTTAATAATTTTTAGTGTGCTTTAAGTGAAAGTTTACAAATCAAATCAGTCTCTCACATATAAGCTTATATACACCTTACTCCATACTCCCACTTACTCTCCCCCTAATGAGTCAGCCCGCTCCCTCCTTCCAGTCTCTCCTTTTGTGACGATTTTGCCAGTTTCTAACCCTCTCTACCCTCCTATATCCCCTCCAGACAGGAGATGCCAACACAGTCTCAAGTGTCCATCTGATACAAGTAGCTCACTCTTCGTCAGCATCTCTCTCCAACCCATTGTCCAGTCCCTTCCATGTCTGATGAGTTGTCTTCGGGAATGGTTCCTGTCCTGGGCCAACAGAAGGTTTGGGGCCATGACCGCCGGGATTCCTCTAGTCTCAGTCAGACCATTAAGTCTGGTCTTTTTATGAGAATTTGGGGTTTTTTATCCCACTCTTCTACTCCCTCAGGGGTTCTCTGTTGTGCTCCCTGTCAGGCAGTCATCGATTATCCTGCTCACCTTGTTTTATTCCAGGTTTGTTTGCATAGTATCTCTTTCTCCTGTGTGAGTTCTGTAATGTTGCCTTCTTGTGCTCCTCACCCAGGAACACTACCTGCTTTGTCCCAAGATGGCCACGCAGTGTCTAGCTGGGTGGCAAGGCCCGAGAATCTGTATCTCTCTGCATCTGCTGTTTTCTTTCTCTTTTTTTCACTCAGAGCTCAGTCTAATTCTTCATCCTTCATTTGATGTTCAGGGTTCCAAGGTTGTCATCTGTATCTGTTTCACTTGGTATCTCAGGTCTTTGATGTGGGGAGATGTGCTGGTGCGTCAGTCTAAGTTGCCATTTTGGGCTCCAACCTCTGCTCCATAGGGTTTTCAATAGCTATTTTTTTCAGTGGTAGATCACCAGGTCTTTCTTTTGAGGTACCTCTGGGTAGGCTCGAATCTTCAATCTTTTGGTTAGCAGCTGAGCATGTTCACCATTTGTACCACTTAGGGACTCTACTCAGGGACTCCGTATAGCATGTAGTGCGCTACTAATATTTTTAACAATGATGCACAAAAGTAGCTCTGGAAGGAGTTATAGAAACTCGCAATATGGAAGGGAATTGGATGGTTTTGGACCGTAGGAGTGCGAGAGAAAATCTCTTCTTTTATACTCTTTGATTTTGAACCATCTGGGTGTATTAGCTATGTTGTTGTTGTTGTTGTTAGGTGCCATTGAATTGGTTTTGACTCGTGGAGTCCCTATGCACAACAAAACGAAACACTGTCTGGTCCTGCACCATTCTCACAATCGTTGTTGCGCTTGAGCCCTTTGTTGCAGCCACTGTGTCAATCCATCTTGTGTAGGGTCTTTCTCTTTTTCTCTGACCCTCTACTTTACCAAGCATGAAGTCCTTCTCCAGGGACTGATCCCTTCTCATAACATGTCCAAAGTAGGTGGGACGAAGTCTCACCAGCCTTGCTTCTAAGGAGCATTCTGGTTGTAGTTCTTCCAATACAGATTTGTTTGTTCTTTTGGCAGTCCACCGTATATTCAATATTTTTTGCCAACACCATAATTCAAATGAATCAATTCTTCTTTGGTCTTCTTATTCATTGTCCAGCTTTTGCATGCATATGAGGTGATAGAAAATGCCATGGCTTGGGTCAGGTGCAATTTAGTCTTCAAGGTGACATCTTTGCTTTTTAACACTTTAAAGAGGTCTTTTGTAGCAGATTTTCCCAGTGCAGTGCATCATTTGATTTCCTGACTGTTGCTTCCATGGGTGTTGATTGTGGATCCAAGTAAAAAGAAATCCTTGACAACTTCAATTTTTTCTCCCTTTATCATGATGTTGCGTATTGGTCCAGTTGTATATTAGCTATATATAAAATTAAATAGCCACACACACACACACACACACACACACAAAGGGGGAAAAATAGCAAAAATTTTAA
This sequence comes from Loxodonta africana, assembly GCF_030014295.1. Classification (NCBI taxonomy): domain Eukaryota; kingdom Metazoa; phylum Chordata; class Mammalia; order Proboscidea; family Elephantidae; genus Loxodonta; species Loxodonta africana. The sequence continues at coordinate 30,975,149 of NC_087344.1, forward strand.
TTGAGCTTCTTCATGAATTTTCATTGTTTGTAATGTTTTCTTCCAGTGGATTCTGTTATTTCCCAAGTAAAATATAATATCTAGCAAAAAATATCCTTCCCTCCACATTTTTTTTTGGTGAGGTGTCACTGAGTTGGTTCTGACTCATAGCGACCTTATGTACGGCAGAACCAAACACTGCCTGGTCTTATGCCACCTTCACAATCGTTGCTATGTTTGAGCCCATTGTTGCAGCCACTGTGTCAATCCGTCTCATTGAAGGTCTTCCTCTTTTTCGATGACCCTTACTTTACCAAGCGTGATGTCCTTCTCCAGGGACTGGTCCATTCTGTTAACACGTCCAAAGTATGTGAGATGAAGTCTCACCATTCTCGCTTCTAAAGAACGTTCTGGCTGTACTTCTTCCAAGACAGAATTGTTCGTTCTTCTGACTGTTCATGGTACATTCAATATTCTTAGCCAGCATCATAATTCAAAGGCATCCAGCAAAATATCTAGCAAAAAATTGTATCTTTCCGTCCACATTTCTTTTGTTACTCCTTGTCTAATCGTATTAGCTGGTATTGCCAGTGCAATATTACATTACAGATTGTATTAGCAGACATCTTTGTTTTGCTTTTGACTCATTTGTTCTTTGATTTTTGCTTTTTTTACTCTGCAGAAGATTTTTAATTTTAAGGCAAGCGTATTCACCCTTTCAAGGATGCTCCCTGAGTGTTTTGCTTAGAGGGGCTTCTAAAAATTCAAGGCCAAGTTTTCATATAGTACTTTCGTGATTTTGATTTTCTAATGTATAAATCTTTGGTTCATCTGGAATTTATTTTGTTATAGGGAGTAAGGGTCAGAAGGAGATGGTAAGGGGGTGTAATTGGCTGATGGGGGTGGGGGATAGGGGAGTCTCTGCTCCTCGGTTAATTGTTGGGGTTTCCTTAGGGACGATCTGGCCCAGATGCCCTTCCTGACCATGTGTATCAAGGAGAGTCTTCGACTGCATCCCCCAGTTACTGTCATCTCCCGCTGTTGTACCCAGGATGTGGTGCTCCCTGATGGCCGGGTCATCCCCAAAGGTGACCACAACAGCAGGGGAAGAGGTCCTGGGCAGGGACGGGGCCCATCAGGCAGCGGAGACCTCATTCTGACTGTCCCCTCATTCCTTACAGGGAATATCTGTGTCATCAGCATCTTCGGGATTCATCACAACCCATCAGTCTGGCCTGAGCCAGAGGTGCTGCCCCATCCCTTCTCCATCCATGAGACCTGGGGAGAGGGTGCAGGGCCCTTCCTGGGGAAATCAGACACACTGTCCCTGTACTCTTCCCACATGTGTCTTTTTTGGTCGTGGGTGGCTGTGCTAAGAGACCCCACCCAGCAATGCTGTCTCTCCCTGACCCCAGGTATATAACCCATTTCGCTTCGACCCAGAAAATCCCCAGAAGAGGTCACCGCTGGCTTTTATTCCTTTTTCTGCGGGGCCCAGGTAAGGCCTGCCAACATCTAACACAGGGATGGGACGATGAGTTGCAGGGGTCTGGGAAGAAGTCAGAGCCCCCCATCCCTGAGTGGGGGAACTGAGTTATCCTCCTGGGAGAATTCTGGACAAGGTTCTAGGAAAAGGGAGCAGCTCCAAGGAGGGTCCCTAGATGCTCAGAGCCCCTTCCCCATCTGCTGGGCTGAGTTGGGGGTTAGTCTGAGCCAAGCTCAGGGCACACGAAAGCCCACGTTGGGTTCCAGGGCTCACTTACCACCTCTCTATTCCTCTAGCTAATCTGGGTGGGGGTGGGGGTCCCAGGCCAGTTTCAAGGTGCCATAGCGACCCTAATGGGCATCTTGGGCTAAGTCAGACCTGCTCCCTGCCCGTAGGAACTGCATCGGGCAGACTTTCGCCATGACGGAGATGAAGGTGGTTCTGGCGCTCACGCTGCTGCGCTTCCGTGTCCTGCCGGATGACGCTGAGCCTCGGAGGAAGCCGGAGCTGATCCTGCGTGCTGAAGATGGTTTGTGGCTGCGGATGGAGCAGCTGGGTGCGGCCTGCAGTGACACCCCCCACCCCCTTGCCCCGTAGACGCAACCCCAACTCACCTACCTTAGAGACTCCCAGGAATAAAACTCTGCTGTCACCTCTGGTGGAGTCTCCCTCAGAGCCAGCAGGGACCGTGGGGACCCGGGGGTGGGAGTGGCTTGGTTGAGACGGGGTCAGTGTCTCTGAGCCCAGGATCCTGACTGCAATTGTCCTGACCACAGGAGCCCCTCGCTTCTGCAGGTTCTGTGAGAACCTGATCATGGAATTATCCTGTGGGCGTAGGGAGCCATGGGAGGTGTTAAAGCAGGAAAGGAACCAGGGTTGAGGGTGGACTTAAGGGGCAAGATTGAGGCCCCGAGTCAGGGAGGGGAATCCATAGAGGCAGGTTCCTTCCTTTAGGCTGTAGGTGTCCACCAACATGAAGGTCCAGAACACAGGAGGAGAAGCTGCCAAGGTGTGGGCTCTACCCTTCTCCCTCTGTGTTCTGGAACTTTGTCTTGGAGGATAATTCCAGTCCCTGGAGAGGGACACCATGCTTGGTAAGGTAGAGGGTCAGGTAAAAACAGAAAGACAGTCGACAAGATGGATTGACACAGTGGATTGTGAGGGTGGTGCAGGACCAGATGTTTCGTTCTGTTGTACATAGGGTAGCTATGAGTCGGAACCAACTCAATGGCACCTAACAACAACAATGTGCCTAATAATATCTTGTTTATTAGCATATATAGAGTAATATCAAGTGCTGCGTTCCACACAACAATAAAAAAGAAACTCAAATGATACATAAATTAAAACTTCTCAAGTTAGATAAATATTAATATTTCCAGTATTTTTGGGTGTTTGCTATGTTAGTATTATATTAAATTATTACTCATGTTAGTATTATTTTAAGCATATGCTAGATTGCATCCACTTGTATACCAAACATATTTTAAAGTTAAAGTTATAAATATTATTGTTTACAAAACTTAGGACATAACTCTGTACGTAAATACTATATAGTTAAAAAGTAACTGAATTCATTGAAATGGTTGACTTATTTGAGTTTCTACACTTTTGTGACTCGTCTGGGCCTGGAGTTCCCATTGGTTGTTCACCAGGACATGCACAAGAGCATACCCTTATGTTTGTATCATGGCGAATAGCATTGCTGGCCCTCCTGGCTGGAGTTGCTGGATCAGCAGAAGTGAACGTACAAAACAGTTCCCTCAAAATAGATCAGAGACCTCTTACCTGTTAATAAAATCCAGCGTTGCTCAGTAATGGCTCCTGTCTGTCCAGTTGTATATTGGGTGAATGTCGCAAGATTCATCTGACATCCCAAGTCCTCTTCTGAATCTGGCTTGAATTTCTGGCAATTCCTGTCAATGTACCACTGCAACCATTTATTAGTTATCTTCAGCAAAATTTTACTTGTGAGTGATATTAATGATATTGTTTGATAATTTCTGCACTCTGTTGGATCATCTTTTTTTGGAATGGGCACAAATATGAATCTCTTTCAGTAGGTTGAGCAGGTAGCTGTCTTTCAAATTTCTTGGCATAGACGAGTGAGCATTTCCAGTGACGCATTCATTTGTTGAAATATCTCATTTGGTATTCCATCAATTCCTGGAGCCTTGTTTTTCGCCAGTGCCTTCTGTGCAGCTTGGACTTCCTTCAGTAACATTGGTTCTTGATCGTATGCTACCACCTGAAATGGCTGAACTTCAACCAATTCTTTTTTGTATAGTGACTGTGTATTCCTTCCATCTTCTTTTGATGCTTTCTGCGTCGTTCAACATTTTGCCCTTAGAATCCTTCAATATTGCAACTTGAGGCTTGATTTTTTTCTTCAGTTCTTTCAGCTTGAGAAATGCTAAGCGTGTTCTTCCCTTTTGGTATTCTAACTCCAGGTCTTTGCACATTTCATTATAATACTTTACTTTGTCTTCTAAAGCCATCTTTGAAATCTTCTGTTTAACCTCTTTACGTCATCATTTCTTCCATTTGCTTTAGCTACTCTAATTTTAAGAGCAGGTTTCAGGGTCTCTTCTGACATTCATTGTGGTCTTGTCTTTCCTGCCTTTTTAATGACCATTTGCTTTCTTTTGTACGATGTCCTTGATGTCATCCCACAACTAGTCTGATCTTGGGTCGTCAGTGTTCAAAGCATTAAATCTGTTCTTGAGATGGTCTCCAAATTCAGGTGCAATACACTCAAGGTTGTATTTTGGTTCTTGTGGACTTGTTTTAATTTTCTTCAACTTCAGTTTGCATATGTGCAATGATGATCTATTCTGCAGTTGGCCCCTGGCCTTGTTCTGACTGATGATATTGAGCTTGTGCACGTCTCTTTCCATAGATGTAGTTGATTTGATTCCTGTGTTTTCAATCTGGTGGGGTCCATATGTATAGTCGCCGTTTATGTTGTTGAACAGACACATTTGCAATGAATACGACCATAATTTTTGTCTCTCAAAATTCTATCATGTGATGTCCAGCATCATTTCTATCACCAAGGCCATATTTTCTAACTACAGATCCTTTTCTTTGTTTCCAACTTTGGCATTCCAATTGCCAGTAATTATCAATTCATCTTTATTGCATGATTGATCAATTTTAGACTGCAGAAGTCAGTAAAAATCTTCAATTTCTTCATCTTTGGCCTTAGTGGTTGGTGTGAAAATTTGAATAGTAGTTGTATTACCTGGTCTTTCTTGTAGACATATGGGTGTTATCCTATCACTGACAGCATTGTACTTTAGGATAGATCTTGAAATATTCTTTTTGACAATGAATGTGATGCCATTTCTCTTCAATTTGTCATTTCCGGGATAGCAGACCACATGACTGTCTCATTCAAAATGGCCAATACCAGTCCATTTCAGCTCACTAATGCCTAGGATATCAATCTTCATGCATTCCATTTCAGTTTTGAGAACTTCCAATTTTCCCAGATTTGTACATTCTATGTTCCAGTTATTAAGGGATGTTTACAGCTGTTATTTCTCATTTTGAGTCGTGCCACATCAGCAAATGAAGATTCTGAAAGCTTTACTCCATTGGCATCTTTAAGGTGGACTTTACTTTGAGGAGGCAGCTTTTCCCCAGTCATATTTTGAGTGCTTTTCAACTTAAGGGGCTCATCTTCTGGCACTATATCAGGCAATGTTTCGCTGTTAGTCATAAGGTTTTCTTTTAAATTTGTATTGTGCTTTAAGTGCAAGTTTACAAATCAAGTAGTCTCTCATACAAAAATTTATATACACCTTGCTATATACTCCTAATTGCTCTCCCCCAATGAGACAGCCCACTCCTTCCCTCCGTTCTCTCTTTTCATGTCCATTCCATCAGCTTCTGACTGCCTCTGCCCACTCATCTCCCCTCCAGGTAGGAGATGCCAACATAGTCTCCTGTGTCTACTTGGTCCAAGAAGCTCAATCTTCACCAGCATCATTTTCTATCCTATTGTCCAGTCCAATCCCTGTCTGAAGAGTTGGCTTTGGGAATGGTTCCTGTCTTGGGCTAACAGAAGGTCTGGGGGCCATGACCACCAGGGTCCTTCTGGTCTCAGTCAGACTGTTAAGTCTCGTCTTTTTTTGAGAAATTGGGGTCTGCATCTCACCGTTCTCCTGCTGCTTCAGGGGTTCTCTGTTGTGTTCCCTGTCAGGGTAGTCATCAGTTGTAGCTGGGCACCATCTACTTCTTCTGGTCTCAGCCTGATGTAGTCTCTGGTTTATGTGGCCCTTTCTGTCTCTTGGGCTCATAATTACCTTGTGTCTTTGGTGTTCTTCCTTCTCCCTTGCTCCAGGTGGGCTGGGACCAATTGATACATCTTAGATGGCCGCTTGCTAGTGTTTAATATCCCAGACACTACTCTCCAAAGTGGGATGCAGAATGTTTTCTAAGTGGGATGCAGAATGCTTTCTTCATAAGCTTTTAAGATCCCAGACACTACTCACCAAAGTAGAATGTAGAACATTTTCTTTATAAACTCTGTTATGCCAATTGAGCTAGACGTTCCCCGAGACCATGGTCCCCATAGCCCTCAGCCCAGCAATTCGGTTTCTCAGGGAGTTTGGATATGTCTATGGAGCTTTGATGACCTTACCTTGGACAAGTTGTGCTGGCTTCCCCAGTATTGTGTACTGTCTTACCCTTCACCAAAAAACCACTTATCTATTGTCTATTTTATTATTTATTTATTTTATTGTCTATTTAGTATTTTTCCATCCCCACACCCTTCCCTCCCTTGTAACAATCAAAGATTGTTTCTTTTTTTTTTTTAATTGTGCTTTAAGTGAAAGTTTACAAAACAAGTCCATCTCTCACACAAAAACCCATATACACCTTGCTACACACTCCCAATTACTCTCCCCCTAATGAGACAGTCTGCTCTCTCCCTCCACTCTCTCTTTTCGTGTCCTTTTCACCAGCTTCTAACCCCCTCCACCCTCTCATCTCCCGTCCAGGCAGGAGATGCCAACATAGTCTCAAGTGTCCACCTGATCCAAGAAGCTCACTCCTCACCAGCATCCCTCTCCAACCCATTGTCCAGTCCAATCCATGTCTGAAGAGTTGGCCTTGGGAATGGGTTCCTGTCCTGGGCAACAGAAGGTCTGGGGGCCATGAGCACCGGGGTCCTTCCAGTCTCAGTCAGACCATTAAGTCTGGTCTTATGAGAATTTGGAGTCTGCATCCCACTGCTCTCCTGCTCCCTCAGGGGTTCTCTGTTGTGTTCCCTGTCAGGGGAACATCGGTTGTAGCCGGGCACCATCTAGTTCTTCTGGTCTCAGGATGATGTAGTCACTGGTTCATGTGGCCCTTTCTGTCTCTTGGGCTCGTAATCGCTTGTGTCCTTGGTGTTCTTCATTCTCCTTTGATCCAGGTGGGTTGAGACCAATTGATGCATCTTAGATGGCTGCTTGCTAACGTTTAAGACCCCAGACACCACAAATCTATTCTTGATATGGTTTCTAAACTCAGGTAGGATACACTCAAGGTCGTACTTTGGCTCTTGTGGACTTGTTCTAATTCTCTTCAACTTCATCTTTAACTTGCATATGAGCAACTGATGGTCATTTCCACAGTTGGGCCCTGGCCTTCTTCTGACTGATGATATTGAACTTTTCCATTGTTTCTTTCCTAGATGTAGTCAGTTTGATTCCTGTGTATTCCATCTGGCTAGGTTCATGTGTATAGTCACTGTTTATGTTGTTGAAAACGGGTATTTGCAGTGAAGAATCATTGGTCTTGAAAAATTCTATCATGCGATCTCCGGCATCATTTCTATCACCAAAACCATACTTTCTAACTACTGACCCTTCTTCTTTGTGTCCAACTTTTGCATTCCTATCACTAGTAATTATAACTGCAACCTGATCACATATATGATCAATTTCAGACTTCAGAAGTTGGTAAAAACTTAATTTCTTCATCTTTGACCTTAGTGGTTGGTGTGTAAACTTGAATAATAATTGTATTAACTGACCTTCCTTGTAGGCATATGAATATTATCCTACCACTGACAGCATTGTACTTCAGGATAGATCTTGAAATATTATTTTTGACAATGAATGCAATGCCATTTCTCTTCAATTTTTCATTCCCAGGATAGTAGACCATCGGATTTTCAGATTTGGAATGGCCAATAGCAGTCCATTTCAGTTCACTAATGCCTAGTATATGCGTTTCATTTTTGATGATTCCAATTTTCCTAGATTCATGCTTTGTATCCATGTTCCGATTATTAATGGATGTTTGCAGCTATTTCTTCTCATTTTGTGTTGTGCCACATCATCAAATGAAGTTCCCAAAAGATTGACTCCATCCGCGCCTAATGGCAAAGGTCAACACTACTTTGACAAGGCAGCTCTTCCCGCTATTTTTTAAATTAATTTTTATTGTGCATTAAGTAAAAGTTTACGAATCAGGTCAGTCTCTCATACAAAAATTTATATACACCTTAGTATGTACTCCTAGTTGCTCTAGCCCTAATGAGACAGCACATTCCTTCTCTCCACCCTCTATTTTCGTGGCCATTCAGCCAGCTTCTGAACCTCTCTGCCTTCTCATCTCCCCTGCAGACAGGAGATGCCCATGTAGTCTCATGTGTCTACTTGATCCAAGAAGCTCACTCCTCACCAGTATCATTTTCTATCCTATAATCCAGTCCAATCCCTGTCTGAAGAGTTGGCTTTGGGAATGGTTCCTGTCTTGGGCTAACAGAAGGTCTGGGGGCCATGACCTCCAGGGTCCTTCTAGTCTCAGTTAGACCATTAAGTCTGGTCTTTTTATGAGAATTTGGGGTCTGCATCCCACTGCTCTCCTGCTCCCTCAGGGGTTCTCTGTTGTGTTCCCTGTCAGGGCAGTCATCGGTTATAGCCAGGCACCATCTAGTTCTTCTGGTGTCAGACTGATGTAGTCTGTAGTTAATGTGGCCCTTTTTGTCTCTTGGGCTCATAATTACCTTGTGTCTTTGGTGTTCTTTATTCTCCTTTGCTCCAGGTGGGTTGAGACCAATTGATGCATCTTAGATGGCCATTTGCTAGCATTTAAGACCCCAGACGCCACTCTCCAAAGTGGGATGCAGAATGTTTTCTTAATAGATTTAATTATGCCAATTGACCTAGAAGTCCCCTGAAACCATGATCCCCAAACCCCTGCCCCTGCTACGCTGGCCTTTGAAGTGTTCAGTTTATTCAGGAAACTTTTTTGATTTCTTTCCACTATTTAAAAAAATTTTTTATTGTGCTTTAAGTGAAAGTTTATAAACCACGTCAGTCTCTCATACAAAAATTTATATAGTTGTTCTCCCTCTAATGAGACAGGACATTGCTTCCCTCCACTCTCTACTTTTGTGTCCATTCAGCCAGCCTCTGCCCCCTTCTGCCCTCTCATCTCTTCTCCAGATGGAAGCTGCCCACACGGTCTCAATTGTCTCCTTGATCCGAGGAGCTCACTCTTCACCAGTATCATTTTCTATCCCATAGTCCAGTCCAACCCCTGTCTGAAGAGTTGGCTTTGGGAAAGGTTTCTGACTTGGGCTAACAGGTCTGGAGACCATGACCTCTGGGGTCCTTCTAGTCTCAGTTGGACCATTAAGTCTGGTCTTTTTACAAGAATTTGTCTTCCCACTATTTTTTTTTTTTTACACTTGTCGAAGTACTTTTTTTTTTTATTAACTTTTATTAAGCTTCAAGTGAACATTTACAAATCCAATCAGTCTGTCACATATAAGTTTACATACATCTTACTCCGTACTCCCACTTGCTCTCCCCCTATTGAGTCAGCCCTTTCAGTCTCTCCTTTCATGACAATTTTGCCAGCTTCCCTCTCTCTCTATCCTCCCATCCACTCTCCAGACGGGAGATGCCAACACAGTCTCAAGTGTCCACCTGATACAAATAGCTCACCCTTCATCAGCATCTCTCTCCCACCCGCTGACCAGTCCCTTTCATGTCTGATGAGTTGTCTTCGGGGATGGTTCCTGTCCTGTGCCAACAGAAGGTCTGGGGACCATGGCCGCCGGGATTCCTCTAGTCTCAGTCAGACCATTAAGTCTGGTCTTTTTATGAGAATTTGGGGTCTGCATCCCACTGATCTCCCGCTCCCTCAGGAGTTGTCTGTTGTGCTCCCTGTCAGGGCAGTCATTGATTGTGGCCAGGCACCAACTAGTTCTTCTGGTCTCAGGATGATGTAGGTCTCTGGTTCATGTGGCCCTTTCTGTCTCTTGGGCTCTTAGTTGTCGTGTGACCTTGGTGTTCTTCATTTTCCTTTGCTTCAGGTGGGTTGAGACCAATTGATGCATCTTAGATGGCCACTTGTTAGCATTTAAGACCCCAGACGCCACATTTCAAAGTGGGATGCAGAATGTCTTCATAATAGAATTATTTTGCCAATTGACTTAGAAGTCCCCTCAAACCATGTTCCCCAGACCCCCGCCCCTGCTCCGCTGACCTTTGAAGCATTCATTTTATCCCGGAAACTTCTTTGCTTTTGGTCCAGTCCAATTGAGCTGACCTTGCATGTATTGAGTGTTGTCTTTCCCTTCACCCAAAGCAGTTCTTATCTACTGATTAATCAATAAAAAACCCTCTCCCTCCCTCCCTCCCTCCCCCCTTCGTAACCACAAAAGTATGTGTTCTTCTCAGTTTTTACTATTTCTCAAGATCTTATAATAGTGGTCTTATACAATATTTGTCCTTCTGCCTCTGACTAATTTCGCTCAGCATAATGCCTTCCAGGTTCCTCCATGTTATGAAATGTTTCACAGATTCGTCACTGTTCTTTATCGATGCGTAGTATTCCATTGTGTGAATATACCACAATTTATTTACCCATTCATCCGTTGATGGACACCTTGGTTGCTTCCATCTTTTTGCTATTGTAAACAGAGCTGCAATAAACATGGGTGTACATATATCTGTTTGTGTGAAGGCTCTTGTATCTCTAGGGTATATTCCGAGGAGTGGGATTTCTGGGTTGTATGGTAGTTCTATTTCTAACTGTTTAAGATAATGCCAGATAGATTTCCACAGTGGTTGTACCGTTTTACATTCCCACCAGCAGTGTATAAGAGTTCCAATCTCTCCGCAGCCTCTCCAACATTTATTCTTTTGTGTTTTTTGAATTAATGCCAGCCTTGTTGGTGTGAGATGGAATCTCATCGTAGTTTTAATTTGCATTTCTCTAATGGCTAATGATCGAGAGCATTTTCTCATGTATCTGTTGGCTGCCTGAATATCTTCTTTAGTGAAATGTGTGTTCATATCCTTTGCCCACTTCTTGATTGGGTTGTTTGTCTTTTTGTGGTTGAGTTTTGACAGAATCATGTAGATTTTAGAGATCAGGCGCTGGTCTGAGATGTCATAGCTGAAAATTCTTTCCCAGTCTGTAGGTGGTCTTTTTACTCTTTTGGTGAAGTCTTTAGATGAGCATAGGCGTTTGATTTTTAAGAGCTCCCAGTTATCTGGTTTCTCTTCATCATTTTTGGTAATGTTTTGTATTCTGTTTATGCCTTGTATTAGGGCTCCTAGGGTTGTCCCAATTTTTTCTTCCATGATCTTTATCGTTTTAGTCTTTATGTTTAGGTCTTTGATCCACTTGGAGTTAGTTTTTGTGCATGGTGTGAGGTATGGGTCCTGTTTCATTCTTTTGCAAGTGGATATCCAGTTATGCCAGCACCATTTGTTAAAAAGACTATCTTTTCCCCAATTAACTGACACTGGTCCTTTGTCAAATATCGGCTGCTGATACATGGATGGATTGATATCTGGGTTCTCAATTCTGTTCCATTGGTCTATGTGCCTGTTGTTGTACCAGTACCAGGCTGTTTTGACTACTGTGGCTGTATAATAGGTTCTGAAATCAGGTAGAGTGAGGCCTCCCACTTTCTTCTTCTTTTTCAGTAATGCTTTGCTTATCCGGGGCTTCTTTCCCTTCCATATGAAATTGGTGATTTGTTTCTCTATCCCCTTAAAATATGACATTGGAATTTGGATCGGAAGTGCGTTATATGTATAGATGGCTTTTGGTGGAATAGACATTTTTACTATGTTAAGTCCTCCTATCCATGAGCAAGGTATGTTGTTCCACTTAAGTATGTCCTTTTGAATTTCTTGTAGTAGAGCTTTGTAGTTTTCTTTGTATAGGTCTTTTACATCCTTGGTAAGATTTATTCCTAAGTATTTTATCTTCTTGGGGGCTACTGTGAATGGTATTGATTTGGTTATTTCCTCTTTGGTGTTCCTTTTGTTGATGTAGAGGAATCCAAGTGATTTTTGTATGTTTATTTTATAACCTGAGACTCTGCCAAACTCTTCTATTAGTTTCAGTAGTTTTCTGGAGGATTCCTTAGGGTTTTCTGCGTATAAGATCATGTCATCTGCAAATAGTGATAACTTTACCTCCTCCTTGCCAATCCGGATACCCTTTATTTCTTTGTCTAGCCTAATTGCCCTGGCTAGGACTTCAAGTACGATGTTGAATAAGAGCGGTGATAAAGGGCATCCTTGTCTGGTTCCCGTTCTCAAGGGAAGTGCTTTCAGGTTCTGTCCATTTAGAGTGATATTGGCTGTTGGCTTTGCATAGATGCCCTTTATTATGTTGAGGAATTTTCCTTCAATTCCTATTTTGGTAAGAGTTTTTATCATGAATGGGTGTTGGACTTTGTCAAATGCCTTTTCTGCATCAATTGATAAGATCATGTGGTTTTTATCTTTTGTTTTATTTATGTGATGGATTACATTAATGGTTTTTCTGATATTAAACCAGCCTTGCATACCTGGTATAAATCCCACTTGATCATGGTGAATTATTTTTTTTGATGTGTTGTTGGATTCTATTGGCTAGAATTTTGTTGAGGATTTTTGCATCTATGTTCATGAGGGATATAGGTCTATAATTTTCTTTTTTTGTAATGTCTTTACCTGGTTTTGGTATTAGGGAGATAGTGGCTTCATAGAATGAGTTGGGTAGTATTCCGTCATTTTCTATGCTTTGAAATACCTTCAGTAGTAGTGGTGTTAACTCTTCTCTGAAAGTTTGGTAGAACTCTGCAGTGAAGCAGTTTGGGCCAGGGCTTTTTTTTGTTGGGAGTTTTTTGATTACCGTTTCAATCTCTTTTTTTGTTATGGGTCTATTTAGTTGTTCTACTTCTGAATGTGTTAGTTTAGGTAGGTAGTGTTTTTCCAAGAATTCATCCATTTCTTCTAGGTTTTCAAATTTGTTAGAGTACAATTTTTCGTAGTAATCTGAAATGATTCTTTTAATTTCATTTGGTTCTGTTGTGATGTGGTCCTTCTCGTTTCTTATTTGGGTTATTTGTTTCCTTTCCTGTATTTCTTTAGTCAGTCTAGCCAATGGTTTATCAATTTTGTTAATTTTTTCAAAGAACCAGCTTTTGGCTTTGTTAATTCTTTCAATTGTTTTTCTGTTCTCTAATTCATTTAGTTCAGCTCTAATTCTTATTATTTGTTTTCTTCTGGTGCCTGATGGGTTCTTTTGTTGCTCACTTTCCGTTTGTTCAAGTTGTAGGGACAGTTCTCTGATTTTGGCTCTTTCTTCTTTTCGTATGTGTGCATTTATCGCTATAAATTGGCCTCTGAGCACTGCTTTTGCTGTGTCCCAGAGGTTTTGATAGGAAGTATTTTCATTCTCGTTGCATTCTATGAATTTCCTTATTCCTTCCTTGATGTCTTCTATAACCCAGTCTTTTTTCAGGAGGGTATTGTTCATTTTCCAAGTATTTGATTTCTTTTCCCTAATTTTTCTGTTATTGATTTCTGGTTTTATTGCCTTGTGGTCTGAGAAGATGCTTTGTGATATTTCGATGTTTTGGACTCTGCAAAGGTTTGTTTTATGACCTAATATGTGGTCTATTCTAGAGAATGTTCTATGTGCGCTAGAAAAAAAAGTATACTTTGCAGCAGTTGGGTGGAGAGTTCTGTATAAGTCAATGAGGTCAAGTTGGTTGATTGTTGTAAGTAGGTCTTCCGTGTCTCTATTGAGCTTCTTACTGGATGTCCTGTCCTCCGAAAGTGGTGTGTTGAAGTCTCCTACTATAATTGTGGAGGTGTCTATCTCACTTTTCAATTCTGTTAAAATTTGATTTATGTATCTTGCAGCCCTGTCTTTGGGTGCATAAATATTTAATATGGATATGTCTTCCTGATCAATTGTCCCTTTTATCATTATATAGTGTCCTTCTTTATCCTTTGTGGTGGATTTAAGCCTAAAGTCTATTTTGTCAGAAATTAATATTGCTACTCCTCTTCTTTTTTGCTTATTGTTTGCTTGATATATTTTTTTCCATCCTTTGAGTTTTAGTTTGTTTGTGTCTCTAAGTCTAAGGTGTGTCTCTTGTATGCAGCATATAGATGGATTGTGTTTCTTTATCCAGTCCGTGACTCTCTGTCTCTTTATTGGTGCATTTAGTCCATTTACATTCAGCGTAATTATAGATAAATAAGTTTTTAGTGCTGTCATTTTGATGCCTTTTCATGTGTGTTGTTGGCAATTTCGTTTTTCCATATACTTTTTTGTGCTGAGATGTTTTTCTTAGTAAATTGTGGGATCCTCATTTTCATAGTGTTTGACTTTATGTTAGTTGAGTCGTTACGTTTTTCTTGGCTTTTATCTTGAGTTATGGAGTTGTTATACCTTTTTGTGGTTACCTTATTATTTACCCCTATTTTTCTAAGTAAAAACCTAACTCTTATCGTTCTATATCGCCTTGTATCACTCTCCATCTGGCCATTCAATGCCTCCTGTATTTAGTCCCTCTTTTTGATTATTGTGATCTTTTACCTATTGACTTCCATGATTCCCTGTTATGTGTATTATTATTTTTTAATTAATCTTAATTTGTTTGTTTTTGTGATTTCCCTATTTGAGTTGATATCAGGACGTTCTGTTTTGTGACCTTGTATTGTGCTGGTATCTGATATTATTGGTTTTCTGACCAAACAATATCCTTTAGTATTTCTTGTAGCTTTGGTTTGGTTTTTGCAAATTCTCTAAACTTGTGTTTATCTGTAAATATCTTAATTTCGCCTTCATATTTCAGAGAGAGTTTTGCTGGATATATGATCCTTGGCTGGTAGTTTTTCTCCTTCAGTGCTCTGTATATGTTGTCCCATTCCCTTCTTGCCTGCATGGTTTCTGCTGAGTAGTCTGAACTTATTCTTATTGATTCTCCCTTGAAGGAAACCTTTCTTTTCTCCCTGGCTGCTTTTAAAATTTTCTGTTTATCTTTGGTTTTGGTGAGTTTGATGATAATATGTCTTGGTGTTTTTCTTTTTGGATCAGTCTTAAATGGGGTTCGATGAGCATCTTGGATAGATATCCTTTCGTCTTTCATGATGTCAGGGAAGTTTTGTGTCAGGAGTTCTTCAACTATTTTCTCTGTGTTTTCTGTCCCCTCTCCCTGTTCTGGGACTCCAATCACCCGCAAGTTGTCCTTCTTGATAGAGTCCCACATGATTCTTAGGGTTTCTTCTTTTTTTTAAATTCTTTTATCTGATTTTTTTCCAGCTATGTTGGTGTTGATTCCCTGGTCCTCCAGATGTCCCAGTCTGCATTCTAATTGCTCGAGTCTGCTCCTCTGACTTCCTATTGCGTTGTCTAATTCTGTAATTTTATTGTTAATCTTTTGGATTTCTACATGCTGTCTCTCTATGGATTCTTGCAACTTATTAATTTTTCCAGTATGTTCTTGAATAATCTTTTTGAGTTCTTCAACAGTTTTATCAGTGTGTTCCTTGGCTTTTTCTGCAGATATCCTAATTTCATTTGTGATATCATTAAGCATTCTGTAAATTAGTTTTTTATATTCTGTATCTGATAATTCCAAAATTGTATCTTCATTTGGGAAAGATTTTGATTCTTTTGTTTGGGGGGTTGGAGAAGCTGTCATGGTCTGCTTCTTTAAGTGGTTTGATATGGATTGTTGTCTCCGAGCCATCACTGGGAAACTAGTTTTTCCAGAAAATCCGCTGACTGGTACGCTGGCTCCAGGCTCTGAAAACAATCACTGCCTCCCCATATGTGTTGATTCTCTGTCTCTAAATCTGTGTTTGTTGTTCAGGGTTCATAGATTGTTATGTATGTGATCGATTCACTTGTTTTTCCGAGTCTTTGTTGCAAGAGGGATCCGCGGTAGCGTCCACCTAGTCCGCCATCTTGGCCCCGCCCCCACTATTTTTTAATAAGAGAATTATTTTATCTCTTTTTAAGTCCAAGGGTAAATGTAAATTCCGAGTTATGGGAAGATGTAAATAATTTGGTCAACAGTTTTGCTCTTAGATTCCTCAGCAAAGTTTAGTGGTTGGGTACTGGTAGTATCCAACTTCCTTCTAACTTATAAATTCTTCTCTAGGGACTCTTGTTGATAATAAAAAGATCCAGTGTTTAAAAGCTAAATTAGTCAGCTTAGTAATGGGAATTGTTTCTTAGTCCATTCTGTAACTCTGGAATTAAACCAGTAAACAGTTTGGCTAAATGATAAACAGTTTTCCTTTTCCTCTTGTTTGCAGTTTTAAAGTATTGCCCAATTAATTTTTCTTGGAAAAAATATCTGAGGGATGGCATTTAAAAAACTTAACCACTGCTTTTGTTTGCTCTACTAATTCAGTACCTGAAGCTTTGGGTTTAATCATTAATGAATTTCCAGGGTTTTTAAAAATGTGCTTCTTCAGCCTATTGTTGGGTTTTTCTAGGTCCTACAAAAAAAAGAAAAAAATTTTTTTTTTTTACTAACATATTAATCAATTAAAAGAAATCTTGATAAACCAGCTTTCCAAGTTTTTATATAGGTTCCATATTTACAGGTGTTATAACTGTTCCTGTCATTATTCACTGTTTCCCCCTTTTCATTGTGATTGCAAGTGGGAGCATTGCAGTCTTGAATGAGGGTGGTGCCTTAAAGGATGATTGGGAATCTTTTGACAATTTTAGGGGCTTTGCTTTTGACCAGGGAGTAAGAGTGATTGTAGGGTTTTTTTTTCTTTTCCTAACATGCAGTTTTCTCCACTTCTTAACACGGAAGTTAGATTTAGGGTAAATCCTGAACTCATTGTTATTGCCAGGGTTTCTTTGAAATCGGAACTCCTAGCATGGCTGGGTTTGTAGCTGCTTCGCAGCTGTAAGCCCTTAATTTACTTGTCTTAGTTTTTTGGAAGTCTATGGTTTGAGCTAGTTGATGAGTCAAACCTGTTAGTTTGACAGCAAGAGCAATTTTTCAGTCAAGCAAATGCCTTTTTACTCAGGCTGAACGTTCAGAATTCAGAATGTTTTTAGTTTTGAGTAGAGACAGGTACCAAAAACAAAACCCGTGGCTGTCATGTCGATTCCGAGACAGGTAGAGAGAGAGAGAGAGAGAGAAAAAAAAAAAAAAAAGAAAAATGACCAGCAAAGTAGCAGAGGAAATTTACTAGCTCTGAAACTTTTTTTTGTTTGTTTTAGAGCTTGCTTTTTTTCTAATCCACCATGCAGAAAATTAATCTTACTGATCTCAAAATTTTCCCAGACCCAGTCACTGGTTTGAGTCCTTATCTCTGGCAAGTACATGCCATTTCCCAAGAAACCAAACTAAATTTGCCACATAATTTCCAAGCATGTATGCAGCCAGAGTTCCAGAAGGTGGTGCCCTCTGCTCCTTAAAGGTGGCATTCTCCATCCCTTACCGGACTTCAGCATGTGCAATTCAGAATTCAGAAATGAGCAGGTATGACCTAGGTGGCATGTAAACTTCAGCCTTGAGCAATATCAAAGACAAATCACCCATACAGAGAATTTTTTTCAGTTTTTCTCAAATTGCAAAGAAATACTCTTTGAAAATATATTTACCTCTGTACTCCCTGAGATACTCAAGTTTAGACAACACGAACAAGTGAAAGCATACCAAGATGTCTGTGAAAATCCAGATAGAAACATACAAACAAGAAGCTTAATAAAAAATTCTGGAGAACTGCACCATAAATCACAGGGTTCAAATCCAAGACTGTTTACCTTTGCAGTGTACCCGGGTTCCGTGGAACGGTAGGGCACCAGGGGTACTGTCACTGACACTTGCTCAGATCCCCAACCCCTCAAGGGTCCTGCTGAAAGAAGATGGCTTTAGATCCTAGCTGACTATGCCAATTGTATTAGGGGGAAAAAAGACCTCAGACTTAAATTTAATCAAAAGAGATTTTTATTAAGCTGAGACAGGGGGACCATCAGCATGTACCTAGTACATAGGCTGGTGGAATCCAATTAATCGCCTTCATGGTGTCTAATATAGAGGACAAAGCAAGTCATCGTGAGGTCATGATTAGTAGCAGGTCAATTCATCACTGTGATAAATGGGACTACAGAAGCAGGGAAAGGACCATGGCTAGGGTGCATAAATAATTACAGGTTAAAAATTGTTATAGGATTTGTTCTGAGGTTTTTGGTTACCTGGCTATTTGATGAGTGGGGTCAACTCATGATCATGCAATCCCGATTCATAGCCACAAGATAGATAATACCAGGACTCCAACCTTTAACTTAAATCGGATAACATGTGTCTTGGAGCATTTCCTTCTTTGTTTGACTTAGGTACACTTACTTATTAACCAACAGGAGAAACCTGTTGTGCCAGTTTTTCTATCACGTAACTAGGGCAAAGGCAAATTGGATCTTATCCTAGCTTTCTTTGCTATGGCCAAACACCTATAAACCTTTTTGGGAGTCTCCAATCTCCAGATAACACACACATATATGTAACTCGCATATCCCATTTGAATACATGAGTAGGCAGAGGAGGGGGCACCACAGATAATCAGTGCTTAGGGCCCTCACATGCCTTAATCTAGCCTGAAGAGGGGGACTCCTGAAGGTAGGAAGCTAGGAGTCACTCCCTGGGGCAACTGGGAGGGGCAGAAACAGGGTGTCTGTTTAACATATTCTAAGCTCATGAAATATGCAACTCAGGTCTGTTTCTCTTTGCCTTCAGATTTACTATTGAAAATATTTTTCTTATTCCAAAAGCGATACTAATTCAAAGAATAAGGTACAACTAAGCAAAAGTAAGAAATAAATATCTCCCACAATCCCCACATATAAAAATGATCTCTGTTAATATTTTCTTGTATATCCTTCTAGTTTATATGCGTGTAATCTTTTATACATAAAAATTTTTATTTTTAATGCATTTTATCATTACATTTACATAAGTTTTCTGTTTAAAATGCTATTTTACCATATATATATTTTTCTTATTCTGGGTTTTCACAAAATAGCATATTTATAAATATTAAATATATTACCAATATATTTATTTATAATTTGCAATATAGTATATGAACATCTAACTTTGACATTAAATAATCTTATGAAATGTGATCTGGGGATCTTTTAAATCACTAAATGTTAAGTATTCAAGTCATTGTTTTTTATTTTTTTATTGTGCTTTAAGTGAAAGTTTACAATTCAAGTCAGTTTCTCATACAAAAACTTATACGCACGTTGTTATGTGATCCTAGTTGATCTACCTGTAATGTGACAGCACGCTCCTCCTCCTCTACACCCTGTATTTCCCGTGTCCATTCAACTTGCTCCTGTCCCCCTCTAACTTCTCATCTCGCTTCTGGACAGGAGCTGCGCATGTAGTCTCGTGTGTCTATCAAGACACTATTTTTCTAAAATAGCATTATGTTGGACGATAATTTGAAAGTTAGTTTTGCCTCACCTTGCAAGGATTCTCTTAACGCATGTTAATGGCTTGAGATGTCACCACCAATTATAAATTGAGTTAGTTTAAAAAGAATAACTTTTGCCAAAGCAATTCCATTCATAGTAAGATGTGGATGTGGTTCAAAGTCTATCATATAACATGTACAGCCTCCTTGTTGTTCTTGTTAGGTGCCGTTGAACTGACTCATAGTGACCCTGCATACAACAAAATGAAACACTGCCTGGTTCTGCACCATCCTCACAGGCCTGCTGACCTGTTATATTAATGAATTAAAATTGTCCTCTGTGTGTTGGTCCCAAGTTGTTTACTTCTTTATAGCAAGCTGAGGCCCGTTAGCCTCTCCCCACCAAAAAAAAAAAAAAAACCGTTGGTGCCAAACACAAATATGTACATATCCCATGTTTTAAAAATAGTCCAAATAAGCAGATTCTTAGCCACTTAGAGCTGGACTGCTCTATAAAAAAAAATAGACAGCCCAAAACTTTGTCTAACATCTGCTAGCCCTGGATAAAATACAACTGAATAGTTATAAAGACCCTAGATGTTGCTGCTTTTGGAGCTCTCTGACCTTGTTTCTGACTTTCCTGCTGAGATGGCAGCCTCTAAGATGGGTCCCTGAGATCCCACCTCCTGATGTTCATGTCCTTGTGTAAAACCCTCCCCTTGAGTGTAGGCTGGACCTAGTGACTAATTCCTATTGAATAGAAAATGGGAAAAAGTAACGGAATGTCACTTCCATAACTGGGTTACAAACAGACCCTGAGTTCCATCTTGCCTGCTTTCTCTTGCTCACTCTCTTGCTTGTTTTCTTTTATTGTTTTTTAAATAATATTTTGCTGTGTTTTCAGTGAACAGTTACACAGCAAGTTAGGCTTGCATTTGACAATTTCTACACAAATCGTTCAGTGACATTAGTTACATTTTTCACAATGCGTCAACATTCCCTTTAATTGCGTTCTGCTTGTTCTATTTCCAGTACTCTAGTTTCCCTGCCCCCTTATCTTCTCCTGTTTGCTTTAGAGTAATTATTGACATTTTGGTCTCATTTAGATAATTTTTTAATGGAGCACTGTATTCATGAGTAATATCCTTTATTTTGCGTGCCAATATAATTTCGCTAAAATGTGACCTCTGGGGATAGTTTCTCTGGCTTGCTTTTTTGATATTACGGAAGCTGTTTGTCATGTTGCGAGCTGCCCCATGGAGAGGCCCACGTGGCAAGAAATTGAGGGTGGACTCCAGCCAACAGCCAGTGAGGAGCTGAGCCCAACATCCCGGGAGGAAGTGAATCCTGCCAATAACCACATGACTGAGCTTGGAAGTGGATCCTTCCCCATCCCAGCCTTATGATGCCTGTGACCCTTTCCAACATTTTATAGCAGCCTGTGAGAGTCAGGGGACCCAGCTGAACTGTGCTCAGACTCCTGACCACGGAGATTGTGAGATAATACCTGGCTGTTCCTTTAAGCCTGTAAGTTTTTTTTTTCCTTAGTTTTGGTGAAAATACACATAACAAAACATTGACCATCTCAGTAATTTCTACATGTACAATTCAGTGACACTGATAGATTTTTCAAGCTATACAATCAATCTTGTTATCCTTTTCCAAATCATTCCACCACCATTAATGTAAACTCAATGCCATAAGCAAAAATTCCTGCTTTTGCCTTCCCTCACACCCCCAGTAACCACTCATAATCTTTGGTTTCTACACATTTGCTTATTTCATATAAGTGAGATCACATAATATTTGTCCTTTTGTGACTGACTTAGGAGCCCTGGTGGCACAGTGGTTAAAGCACTTGTCTGCTAATCAAAAGATCGACAGTTCAAACCCACCAGCTGCTCCTCGGGAGAAAGATGTGGCAGTCTGATTCTGTAAAGACACACAGTCTTGGAAACAGTTTAGCTCTGTCTTATAGGGTCGCTATGAGTCAGAATTGATCGAAGGGCAGCATGATGTTTTCAAGGTTCATCCATGTTGTGGCATGCGTCAGGACTTCATTTCTCTTTATGGCTGAGTAATATTCCATTGTATAGATGGACCACATTTTGTTTATCCATTCCTCTGCTGGATGTTTTGGTCGTTTCCACATTTTCTATCGTGAAAAGTGCCGCAATGAATATTTGTGTACAGGTTTCTGTTGGTGTTCCTGCCTTTACTTCTCCTGTGTAAGATTTGAATTGCTGGGTCATAGAAGCCACTGAGTTTGGGTGTAATTGTTACTCAGCAATAGGTAACTAGTGCACCTGGGGGATTCAAAGCCACCAGAAGAGAACTTGCAAAAAGCCCCAGCACCTCATCTTCTCCCATCAGTGTATCCTTTACACCTGGCACCACCATAGACCTTCTTCTTGCTTCTGTAAAGCCAGGCTGGGCCAGCCTCCCAAGTGCTCAAGAACACACTCTAGCCACTCCCTCCTCTCTCTCAGGAAGCCAGTGTTCACACTCCATGGGGTCTTCCGCACTGGAAGACAGATAACTCTGACATTTCTTCAATCCTGAAAGTCCTTCCCTGACCCCACCTTCCTACCAGCCGACACCTCAATCATTCACTCTACCAGGCAGCAAATTCCTCTACTGAGCAATCAGCCTTTGAGATTCCTCCAAAGGCTGTGATGGTGGATGAAAAGAGAGAGGGATGAGGGAGGCGGGGGGCCCGTAGGCACCCCAGCCCTGCTGTACCTGTGCATGTAATGCTTAGAACACACCTGGGCCTGTCCCTGCCACGTTGAGATCTTGTCCTAGACTGGAGTGTGTTTGTGCCCTGTGTTGGAGACTTCTGGGACAGCAGACTCTAAGGCTTCTGGTCTGGGTTCTGTGTGTGTGTGTGCATGTGTGCGCATGTGTGTGTGTGTACAGGAATGTGTGTACGTGAATATGTGTGTCTGCAGGTGCGTGTGTATGTGAGCGTGTGCATGTGTGTATGTGAATGTGTGCATACGGGTGCAGGAGTGTGTGTGGTGTGTGCGTGTGTGACTGTGGGTGTGCGCTCATCACAACAGAAACTATTGGAGTCCTCTCTTGTCCCCAGACCTCACCATGCAGTGCTGGAAAAACATTCTGGAGAAATAATGCCTTTGGAAGAAGCCCAGACCAATGACTGGAGGCTATCTGTGGGTCAATACCCCAGTTCCCTCCCTCAGGTGGGATGACTCTCAGGTGTTTGCTCTGCTGCCTCCCTGTAGTCCCCAGTGGGACTGAGCCTGGGTATTTACTGTGGGAACTTTTTTTTATTGTCTTTAGGTGAAAGTTTACAGAACAATTTAGTTTCTCATTAAACAGTTAATACACAAATTGTTTTGTAACATCGGTTGCCAACTCTATGACGTGTCAACACTCTCCCCTTCTCGGCCTTGGGTTCCCCATTACCATTCATCTAGTTTTCCTATCTATTTCTGCCTTCAGGTCTTTGCTTTTGGGCTGGTGTGCTCATTTAGTCTTTTATACATGGTTGAGCTACCTGTGTTATTATTCATTTTATAGGCCTGTCTAAACTTTGACTGAAGAGTTAACTTAGGGAGTGACTTCAGTACTGACCTAAAAGAGTGTCCAGGGGCCATAGTCTTGGGGTTTCTTCAGTCTCTGTGAGACCAGTAAGCCCTCTTTTTTTGTGAGTTTGAATTTTGTTTTACGTTTTTCTCCCGTTCTGTCTGAGACCCTCTATTGTCAACCCTGTCAGAGTAGTCAGTGGTGGTAACCAGGCACTATATAGTTGTTCTGGACTCACTTTGGTGGAGACGGTGGTAGTCTGTGGGACCTTCTTGATAGCATAGCCTGTACTGGCTCCTTCCTTTCCTGTCCCACTCCCCACCCCCCAGCTGGTGCTTTCTGGTATCACCTTCCAAATAAACAACTTGTGATTGAATTCTCATCCTAGGATCGCCTTCAAATAAAGTGTTTGCATTGAGGTATTTGCATCAGAATCTTCTTCCAGGGAACACACACATGGCTTCCTCCTCCAGCCCCACAGGACTATTTTATACCCCTTTTGGTGAGGAGGAATGTGAGGCACAGAGAGGGCAAGTGATTTGCCCGAGGTCACATAGCTGTCTGTTGGCAGAGCCTGGCTTTGACATACAGGGGCCCTCTGACCCCAAGCTGAGCACTTACTCCTCTCCTCAGAGTCTCCTCTCTGCTGGGGACTTTCATAGCCCATAAGGACCCTGATGTGTGTGCCAGAGGGACCCAGGGCTCCTGGCTGGTACCCATGTCCTGTCCTACCATAAAATGACAACAATGATAGCAAATACACACTTGTGCTGACCAAGTGTCCAAAAGGCTGCTAAGCACTCTGCTCATTTTAACTCACTTAATTTTCCCAACAAACTTGTTATTATCCCCAATTTTCAGGTGAGAAAATTGATGAACAGAGAGGTAAAGAGACTCACTTAAATTCATGTATTGGGTCCTGAATAGAACTTGAGCAACTGGACCTGGAGTCATTGCCCTTAACCCTAGTGCTCTCTGGCTTCTCAGAAGTCACCTATACTGATTCCTACTAGGTCCCAGGCCTGGGGGCAGTGGTGGTTCAGTGGTGGAATCCTTGCCTTCCATTCGGGAGGCCTGAGTTCGATTCCTGGCCAATGAACCTCACGCACAGCCACCGCCCATCTGTCAGTAGAGCAGAGGCTTATCTAAGGTATGGCAGGTATGGTACACCCCTGGGCACCAGGTGAAGAGGAGGCTGCACTGAGCAGTCAAAAGGTGTCAGAGACAAAAGAAACAAATTATCTGGTGAGAACTCGAGAGATGCTGTGTTAACAGCTAAGGAGGAAACGGAAAAAATCATGAGGGAAACTCTTGGCTGTCTTCATGGAGAAATGAAGGAAAGGTTTGCTTGTTTGCTAGACACTGATGCCAAGCTTGTGTTCCTTTGGGATGTCAAGGATGTCAAGGGACTGTGTTATGATGGCAACATCAACAACCTAAAGAAGAAGTGCAAAAATTTTGGCAAATTCTACAGCTGTGATGTTGATGGACAGTAAATATATGAAAAAATTTTGGACTGCAGAATGTTGCTGTCAAGTTGGGCCAGCTTGAATGTATTAAGACCCGAAGAGCTTCTTGAATTATTGTTCAGTGTGGAGATACCAAATGTTCATATTGGAATACCAACTGAGATGTTTCAACAAATGGATGCAGCTCTGGAGGTGCTCACTCGTCTATACCAAGAAGTTTTGGAGACAGCTACCTGGCCAATAGGCCAGAAGACATCCATATTTGTGCCCATTCCAAAGAAAGGTTATCCAACAGAATGCGGAAACTATTGAACAATATCATTAATATCACATGCAAGTAAAATTTTGCTGAAGATCATTCAAAAGGTTTGCAGAAGTGCATGTTGTCCAGCATTAATTAGGTAAACATTATGGATATATAAATTTTTAATTTAAATTTGGCCATTCTCCTGATTTTGACAATACATTTTACATAATTCATAACATTTTAAATAAATCATCTTTTGTGTTGTTTTCTTTGTTACACAACAGGAAAAAATCTGCTGCTGCTTTCTATGGCTTTTCAGAATTGTCAGGAGTTTATTAAAGATTACTGAGGAACAATACTTAAGTTATTAAAAAAAAAGATTTTAGAGGTAAAAACTTTAGGTTTTTTATCCCCCCCCCCAAAAGCAATGCAAACTGGTTTTTGACTTAGGTGTTTATTCTGTTGAACCTATGTCTTTGAGGCAGGTTGGAAAAAGAGTAGAATTAACTCTTCTACCTAGTAAAGAAAATTGTTATTTTAACAGTGAGAAACTTATTTCTTTGCTTTATATGTTATTTGATATTAAAAGTTCTCATAAATTAACCTATTATAGCAATTAAGAACTTTGATCATAGCAAATAGAAAATGTTTAAATAAGCCTTTAAAATTTCTTGTCTTTGTTACATTATTTCTTAAAATATAACCCTTCAAGTGACAGAAAATTAACACATTCATTATCATATCTAAATATATTCATATATCTTCTTTTTCTGTGGCATTCAAGAGTCAATAAACTTTAATTATAATCAATATCCATTAATACAATTTAGTATTAGTAAGTTGCTTAGTGATTTAAGTTTATATATTTCAAAATATAATTACTGTAAGCAGTTTAAGGTTCTTTCTTCTTATTCTGGAATTAATAAAATTATTCCTTTTCTCTAAATAAAACATATTTCTTGTAATACCCAGCTGAAGTTACTTAGAAAGCTTAGTTTTTTTAAGATCTTTTGGATCCTAGCTAACTATGCGAATTATGTTGGGTGGAAAAGACCCCAGACTTAAACTCAATCAAAAGAGATTTTTATTAAGCCAAGACAAAGACCAAAACAAAGACAATCATCCAGATGAGGGAGACCGTCAGCATGTCCCCAGTCCAGAGGCAGATGGAATCCGCTGAATCACAGTCATGGTGTCCATTATATTCTATAGAGGACAAAGAAAGTCATCACGAGGTCATGATTAGTAGCAGGTCAATTCATCACTGCCATAAATGGGACTACAGAAGCAGGGACAGGGGCATGGCTAGGGTACATACATAATTACAGGTTAAAAAATGTTACGGGATGGGTTCTGAGGTTTTAAGTTTACCTGGCTACGTGATGGCTGGGGTTGACTCGTGATCATGTGACCCTGAGTCACAGTGACAAGGCAGTTATAAGACAATACCAGGACCGCGACCTTCAGCTTAAACCAGATAACGTGTGTCCTGGAGCATTTCCTTCTTTGTCTTTGGTACACTTATTAACCAGCGGAGAAGCCCGTTGTGCCAGTTTCTTGATGACATAACTAGGGGAAAGGGAAATTGGATCTTGTCCTAGCTTTTTTGCTATGGCCAAACACCTACAAAGATTTGGGCGTCTCCAACCTCCAAATAAAGTGTGTGTGTGCGTGTGTGTATATATATATACACACACGCACACACACACATACATATATATATATACATATACACATATATATACACACACGCACACACACACACACACGCATAAAAATAAAACTCACATATCCCATTTGAATGTATGAGTAGGCAGAGGAAGGTGCACCATAGGTGATCGGTGCTTAGGGCCCTGACATACCTTAATCCGACCCTGAAGGGGGGACTCCTGAAGGCAGGGGACTGGGAGTCAACCCCTGCATGGCTGGGAGGGGCAGATACAGGGTGTCTGTTTAATTTATTCTAAGCTGATAAAATGTGCAAGTCAGATCTGTTTTTCTTTGCCTTCAGACTTAATATTTTAAATGTTTTTCTTATTCCAAAAGTGATACTAATTCATAAAATAAGATACAATTAAGCAAAAGTAAGAAATAAATATCCATAATCCTCACATGTAAAAATAATCTGTGTTAATATTCACTTGCATATCCTTCTAGTTTATTTGCATGTAATCTTTTATATGTAACAGTTTTTATTTTTAAACTTTTAATTCATTTTATTACTACACTTACATGGAGTTTTCTGTTTAAAATGCTATTTTACCATACATATTTTTTTGTTAATCTAGGTTTTCACATAATAACATTTATAAATATGAATATACTATCAATATATTTGGAAACCCCGGTGGTGTAATGGTTAAGTGCTAAGGCTGCTAACTAAAAGGTTGGCAGTTAGAATCTACCAGGTGCTCCTTTGCAAACTCTACCGGGCAGTTCTACTCTGCCCTACAGGGTCGCTATGAGTTGGAATTGACTTGATGACAATGGGTTTTGTTTGGTTTTTGGGTCGATATATTTATTTATAATTTATAGTGTAGTATATGAACATTTATCTGTGACATTAAATAATCGTAAAAAAAAAAAAACCCACAGCAGTCTAGTTGATTCTGACTCATAGCGACCCTATAGAACAGAGTAGAACCGCCCCGTAGAGTTTCCAAGGAACGCCTGGTGGATTCAAACTGCCAACCTTTTGGTTAGCAGCCATAGCACTTAACCACTATGCCACCAGGGCTTTCTTAAATAATCTTACGAACCACCATTTGGGGATCTCTAAAATCGCTAAATGCTAAGTATTCAAATCACTATTTTTTTAAAAAATGGCATTATGTTAGACAATAATTTGAAAGTTTTGTCTCACTTTGCAAGAATTCTCTTTCATGCATGTTAATGGTTTGAGATATCACCACCAATTATAAACTGAATCACTTTTAATGAAGTAAATTTTGCTATAGCAATTCCATTCATAGTACATTCTTCTAAGACCTGGATGTGGTTCAACATCTTTCATGTAACATGTATGACCTGGTGACCTGTTATATTAATGAGTTAAAACTGTCCTTTTTGTATTGGCCCCAAGTTGTGTACTTTTTTATACCACGCTGAGTCCCCTTAGCTCCTGCACCTAAGGAAAGGAAAGGAAAGGGAAAGGAAAGGAAAAGGACAGGGAAAGGAAAGGGAAAGACAAAAGAAAAAAGCCCACTGGTACCAAATCCAAACTTGTACACATCCAGTTGTTTTAAAAATAGCCCAGATAAGCGGATTCTTAGCCACTTAGAGCCTGCCTGCTTTACAGACCCCACCAAACTGCGCCCAACAACTGCTGCTGTTGTTGTTGTTAGGTGCTGTCGAGTCGGTTCCAACTCATAGTGACCCTATGCACCACAGAATGAAACACTGCCCAGTCCTGCGCCATGCTCGATATTGTTGTTATGCTTGAGCCCATTGTTGTAGTCACTGTGTCAATCCATCTCCTTGAGGGTCTTCTTTTTCACTGACCCTTTACTTTGCCAATCATAATGTCCTTCTCCAGGGGGCGATCCCTCCTGACAACATGTCCAAAGTATCTAAGATGTAGTCTCGCCATTCTTGCTTTCAAGGAACATTCTGGTTGTACTTCTTCCAAGACAGATTTATTCCTTCTTTTGGCAGTCCGTGGCATATTCAATATTCTTCTCCAGCACCACAGTTTGAAGGCGTTGATTCTTCTTCAGCATTCCTTATTCACTGTCCAGCTTTCACATGCATATGATGCAACTGAAAATACCATGGCTTGGGTCAGGCACACCTTAGCCTTCAAGGTGACATTTTTGCTTTTCAACGCTATAAAGAGCTCTTTTGCAGCGGATTTGTCCCGTGCAACGCATCTTTTGATTTCTTGACTGCTGCTTCCATGGGTGCTGATTGTGGATCCAAGTAAAATGAAATCCTTGACAACTTCAGTCTTTTCTCTGTTTATCATGATGTTGCTTACGGGTCCAGTTGTGAGGATTTTCGTTTTCTTTATGCTGAGGTGTAATCCATACTGAAGGCTGTGGTCTTTGATCTTCATCAGTAGGTGCTTCAAGTCGTCTTCACTTTCAGCAAACAAGGTTGGGTCATATGCATATCGCAGGTTGTTAATGAGTCTTCCATCAATTCTGCTGTCCAGTTCTTCTTCATATAGTTCAGCTTCTCGAATTAAATGCTGAGCAACATCTGCTAGCCCTGGATAAGGACCCTTGATGTTGCTGCCTTTGGAGCTCTGTGACTCAGAGGCTCCCCACCTTGCTGTAGAAGGACATCACCTAGGCACACGTGATCCCCTCCCTTCTCCTCTTCCCCAAGGGTTTCTGTGCCCTCTTCCCCTCCTTATGGCTTCCTGCACCACCTGGCTCTGGAAGCCCACTGGCTTTGGGGGAATCCCCCTTGTATGCGGCTGTCAGTGTGTCGGCTCCAATACATAGCTTGTTGTGCAATGCTGCTAACTCATGGTCATATCTCTCTCTTAAAAAATTTTTAAATTTAAATATTTTAATTGTGGTGAAAATACACACAACAAAACATATGCCATCACACCAATTTCTGCGTGTACAATTCAGTGACATTGATTACACTCTTCAAGGTGCGTAGACATTCTTGCTACCCTTTTTAAAATCATTCTACCACCAATAACAAACTCATACGGCAAAATTTAGAGAACAGTTCTGAGTTTTGACAAAAGCTGAGAGTTGCGTAACAACCACCGCCATAGGCTAGATACAGAACAGCATCATCACTCCAACAATTCCCTTGTGTTACTCCTTTGTAGTTAAAACCTGCTTCTAGCCCCTGGAAGCCACTGATCTGTTCTCCATCTCTATAGTTTTGCCTTTTTCAGGTTGTTGTATAAATGGGATCAAACAGGATGTAGCCTGGGAATCTGGCTTCTTTCACTTAGCCAGATTGTAGCTACACCTCTTTTCTTTTTTTTTTTTGCTAAGTAGTGTTTCATTGTATGGATGGACCACTCTTCATTCTTTAGCTGAAAGACATGCAAGTTGTTTTCAGTTTTGGGCTATTATGAGTATGTTGTTGTTGTTATTTGCTGCTGAGTCAGTTCTGACTCATGGCAATCCCAAGTGTGCAGAGTACAACTGCTCCATAAATTTTCAAAGCCGTGCCGTTTCAGAAGCAGAGTGCCAGGTTTGTCCTCTGAGCACCTCTTGGTGGGTTCTAACTGCCAACTTTTCGGCTAGTAGTTGAGTGCTTAACTTTGTGCTGCTGAGAACTCCATTATTGATATAATTACTGTGAATATTCATGTATAGGTTTTCATGTGAACATGAGTTTTCATTGAGATTGGTTTGGGATTGTTGGGTCACATGGTAAGTGTATGTTTAACATTATAAGAAACTGCCAAACTGTTTTCCAGAGCATCTGTATCACCTTTCATTCCTATCAGTAACATACGAGTGTTTACTTACTCTACTTACTCGTCAACACTTGGGTTTGTCAGTATTTTTTTAAGCCACTCTTATGGATGTGAGTGGTACAGCACTGGTTTTAATTTGCAAGAAGTTGAGCATCTTTTTATATGCCTACTTGCTATATGGAAACCCTGGTGGCATAGTGGTTAAAAGCTACAGCTGCTAACCAAAAGGTCAGCAGTTTGAATTCATCAGGTGCTCCTTGGAAAGTCTATGGGGCAGCTCTATGCTGTCTTCTAGGGTCACTGAGTCAGAATCAACGCCACAGCAATGGGTTGTGACTTTTCTGCTGAGGAGGCAGCCTCTAAGATGGGTCCCCAAGATCCCACCTCCTAATATTCACGTCCTTGTGTAAAACCCTCCCCTTGAGTGTGGGCTGGATCTAGTGACTCATTTCTATTGAATAGAAAATGGAAAAAGTGATGGAATGTCACCTCCCTAACTGGGTTACAAAGAGACCCTGGCTTCCATCTCATCTGTTCTCTCTTGCTTGTTTTATTTACTATTTTTTAAATAATATTTTACTGTGTTTCTGGTGAACGTGTACACAGCAAATTAGGCTCCCATTTCACAATTTCTACAGAAATTGTTCAGTGACATTAGTTACATTTTTCACAATGTGTTAACGCTCTCTTTAATTGTGTTCTGGTTGCCCTGTTTCCAGTACTCTAGTTTCCTTGCCTCCTTATCTTCTCATGTTTGCTTTAGAGTAATTGTTGATCTTTTGGTCTCATCTAGATGGTTTTTTAATGGAATACTGTACTCATGGGTAATATCCTTTATTTTGTGTGCCAATGTAATTTCACTAAAAGGTGACCTCTGGGGATAATTTCTCTTGTTTGCTTTCTTGAGCTTATGGAAGCTGGTTGTTGTGTTGTGAGCTGCCTCGTGGAGAGGCCCACATGGCAAGGAACTGAAGGTGGCCTCCAGCCAACAGTCAATGAGGAACTAAGCCCAACATACTGGGAGGAACTGAATCCTTCCAATAACCACATGACCGAGCTTGGAAGTGAATTCTTCCTCATCCCAACCTTATGATTCCTGTGGACCTTTCCAACACCTTATAGCAGCCTTGTGAGAAACAGGGAACTCAGCCAAACTGCCTAGACTCCTTACTACAAAGACTGTGAGATAATACATGGCTGTTCATTTAAGCCACTAAGTTTTTTTTTTTTTTTAGTTGTGGTGAAAATACGCATAACAAAATATACACCATCTCGACAATTTCTATGTGTACGTTTCAGTGACTGATAGATTTTTTAAGTTACGAAACCAGTTTCACCAGCCTTTTCCAAATCGTTCCACCACCATTAACATAAACACAATGCCCTAAGCAAAAATTCCCCTTTTCTCCCCCTCTCCCACTCCTGGTAACCACTAATAATCTTTGGTTTCTATACATTTGTTTACTTCATATAAGTGAGATCATACAATATTTGTCCTTTGGTGACTGACTTAAAAAAAAAAATTTTTTTTTTTTTTAGGAGCCCTGGTGGCGTAGTGATTAAAGTGCTTGGTTGCTAACCAAAAGGTCAGCAGTTCAATCCCACAGGAGAAAGATGTGGCAGTCTGATTCCATAGAGATTTACAGCCTTGGCAACTGTTCTACTCTGCCCTACAGGGCTGCTATGAGCTGGAATAGACTCCAGGGCAGTGGTTTTGGTTTGGTTGGGTGACCGACTTACTCAGCTCAGCATGATGTTTTCAAGGTTCATCCGTGTTGTGTTATGCATCAGGAATTCATTTCTTTTTACAGCTGAGTTTATTAGTCCATTGTATGGACGGACCACGTTTTGTTTATCCATTCATCTGTTGATGGACGTTTTGGTTGTTTCTACATTTTCCATTGTGAGAAGTGCTGCAGTGAACATTTGTGTGCAGGTTTCCATTTTTGCTCCTGACTTCACTTCTCCTGGGTAAACACCTAAGATTGGGATTTCTGGGTCATATAAACCACTGAGTTTGGGTGTAATTTGTTACTCAGCAATAGGTAACTAGTGCACCTGGGAGACTCAAAGCCACCAGAAGAGAACTTGCAAAAAGCCCCAGCACCTCATCTTCCCCAGCAGCATTTCCTTCACTGCTGGCACCACCGTAGACCTTCCTCCTGCTTCTGTAAAGCCAGGCTGGGCCAGCCTCCCACATGCTCAAGAACAAGCGCTGGTGACTCCCTCCTTTCTTTCTTAAGAAACCAGTGTTTACACTCCATGGGGTCATCCCCACTGGAAGACAGATAACACTGTCATTTTGTCATTGCTGAAAGTCCTTCCCTGACCTCGCTCTCCTACCAGCTAACACCCTGCTCCTTCATCCCACCGGGCAGGAAACTCCTCTACAGAGCGATCTGCCTTTGAAGTTCCTCTAAGGGCCGTTATGGTGGGCATGTGATGAACACACAAGCACACTCACACATATACCCCCCCACTCCTGTATTCACATGTACAAACTCACATACACATACACACATTCACATCACATGCACACACTCATGTATACGTGCACAGAGAGAGAGATGGAGGAGGCAGGGGCCCATGAGTTCCTAGACCATGTTACACCAGTGTGTGTAATGATCAGAACACACCTGGCCTGTCCCTGTGGCGGTGAGACCGTTTCCTAGACTGCAGTATGTTTGTGCCCTGTGTTGGAGAGTTCTAGGACAGTGGACTTGAAGGTTTCTGTTTTGGGATCATGTGTGTGAGTGAGTGCATGTATATACAGGAGAGTGTGTGAATGTGGGCGTGTGCTCATCACGAGAGAATCTATTGTAGTCCCCTCCTGTCCTCAGAACATTCTGGAGAAATAATGTCCTTGGAAGTATCTCTGACCAATAACTGGAGGCTATTGGTGGATCAACACCCCTATTCCCTCACTCAGGTGGGATGACTCTCAGGTGCCTGCTCTCTGCTGTATCCCTGCAGCCCCCAATGGGACTGAGCCCACGTACTCTCTGTGGGTACCTTTTCTCTTTTTTCTTGTGCTTTAGGTGAAAGTTTACAGAGTAATTTAGTTTCTCATTAAACAATTAATACACAAATTGTTTTGTGACATTGGTTGCCAACTCTGTGATGGGTCAACACTTTCCCCTTCTCGACCTTGGTTTTCCCATTTCCATTTGTCCAGTTTTCCTGTTCCTTCTTGCCTTCTCATCTTTGCTTTTTGCTGGTGTGCCCATTTATTCTCATATTCATGTTTGAACTGTGTTATTGTTTGTTTTTATAGGCCTGTCTAATATTTGGCTGAAGGGTGAACTTTAGGAATGACTTCAGTACTAACCTAAAAGGGTGTCCAGGGACCATACTCTCGGGGTTTCTTCAGTTTCTGTTTGACCAGCAAGTCTGGTCTTGTTCTGTGAGTTTGAATTTTGTTTTACATTTTTCTCCTGCTCTGTCTAGGACCTTCTATTGTGATCCCTGTCAGAGCAGTCGGTGGTGGTAGCTGGGCACCATCTAGTTGTTCTGGGCTCAGTCTGGTGGAAGCAATGGTAGTTTGTGGGAACTTCTAGATAGCACATCCTGTACTGATCCTTTCTTCCCTGTCTCACTCCCTCACTGCCCTGCTGGTGCTTCCTGGGATCATCTCTCAAATAAACAACTTGTGGCTGAATTCTTGCCTTAGGTTGTTGTTGTTAGGTGCAGTTGAGTTGGCTCCAACTCATAGCAACTCTATGTGCAACAGAATGAAACACTACCTGGTCTTACACCATCCTCATAATTGTTGTTATGCTTTAGCCATTGTTGCAGCCACTGTGTCAATCCATTTCATTGAGGGTCTTCCTCTTTTTTCACTGACCGTCTATTTTACCAAGCATGATATCCTTCTCCAGGGACTGGTCCCTCCTGATAATACGTCCAAACTATGTGAGACAAAGTCTCACCATCCTTGCTTTTAAGGATCATTCTGGCTGTACTTCCAAGACAGATTTATTTGTTCTTCTGCCAGTTCATGGTATATTCAATATTCTTCACCAACACCATAATTCAAAGGCATCAATTCTTCTATGGTCTTCCTTATTTATTGTACAGCTTTCTCATGCATATGAGGTGATTGAAAACACCACTGCTTGGGTCAGGTGCACCTTAGTCCTTAAACTGACATCTTCATTTTTTTTTTTTAACCCTTTAAAGAGGTCCTTTGCAGCAGATTTACCCAATGCAATGCCTTGTTTAATGTCTTGACTGCTGTTTCATGGGCATTAATTGTGGATCCAAGTAAAATGCAATCCTTGACAACTTCAATCTTTTCTCTGCTTATCATGATGTCGCTTATTTATTCAGTTGTGAGGATTTTTATTATCTTGATGTTGAGGTGTAATCCATACTGAGGGCTGTAGTCTTTCATCTTCATCAGTAAGTGTTTTAAGTCATCTTCACTTTCAGCTAGCAAGGTTGTGTCATCTGCATAATGCAGGTTGTTAATGAGTTTCCTCCAATGTTGATGCCCCATTCTTCTTCATATAGTCCATTTTCTCAGATTATTTGCTCAGTATACAGATTAAATAAGTTCTGTGAAAGGATACAACCCAGACCCACATCTTTCCTAATTTTAAACCATGCAGCATCCCCTTGTTCTGTTCGAACAACTGCCTCTTGGTCTTAGTACAGGTTCCTTCCGAGGACAATTAAGTGTTTTGGAATTCCATTTCTTGGCAATGTTATCCAAAATTTGTTATGATTCACGTAGTCAAATGACTTTGCATAGTCAATAAAACAGAAGTAAACATCTTTCTGGCATTCTCTGCTTTCAACCAGGATCCATCTGATATCAGCAATGATATCCCTCATTCTATGCCCTCTTCTGAATCCAGCTTCAATTTCTGACAGTTCCTTGTGGATGTGCTGCTGCAATCGATTTTGAATGATCTTCAGCAAAATTTCCTTCTGTTCAGCTCTTTTACTTCATACCCTCTTCCATTCGCTTTAGCTACTCTACTTTCAAGAGCAAGTTCCATAGTCTCTTCTGACATCCCTTTTAATCTTTTCTTTCTTTCCTGTCTTTTTAATGACCTCTTGCTTTCTTCATGTATGATATCTTTGATGTCATCTCACAACTTGCCTGGTCTTTGGTCATTAGTGTTCAATTCGTCAAATCTATTCTTGATATGGTCTCTAAATTCAGGTGGGATATACTCAAGGTTGTACATTGGCCCTGGTGGACTTGTTCTAATTTTCTTAAGCTTCAACTTGAACTTGCATATGAACAATTGATGGTCTGTTCTGCAGTTGGCCACTGGCCTTATTCTGACTGGTGATATTGAGCTTTTTCATTGTCTCTTTCCACAGATGTAGTCGATTTGATTCCTGTGTTTTCCATTTGGTGAGGTCCATCTATATTGTCACTGTTTATGTTGTTGAAAAAATGTATTTGCAATGAATAAGTCATTGGTCTTGCAAAATTCTACCATGCAAACTCTGACATCGTTTCTATCACCAAGTCCATATTTTCCAATTACCAATCCTTCTATGTTTCCAACCTTTGCATTCTAATTGTCAGAAATTATCAGTGCATCTTGATTGCATGTGTGATCAATTTAAGACACAAATTGGTAAATATCTTCAATTTCTCATCTTTGGCCTTAGTGGTTTGTGTACAAATTTGTGCAATATTTGTGTTAACTGGTCTTCCTTGTAGGCATGTGGATATTATCCTTTCACTGACAGCATTGTCCCTCAGGATAGATCTTGAAATGTTCTTTTTGAAGATGAGTGCTGTCTTAGTTATCTAGTGGTGCTATAACAGAAATACTATAAGTGGATGGGTTTAACAAGGAGAAATTTATTCTCTCACAGTCTAGTAGGATACAAGGCCAAATTCAGGATGTCAGCTCCAGCGAATGGCTTTCTCTCTCTATCAGTCTTCTCATCAATCTTCCCCCAGACTAGGAGCTTCTCTGCACAGGGACCACTAGTCCAAAGGATGTGCTCTGCTCCCAGCACTTCTTTCTTGGTGTTATGAAGTCCCCACTCTCTGCTTACTTCTCTTTCTTTTTATGTCTTGTAAGATAAAAGGTAGTGCAGGCCACACTCCAGGAAAACTCCCTTTACATTGGATCAGGGATGTGACCTTAGCAGGATGCTACAATCCCACCTTAATCCTCTTTAACCACAGGCAGAGGTTATGATTTATAACACATAGGAAAATCACAAAATGGAGGACAATACTGGGAATCATGGCCTAAACAAGTTGACACATACTTTTGGGGGACACAATTCAACCTATAATAAATGCAATGACATTTCTCTCCAGTTTATATTTCCTGGCATAGTAGACCATATGATGGCCTGATTCAGAATGGCCTTACCAGCCCATTTCAGGTCACTAACGGCTAGATTATCAGTATGTGTTCCATTCGATATTTGACGATTTCCAATTTTCCTAGATTCATACTCCTTACGTTCCACATTCCTGTTATTAATGGATGTTTGCAGCTGTTTCTTCTCATTTTGAGTCGTGCCGTATCAGCAAATGAAGGTCCTGAAAGCTCGACTCCATCCAAGTCTTTAAGGTCTACACTTGTTTGAGGAGGCAGCTCTACCCCTGTCCTATTCTGAGTTCCTTCTGACTGGAAGGGCTCATTTTCCAGGTCTATATCAGACAGTGTTCCACTTCTATTCATAAAGTTTTCACTGGCTAATTTTTTTTCAGAAGTAGACTGGCAGGCCCTTCCTAATCCGTCTTAATCTGGAAGCTCTGCTGAAACCTGTCCGCTATGGGTGATCCAGCTGGTATTTGAATACTGGTGGCATAGCTTCCAGCCTGAAAACAACATGCAAGACAGCACAGTTGACAAACTGACAGACGTGTCCTAGGATCACCTTCAAATAAAGTATTTGCATTTGAGTCCTTGAATCAGGATCTTTTTCCTGGGAACGCATGCATGGCTTGTTCTTCCAGTCCCATAAGCCTATCTTATACCCTTTTACTGAGGAGGAATGTGAGGCACAGAGAGGGCAAATGGTTTGCCTGAGGTCACATAGCTGTCAGGTGGCAGAGCTGGGTTTTGACACACAAGGGCCCTCTGACCCCAAGCTAAGCACTTACTCCTCCCCTCAAAGCCTTCTCTTTGCTGGGCGTTCATCGCCATTAAGGACCCTCATGTGTGTGCCAGAGGGACCCGGTGTTCCTGGCTGGTGCCTGTGTCCTTGTTCTGCCATAAAATGACAACAACAATAACAATGACATGCTCGCGCTGACTGGGTGCCAAGCACTCTGCTCATTTAATTTTCACAACAAACTTCTTATTATCCCAATTTTTAGATGAGAAAATTGATTCACAGAGAGGTTCCTGAAATGAACTCAAGGAGCTGGACCTGAAGTCATTACTCTTAACCCTAGTGCTCTCTGGCTTCTCAGAAGTCACCTATACTGATTCCTATTATGTGCCAGGCCTGGGGGCAATGTGGTTCAGTGGTGGACTCCTTGTCTTCCATTTGAGAGACCTGAGTTTGACTCCTGGCCAATGCATATCATGCACAACCATCACCAATCTGTCAGTAGAGCAAAGGTGTATTTAAGATATGGCAGGTATGACACTTGTTCTGGGCACCAATTGAAGGGGAAGGGGGCACCACTGAGCAGTTGAAAGATGTAAGAGACAAAAGAAACAAATAGCTGGTGAGAACTTGAGAGATGCTGGGTTAACAGCTAAGGAGGAAATGGAAAGAATCATGAAGAGAACTCTTGATCATCTTCACGGAGAAATGAAGGAAAGTTTTGCTTGTTTGCATGACACTGGCACCACGTTTGGGTTCCTTCTTGATGTTGAGGAACTGTGTTAAGATGCAACAGTAATGACCTAAAGAAGAGGTACCAAAGTTTGGGTGAATTCTACAGCTATGATGTTGATGGACAGCAGCTATATGAAGAAATTTTGGAATGCAGAATATTGCTATTAAGTCAGGCCAACACGAAAATATCAAGACCTGAAGAGCTTCTTGAATTTATTGGTCAGATACCAGTTGTTCAGACTGGAATACCAACTGAGATGCTTCAATAAACAGATGCAGCACTGGAGGTGCTCACTTCCCTATGCCAAGAGATTTGGAAGACAGCTACCTGGCCAATCGACTGGAAGAGATTCATATTTGTGCCCATTCCAAAGAAAGGTGATCCAACAGACTGCAGAAATCATTGAACAGTACCATTAATATCACACTCAAGTAAAATTTAGCTGAAGATCATTCGAAAGTGGTTGCAGCAGTATATCCACAGGGAACTACTAGAAATTCAAGTCAAATTCAGAAAAGGACATGAAATGAGGTATATCATTGCAGATGGATGTTGGCTGAAAGCAGAGAATAATGGAAAGATGTTTGCCTGTGTTTTATGCAAAGGCATTTGACTATGTGGATCATAACAAATTGTGGATAACGTGGAGAAAAATGGGAATTGCAGAACACTTAATTGTGCTAGTGAGGAACCTGTGCATAGATAAAGAGGCAGTAATTCATAAAGAATAAGGGGATATTGAGTGGTTTAAAGTCTGGAAAGGTGTGCATCAGGGTTATATCCTTTCACCATAACTATTCAATCTGTATGCTGAGAAAATAATCTGAGAAACTGGATTATAGGCAGAACTCAGCATCAGGGTTGGAGGAAGACTCATTAACAACCTGAGACATGCAGATAACACAGCCTTGCTTGCTGAAAGTGAAGAGGACTTGAAGCACTTACTGGTGAGGGTCAAAGACTATAGCCTTCAGTATGGATTACACCTTAACATAAAGAAAACAAAAGTCCTCACAACTAGACTAGTAAGCAACGTCATGAAAAACTAATAAAATATTGAAGTTGTAAAGGATTTCATTTTACTTGGCTGGAAAATCTACACCCATGGAAGCAGAGTCAAGAAATCAAATGACATATTGCATTGGACAAATGTGCTGCAAAAGACCTCTTTAAATTGTTAAAAAGCAAAGATGTCACTTTGAGGACAAGGGTGGACCTGAACTAAAGTATGGTATTTTTCAGTCTTCTCATGTGTGCAACAACCAGACAATGAATAAGATAGACCAAAGAAGAACTGATACCTTTGAATTATGGTGTTGGCCAAGAAATTGAATATACCATGGACTGCCAGAAGAATGTCAAATCTGTTTTGGAAGAAGTATAGCTAGATTACTCCTTGGAAGCAAGGTTGGTGAGACTTTGTGTCACATACATTGGACATATTATCAGAAGGGACTAGTCCTTGGAGAGGGACATCATGCTCAGTAAAGCAGAGGGTCGACGAAAAAGAGGAAGGCCCTCAATAAGATGGATTGACACAGCGGCTGCAACAGTGGGCTCAAACATAGCAGTAATTGTGAGGATAGCACAGGACTGGGCAGTGTTTCATTCTGTTGTTCATAAGGTTGCCATGAGTTGGAACCAACTCACTGGCATCTAAAATGGAGATGAGAGTATCTTCAGCAATTTTCACACTGCTGTTCAGATAATGGTACGTATTGCAATTTCCACTGTCAGCTGTAAGAGACCATTTAGCAGGTTAAAATAATACTTTCCTATTTGAGAGCCTCCATGAGTCAAGGCTGACTGTGTGATCTTGCTCTGCTGAGTGTAGAAAGAGAAAAAACGGAAAAAAACCAAACCAAACCAAACCAAAACAAAAAAACAAAACAGCTTCATGTACATTTATAGACCAATTTTCACCAGTGAAAGGAAAGATGATTCAGTTGTAATTTTCATGTAGTGTCATAATGTGTTAAGTAAAAATTAATGAGCTTGCCTTGTATTTTTTTTTATTAACTTTTATTGAGCTTCAAGTGAACATTTACAAATCAAGTCAGTCTGTCACATATAAGTTTACATACATCTTACTCCGTACTCCCACTTGCTCTCCCCCTAATGAGTCAGCCCTTCCAGTCTCTCCTTTCGTGACAATTTTGCCAGCTTCCCACTCTCTCTATCCTCCCATCCCCACTCCAGACAGGAGATGCCAACACAATCTCAAGTGTCCACCTGATATAATTAGCTCACTCTTCATCAGCATCTCTCTCCCACCCACTGTCCAGTCCCTTTCATGTCTGATGAGTTGTCTTCGGGGATGATTCCTGTCCTGTGCCAACAGAAGGTCTGGGGAGGATGGCCGCCGGGATTCCTCTAGTCTCAGTCAGACCATTAAGTCTGGTCTTTTTGTGAGAATTTGGGGTCTGCATCCCACTGATCTCCTGCTCCCTCAGGGGCTCTCTGTTGTGCTCCCTGTCAGGGCAGTCATCGATTGTGGTGGGGCACCAACTAGTTCTTCTGGTCTCAGGATGACGTAGGTCTCTGGTTCATGTGGCTCTTTCTGTCTCTTGGGCTCTTAGTTGTCGTGTGACCTTGGTGTTCTTCATTCTCCTTTGCTCCAGGTGGGTTGAGACCAACTGATGCATCTTAGATTTGCCTTGTATTCTTGAACTGATATAATGGTAAAGTTATCTAAAAGATGGGTGTCAGATGTTTCAACAGGGGCACAATTTTAGTACTTGCTATGGGAGTTATTTTCTGCAGATATGCCTCTGCAGTGGAGGCTTGCATATTGCTCTGATGCTGAGCAGGTTTCAGTGGGGCTTCCAGACTCAGATGGAATAGGAAAAAAGACCTGGTAATTGATTTCCAGAAAATCAGCCGATAAAAACTCTATGGATCAGAATGGTTCAGTGTGCAACCAATCATGGGGATGGTGCAGGACCAGGCAGCGTTTCATTTCATTGTGCATGGGGTTGCTAAGCAGTTTCTTTTAAAATACAGTTTATAGTTATATAACCCTTTGCCATGGAGTCAATTCTGAGTCATAGCAACCTACAGTTATACAGATGTGTAATTATAATTGCAAATGTTACACAGGCTTCATGTAAGAAAAGGAAACAATTGGTATGTGTAGA
Source organism: Loxodonta africana (assembly GCF_030014295.1). Classification (NCBI taxonomy): domain Eukaryota; kingdom Metazoa; phylum Chordata; class Mammalia; order Proboscidea; family Elephantidae; genus Loxodonta; species Loxodonta africana. The sequence continues at coordinate 31,015,893 of NC_087344.1, forward strand.
CTTATAAAAGACACATTTTTCCTACCACTCCTCTTCTGTCTTAGTTCCCTAGACCTGCTGTGACAAAGTAAATCACAAGTGCATGGCTTTAAAGAACAAAAATTTATTGTCTCACATTTTGGAGGCCAGAAGTCCGAATCAGGGCATCGGCTTTAAGGGAAGGTCCTTCTTGTTGGCGGCCCTGGGAGTTCCTTGGTGTTCTTCAGTGCCTGTCTTACACCAGTGTGTGTCTCTGTGTCTATTCCTCACTTTTTATACCTCAGGAGTGATTAGGTTAGGACCCACCAACTCTAGTGTGACCTCATTAACATAACAAAAGAAACACCCTATTTCCAAACAGGATCACATTCACAGGTTCAGGGGTTAGAACTTCAACATATATTTGGGGGCAGGGGCTCAATTCAAACCATAACACCCTCCCATTCCAAGAGTTGACTGTCATTTTGTTGGCCTTTTTTTTTTTTTTTCTAAATAATTTTTATTGTGCTTTAAGTGAAAGTTTACAAATCAAGTCAGTCTCTCACTCAAAAACCCATATACACCTTGCTACACACTTCCAATTACTCTCCCCCTGATGAGACAGCCCACTCTCTCTTTTCATGTCCATTTCGCCAGCTTCTAACCCTCTCCACCCTCTCATCTCCCCTCCAGGCAGGAGATGCCAACATAGTCTCAAGTGTCCACCTGATCCAAGAAGCTCATTCCTCACCAGCATCCCTCTCCAACCCATTGTCCAGTCCAATCCATGTCTGAAGAGTTGGCCTCGGGAATGGGTTCCTGTCCTGGGCCAACAGAAGGTCTGGGGGCCATGAGCACTGGGGTCCTTCCAGTCTCAGTCAGACCATTAAGTCTGGTCTTATGAGAATTTGGGGTCTGCATCCCACTGCTCTCCTGCTCCCTCAGGGGTTCTCTGTTGTGTTCCCTGTCAGGGCAGTCATCGGTTGTAGCTGGGAACCATCTAGTTCTTCTGGTCTCAGGATGATGTAGTCTCTGGTTCATGTGGCCCTTTCTGTCTCCTGGGCTCATAATTACCTTGTGTCCTTGGTGTTCTTCATTCTCCTTTGAGCCAGGTGGGTCGAGACCAGTTGATGCATCTTAGATGGCTGCTTGCTAGCGTTTAAGACCCCAGACGCCACTCTTCAAAGTGAGATGCAGAATGTTTTGTTAATAGATTTTATTATGTTGCAGGTCTTTTTTTTTTTTTTTACCTATACAAACATCAACTCCCATGTAACTGGTTTGTTAAGGAGTCCAAGTCCCTTAGGGAATGTATCAGTTGGGTCCTGGCAGGAACCCCCAACAGGTAAATGAGGAAGTTGAAGAAGGGGCTATTTACAAAGATGTGGGCAGAGTGAAGGGAAACCAGCCAGGGAGAGTGCTGTGCCCTGGGTCTGCATCAGCCAGAGCTGTTACCACCCCCAGGCAGATGGGGCCAGGGAGCAGCTGGTCATGGATCCTAGAGAGAGGGCCTGAAGCTGAGGGGGGGGGGGCCTTCAGCAGAGAGGCCTACTTCACTCCACCCCTCCCCTCTGCTTGCTGGCTGGTGCCTACTTCTGGCCAAACCCCCAACTCCTGACCTGACCTGGAGAGGCTGCAGGTAGGTGGCCCCAGGCTGCTTGCTAAGGATTGAATTATGTCCCCCTAAAAGACATGTTGAAGTCCTTACTCCTGCACCTGTGAATGTGACCTTGTTTGGGGAAGTAGGGGTTTCCTTTGCAGATGTTATCAGTTAAAGAGCTCATATGGGTAGAGGAGTAGGGTGGGTCCTAATCCTAAACCCTTTTGAGTGGCATTTTATAAAAGAACAGGACAAACATGGGAACAGAGTCACACACGGGGACGACAGATGTTTTGTGAAGACAGAGGCAGATTCGTGTATAAGCACCAAAGAAACATCAGGAATTGCCAGTGTAACCTACAAATGCCAGTAAATTTCCATTAGCTTGAAACCACGCCTTAAATAAGCCTAAGCCAGATTTGGGCCAGCTCTGGATGTTAGTTGACCTCAACAGAGGATGCAGCAACAAGTGGGCAAGAATCACGTCACCTCCTGTTTCTGGGCCACCATAATTCCTGCAACATCTTCCTTCTAGAATTTTCCCTCCCCAGTATGCCTGCGTGGCCACCATCTTGTTGCCCAAATCACATATAAACCCTGCTTCCCCGTAGCCTGGGGAGTCAGATCTGAGGAGTTTTCTCCTCGCTCCTTGGTCTGTGCATTGCAGTAAAGTTACTTTCTGTTTCTCAAAGACCAGTGTCCAGATTGTCGGCTAGTCTGAGTATGCCAGACAAGGACCCACGTTCCTGGGTTTGGCAACAATTTTAACACTCAATGTGGGGCCAGAGGATCACACACACCCTCCATCTGGAGCCTGGCACCCCCTCGACCGTGAGCGGAACCTCCGCTGACCCTCAGCCTGCACTGAGCCTCTTGTTTGGAAGGATTGGGTGGGTCTCCTAACCATGACCCAGGCAGGGACTGGCCCAAGGTGCTTTTACTTTTGAGAATTAGAAACTAATTCAGGTATGGACATCCACTAGGTAAGTGCCCTCAAAATTTCACTTTTTAAGTGTAAAGTGGTTGGGATTGGAGGTGGGGAGGTGTCTGGAGGATTGAAAGTAGGACTAAGACATCCCCATTGGGGGATCGAAGTCCTGCTAAGACATCCTTGTTACTTGCTCTGCCACTCCCTGTAGCTGATGGCAGAGAACAAGCAGTCTGATTTCTGGTTGACCTTGATTAGGTTCAGGTTTTGGTTCTGGTTCTGAGTGTGTGAGTGAAATATGGGAAACCAATCTAGTGTCCCTGAATGTTCCCCTTAGGTTGCATGCTTAAAAATTGGTCCTCCTTTAATCAACCTTATTTTCTTTTGTAACATTGCCTGACCCCAGTACCAGCTTATAGTTCAAAAAACCAAACCAAACCTAGTGCTGTCAAGTCAATTCCGACTCATAGCGACCCTATAGGACAGAGTAGAACTGCCCCATAGTTTCCAAGGAGCGCCTGGCGGATTTGAATTACCGACCCTTTGATTAGCAGCCGTAGCACTTAACCACTATGCAACCAGGGTTTCTAGGTTATAATTAGATGGTTGCAAAGAGAGGGAACAGGGGATGAAATCCCCGATGTACAAACATTTATGTCTCTGGCAAAATAAAAACCTACAAAAACAGTATAAGCTAACGGTACAGGGGAAAAAGGCAGGGGAGAAAAGCTCCACTTGGAATTGCCTGGGGCAAAATCCAGGCCAGATAAACCGGATGATTGATAGGGGGCCAGGGTCTTCTGGTTCCATACAGCCAGAGTCTTCAGGACATATGCATACAAATGGGAAGATAGTCAAGTGAAGAAAAAGAAATCAGAATGTTTTAGAAAGGGTTATGCGTTTAGGATTACATCTTTAACTGAATGTATTCCACCTTCAGCTAATACTTAACTGGATATACTAAAAGGGGGAACTAGGATTTGACCAGGAGAAACACAGGCTTTTTGTTTCAAGCCAGTAGCCCTTGTATAGAGTGGGGGCTTCGGTCAATTCACTTGGAGGTGTAGGCCTGGTTTCTGACCAGCACCGCCCCCTTTGGCTCCACTGGCCCAGAACGGTGGCTCTTGCACCCATTGCAGCAGCTGTGACCACTACTCCTTTGGTGGAACCCTCCACCACCCCTCTGGCAAATTGCTCCCTGGCCCCTAATGAGTCAGAAACTCCCAATCTTGCCCCAGGAATAGTCTACCCAGTGCATACCAATAGTGGGGTGCCACTTGGCCAGGGATACACCCAAATCTCCTCAGGGCAATTTCCACTGAGACAAATGCCTGCCGGACTGGATCACAATGGCCAGCCTAGAGGGTTTACCTGGGTCCATACGCCGTTCTCCATCTAAAAAAATCTATGACCTGTATAATTGGAAGAACAATCTCCCAGCTTATAGATGTTGCCCGATTAGGGTCTGTGCCCTAGAGCAGTTGAGCCAATGAAACCCACTCCAAGTCAGAAAGAGAAAGTTTATTTGGGAGGTGACACCAACAGGGGGTCTGACAGCAATGTAGGCTGTCTTCATGGAGTCCTGAAAGGCAATTTTACATTCACCAAACCAAAGCCACTGTCATTGAGTCAATTCTGACTCATAGTGACCCTACAGGACAGAGTAGAACTGCCCCATAGAGTTTCCAAGGAGCTCCTGGAGGATGAAAACTGCCGACCTCTTGATTAGCAGCCATAGTACCTAACCACTATGCCACCAGGATTTCCAATTTTATATCAGAGCTTATATATTGCTATTGCAAGGGTCTTTTGGCACGTAGCCCACAGATGGCATGGCCAGATGAGTTATTCATTACCAGATAATTTCAAGAGACTATCAGACTAAAGAGATACATACCAGAAACCTCCTTAAACCCATTGCTGTTGAGTCAATTCTGACTCATAGCGACCCTATAGAGCAGAGTAGAACTGCCCCATAGAGTTTCCAAGAAGCACCTGGTGGGTCTGAACCACCGACCTTTTGGTTAGCAGTTGTAGCACTTAACTACTACATACACCACCAGGGTTTCCATGGACATCTCCTTATCAGGCTAAAAATATACACACCAGACATCTGGGCTGTAATCTTCATGTGGGGGGTCACAAGTCACAGGTGGCCAGACAGAACAAAACAAAGTCATTACCAAAAGTATGTGGAAAGGAGAAGGCAGGCACGAAAAAAAACTTATAGGTTCATCATGGCGTTAGTTATGTTAAGTTCTCAATCGCCCATTTTGAAAAGGAGAAAACACATTGCGGAGTATTAGGGTTACATACAGATGACCCAAAACGCACAGAAGTTTTGTTTGTGTCCATCTTTGCCACATATCACCCTAATTGGGCTGACTGTCAGTTACTCCTAAATATTTTTTTAACTCCAGAGGAATGGAGGACGGCATTAGAAAAGGCATACCAAGAGGCCAACAGGTTGCATAACCTCAAACTTCAGAATGGTATTAGGCTCCTGGCTGGGTCAGGACAGCTAGAACACCATAAAAACTGTTTGATAGTTGGTTTGCAGCAAGGGGCTCCCAAACAGAAGAGCCTTAGAAAAAGTCAGGATATACAACAAGGCCCCAAGGAAAATCCCTCCAGCTTCCTAGAACTGTGTATGAAGCATACCGGCAGTTTACTGACATAAACCCTGAAGACCCAGAGAATGCTAGGTTAATAAATATGACTTTCATCAGCTAGAGCACCCCCGACATCAGGTGGAAACTTCAAAAGTTAGAAGGAGGTCTAGGAATGAACACTTCAGAACTTGTTGAGATTGCCTTTAAGATCTTCAATAATTAGGACCAGGTATGAGAAAAAAAAAAGGAAGAAAATAAAAAAAATGAAACAATAGGCCAAGCTCCTGACAGCAGCTCTCAGAGGTAACCTGCCACTCAGGCTGACCTCCTGTGAGGTAAGTCCTTGTGGGCCCCATAAGGGCTGGTGGTCAGCCTAAGGCCCCCTAAAGCTAGGCCCCAGACAATGTGGCAACTCCAAACAAGAGGGGCACTGGAGATGGGAGTGCCCCTTGCAGCCAACCCAGTCTGAGCAGGAACCTAAGAAGAAGCACATAACAGCTTCCCCAGCTGTCAGCTGATGACTTGGACTGATGGGGCCCAGGGGCTCCCCCGTAGCCCACTCAGCCAATCCCCATCTCCCACGAGGAGCCAGGGGTTACAATGACTGTGGGTGGACAACTCACTGAATTTTTAGAGGACACAGTAGCAACCTATTTGGTTTTCAAGAATCTGAAGGCTTTCTAAAAGAAACATGACCATTACTGGAGTGCCTGGAAAACCTGCCAGTAAACAACCTATGGAATGTCAAGTCAGAGGTACAGAATTAACTCACAGCTTCCTATATGTATTTCAATGCCCTATTCTCCTTTTGGGAAGAGATTTACCCTCAAGTCACATTCTCAGCAGGTCAACTAAGTGTTTTCCAGCAGACCTGACCTGTCTGACCAGCCCCTCCCTAACCCTGATTTACAGCTGTTCACTGAAGCACGCAGCTTTGTAGAGCAAGGAGTCCAAAAAGCTGGCCAGGCTGTTGTCAGCGTTCATGAGACCATGGAAGACAAGGCACTTCCCCCGGAACCTCTGTTCAAAAGGCAGAACTCGGTGTCTTAACCTGAGCCCTCCAACTAAGGTCCAACCAATGAGCCAACATATATACAGATTCCAGGTATGCCTTTTCAATACTTCATGCACAACAGACCAGAGAGCTGGAGAACATGGCCTCTGCTGCTGTCCCAGGCACACAGGGGACCCTCCAGACTCCCTAGGCAGGGACAAGTCTGCAGTCCCAGTCCTTGGCTGGCTTCCTCAGCAGAATGGAGAGCTGCCAAACAGAGGGAGAGGCAGCACACAGCTTCAGGGCCTGGTGAGATGGACCGTCTTCACCTCGCTACAACCCTGGCAGGCCCATAACAGCAAAGAACGTCTTGGCTGTTGGAACTGGAGGGAAGAACTGGAGGGAAGAAAGCCTACTAAAAAAAAAAAAAGAGATGCCTTTTTTGAATAATGTACTATGGTCAACAGAGGTGGCAGTTATACACTGCCCCGGGCTCCACAAGGGAGATTCTTACATAATTAAAGAACCAGGCAGCCAAACAAGTTGCTAGAATAAAAACCCCCACCACTTGCTTTGCTTTAATTATCAGAAAACTCCCAGTACACTGAATGTGATATAAACAGAGCTTGTGAATGAGGCTTCGACCTTAATAACAGAGCAGAAGATGGGTGGTTGTATAATTCCCAAGGACAAGTGTTAATACCAGAACACTTGATGCCCCTGATAATAGAGGTAGCTCATGAGAGCACATGTTATGGTCCGGATGCTATGTTTCACTGGCTAGCCAAACTGAAGAGCCTGATCTACAAAAGACTCACCTGTGTGAAGAACAATTCAAAAACAGGCCCACCACCTTGTATACCCGGGGTACAAGTATTTCCCTAACGACTAATGCGGTTGAACGTCTTTTCATGTGCTTGTTGACCGTTCGTATAATCCTCTTTGGTGAAATGCCTATTCAAGCTCTTTGCCAATTTTCTTGATTGTTTTTTTTTTTTTCTTTTTGTTGCTTACTTTTATAATTGTGTTTTAATAATAAAACTTATACTCAGTGTGAAAAACAAAGCCCTAGAGATGAGTACAAAGTTAAAAGCGTCTTTACCCAATTCTACTTTCTTGAATTCCAACTGTGATCTGTGGATTCATCTGGATCGTTTCCAATGCATATGCAGACATGTACACAGACACACACACTTATAAATTTTGTATATAGAATATACACTCATAAATTTTATATATAAATGAGGATTCACCACGTCATTCTGAAACTGAATTTTTCTTCCTTTCTCTCCATGTGTCAGATTGAACCCTTGCAATGCCCTGTGAAGTTTTTTTTTTTAATTTTAAAACACCTGTGGTGAAAATACGACACCCATTCAACAATTTCCACACGTAGAATTGATTACTTTGATTATATTCTTCAAGTTGTGCAAGCCTTCTTGCTTTCTTTTTCTGAATCATTTCACCATCATTAACATAAACTCACTGACCCCTGGGCAATAGCTCCCCCTCTCCCCTCCCTCCCACCCCTGGTGACCACTAATAATCTTTAGTTTCTGTATATTTGGTTATTTTCATATGAGTGAGATCATACAGTATTTGTCCTTTTGCAACTGACTTATTTTGCACAACATGATGTTTTCAAGGTTCATCCATGTTGTGGCGTCCGTGCATCAGGACTTCATTTCTCCTTATGGCTGAGTCCCTTGTATGGATGGATCACATTTTGTCTATCCATTCATCTGCTGATGGCCATTTTGGTTGGTTCCACATTTTGGCTATTGGGAATAGTGCTGCAGTGAACACTGCTATACAGGTTTCTCTGTGAGGTTTTAATGGCCATTAAAAGACCGAGAAGACGGAGGCTCAGGGGGTGATGGCTGTGCCTGAGACTGGTCGCTCACAGACGTGTGACCACAGCTGATCTGACACACGTGCCCACTGCCCCAGTCCAGGTAGGGGTAGTTTGGTGCCTGGAAAAAAGACAACCTCAGTTTCCCGTGTGTGCATCCCCTGCCTCCCTACACTCCCTGGCGGACATTATGTAAGTCAAGCAGGTGTGATTTGTCAGCTTAGACGTTCCTTGTTGGATAAGACATTCTTGGAGAATCTCCTGGTTCCTCAGGCATAGATTTCCCAGAAGAGAGTTTTTCCTTAGGGATTCCTCTCCCACTAGCTTCCTTCACCCCTTTTCTGACACCTGATCTGATCCAGGAAGAAGGAGCTCAGCCAATGGATCCTGCCCTCCCCAAGGCTGCAGAGCTCTGCTGGGTTTTGTGCTCTTGCTCCTGGCTAGTGAAAGTTCATCACTGCTTTCCTTGAATGTTACCAGTTGTGCTACCCTCTTGGCTGTCCCGAGGTACCGTGGCTGCATGGTCCAGTACACTGGTGGTCTTGTTACCACAATTTTGCAAGTTAGAGCAGCGTGCCACAAATAGCCAATTCTTGAGACAGGGGTGAGGTGGGCAGCAAGAGCTTTATGAGATATACTGGTATATGGAGACAGAGGGGACTGATCTCCTCCTAAAGTCGTCTGTCTCACCAGACTATCTATCAGCTGGGGTTTTTAAGGGAAAAGGGGCCATAAGTTTTAGGGACTTGTGGAGCGTGCACTCCCTTTCTTCTGTTTGGTTTTGGTGGTCATATCTCAAACATGTTGATCTTTTCCTGCCTTATCCCACTGGCTGCTGGGGGAGGGTGGCTGGTGCCATCCTTCTTCTTATTTGACAGGCTTAGATCAATATCACTTGCTTTCCACAGTCTTAGAGGAAACATTGGTTAACACTTAACCATTTGGGGAGCTAACATCAGGATCTTACTTGGAGGTAGGGGTGGGCTAGGAGAGGGAAAGGAGAGAAAGAAGAAAGACGAAGGAAAAAAAATTGGCTCAGGTACTATTCAAGATACGGCTGAGCAGCCTGTTTCAATCGCCCCTTTTTGTTGTAGGTGTCTCAATCTTGGGAAACAGGGCGTCGTGTCTCTCTAGCTGTTTCTTGCTGGATGGGGGCGTAGAGGCCTAAGGGTTAGAGAAGTGGAACTCTTGTGTTGTCTGAGTTAAACTGTTATATCTCCCTTTTATCTATAGTGGCCCTTTATCAGGCTGTTGCCTCTCTTCTTGATGGGGGATGGGTTGAAATTTCTGGGCAACCATCATTTGGAGCTGGAACTTTCGAATCACTTGAAATGACTCTACCCTTCCGGGGAGAAAGCACCAACTCATTAAGGCATACACCAAGACACATAAGCTTGTCTAGAGAGAGGAACAACACAAGCAAAGGTTAAAATAGAAATTAGTAAAAGGGCTAGAGCAAAAAACAATTCCTAAATACTTCTATAGTACTTATTTTTATGATACTTATTTACTGGTCTTTGTTTTGTCTCTTGAATAGCTACTTAAGTCTTTTTCTGGTTCATATTTTTTAAAAAGGCAAAAGTGGGAAGCAGACAAGCGTGTTGTTAGAATCATGTCTTTTCAAGTCTTAAGAATATTACAAGGTATAATATGAGCAAAACCATTGAAAGCTTTACCTTTTCACAAATTGGCTAGGAAATGTGATCTTATATTTTGAATTGCCATTCTTAACAATCACTGGTACAGGTTTCAGTAACGACAGTCAGGAGGGTCTTTATTGGTCCAACAAATTTCTATTCACTAGACTTTAATAGAAAAAGATAAGAGTGGACAGTCTTTTGTGTTCTGGCTTATGTGAAAGGTTCTCTAAAAGACATTTTCTAAGATTATCCTATTTATTGTCTTTATACCTCAGGGCCCAGTTGATGTGTCTTTGTGAGTCCTTGTAAGCCCAGCTCTAGCTGGGTCACATTCTTTATGTTCAAGGACAGGGAGTAATGACTGTAATATTATTTCTTAAATCACTCCCTCTTTTTGATTGGAGATTGGAGATACCACATTGATGCTCAGTACCTGGACTTAGTTGAGTCCCTAGATGGCAACCATGGCAGGTTCTGTAAAGTCACGGTGCTGGTTTTCCACCGGATACCATCTGGTTCTTCACCAGGATCTTAAAAGCGATGTTCTCATCAACTGCATTGTTAAAATGAGCAAACTCAATGTACATCAACATTTTAGCCCAAGACCTTCTTTTCAGGTATGTAAGACAATAGAAGGTAAGTATTATTATGCCTAATACTATCAGGATGTAGACTAAGAATATTATTTGTAGTAGTGTAAATAAATCTGGTGTTTGTAAGGATGTTACAGTGTGTAACCAAGTAACTTGTCCAATTCTATTTGTAGATCTTGTTCTTCTCTTGTGTTATTTATCTAAATGTAACAAGAGGTATTTGCTACAGCACATATCACACTTTCTTGGACCACTAAATAAAATCTGAGGCTATTTTGTTATTTCATGTCACCTTGGCTTAATGAGGTCAGAGATCACTGTTGTGTTTCCATCTCACTAGCAACTTTGTCTGTCATTTGTCCCATAGTGACTGATGACTTTCTTAAAGATTTCCCTAATTCAAATATACCATAAGTAGGAATTAACGTTACCATCCATACCCTGAGTGTTAGACCAATGGGCTTTCTTCTGACTCTCATTTTACAAAGGATAACAAATTAACATTACCTTTCTAGTATTTACTATGAATATCTAAAGATAATCTTAAAGTTCTCAAAGTGTATTGCCCACCCATTTGCTAGGGATCTAAACAAGAGAATATCCATGTAAATTCACTATGAGTTAGAAAGGAATCATTTAAATTAGTATATTTGGATCCACCACACAAAAACATATTTATAAAGCACACTAAGTTTATCTAGAGAAAACAGAAGGTATGGAAAACTTATGTGTGACAGACAAGTTTCTAGTAAGAACACATGATTAGCGAGATAATACAGGATGGACTTCTGCTGGAGGTTTTTAGTTAGTTTGTTCAAAACATACTAAGTGTTCTTCTCAAGGGCAAGCTGTCCCTCTTCGGTGTACCTATGAGCAGTCATGGGTCACTTTTTTAGAAGCAGAAGTGAAACCTAAGACAGAGTCATGAGGTCAATCTCTTCTGAGAGCCTGGTTTTTTTTTAAGACACAATTCTTTGTATAGTAAGAAGGTGAGAGTTTGATTACAAGCATTAGAAACGTATTTCATACAGTATTGTCTTGAAGACAGATTAAACCGATTACTGATTTACCTTAAACATAAATCTATTTACTGATCTTGGAAGTCAGTTTCTCAAAACAGACTGAATTCTTCAAAAAAAAAAAACACAATGCTCAGAGCCAAAATGGTCTTGGCTAGTTTATCTGGACAATTGTTTGACTCAAAGTGGCCTTAGGAATCAGTTTTTTTCCTCAAGGCTCGAGGTTCAAAAGAATACGCAAAGGTGATGACCTATGTAGGTTACCCCAACCTCTATGAAAACCAGAAATCTGGATTCCAGGAGAATTGTATACACTTTCTCATGGCTCCCTTCTTTGGATCACAATCTTGTTGTAGAATCTTTGATCAAAAACGTTCAATAAATGGTAATTGGGCATCATCTGGTTTTTAAGATCCTGGGTACCATATAGCCTGTTTCAGTCTCAAGGCCAGTATAAAGGAGTAGGAACCCACTTGCTGGGGGTTCCACTGAGTGTCTCCCCCTCTGAACCTTGCAGGGACCCCCTCTTCATTTGGGTCCTGCTCAAAGACCAACTACTTCTGAAAGCCCTCCTTCACCCCGGCCTACGGTAGGACCCCCCAGGCATCTTTCCCACATTACCTACCACTGTATGATAGGCTCTGGATCATGTGGTCTTCCTGTCTCCCCACTAGATATGAGCCCCTTGAGGGCAGGGACTGTGTCTTAGGGGTCTGCAGAGAAGCAGAACCAATAAGGTCTATTTATATCTATGTCTGTATCTCTGTATGTCTTTGTATCAATATCTATCTCTATATAACTATATCAATATCTATGTAGCAGTAGATACCTATATAGATATCTATCTATATCTCTGTATAAAACCAAAAAATCAAACCTGTTGTGTCAAGTCCATTCGGACTCATAGCAACCCCATAGGACAGAGTAGAACTGCTCCACAGGGTTTCCAAGGAGCGGCTGGTGGGTTTGAACTGCCGACCTTTGGGTTGGCAGCCAAGCTCTTAACTACTACACCACCAAGGCTCCATATTTCTGTATAGATATCTATATCTCTAAATCTATAACTACCTCAATATCTATGTTATGAAAGGTCACAGCTTTGAAAACCATATGGAGCATGGTTCTACTCTGTACACATTGAGCTCATCATGAGTCAGATTCAACTCAATGTTAACTAACAACAACAACACATATTTGCTTATTTCATATAAGTGAGATGACAGTATTTGTCCTTTTGTCACGGAATTATTTCAGTCAATGTAATGTTTTCAGGATTCATCCATGTTGTAGTAGGCATTAAGACCTCATTTCTTTTTAAGGCAGTGTAATATTCCATTTTACATATATACTACATTTTTTTAATCCACTCATCTGTGGATGGCCATTTCAATTGCTCCCACCAGGTGCCATCCTCTTCCCTTCTTCTTTCCCTCTCTTCGGGGCTCTGACCCTTCCCACCTTCCTGTGGAGCCCTCCTCTAAGGTTCCCATCTGATGCCTCATTTCCATGGGAAGACTGAGGCTCAGGGGAGGGCCAGCACAGTTCATAGTCTGAGTAGGGACCCAGTGGACCCCCTCTATCCTCCTCTCCATCCTCCCTGAGCACAGCCTCCAGGTGTCCTGTCCCCACCTGTGCCTTTTATCCTGGAATCTGATTCCAGGTAATCCCCTTGAGGCTGGAATCTTTGTTCCTGCTACCTCCCGGGATGACTGGAGTCAGGATTGGACTCTGGTAGCATTGGGCGGACAGGGCCAGCAGCATCCTGTCCTTCAGCCTCCAATTCCTGCTCCAAGAAATGGGTTCATGACCCCCTCGTGGCCCACAACGTTTACAGGAGCCCAGCAGATGTTTTTGGGAAAGAACTCGGCCCTGTGCCCTTTGTCCCTGAACCTTCAAGTTCAGGTTTTTACCTACTGTTCCCTGGCCAGGGTGGCTACAAACTTGGCAGCTCAGAGTAACCTTTGCCACTCCCCCACAACTGCTCCCCTTCCCGTTGTGGAAGGTATTGGGTCTACAGAATCCAGCACCCTCTTTGTGTGACCTGAGCCAGCTCTTTAGCCTCTTTGGACACCCTTTTTTGGGCAAGTGCCTGGCTGGGGGGAGGGAACAAGGCTTGTGGGGATTGGCTGGCCCGGGTCAGGCCCCCCCTCCCCCCCCCCCCGCCTAGGCTGTCCCAAGGGGGTAAAGAGGTCCCAGGAGGAGGGGAGAGGAGGTTGTGCAGGACAAGCCCCTGAGGACAGAAGGTGCCAGGCTGGCGCAGGGCTGGGAGGGTCCTGGTCCTGGGGGGAGGTGTCCTCCCCTTGGCTGGGTGGCTCCAAGGAGCAAGCTGTTTTGGGGATGGTGATTAATGGGTAACTTGAGCCTCTGACAACCTCCCTGGGGCTTCTGGAACAGGAATTCCTAGATTCCAGCCACCTCTTGCTCCATCTCTCTCTCTCTCTGTCTCCGTACCTCTTTCCCTGGACTTCCCTGGGCTTCCCTCCCCTCTCTGGCAGCTTGTTTGTCCACATTTGCCCCATCCCCTGTCCATGAAGCCCACACCTTTGGCCTTTTCCTCTACTCTGTGCCCATCCTTCCTCCACCTCAAAGCTCACCTTCAGCACCCTTTCTCTTTGGCCTGCAGGATGTCTCTGCTTAACCTATCATGGCTGGGACTCTGGCCCGGGGCAGCCTCCCTGTGGCTGCTCCTGCTGCTGGCTGTGGCCTCCTGGCCCCTGGCCCACTTCCTGGCCCAGACCTATACCTTCTATGACATCTGCCGCCGCCTCCGATGTTTCCCGCAGCCCCCCATGAGGAACTGGTTCTTGGGGCACCTGGGCCTGGTGAGTGGGGCAGCTATACAGATCTAGGGTGTCAGGACCAGGCCAATCTGGGTCAGGGGGCTGGGGTCCAGGAGTGGGTAGGCCTAGGACAGCAGAGAAGAAAGGAAAGCAGAGGAGAGCCCTTCTTTCCTTCCTTACTCCCCAGGTCCACTCCACTACTTTCTGCCCCCACGCCATGACTGAGTCCTTTCTCTCATTCTTCCCTCCCAGCCCCAGCCTGCTTTGGGTCATTTTCCTGCCTGTGTTTCCTCCATTAGTGCACCTCGGGCCCCGCTGGAAGGCTCCCAGGGCAGGCTGGACAGAGCTGGACCTTCTGACTTTCCCACAGTCTCACCCTCAACAGGGAGCTCCTCAGAGAAACAATTCAGGATCCCTCCCCTCTCCACTGGGCCCATTTCTGTTAGCCTCAGGCCAGTACCCACCCCTCTGAGGGCTGGAGTTCTCCACCCTCTCCCTCCATCCACTGGGGCACTGGTGGGCGGGAGAAGAGGTGCAGTCTCCCCAGCCCACTACTTCCTGGGGCCCCTCCTCTTCTTACCTTGCCCTCCACCCCCAAGATGTATCAATGGGCCCGTTTTGAGAGGCACTCCTTCACCTCTGCTGTGGCCTTGCTCATACTTGTAATTAAACAGTTAATTGTCTAGTCATTTTTTTTATCTTCCATCTCTCCCACGTGATTGTAGCTCTAGGAGGCAGAACTCTCGACAGTGCCCAGCCCAGGATCTGGCATACAGTAGGCGCTCAATAAATGTTTGAGGACCCAGTGGTAGAGGACACATCCTGGGCCTGGGTGACCATCATGTCTTTTGGGCATTCAAGGCCAAAGGGACAAGCCCTAGCCTCTCCCCTCCCCCAGACCAGCTTGGGGACAACCATGTCTCTCCAGTTTCCCCTTCTGTGGAGATGAGAACAGAAGTTTGAGGAAGAGCTTCCTGCGATTCTACTGCTTATCAAAACAAAGTTCATTCGGAACGGGATGCTCCCAAGTTTGCCATGAAGGTTTCCCGAGATTCTGTGATTTGGGATGTCCTCAGAGAGCCCTGAAGGCCATGGGACTGTCATAGGTCACCTGCAGTCCTTTGGATGGCTTGGTCTGGGAGGCTGATCTGGTCTGGATCACTCTCCCCTTCCTCCAGCCCCTCTTGCTGTGTGAGTTTGGCCTAGTCATTCTCCTTCTCTGGATTGATTCCATCAAACACATTGAATCCTTGGCTCAGGTCCCTTGGGGATTAGGGAGCAGGTCATCAGATGAAAGTGGTTGGAGTAGCCTGTCGGGCACAGCCCGGATGCCCCGAGAACCCAAAGGGGTGTCTTGGGGGTCAGGTGTGAACAGGGTGTCCCTAAGACTCTTGAGAAGATGTCTAAGGTGTCAGGCTTGGATAGACAGGGTGTCCCAGGATGTCCCTGCTATCATTGTGACTGGGGCTTCCCAGGGACCCTAGGAAATGTCTTAGAGCTCATGCTTAGACTGCCCAGGTGTACCAAGGACTGGAGAGATATCTCGCCAGAGACCGTTTCCTCTTCATCATCTCTGCACCCTGATTGCCCACCCCCCACCTGCCTTTGGCACCATGTCGTTGTTGTTAGGTGCTGTTGAGTCAGTTCCAACTCATAGCGACCCTAGGAACAACAGAACAAAACACTGCCTGATCCTGCACTATCCTCACAATTGTTGCTATGCTTGAGCCTGTTGTTGCAGTCAGTGTCCATCCATCTTGTTGAGGGCCTTCCTCTTTTTTGCTGACCCTCTTCTTTACCAAGCATGACGTCCTTCTCCAGGGACAGATCCCTCCTGATAACACATCTAAAGTATGTGAGATGTAGCCTTGCCATCCTTGCTTCTAAGGAGCATTCTGGTCGTCCTTCTTCCAAGACAGATACGTTCATTCTTTTGGTTGTCATGGTATATTTAGTATTCTTTGCCAACACCACAATTCAAAGGTGTCAATTCTTCTTCCGTTTTCCTTAATCATTCTCCAGCTTTCACATGCTTCTCAGGCGATTGAAAAGACCATGGCTTGGGTCAGGTGCACCTTAGTCCTCAAGGTGACATCTTCGCTTTTTAATACTTTAAAGAGATCTCTTGCAACTGATTTGCCCAATGCAACGTGTCTTTTGACTTCTTGACTGCTGCATATGTGAGTGTTGATTGTGGATCTAAGTAAAATGAAACCCTTGACAACCTCAATCTTTTCTCCATTTATCATGATGTTGCTTATTGGTAGAGTTGTGAAGATTTTTGTTTTCTTTATGTTGAGGTTTAATCCATACTGAAGGCTGTGGTCTTTGATCTTCATCAGTAAGTGTTTCAAGTCCTCTTCACATTCAGAAAGCAAGGTTGTGTCATCTGCATAATGCAGGTTGTTCATGAGCCTTTCTTCAATCCTGATGCCCTGTTCTTCTTTGTGTAGTCCAGCTTCTCAGGTTATTTGCTCTGCATATATTTTGAATAGGTATGGTGAAAGGATAGAACCCTGAATCTCACCTTTCCTGACTTTAAACCATGCAGTATCCCCTTGTGTTGTTCGAGTGACTGCCTCTTGATCCATGGACAGGTTCCTCATGAGCACAATTAAGTGCTTTGGAATTCCCATCCTCTGCAATGTTATCCATAATTTGTTCTGATCCAAACAGTTGAATGCCTTAGCATAGTCAGTAAAACACAGGTAAACATCTTCTGATATTCTCTGCTTTCAGCCAGGATCCATCTGACATCAACAATGATATCCCTGGTTCCGTGTCTTCTGAATCCGGCTTGAATTTCTGGCTGTTCCCTGTCAATATACTGCTGCAGCCACTTTTGAATGATCATCAGCAAAATTTTGCTTGCGTGTGATATCAATGATATTGTTCGATAATTTCTGCATTCAGTTGAATCACCTTTCTTGAGAATAGGCATAAATATGGATCTCTTCCAGTTAGTTGGCCAGGTAGCTGTCTTCCAAGTTTCTTGGCATGGATGAGTGAGTGCCACCAGCACTGCATCACTTGTTGAAACATCTCAGTTGGTATTCTGTCAATTCTCAGAGCCTTGTCGCCAGTGCCTTCGGTGCAGCTTGGACTTCTTCTGTCGGTACCATTGGTTGCTAACATACGGAACCATGGAGGGGCAAATCTATAGGTTCAGGGAGAGGATGCTTTAGAAGCACCTGAGACCACCCAGTGAGCAGGAAGTGCTCTGTTGTCAGAGTTCACGCCTGGTCCTGGGGAGTGTGTGAGGCTGGAAGGTCCCAGGTCTGCAGACTTTCCTGGGTGAAGGATCCAGAGGCCCGGTGTGTACTGCCAGGGCCCAGAGAGAACGTGGGAACAAGCCCCTATGCTATAGCCCTGAGACCCCACTGCTGCCTTCAGACCTCCCCATGGGCACCTCCCCAGTGACTGTCCCCTGTGCTGCAGCCACACCCAGGATGAGAAAACCCATCACCTGGAGTCAAGCTTTGTGGCTAGAGAGTGTGCCTTCCCCCTCTGCTCTTGGACGCACCCTTGTACTTGGAGACTGCCACAAGGACCCTCCCAACCCTGAGGGACCATTGTTCCTTTTGACAGAGCAGGAGGAAGCAGGAGTCCATCCCTCAGGGCAGAATCCTGACAAGCATTCACAGCAGAAGCTGTGCCACCTCTGGAAGCTGAGAAGGGGTAGACATTTGTGGCTCTTTCTGGAGAAGTGACCATTCCTGGTTGTTTGCAGGTATCCCCCACGGAGGAGGGTTTGATGGAAGTGACTCGTCTGGTAGCCACCTACCCCCAGGGCTTTAAGACCTGGTTGGGCCCCATTAACCCTATCATCACTCTGTGCCACCCTGACATCATTCAGCCTGTTGTTTATGCCTCAGGTACCCATCCAGAGATTGTGGTGGTGGGCGCTGTGGCAGCATCCAAGGGCTAGTACCCCTCTGCCCCCCAGCTTCGGGTGGCTTCTGCAAGATGCCAGTCCTTTCCCCTCTTCTCTCAGCCTTCTTTCTCTTTCTTTCATGCATTCACCAGCCTCCATCTCACCATTTGCAACCCCCCTCGTGTTCTCAATCCAGTGCCCCATCCTGGAGGAACTCCCAATCAGGGAGAAAGGATCTGGACACAGACGTCCCCCACCCCATGTGGTCAGGAATAGGTCTAGAGGGAGAGATGGGTGGGAATATCCCAGAGGAGAAGGAAGGCTTCTGTCTGGGCAGGCTGGAAGTTTTCCTGGAGGAGGGGTTGCTGGAACTGGGTGCGGAATATTTCGTAGAAGTTTTTAAAGCGGAGGCAGCATGGTACAGTGGGCAGTGGTGGCTTCTGAGCCTCCTGCAAGGCCTGGCCTTCTCCTTCCCACCCCAGTTGCAGCGCTGTGAGGAGGGGTCTGGGCCACTACTTCCATGATGTCCATCTCTGGTGGGTCAGTCCCTTCTACACCATCCTGTGACTTGTCCATCCTAAGTTCATTCCTTCCCTGTTCCAGACCCCAGATGTCTCTTCTACGATATCCCACCTCATCTCTGCTCCCTTCCTTTTCCCTCTGCCTTTTGCACCCTGGACAGGGGAGTGGGCAGTGTCTGACAGAGAGTTCGACTCTGTCACAAATCTGTTCAGGGATTCTGGGCAGGTATCTGACTCTTTGGTTGTTGGGATCCCTTTCAGTTATGAGTTGTGGAAACTCAACCATGTGCAGCCTAAGCAAAGAAAGAGACTCCATTGACTGAAAAGTCCCAGGAGGGTGGCCTTCAGGCACGGCTGAATCCAGGTCTCAAACAACGCCACCAGGAATCTCTTCATCTCTTCGTTCTACTTTCCTTGTCAGTTTTACCTTCAAGGAAGCTCTTTCCTCACATTGTAAACGATGATCCAAGAAGCTCCATTCCAATGAGAAAGCTCACCTTCCCCCCAGAGTGCCCAATAACTCCCATTGACTCCCAAGACAATTACTGGAACTCTGTTTGCCCAGTCTTGGTGGGTATGGGGTTCTTAGAGCTGTTGTTTTTGGGACATGAGCAACCCAATGCCTCAGAACTCAGGCTCTAGATTCAGACAGACCTGGGCTCAGGTCTTAGGCAGTCACTTACTCTCTGGGGGACCCTGGGCAAGTCACGTCATTGTTCAGAGGCTTAGTTTCCTTATCTGGAAAATGGGGGTAGGAAGAGCACCGAGGGGAAGGTGGTATTGGATACCCAAAGGGGAGAGGCCATTTCTGCCCTTGTGACTGAGGGACCCTGAATGGCCATGCTTCAGGCTATGGGGCCAGGAGTGATTTTGGTAGAGAGGGGACAAACAGCTGTACAGGGGTCTCATGGTTGGATGGATCTCTGACTCTAGGCCTTCTCTCTGACACCTACAAGGGCGTGAACTTGGTCCTCTTTGTTCCTCCCCAGATCCAGAGCTCGGAGGAGGGTCTCTTGTACACAAAGGGCCTCACCAGCACCTTTGTGGATGTGTGCTGCTGGTGGGTGGGGCCCTGGCATATGGTCATCCGCATTTTCCACCCCACCTTCATCACAACTGTTCTCTTGGTCCCATCTAGATGCTTGCTGCCTACAACTTGCTGGCTTGAGCCATGTGCTGTCTTCAGCTGGCATATGACTGGGCGGGCAGACAGGAGAGCTATGGAGAGGACCTGCTACCCCTGATGCACGTGGACCCAACTGTCTGACCCTGGCCTTATCTGGTCATGTCTAGGGTGTGTCTGTGTGATGCCTGCTGTGTGGCCATGTCAGGTGTATATTTGCCCCGGGACCATTTGGAGATGGTCTCAATCACATCTGGGCTCAGCTGTAGCCTTGGGCATCAGGGCCTATCGGGGTCTGTCTGAGATGCCATTTGAGATTGTGTAGGTGTCCCGTGGGGGCCATGTTTGGACTTGTCCTGTGTTAAGGCTGGGCTGTGTCTGGGACCCACGGTCCTCTGTGAAGTGTTTAGGAGGTTATTTTTATCTTCTGTGAGGCAGGTCTAAGGTATGTCCTGTCACACCTGGGCCATATCTGTGGCATTAATGAGACCATATTTAAATTCTGTCTGAGGCTTGTTTGTGGTTTATCCTGAGGTCGTGGAAGATGGCTCTGGTCCATATCAGAGCATGTTATGTCATGTTAGGGACATGTTAGGGTGTGTCTGGTATGTCATGGCCATGGCAGGGCATGTTAGCACATATTGGGCCATGTCAACAATCTCAGCTCCATGTCAGAGCATATTATGTCATGTTATAAACATGTCAAGGTGTGTCATGTTTGTTGTTGCCATGTTGGGACATGTTGGTCTCATGTTAGCTGTTTCAGGTCCATGGCAAGAGATGTCAGAGGAGGCTGGGCCATACCACGGTGTCCTTGGTCCATGTAATGCACTGTAGGGTGTTGGGTTGTGATCAGTGTTTCAGAAATGTTGGATGTGGAGGATACATGTCCAGGCATGTTGAGATGTGTTGTGCTTGTTAGGGTGTGTGTAGCATGTTGGGGTATCTTTGTGAGCTCTGCCTTTGCCCTATTTGAGCTGCTTCAGCTTGTTCTGGTCTTCTCTTGCCTCCTCCCTGTTCCCTCTGCCCTTGGTCCCGTTCCTGCTGTGCTCGGCTTGGAAGGGGGAGCAGACCCTTGGCTGGGAGCCCACACCCCCACCCAGAGTCCCTCCCTTACCCCTCTCCACGGCCCCTGATAACACTTATTCATGTCAGCTGCCATCGCACCCAAGAACGCGAAATTCTATGGTTTCCTGAAGCCCTGGCTGGGTGAGTAAATGCGGGTAAAGGTGACTGGGGACAATCACGGGATTCAGAGGAAGGTGCTGCCCTTGCCCACTGCCCATGGTTGCCCCTACTAGGGGATGGGCTTCTGCTGAGTTATGGTGACAAGTGGAGCCTCCACCGCCGCATGCTGACACCTGCCTTCCACTTCAACATCCTGAAGCCCTACATGAAGATCTTCAATCAGAGCACGAACATCATGCATGTGAGTCCTGTGAATCCAGAGTCCCTGATGGAGCCTTGGGGAGAGGGGCCACAAACAGATCTGGTCTGTGGTCCTGGATCTGCGGGGTGGCTTTGGGGCCATTGCTCTTCCTCTTTAAGCCCCAGTTTTCTTATCTGTAAACTGGGAATAATGATCTCCACTTTGAAGAGTGAACAAGATAACAAAATGGAATCATGTCCCTGGCACAGAATGTGTTAATGTCTATGTTCTCCTCTCTGAATCCTGATACAGTATTGGTGATAATGGTGAAAATTGTATAGTAGCTATTTCTGAGTAATGAACCACGCATTGAAACTCACTGGCTTAAAATAATTCACATTTGCTGTTTCTCATGAGTCTACTGGTCAGTTGGGCCATTTTTCTGGTCTTGGCTGGGTTCCCTCATGCATCTATGGTCAGGTGTGGATCAGGTAGGCAGCTTTTCTGATCCAGCCTGGGCTCTTTCACATGTTCGGGGCTCAGCTGGTTACAGGCTGATCTAGGATGACCTTACCTGGGACCACTGGTCCTCTCCATGTGGTTTCTCAGCCTCCAGCTGGCAGTCCAAGCTTGTTCACATGGCTAAAGTCATGGTTCCAAGAGAGTGCTATTAAGCTGCAATGCCTCTTGAGGTCTAGGTTTAGAATTATAGCACCATTATTTTCACCAGGTTCTATTGGCTACAGCAAGTCCCATGGCCATCCCAGAATCAAAGGGTGGGGGAATAACCTGTTTATGGAAGTTGCTGCAAAGTGACATCGAAAAGGGTGTGAACTTGGGAAGAGGTAATGAATGGGAAATAAGTGTCTGGGTTTTGTAAGCTGATAAATTAGGTTGTTACTATTTCATGTATTCTCCTAGAAGACATGAGTTTCCTGGGCCAGAGACAAAGAAATTTTTTATTCACAGCATAGCAGGCAGCATGTGCTTCATGTTGGTTTGCATCCTTTCCTCAAGCCACACAAATCCCTGGGGAGAAACACAGGTGGGCCTAGATGGTTGCAGTATGTTGTAATACTGGGGAGGAACACTGCAACTTTCACAGTAAGCAGAACCATGCCTGATTCTTGTCCAAGGGAAGACATTTCCTCATCCCTTAGGTTGTTCTTTGCAAGCACATGTCCAAAAAATGGCCCAAGTAAAGAGCATAAGGGCCTTGGGTCTTTGATATACCCAGAAAGAATGTGCAGGGATGCTAACGGCCATGGAGGACTGCCTCTCCTGACACAGGGGGCATTTTTGCAGTCAATCTAGAACAAGTATGATGATGATGAAGATGATGCGAGCTAGCATTTATTGAGCACTCACAATATGCCAGAAACTGTGTGCCATTTCATGACATATATTGACTAATTCGATTCTCAAAGCCCTATGAGGCAGAGACAGTTATTTTTGCTCTATTATAGATGATGATACTATGGCTTAGAGAGATTAGGCAGGTTGTCCATGTTCACTCAGCTAGTAAGTGGGCTAGTGAGTGGTGGAGCTAGAATTCTAACTTGCTTTATATGACACCGAGGAAGGTCGCCTTAACTGTTTAAAAAAAAAAAAAAGGTGTTAGTGAACATTTAACAGTGGGGAACCAAGGGAGGGATAATGGGTTGATCAAGGGCACACAGAGCATAAGAGGCAGAGCTGGGACTTAAACCCAGGTCTCCTGAATCCCAACAGTGAGGTCTTTACATCTTAATAGTAACAGCTTCCATTCCCACCCAAGCCTGATCCACTCTGGAGATGGGTGCCTTGCGGGGAGGACCTGGAAGTTGGTTTCTGGGTGGAGTTCATCTTGGTGACTGGGGCTAAGGGGGAGGCCCCAGAAGAGATAGAGCTCAGCCCCAGCTCTGCCCCGTTTTCTGTGTAGGCCAAGTGGAAGCACCTGATCTCTGGTGGCAGCACCCGTCTGGACATGTTTGAGCACATCAGCCTCATGACCCTGGACAGTCTGCAAAAATGTGTCTTCAGCTTTGACAGCCACTGCCAGGAGTGAGTCCTAAGCCCAGATCTGGGAACTTGGACCTTTCACCCAAGGGAGTAAGTGGAGAGGGAGGACTGGCCAGGGCAATCAGAAGTACCTTCCTGGAGGAGGTAGATCAGAGCTGGGCATTGAAGGGCAGGGAATGGGAGAGAAAGAAAGGTCCTTTCAGGTAGGTGGAAATGTTTGAGTAAAGGCAAGAAGGCTAGAATGAGCACAGCAGGTGCAACAGATAGTGTGGGGACACATTGGAAAAGAGGTTGGAGCGGTAGGCAGGCGCTAGATCTTCAGGATATTGAGAAACTAGGCAAAGAGGTATTGACTTAATCTTGGGGTCTCCATGGAGTCACAGAAGGCATTTGAGCAGATAAGAGGCATATTCAGAGATGAGCTTTAGAAATTTGTGTTTGTGGAAGAACAACTGTCGTGTGGACACTGGATGGTGTTGACATTGGATAGGAGATCAGGCAGGAGTCTGGGCCCATGCACAAGTTGGGAGAAGATGAAGTGTGAGCTGCATGAACAGTTTGGGAAGGAGAAGGGCCTGGTGAGAGTGATGAGCATGATGGCCAAGCTCTCCCTTGTGACTGTCCCCTGGAGGCAGCTCCCAGGGATGGTGATGCAGGGACAGAAGAAAATGTGGACAGTTATATCTCCTGGCTCATTCCCACCATGCATCTTTGGGGCCATCTTTTCCTGGATGCTCTCATCCTGAGAGTCAGAGCCTGGCTCCTAGGTGGGAGGTGCACCCTGGGCTTTAGGTATGTGAAGTTGCTGCCTTCCTTCTTGCCCTCGTCCTGTAGGAAGCCCAGTGAATATATTGCTGCCATCTTGGAGCTCAGTGCCCTTGCGGTGAAACGGAACCAGCAGATCTTATTACACTCGGACTTCCTGTATTACTTCACTCCCAGTGGGTGGCGCTACCGCAGGGCCTGCCGCATGGTACATGGCTTCACAGATGCCGCCATCCAGGAGCGGCGCCACACCCTCTCAGAACAGGGTGTCGATGACTTCCTCAAGGCTAAGGCCAAGGCCAAGGCCAAGACTTTGGACTTCATTGATGTGCTCCTGCTGAGCAAGGTTAGTGTCTGTAGGTTCTGGTTTGAGAAGTGGGCAAGCCTCCAATTTCAAATGTCAGATGGAGGAACTTGAATGTGATCCAGAGGGTACTGGGGAGCCATGGAAGATGCTTGAAGAAGGGAAGGCCATGTATCAGATGTTGTAGAGATTACTGCATAGAATGCAACCTACTGGGACTGCTAAATCTGGAACTGTGGAGGGCCTGATGTTTTACTCTACTTACAAACTAGTAAGTTACAGAGCCATTGTGTGTGTGTGTGTGTGTGTGTGTTTATTTAATATATAGCCTATAAAAACCAAAAACCCATTGCCATTGATTCCCACTCATAGCCACCCTATAGGACAGAGTACAACTGCCCCACAGAGTTTCCAAGGAGTGCCTGGTGGATTTGAACCGCAGCTGTAACTCTTAATCACTATGCCACCAGGTTTTCCATATAACATATAATATAGTTGTTATTAGTGTCACTCCTACTCATATGTATAACCCTTATGTATAACAAAATGAAACGTTGCCCAATCCTGTGCCATCTTCACGATTGTTGGTGTGCTTGAGTCCATTGTTGTGGCCACTGTGTGTTTGGAGTGCCTTCCAACCTAGGGGGCTCATCTTCCAGCGCTGTATTGGAGAATGTTGTATTGTGATTCAAAGGGTTTTCACTGGCTGACTTTTGGACACGGATTGCCAGGCCTTTCTTCCTGGTCTGTCTTAGTCTGAAAGCTCCACTGAAACCTGTCCACCACGGTTGACCCAGTTTAGTATTTGAAATTACTGCACAGCTCCCAGCATCATAGCAACATGTATGTCACCACAGTACAACAGATTGACAGGTGGATACTGGATATATGTATATATATATAAAATGTCAGAGTAGACCATTTATTTCACGGCACAGCACTCAGAATAGTATCATAGTGCTGGCTCCCCATTTCCAAATGATCCCAAGGGTGACATGATGTGGGCCCAATTATTCGCCTGTACAAACCACAGAGTTTGCACCATAGGAGATGGCCCCTACAGTATCGGTCTTTTAGTTTATACAGAACAGGTGGCACATCTGCCCTCTTCTCCTCCAAAGAGATAGAGGGGGAGTGACCTTTGTTCTGGAGTATAAACAAATCCTCTCCAGAGAGAAGGCTAAGTTTATAACCCCTGATATGTAAACAAATGCCTCTTGGGGAGATAAGGCTGGACTCTATGGACTTGCTACCCTAGGTTGTGAGCAAATGGTTCTGGAGCAACCCTCAGTCTCTAACATCCAGGAATAGTCGTTGTTCAATGTAACCTAAGTTGCCATCATAGCTGTACAATGAGTAAGGAAGACCAAAGAAGAATTGATGCCTTTGAATTATGGCATTGGTGAAGAATATTGAATATACTACCATGGACTTCCAGAAGAAGGAACAAATCTGTCCTAGAAGAAGTACAACCAGAATGCTCCTTAGAGGCAAGGGTGGTGAGACTTCTTCTCGCATACTTTGAACATGCAAATAGTAGGAATCAGTCACTGGGGAAGGACATCATGCTTGGTAAAGTAGAGGGTCATTGAAAAAGAGAAAGGCCCTAATCAAGATGGATTGACACAGTCACTGCAACAGTGAGCTCAAGCATACCAGCGATCGTAAGGATTGAGCAGGACCGGGGAATGTTTTGTGCTGTCGTACATAGGGCTGCGGTGACTTGGAACTGACTCGACAGCACCTAAAAACAACAACAACAACAACAGCAGGGTTTCAGTGATTTTTTTTTTTTCTCAGAAAGCCCTCATCATGCAGAAACATGAAAATACTAATGGAGCATTCAGTAAAACAGGTGGCAAGGAGAAAAGGGAGGAGGCCTGTGGGGAGCGGGCTTTAGAGATGATGAGGAAGGGGAGGACTCTAGAACTGCAGGGTGGGCTTGAGTTTCTAGATGGAAGGTGAATCTTTGGTCTCAGACAGATTGCCAGCTCCCACTCGTGGTGACCCGTGACCAACAAAATGAAACATTTCCCAGTCTTGCATCATCTTCACAATAGTTGGTGTGCTTGAGTCCATTGTTGTGATCACTGTGTATTTTGAGTGTCTTCTAACCTAGGGGACTCATCTTACAGCACTATATTGGACAATGTTCTGTCATGATCCTTACGGTTTTCACTGGTTAATTTTCAGAAGTAGATTGCCAGCCCTTTTTTCCTGGTTTGTCTTTGGAAGCTCCACTGAAACCTGACCACTGTGTGTGACTCTGCAGATTAGGCTCAGGGACCTTTACAGCTGATGTGATTCAGGAATAATGGTGGTCTTGCCTTCTCTCCAGGATGAAGATGGGAAGGAGTTGTCAGATGAGGACATCCGAGCAGAAGCTGACACCTTCATGTTTGAGGGTAGGGGTTTCAACATCAGATCGCATTGGGGGCAGGTGTCTCTCATTCCCAGGGACTTGGCGGGTGCACCCCATCCTGCTCCACCCTGCTTTATCCTCCTTGAGGACCTCAATGCAAAGGAGATGTCCATCTTCTGGTGCTGAAGCAGCTCAGTGACCCAAGTCTGCCTGGCTGCCCTCAGGCCATGACACCACGGCCAGTGGCATCTCCTGGGTCCTATACAACCTTGCCAAGCACCGGGAATACCAGGAGCGTTGCCGGCAGGAGGTGCGAGAGCTTCTGAGGGACCGCCAACTAGAGGAGATTGAATGGTGAGTGCACGCTCTCGTGACCTGTCCCCCAAGCACTTTTCCTTGGCTCTGGTGGGGACAGGGGAAGATCTTTCTACTGATTCTGTCCTAATTGCTTAGTAAGAATAGGAGCAGAGGCCAGATGCAAGGCCTGGTACCCAGCCTGGTCAGGAGGGGAAAGGTTGTGGCTTTCGAGTCAGTAAGATCTGGTCTGTTGGGAGAATAGTGACAATATAAGAGGGCAGATGTCACTTAGCACGAGTTCAGTAAATGAAGTCACCCTCCACCTCCCTTGTTTTTCTCCTTGAAATCACATTTTTCAAAGATCTTTACTCTCCTAGATGTTTGCCCTTCTTCGGTCCCCTAATTTCTACCCTATCGTCCAGTCCAGGGGTTCGCATGGGACATCTGGGGATGAAAGTCTTCCTTTTCTTGTCCAGGAACACCTGCATCAGTATCCATCCAGTCCTCACCCAGCAGACACTCCCTCACTGTGCCCAACTCAATCTCCATCTCTAGCGCTGTGCTCAGCTCCATTCTGTGTCCTGGAGTCCCAGGAAGGACCCATTCCCAGGTCCCGTGTTCCAAGAGTTCCCAGCCTGGTGGGGGAACAGTCCCAGGCCTGGATAGTCCCAGCTTTCATGGATAGGACTGCGGTTGAGACAGAGAAGAGGCTGGGCTGAGGGTGGAATGGAGAAGATGCCTCAACAGAGTAATCATTTAGGTGCAATTGGGAAGAGTGCTCTAGGCTAGGCCTGGCAAAGGCCAAGGAGAGAGAGACAGAGACAGAGATGAGGGGAGAGGGAAAGGAAAGGAATCTAATTAGTTAGATAAACTACCAAACCAAACAAAAACCAAAGCAGTTGCTGTCAAGTTGATTCCAACTTATGGCGACCCCATGTGTGTCAGAGTAAGAACTACTCATAGGGTTTTCAAAGGCTGTAATCTTTTGGAAGTATTTTTTTTTTCAGATTTATTTATAAGAATTATATATTAAAAATTAATCCTTTTTCTGTTTTGCATTGCAGAAGGTGGCCTTTTTACTTTGTGTTAGTTTTTATGAAGTCAAATTTATCCATCTTTTCTTTCCAGTCAAACTATTCATCCATTCTCCAGGGTTTTGTGGGACAACCTCCTTTACTGGATGTTAAGTTTATACCTAGTCATGTGTCTGTCTTCTAGCTTTCTAGTTGGCCCCTTCAACTGATAACCCTGTTCTTGCAACAGTACCATACTCTTCTGTTTACTACCCCTTTGTAACAGGTGTTAAATCTGGTAGAATGAGTTTCTTCTCTTTAATCTTTAAATTGTCCAAGCTTTTTTTAAAATTGTGCTTTAAGTGAAAGTTTACAAATCAAGTCAGTCTGTCATACAAAAACGTATGTACACCTTGCTATGCTGTTCTCCCCCTAATGAGACAGCACACTACTCTTCTCCACCTTGTGTTCCTCTTGTCCGTTCAGCCAGCTCCTGTCTCCCTCTGCCTTCTCATCTTGCCTCCAAGACAGGAGCTATCCACATAGTCTCACGTGTCTGCTTGAGCCAAGAAACTCATTCCTCACCAGTATCATTTTCTGCCTTATAGACCAGTCCAATCTCTGTCTGAAGAGTTGGCTTTGGGAATGGTTCCAGTTCTTGGCTAACAGAAGGTCCAGTGACTGTAACCTCTGGGGCCCCTCCAGTCTCAGTCAAACCATTAAGGCTGGTCTTTTTAGGAGATTTTGAGATCTGCATCCCACTGTTCTCCTGCTCCATCAGGGATTCTCTGTTGTATTCCCCTTCAGGGCAGTCATCTCTTGTAGCTGGGCACCATCTGGCACTTCTGGTCTCAGTCTGATGTAGTGTCTGGTTTATGTGGCCCTTTCTGTCTCTTGGGCTCATAATTACCTTGTGTCTTTGGTGTTCTTCATTCTCTTTGGCTCTGGGAGGGTTGAGACCAATTGATGCATCTTAGATGGCCGCTTGCTAGCGTTTAAGACCCCACATGCGGAATGTTTCCTTAATACATTTTGTTATGCCAATTGACCTGGATGTCTCCTGAAACCATGGTTCCCAGACCCCCAAGCTTGCTAATCTTGCCACGAAGTATTCAGTAAACTTCATTGCTTTTGGTTTAGTCCAGTTGTGCTGACCTCTCCTGTATTGTGTGTTGACTTTCCCTTCACCTGAAATAGTTCTTGTCTACTATCTAATTAGTGAATACCCCTCTCCCTCCCTCCCTATCCTGTAACCATCAAAGAATGTTTTCTTCTCTGTTTAAACTATTTCTTGAGTTCTTATAATAGCGGTCTCAGACAATATTTGTCCTTCTGCACCTGACTAATTTCAGTCAGCATAATGCCTTCCAGATTCCTCCATGTTATGAAATGTTTCACGGATTCATCATTGTTCTTTATCATTGTGTAATATTCCACTGAGTGAATATACCATAATTTATTTATGCATTCTTCCTTTGATGGGCACCTCGATTGCTTCCACCTTTTTGCTATTGTAAACAGTGTTGCAATGAACATGGGTGTGCATATATCTGTTCCTGTGAAGGCTTGTATTTCTCTAGAAGATATTGCAAGGAGTGGAATTGCTAGATCATATGGTAGTTCTATTTCTAGCTTTTTAAGGAAGCACCAAATTGATTGCACCATTTTACATTCCCACCAGCAGTGTATAAGTAGTCTCTCCACAATCTCTCCAATATTTATTATTTCGTTTTTTTTTGGATTAATGCCAGCCTTGTTGGAGTGAGATGGTAGTTTTGACTTGCATTTCTCTAATGGCTAATGATGGTGAGCATTTCCCCATGTATCTGTTAGCTACCTGAATGTCTTCTTTTGTGAAGTGTCTGTTCATATCCTTTGCCCATTTTTTAATTGGGTTATTTATCTTTTTGTTGTTGAGTTTTTGCCGTATCATGTAGATTTTAGAGATCAGACTCTGATCAGAATTATCCTAGCTAAAAATTTTTTCCCAGTCTGTAGGTAACCTTTTTACTCATTAGGTGAAGTCTTTTGATGAGCATTAAGTGTTTGATTTTTAGGAGCTCCCAGTTGTCTAGTTTCTCTTCTGGTGTTTGTGCATTGTTAGTAATGTTTTGTGTTCTGTTTATGCCATATATTAGGGCTCCTAGTGTTGTCCCTGTTTTTCTTCCAAGATCTTTATTGTTTTAGATTTTATTATTTAGGTCTTTGATCCATTTTGAGTTAGTTTTTGTGCATGGTGTGAGGTATGGGTCTTGGTTCTTTCTTTCTTTTTTTTGCAGATGGATATCCAGTTATGCCAGCACCATTTATTAAAGAGATTGTCTTTTCCCCATTTAACAGACTTTGGGCTTTTGTCAAATATCAGCTGCTTGTACGTGGCTGAATTTATGTCTGGATTCTCAATTGTATTTCCATTGGTCTATGTATCTGTTGTTGTACTAGTACCAGGCTGTTTTGACTACCATGGTGGTATAATAGGTTCTAAAATCAGGTAGCGTGAGGCCTCCTACTTTGTTCTTCTTATTCAGTAATGCTTTACTTATCCGGGGCCTCTTTGCCTTCCATATGAATTTGGTGATTTGTTTCTCCATCTCATTAAAAAATGTCATTCTTGCATTGTATCTATAGATCACTTTGGTTAGAATAGACATTTTCGCAATTTTGTGTCTTCCTATCCCTGAGCAAGGTACGTTTTTCCACTTATGCAGGTCTCTTTTGGTTTCTTGCAGTAGTGTCTTGTAGTTTTCTTTGTATAGGTCTTTTACATCTCTGGTTAGATTTATTCCTAAGTATTTTATCTTTTGGGGGGCTACTGTAAATGGTATAGATTTGGTGATTTCCTCTTCGATGTCTCTTTGTTGGTGTAGAGAAATCCAACTGATTTTTGTATGTTTATCTTGTATCCTGATAGTCTGCAGAACTCTTCTATTAGTTTCAGTAGTTTTCTTGAGGATTCTTTAGGGTTTTCTGCATATAAGACCATGTCATCTGCAAATAGAGATACTCTTACTTCTTCCTTACCAATTTGGATACGCTTTATTTCTTGATCTAGCCTAATTGCTTTGGCTAGGGCCTCCAGCAGAATTTTGAATAAGAGTGGTAATAAACAGCATCCTTGTTGGGTTCCTGTTCTCAAAGGGAATGCTTTATCTGGGTTGATATCTGGTTGCTCTGTCTTGTGTTCTAGTCTTGGCTTGATATCTGATGTTATTGATTTTCTAACCAGAGAACTCCCTTTAATATTTCTGTAGTTTTGATTTGGTTTTTGCAAATTCTCTAAACTTTTCTTTATCTGGAAATGTCCTAATTTCAACTTCATATTTGAGAGACAGTTTTGCTGGGTATATGATTCTTGGCTGGCAATTTTTTTCCTTTAGTGCTTTATATATGTCATCCCATTGCCTTCTTGGATGCATGATTGCAGCTGAGTAGTCCAAGCTTATTGTTATTGACTTTTCTTTGTAGGTGACTTTTTGTTTATCCCTAGCAGCTCTTAAAATTCTTTCTTTCTCTTTTGTTTTGGCAAGTTTGATTATAATATGCCTTGGTGACTTTCTTTTGGGATCTACCTTATGTGGGGTTTGATGAGCATCTCAGATAGATATCTTCTTTTTCACAATATCAGGGAAGTTTTCTGCCAACAAACCTTCAATAATTCTCTCTGTATTTTTTGTTCTCGCTTCCTGTTCTGGTACTCCAATCACTCATACATTATTTCTCTTGTTAGGGTTGCACATGACCCTTAGCTTTTCTTCATTTAAAAAAAAAATTCTTTTTTCTGATTTTTCTTCAACTATATTGATGCTACGTGTTTTATCTTCCATCTCACCAATTCTGACTTTCGTTTCCTCAATTCTGCTCCTCTAACTTTCTATCGATTTGTGTAGTTCTGAAATTTTATTTTTAATCTTCTGAATTTCTGATTGCTGTCTCTCTATGCATTCTTGTAGCCTATTAAATTTTCATTATGCTCTTGAATAACCTCTTAATTTCTTCCACTGCTTTATCTGTGTGTTCTTTGCCTTGTTCTGCATTTTGCCTGATCTCCTTCCTGATCTCTTGAAGAGTTCTGTAAATTAATCTTTTGTATTCTGCTTCTGGTAATTCCAGGAAAACATCTTCATCCTGAAGATTCCTTGAATCTTTGTTTTGAGAGCTTGTAGAAGTGATCTTGGTCTGTTTCTTTATGTTAGTTGACATTAACTGTTTACTCTGAGCCATCTATAAGTTATTGTATTAATTTATTTAATGTTTGTTTACTATATCCTAGCTTCTTGCTTTGTTTCATTTTGATATGCCCAGATAAATTGCTTGAGAGAGGTAGCTTGATTGTTTGCACCTTTGAAGCTCTAACGTCCTGTCACCACATGGCTAGAGCTGTTACCAGGTCTATAAGCCAAGGAGTCCATTTACTTTTCTTGTATGAATTCAACTCAAGTGTCCAGGTAGTTGGTCACCAAGTGTGTGGTGGAGGCTCTGTCCTACAGTCTTAGAGGTGCAGGGGTGATTGGTGTAGGCACAGGTATCTGGTTGCAGCAGGGGTTCATACTCTGAGCAAGGCAGGGGGCTCACAACTGTTCCCTGAGTGTCTGTGAGGAAACTGCATCCCTGTTCTCTAGAGTGCAAATGTGGGTGAGTTCTGTAGCTGGACCATGGGCACCCAATGCTCTTGGTTGTAAGGACTGGAATGCACCACTTATCCTAGGACCCCTGTCATGGGTGGCTAGGTGGTGTGAGTGGAGCCACTAGTTTTCTGGACCCTGATGTGGGTAGGTGAGAACCCTGTTAAATACACAGAGTGGTGTCAAACATCAAAAACCCGCCTCTTCATTGCACAGCTGAAACACTTAATGTCAGATCTCAGACACATACACTGTTGTAGTCTGCCAACAAGGGCCTAAGCTCCTGAAATGGGCCCACACAGGTCAATGCAGGAGTGACAGGCATTCAAAGTCCATGGACAGTTTGTGCCTGGACAAGAGCCCCTTCTGCCCTGAGTTCCTAGCTTAGTGGAGTTGGCAGATTATCTTTTCCCCAAGTTAATTCATTTCTTCTCCGAGGCTGGGAGAATGGCTCAGGGCTTGCAGCAGGACCTATCTCAGCCCACTGGGGGCTGGGGACGTGGTAAATTAGATGCAAGTACTTAGCTCTTGCTGAGAGGGCTGCTCTCTGATTCTGGAGGTGTGAGTAGACTATGAGGCTCATTGTCACCCCCTGAGGAACTCACATCTCGAACATTGCAAGCCTCATCATGATCACACCAGGGGATTGTGCCTGAGGGACCCTGGTTCCTGCTGAGTCAGGTCTGGCAACTTCTCACTGCTTCTGAACCATCTCTCCCTCCCCCTGCCACTCAGTCTGATTTCCTAACTTTGCCTTGGATGTTCAGGGCTCCTAACTTGTCATATATGTAATCACTTCACTTGTTTTTTCTGGTCTTTGGTGTCAGAAGGATCACTGGAAACATCTGATACTCCACCTTCTTGGCCCTACTGTAAATTGTCCAAGTTTTTCATGATCTTTTATTCTTCCAGAGAAATTTTAGAGTAAGTTGGCAAGCTCCTAAGAAAATCAACTAGATTTTTATTTATATTGAATAGATGATCCATTTGTGGAAAATGAAACATTTTGTGATATTAACACACGCTATTACTGAAGATAGAATGGATATCCAGTTATTCAAATAACCTTATCATCTTTTAATAGAGTAGAAAATGTCTGCTTAGAGATCTTACGCATGCTTTATTAAATGAACTTTTGTCACTATGGGAAATAGTATCTTCTCTTGGTATTTCATTTGGATTGAGTGAGGTTTATAAGTGCATTTGGAATATAGAGTTTTCACATTTCTTGTCAAATTTAATCCAGGTATTTTATATTATTATTATTAGCATCTTTTGTTTTCTTTATTACTAGTTAGTATTATTATCTTTTATAACTGGTTAGTATCACACACATACCAGTTACCTATATAGAAAAATTTATGATTTATATATATAAATGTTGTGCCCAGTGAATTTAGTAAATGCTTAGAATGTTGTTTCCTATCTTGGGGAAAATATGGATCATTTAATAAAAAACCCTTGGAACTACTGGGAAGTTGCTTGGAAAAAAGTTAATTCAATCTGCTTCTCATTTTCTTATAACAATATAACATCCAGATGAATGAAAGATTAAAACTGAAAGAGGAAGTGTTAAAAGCTCTGGAAGAAATCAAGTGAAAGTTATTTTACAGTGAAGGTTCTATTTTGACACAAGTTTGAGGAGGTATGCAAGAAGAGATGGATATGCTGTCTAATGAAAAAGATACAGAGCAGTGTGTATGGTATATAGTATGCTATTACACCCTCTCCTGATCTATGAACACTGGTAGTTTCCAAAGACCAGGTCATTATGCAAAGTTGGCATTATGTGAAAATGGAGCATGACCACATCAGATCACAAAAATGGAGGATGATTACATTATTATATAACTGCTAAATTACATCATTACATAACTGGCAAACCTCTGAGAATCATGGCCCAGCCAAGGTGACACATAACCTTAGCCATCAAAACCAGTGTTACTCTTGCCTTGTACCTGGGCATTTATTACTGCCAGACATACGTTGCTAATGTATAAAATAGTCAGACAGTAGATTTTTTACTATTGTAAATACAAAATGCTGGATAATCAGATAGTCCGTAAGTGAGGAGAAGGTGATTATAGTTTTTTTGAGATGTAAAAAAAAGTATCTCTGGAAGGGCACATAAAGAAATAATAACCTGGGCAACCTGTGGGAAGGGAATGTATGCGGTGCCGGGCTACAAGGGTGCTCTTCCATAGTTTTTGGAATTCGAACCATTTGACTGTATTGGAGATTTTAAAACTTAGTCATACAAAAAGAAGGGGATTAAAAAATTTAGCCCACTTACTGAAACTTTGGACTCCCTGGGTGGTGAAAATGATTGACACACTCAGCTGATGACTGAAAGGTTGGAGGTTCAGGTTCACCCAGAGGTACCTTGGAAGAAAGGCCTGATGAGCTACATCTGAAAAATCAGTTATTGAATAGCCTGTGGAATACAGGTCTACTCTGACATACCTGGGGTCTCTAGGAGTCAGAATAACTCAGTGGCAACTGGAACTGGTTACTGAATCCTCACTGTTGGTGAAAGTTTTCCAGTTGATTCTCTCACTTTCCAAGTATAAAACCACTAATTGCCAGTACAGATACATTTTCCCCACATTTCTAATAATTATACTTTTTTCTTGTCTTTTGCATCAGCTAGTATGAATATGTTTACATTGTTTCTTACTCATTTGCCTTTTGATTTTTCTTTTTCTTTCTTTTTTTTTTTTTTTTTTTTACCATAAATAGCATTTTGTTTTTCTGCAAATTTTTCTGCCTTTTCAGGGATGGCTTTTGGGTGTTGTGGTTTTCTCAGAAAGGCTGCTAAAAAACACCCAACTAAATTTTGTCTGGAACTTATGTGATTTATTGCTCTTCTAATGCTTAATCTTTTTTTTTTTAATTTTACTGTGGTGAATATATACATAAAACATACACTATCTCAACAGATTCTACATGTATAATTCAGTAACATTGATCACATTCTTCAAGCTGTGTGACCATTCTTGCTATTCTTTTCCAAATCATTTCACCACCATTAACATGACCTCAAGGCCCCCTGAGCAAAAGTTCTCCCCTGTCCCCCTCCCTCCAACCCCTGGTAACCACTAGTAATCTTTGGTTTCCATATATTTGCTTATTTCATATAAGTGAGACCATACAGTACTTGTCTTTTTGTGACTGATTTATTTTGCTCAGCATGATGTTTTCAAAGTTCATCCATGTGTGGCATGCATCAGGACTTCATTTCTCTTCATGGCTGAGTAGTATTCCATTGTGTGTATATACCACATTTTGTTAACCTATTCATCTAATGCTTAATTTTTGATCAATCTGGAATTTATTTTGTTGTAAGGAGCGAGGGTCAAGAGAGAGGTGGTAAAAAAGTTTCACCAGGTGGCAGAGGCCTGGGGGAGTCTTTGCTCTCAGGTTAATCGTGTGTGTGTGTGGGGGGGGGGGGTTTCCTTAGGGACGACCTGACCCAGCTGCCCTTCTTGACCATGTGCATCAAGGAGAGTCTGCGGATGTATCCCTCAGTCACTGCCATCTCGCGCTGCTGTACCCAGGACATAGTATTGCCAGATGGCCGAGTCATCCCCAAAGGTACCCACAGTGGCAAGGGGGAGGTCCCGGGCAGGAAGGGGAGCCCATCAGGCAGCAGGGATCTCCATCTGACTGCCTCCTCCTCCCACAGGTGTCATCTGCCTCATCAGCATCTTTGGGACCCATCACAACCCTTCCGTGTGGCCGAACCCTGAGGTGCCGCCCTTGCCCACCCATCCTTATCCACTGCAGGAACCTGGGGAAGGGGCGGGGTCCTGAGCTGGGAATCAGACACCGCATCTGGCACTCTACAGGCATCTGCCTTTCCAGAGTGGTCTCTGGGGAGACCTCACCCAGCAGCCCTGTCTCCCCGCCCCCAGGTCTATGACCCCTTCCGCTTCGACGTACAAAACACTGAGAAGAGGTCGCCTCTGGCTTTTATTCCTTTCTCTGCGGGTCCCAGGTAAGATCTGCAGGCGACTGAGGAAAAATGGGGTGAGGGTGGGGCAAAGGGAGGGGGGCGTGTGGGACTTCATCTAGGACTGATTGCCTGTGTGTGGGGAGAGTTTCCGATGGTCCAAGTTCCAGCCACCTTCCCTCTCCTTCCGCGGAGGTTTGGATAAAGACCTGGGGAAAAGAGGTAGGATCCAAAGAGGGGCCCCCCGGTGCTCAGAGCCCCCCCCCATCTTCTGTTCTGAGTGGGCGGCTGGAGTCTGGGCCAAGCTCAGGGGACCACAGAGGCTCTCGTGGGCGTCCCGGGTTCAGTCAGCCCTCTCTTTAGCCCTCAGGCTGATCAGGGCGGGGTGGGAGTCCTGGGCCGGTTTCCAAGCGCAGAGGGGCCCAGATGGGGACCTGGGCTAAGTCAGACCCTGCCTTGTCCACAGGAACTGTATCGGGCAGACGTTCGCCATGACCGAGATGAAGGTGGTCCTCGCGCTCACGCTGCTGCGCTTCCGTGTCTTGCCGGATGACGCCGAGCCTCGGAGGAAGCCAGAGCTGATCCTGCGCGCTGAGGGGGGGCTGTGGCTGCGGGTGGAGCCGCTGGGCGCGGGCCTGCAGTGAGCTCCACAGCCGCTTAGCTGATCCCCAGCTCACCCACTTACCTTCACTGACTCCCAGGAATAAAATTCTGCTGTCACTTCTGCCTGAGTCTCCTGGGATTCAGCAAGGGTGCTTGGAGACGGCGGGATCCGGGGTGGGAGTGGCTGGGTGAAAAGGGACCAGTTTTTCTGAGCCCAAGACCCCCCATGCTGCCCTCAGGTTTTCCCAGAGCCGGATCGGATCATGAAATTAACCTGTGGGCAATAGGGAGCCATGGGAGGTGTTAGAGTAGGAGAAGGACCAGGGTTGAGGATGGACTTAAGGGATAAGATTGAGGCCCTGAGTCAGGGGAGGGAAACCCATAGTGGCATGCCTTCCCCTGGGCTGCTGGTGTTCTCCAAGAGGGAGGCCCTTCGTCAGCCCAGCACACAAGGGGAGCGGGATTACCGCACCCCACACCCAGGCAGCCTGTCCAGGACTCTTAGTTCCCTCCTTGCTGTTGCCAGTCCTCATGTCTGCCCATCCCAGTCGGTCCCAGGTGACCCACTTCCCATTCCTTCAGGAGCTCTTCCTCTGGCCCCCTGGTGTCCAGGCAGCCTGGCCGATAGATACGAGCTGAGCTCCCTGTGTGCCCAGCGATCTCACAGGAGAGTCAGTGGGAGGCTCATTCAGTCCCTCACCTCCAGGTTTCTCCTTTCCCGTGGCAGGATCAGCCCTGGCTCATCTTGGTGTAGCGGGGGCCGGCTATCTCGATAGTCAAAGCCAGACTGTTGGAAACAAAAAATAACCCCAAGAGCATGGGTTGTGAAGCCAGACTGCTTGAATTCAAGTCTCAACTCTGCTGCGTGACTTTGGGCAAGTGAATTTCCCTCTCTGTGCCTCAGTGTCCTTACCTGTATAATGGGATTTATAGCAGTACCTACCTCAGGTGGTCCCAGGGACTGAATGTGAAGGACTCTGAGCTGTGCTTGGCACAGTCACTGCTGAATAAACATGGCCTTTTTTTGGTGCGGTTGTTAAAGCGATCGACTGCTAAGTGAAAGCTCGGCGGTTAGAAACCACTAGTTGCTCCACTGGAGAAAGACGTGGCAGTCTGCTTCTGTAGAGATTTACAGCCTTGGAAACCCAAACAGGTTGCTATGAGTAGGAATTGACTCCACGGAAAGCCTAGATCTTGCAAATCAGAACACGCTGCCTTCTGTGACTATTATCTGTGCATGAGTTTAAAAGTATGATTGGAACTCAATGAGAAGAATTTGAACCTTGGTGCTCCTTGAGTCAGCTCTTCCCCCTGAAGTGCATATAGGATCGTTCGTTTCTGAGATGGTGGGGCACCTGGATAGGTGCAAGGGGTGAGGATGTCAGAGAAACCTCAGTTAATGTCCCAGAATAAGATCCTGCTACAAACGTTGATCTGTTTTTATAGCCTAAGGGATTCTGCATTACTGAGCCCCTACGAACCCCTCCAACCTGCTCTCTGGCTGATCTCCCCTCCCTTATTGCGCTCCACCACCTTGGCCTCAATTCTGATCTCCTGTTGTTAGCTGATGTTGAGTCAGCCCGACTCATGGCGACCCCATGCACAAAAGAATAAAATGCTGTGGGTCCTGTGCCATCCTCACGATCAGCTGTGGAATGGACGGATGTGATCCATAGCGTTTTCATTGGCTGGTTTTCGGAAGTAGATCACCAGGCCTTTCTTAGTCTGAAAGCTCCACTGAAACTTCTTCAGTATCTTAGTTAGCAACACGCAAGCCTGTATTGACAGACGGGTGGTAGCTGTGCATGAGGTGCATTGCCTGGGGATCGAACCTGGGTCTCCTTCATGGAAGGCGAAAATTCTACCACTGAACCACCATGGCCCTCAGTCTCTTATTTAAAGCAAGAGACAGATTCGTTGTCATCCAGTCAATTCTGGCTCATGATGATCTCCTATTAGGAGAACATATATTATACCCAGTCTTTGTTCTCCCCAGGGCCTTTGCACGTGCTATTTCCTGTGCTTGGGATGCTCTTCTCCCAGATTTTTCATGTCTGAGTTTCATTACTCAGGGCTCAGCTGAAATGTCACCTCAGAGAAATTCTTCCTTGACTCTCTATGTACTATCCCCATCCCAGTTAACTTCTATCCCATTGCTCCACTTATTTTCCTTATAGGTCCTATCATCTGAAACCATCTTTTTATTTGTTAACTATGTGGAATATTTATTAAGTTGAACATAGCCATAGTTAACACTGAATCTACTCGCACCTTTGGTGCTAAGATGGCCCAGAGCCTAGAACTAGATAAAAGGCCCAGGGAATACTTTGACTCCAATTCAAAGATTCAAAACAAGATAGAAATTGCACAGACCTCTAGGGCAGAGTCTGCCATTTGGTGTCACACAAAGCCACCTATTAACAGCTCTCTGGGAAAAAAAAATGGAGCCATCCTTTTATAAGTTTGGAATCCTTGATTTAACGACCAAGGCAAACAAACAAAGGAAAAATGAAAAAAACAAAACCCATTGCCATCAAGTAGATGGTAACTGCACATGTTATAGAGTAGAATTGCTCCACAGGGCTTTCTCGGCTGAAATTCTTACAGAAGCCGATTGCCAGGCCTTTCTTTTGTGGCACCACTGAGTGGGTTCAAACTGCCAACTTTCAATTTAGTTGTGGACACAAACCATTGGCACCACCCAGGGACCTGAGTTAAGCACAAGTAAGTAGATTTCTTTCCTGCAGGACTTCTCAGAGCATTTAAAATTCTAATGTGCACTGGGTGTTTGGGAGAAGGGCCCCCAAGCATGCACTATTTTGCAGATATGGTTGGTAAAGCAAGATGGGTGATGTTTACTGTGTCTCATATGCACCAGTCATGCACTGATACATACAATGAGCTCCAGGTCTCTTAATCATTAAGTGGAAGTAGGATTTGAATGGCATCTGTGGGGAGGCTTGGTACAAAATTAGCAGTCGTGATTACAAACAGTGCCCTGAAGAAATTGCAAATGTAATGTCCACCCATGAGAAGGACAGGAGGGTGCAGTGGGGCACCATCAGGAAATTAATTGGAGGTCCCCTTTAGAACATCTGGAGTAGGTGGGCCTCTCTCCCTAGAAGCTCACCCAAGCAGACTGCAGATCCTGTCTCTGGGCCAAGCCCAGGAATTGCTCTGCAATTCTGCCTAGGTGTGTGTGTCTGTGTCTCTGTGTGTGTGCCTCTCTGTGTGTATGTGTGTGTCTCTGTGTCTGTATGTGTGTATGTGTTTGTGGTGTGTAAGGGTGGAGGGCACTTCTCAGTGGGTGTTGGAGTCTGCGAGAGAAGTTCATCACAGCTTGTGGTTATTCCAGACCTCCACCAGAAGAGAGAAAACAGAACAAAGAACAGCAGACCAAAGGAAATTAATTCACTAAAGACCAGACTCCCCAAGGAAGGTTGTCCTAAATCCAGCAACAGGGAAGGGGGCCTCCGAGTGCCTGCCAGCCCCTGACTCGTGAACATTGATATGGTTATAACCCACCAGACCCACCAATCCACAAAGAGGCCTGACGGGAACAGAAATCTACATACACCAGATAGAAGCAACGCCAACCAACATAAAAAAAAAAAAATAGCAGTTCATAAATACACCAAAAAGAACCATAGCAACAAAACAAACAAACAAAAAAGCCCAAACTTGTTTCCGGCTCATGGCAACTCCATGCGTTATAGAGTAGAACTGCCCCATAGGGTTTCCTTGGCAGTCATCTTTACAGAATCAGATCATCGGGCCTTTCTTCCCTGGTGCCACTGGATGAGTTCAAACAGCAAAGCTTCAGGTTAGTAGTTGAGGGCAGAACATTTGCACCACCTGCAAACATCCACTCATAAATAAGGTACCCCATATTCACCCAACTTTTACCTAATGGCCTGAAAGAGAAAGAGCCACATGAAACAGAACTGACTCACAAGTTACAGAGACGATGCAAGAATCTGCTCACTTCTATTCTGCAGAGAGACTTGAGACATGGTGTATCTATAGAAGAAAGTGCTATTAGAATAATCAGTTATCATGAATGAGTTCTCATACATTCTAAACAGAATTACAGAAATTTAGAATTAAATAGAAGGATCCCTAAATTAACCTATAAATTAACTGCAGTAAAAAGAGACCCTAACAGGCTATTCATGGAACTTGACAAGAGGGTTCTAAAGCGCACCCAGGAGATAGAACATTTATAAAATGACAATGAAACTTTGAGAGTTTTCTTGGTGTTGTCCTTGGAGACTCCAGTTTTGCAGGCAAAAGATGGATTTCATTTTCAATGATCACTCTGTAGTGCTTGATTTCTTTGTAACCAGGTTCATATATAACTAAGAGGTCCTTGGTGGCTCATACGGTTTCCACTAGACTACTAACTGAAGGGTTGGAGGCTCGAACCTACCCAGCGGGGCCTTGGAAGAAAGGCCTGGTGATCTGCTTACAAAAAGATTACAGCTAAGAAAACCCTATGGAGTGCAGTTCTACTCTGTAATACGTGGGTCACCATGAGTCAGAATGGGCAATGGATTCTGTGATTTTTTTTAATATGACTAAACCAAAATAAACAATTTCTTGTTGCTGTTGAGTCCATTCCAACTCATAGTGACCTTATAGGACAAAGTAGAACTGCCCCAGAGGGTTTCCCAGGCTGTAATCTTTATGGAAGTAGATTGCCAAGTATTTTCTCCCATAGAGCTGCTGGGTGGGTTTGAACCACCAACCTTTGATTAGCAGCCGAGCACTTAACCATTTTGCCACCAGAGCTCCTTAAATAAAACCCATAAAGGATAGTAATACCAAAAACCCCACTGCCGTCTAGTCGATTCTGACTCATAGCAACCCTATAGAACAGAGTAGAACTGCCCTGTAGAGTTTCCAAGGAGAACCTGGCGGATTCAAACTGCCGACCTCTTGGTTAACAGCCGTAGCACTTAACCACTATGCCACCTGGGTTTCCAAGGATAGTTATAGAACATGTTATTAGGAAGAAAACTCTTGCCTGGTTTACAGATGGTTCTGTGTGATATGTAGGCACCACTCGAGAGTGAACAGTGGCAGCATTTAGCCCCTTTCTGGTACCTCCATGAAGGACAGTGGTGAAGGGACTTTCTCTCAATGGACAGAACTTCTAGCAGTTCACCTCATTGTTTACTTTGTTTGGAAGGAGAAATAGCCAGACATGTGGTCGTATATTGATTTATGGGCTGTTGCCAATGGTATGGCTAGATAGTCAAGGATTTGGAAGGAACATAATTGGAAAAATGGTGACAAGGAGATATGGGGAAGAGGTATGTGGATAGACTTCTCTGAATGGGTCAAAGAAATGAAGATATTTTGTGTCTCATGTGAATGCTCACCAAAGGGTGACCTCAGCAGAGTAGGACTTTAACAATCAAGTGGATAGGATGGTGAGTTCTGTGGAAATCAATCATCCTTTCTCCCCTGCACTCTTGTCATTGCTGAATGGGCACATGAAAAAAAGAGGTCATGGTGGGAGGGATGGAGGTTATTCATGCACTCAGCAACATGAACTTCCACTCACAAGGACTGAGTTGGCTACAGCCACTACTGAGTGCACAATCTGCCGGCAACAGAGACCAACACCGAGTCTCTGATAAGGCACCTTATCTTGAGGTGATCAGCAAGCAGCCTGGTGGCAGGTTGATTACATTGGACAGCTTCCATCATGGAAAGGGCAATGTTTCATTCTTACTGGAATAGACTTTTACTCCGCATACAGATTTCCCTTTTCTGTACACAATGCTTCTTCCAAAACTACCATCTGTGGACTTACAGAATGCCTTATACGTCATCATGGTATTCTACTGCCTGAGGTCAAGGGACTCACTTCACAGCAAATGAAATGCAGCAATGAACTCACACTCATGGAATTCACTGGTCTTATCATGTTTCCCATCATCCTGGAGCAGCTGGCCTGGTAGAACGATGAATGGCCTTCTTAAGACACAATGACATCACAAGCTAGGTGGCAATACATTACAGGGTTGCAGCAATG
This sequence comes from Loxodonta africana, assembly GCF_030014295.1. Classification (NCBI taxonomy): domain Eukaryota; kingdom Metazoa; phylum Chordata; class Mammalia; order Proboscidea; family Elephantidae; genus Loxodonta; species Loxodonta africana. Next base: position 31,058,718 of record NC_087344.1, read on the forward strand.
TTCTCCAGGAAGTTGCTTATGCTCTAAAGGAGGATACAATATACTGTGCTGTTTCTGCCATAGCCACAATTCATGAGTCCAGGAATCAAGGGATCCTGAGACCATATTGGGCTAGAAGAGACAGTCAGGGGATGTGGGAGGTTTGAGGTTTCCCCAACATCCTACCAGTCTCAGAAAGATGGTCTTTGACCCACCCTCTTTTTGGGCATCTCTGCTGGAAACAGCTCCGTCAAACTTTTCCTCATTTGAGACCACTCCACAGGGCAATTCAGGACAAGGTCAAGGGAGGCACACAGCAGGCATGCTTTATGTAGAGTACCTGGTACACCAGAAGCTCGAGTACCAGGTTCCAGCCCCTTCCCTTTTCTCCCTCTCTTTGGGGCTCCTGGCCCTTCCCACCTTTCTGTGGAGCCCTCCTCTGCCTCATTGAAGGCCCCTGTCTGATGCCTCATTTCTCAGACGGGAAGACTGAGGCTCAGAGAAGGGCCGACACAGTTCATAGAGTCAGGACCAAGTGGACCCTTCTCCATCCTCCTCTCCGTCTTCCTCCCCATCTTCCTGGAGCACAGCCTCCACGTGTCCTATCCCCACATGTGCCCTTTATCCCAGAATGTGATTCCTGTGATCCCTACGAGGCTGAAGTCTTTGTTTCTGCTACCTCCTGGACTGGCTAGAGTCAGGACTGGATTCAGGTAGTGTTGGGCAGCTGGGGCCAGCAGCTTCCTGTTCTGAGCTTCTGATTCCTTCTCCAAGAAATGAGTACATGACCCCCTGTAGCCCCCAATGTGTATAGGAGCCCAGCAGATGTTTGGGGGAAAGAACTTGGCCCTGTGTCCTTTGTCCCTGGACCTTTAAGTTCAGGTTTTTACCTGCCTCACCATGGACAGGGTGGCTGTAAACTTGGCAGCTCAGAGTAGCCTTTGCTACTCCATCCCTAATACTCCCCTACCACTCATGACCTGAGTTTTTTGTGAACTGAGGAAGCCCTTCAGCCCTTCTGGACACCACTGTATCCTTCGGCCCTTCCTCCCTCCCTATTTTGGGCAGTTGCCTGGCAGGCCCAGCCCAACCCCTCCCAGCTGTCCCAGGGTCAGGGACAGGAGTAAAGAGGTCCCAGGAAAAGGGGAGAGGAGGTTGTGCAGGAAAAGCTGCTGAGGACAGAGGGTGTCAGGCTGGGAGTGGCAGAGCTGGGAGGGCTCTGATCTTGCGGGGAGGTATGCTACCCATGACTGGGTGGCTTCAAGGAGCAAGCTCTTGAAGAAACAGTGACTAATGGGTAACTGGGTCCTCTGACAAACTCCTTGGGACTTCTGGGGAGGAATTTCTGGATTCCAGCCACCTCTCTCTCCCTCTCCTTCCATCTATCTGTCTCTCTATCCCCCTACCTGTTCCCCTGGCCTTCCCTGGGCTTCCTTCCCTTCTTTGGCCCCATGTTTGCTCTTCTTCGCCCCCTCCAAGCCTACACCCTTGGTCTCTTCCTCTACTCTGTGCCCATCCCTCTTCTGCTTCTGAGCTCATCAGACCCCCTCTCTTTGGCCTACAGGACATCTCTGCTCAACCTGTCATAGCTGGGACTCTGGCTCAGGGCAGCTTCCCCATGGCTGCTCCTGCTGCTGGCCGTGGCCTCCTGGCCCATGTCCTGGCCTGGACCTACATATTCTTTAACAACTGCCACTGCCTCTGATGTTTCCCACAGCCCCCAATGAGGAACTGACTCTTGGGGTACCTGGGCCTCATGAGTGGGGTGGTAGGACAAATCTGGGGTGTCAGGACCAGGGCAATCAGTGTCAGGGGTCTAGGGACCAGGAGGGGACCAGGACAGCAGAGAAGGGAAAAGGCTGAGGGGAACCCTGCATTCCTCCCTCACCCCCAGGTCCACTCCTTTCCTCTCTGCTCCTACCCCCATGCCTGAGCCTGTGCTCTTATTCCCCACCCCCCTCGCCCCAGGCTTGCTTTGGGTCATTTTCCTTCCTGAGTGTCAGCCATTAGTGTATTTCTGGCTCCCCTAGGGGGCTTCCAAGACAGGCTAGACATAGCTGGGCCTCCTGACTTTCCCACAGTCTCACCCTGAAAAGGGGACCACGTCAGGAAAACAGTCCAGGTTCCACCCTCACCCCCTGCACTCCGTTGCTGCTAGGTCCACCTCTGCTGACTTCAGGCCAGTGACTATCCCTCTGAGGGCTGTAACTCCCCATCCTCTCCCCCCACGACGGGGACACAGCTGGGCCAGTGGAGAGGTGTGGGCACTCTCCCTAACCCATCCCTTCCTGGGGCCCCTTCCTGTTCATATCTTGCCCTGCACCCCTGAGATATACCAATGGGCCCCATTGCTTAACCAGGATAAAGGTTGACCACTTCCCCTTTGAGAAGCCTTCCTTCACCTCTGCTATGTCCAATCGTTTGTTTATCACCCACCTCTCCCACATGATTGTAGCTCTAGGAAGGAGAACTCTATCAGCAGTGCCCAGCCCTGGAGCTGGCATACAGTAGACAATAAATGCTTGAGGACCCAATGGTTGAGGACACATCCTAGGTCTGGGTGACCATCACCTCATTTGGACATTCAAGACCAAAGGGACTGGCCCTAGCCTTTCCTCTCCCCCAGACCACCTTGGTGACAAGCAATCTCTCCAGTTTCCCCTTCTGTGGAGACCAGAACAGAAGCTTGGGAACAGATTCCTGCGATTCTATCGTTCATCAAAGCAAAGCTTATCCAGAATGGGATGTTCCTGAGCTTACCACGAACTTTTCCAGAGATTCTGGGATATAGGGTGTCCTCAGAGGGCACTGGAGGCTGTGGGAATGTCATCGGTCACCTGCAGTCCTGCCTCCATTTCTGATGGCTTGGCCTGGGAGGTTGGTCTAGTCTGGATCGCTCTTCCTCTCCTGTAGCCCCTCTTGCTGTGTTCTGTTGGCCTAGTCACTCTCCTTCTTTATAACAGTTCCATCAAACACGTTGAATCCTTGGCTCAGGTTCCCTGGGGATTAGGGAGCAGGTCATCAGGTGAAAGTGATTTATGTTCACTTGGTTGGAGCAGCCTGGGGGTTAGGCACAGCCAGGCTGTCCCGAGAACTCAAGGGAACGTCTTGGGAGTCAGGCATGAACAAGTTGTCCTGAGGACTCTTGAGATGTCTAAGGGGGCAGGCTTGAATGAATGGGGTGTCCCAGGACTCAAGTGGATGTCCCTGAGATAGGTTTCAACTGGGGCTTCCCAAGGACCCTAAGAAATGTCTTGAGGCTCAGGCTTAGACAGTTGGGGTGTCCCAAAGATCGGAGAGATGTCTTACCAATAACCCCACTTCACCGTCTCCACACCCTGAATGCTCAGTTCCCACCTCCCCTTGGCACCATTGTTGTTGTTGTTAAGTGCCATCGAGTCAGTTCAGACTCAAGTGACCCTATGTACAACAAAACAAAACGCTGCTTGGTCCTGCACCATCCTCACAATTGTTGCTATGCTTGAGCCCATTGGCTACCACTGTGTCAATACATCTCATTGAGTGTCTTCCTCTTTTTAGCTCACTCTCTACTTTACCAAGCATGATATCCTTCTCCAGGGACTGGTCCCTCCTGATAACGTGTCCAAAGTACATGAGATGAAATCTCCCCATCCTTGCTTCTAAGGAGCATTCCGACTACGCTTCTTCTGAGGCAAATTTGTTCATTCTTCTGGCAGTCCATGGTATATTCAATATTCTTCACCAACACCATAATTCAAAGGCATCAACTCTTCTTTGGTTTTCCTTATTCATTGTCCAGCTTTTGCATGTGTGCGAGGCGATTGAAAACACCATGGCCTGGGTGAGGCTTACCTTAGTCCTTAGAGCAACATCTTTGCTTTCTGACACTTTAAAGAGATTTTTGCAGCAGATTTGCCCAATGCAATTTGTCGTTAAATTTCTTGACTTCTTCCATGGGGGTTGATCGTGAATTCAAGTAAAATGAAATCCTTGACAATGTCAATCTTTTTTCTGTTTATCGTAATGTTGTTTATTGGTCCAGTTGTGAGGATTTTTGTTTTCTTTATGTTGAGGTGTAATCCATACTGAAGGCTGTGGTCTTTGATCTTTACTTTATCAGTAAGTGCATCAAGTCTTCTTCACTTTCAGCAAACAAGGTTGTACTGTGTGCATATTGCAGGTTGTTAATGAGTCTTCCTCCAATCCTGATGCCTTGTTCTTCTTCGTACAGTCCAGCTTCTTGGATTGTTTGCTCAGCATACAGACTGAATAAGTATGGTGAAAGGATATAAGCCTGACACGCAGCTTTCTTGACATTAAACCATGCAGTATGCCCTTGTTCTGCTTGAATGACTGCCTCTTGGTCTAAGTACAGGTTCCTCATGAGCACAATTAAGTGTTCTAGAATTCCCATTCTTTGCAATGTTATCCATAATTTGTTATGATCCACACAGTTGAATGTTTTTGCATAGTCAATAAAACACAGGTAAACATCTTTCTGGTATGCTTTGTTTTTAGGGAAGATCCATGTGACATCGGCAATGATATCCCTCGTTCCACATTCTCTTCTGAATCAGCTTGACTTTCTGACAGTTCCCTGTAGGTGTATCGCTGAAACCACTTTTGAATGATGTTCAGCAAAATTTTACTTGTGTGTGATATTAATATTGTTCGATAAATTCCACATTCTGTTGGATCACCTTTCTTTGAAATGGGTACAAATATGGATCTCTTCCAGTTGGTTGATCAGGTAACTGTCTTCCAAATTTCTTGGCATAGGTGAGTGAGCACTTCCAGTCCTGCATCAGTTTGTTGAATCATCTTAACTGGTATTCCGTCAATCCCTGAAGCCTTGTTTTTCACTATTCCCTTCAGCACAGCTTGAACTTCTTCCTTCAGCATCATCAGTTTTTGATCATATGCTGCTTCCTGAAATGATTGAAGGACAAACTCTTTTTGGTACACTGACTCTGTATATTTCTTCCACCTTCTTTTGATGCTTTCTACATAGTTCAGTATTTTCCCCATAGAATCTCTCAGTATTGCAACTTGAGGCTTGAATTTTTTCTTCAGTTCTTTCAGCTTGAGAAATACTGAGTGTGTTCTTCCCTTTTAGTTTTCTATCTCAAGGTCTTTGCACATTTCATTATAATACTTTTTCTTCTCTAGCTGCCCTTCGAAATTTTCTGTTCAGCTCTTTTACTTGATCTTTTCTTCCTTTTGCTTTAGCTATTCTACATTCAAGAGCAAGTTTCAGAGTCTCTTCTGACATCCATTTGATCTTTTCTTTCTTTCCTGTCTTTTTAATGACCTCTTGCTCTCTTCACGTGTGATGTTCTTGACGTCATTCCATAACTCCTCTGGTCTTTGGTCACTGGCGTTAAATGCATCAAGTCTATTCTTGAGATGGCCTCTAAATTCAGGTGGGATATACTCAGTGTTGTACTGTGGCTCTCATGGATTTGCTGTAATTTTCTTCAGCTTCAACTTGAACTTACACATGAGCAGTTGATAGTCTGCACCCAGGTTGGCCCCTGCCTGGCCTTATTCTGACTGAAGACCTAGAGCTCTTCTATTGTGTCTTTCCGCAGATGTAGTCAATTTGATTCCTGTGTATTCCCTCCGGTGAGGTTCACATGTGTAGTAGCCATTTATGTAGGTGAAAAAAGGTATTTCCAAGGAAGAAGTCGTTAGTCTTGCAAAACTCCATCACAAGATCTCTGGTATTGTTTCTATCACCAAGGCCGTATTTTCCAAAGACCGTTCCTTCTTCTTTGTTTCCAATTTTTGTGTTCCAATCACCAGTAATTATCAATGCATCTTGATTGCATGTTTGATCAATTTCAGACTGCAGAAGTTGGTAACAACCTTTAATTTCTTTATCTTTGGCCTTATTTTTTGGTAAGTAACTTTGGCTGCTGTGCAAAGTGCTGCAATGAATGTGGGTGTACAGGTTTCTGTCTGTGTTTCTGTTTTCACTTCTTCTGAGTATATACCTAGGATTGGGATTGCTGGGTCATATGGTAGTTCTATGTTCAGCTTTTGGGCTATGTTCTCTTTTAATCCTTACCACAATCTTGTAAGCTGGGTGTATCAGCTTCCTAGGGCTGCTGTAACAAATTACCACAATGTGGGTGGCTCAAAAGTGACGGGAATGTATTACCCTGCAGGTCTGGAGGCTAGAAGCCCGAATTCAGCGTGTCAGCAGGGCCATGTTCTCTCTGAACGCTCTAGGGTAAGAGTCTTCCTAGTCTCTCCCAGCTTCTGGTGGCTCCAGGCATTCCTTGGCTTGCAGCTGCAGCTTAACTCCAATCTCTGCCTCCATCTTCCTTCTGTCTCTCCTTCTGTGTCTCTTCTACTCTTTTATAAGGACACCATTCAGACTGACTTAGGACCTACCCTACTCTAGTATGACCTCAACTGAACATCTTCAAAGTTAAGTTATCATCTTCAAGGACCCTATTTCAAGCAAGTTCACATTCACAGATACTGGTGGTTAGGACTTCAACGTATCTTTTAGGGGGACACAATTCTATCTGTAACAATGGATACTACTGAAGTGCCCATTTACAGACGGAAAGTAGTGCAAGGTTAATGGTTAAGGGTGTCTCATGGGAAGCCAGGCCTCCTGGGTGGGTTTTTGGCTCCTTCATGTACTAGCTGTATGACTTTGGACAAGTTGCTTAAATATTTTTCTTGGTTTCTTCATCTTTAAAATAAAATAAGACAAAATAAAAAGGTTAATATACCTAAAATCTTAAAACAGATTCAGTGACTGATATTGGCAAACACTGGTGGTGGCCGCCACGCCAGCTATGGGATGCTTGTCCATCCCAGGTACATAGTAGGTCTGCAGTGACCTGAGCCCCGCCCAGGGGTGGGGTAGGGCCCTAAGTCTTTACCTTATGTTTCCCAGGACCCTACCTGGTTTATCAAGCCCTAGTCAGGTCCCTGCCCCAGCCCCAGATGAAGTCTGCCCATGCAGAGGGGGTGGAGATTCTGGGGGCGTCCGTCCTAGGCCAATGAGGGCTCCAGGAACAGATGCCCGAATCCTGGATCATATTGGGCTGGAAGGGGCATTGTGGAGGATGAAGGAGGTTTGAGGTCTCCCCAACAACCTATCAGTTTCAGGAAGATCATCTTTCCCCCACCCTCTTGTTGAGCAGTTCTGCTGGGAACCCCTCCTTCAAAATTACCTCATTTGAGACCACCCCACAGGGCAATTCTGGAGAAAATCAAAGAAGGCACACAGTAGGCATGCTTTATGTGGAGTACCTGGCACACAGTAGGTGAGCTTTATGAGGAGCACCTGGCTCACAGTAGGTGTGCTTTATGTGGAGCACCTGGTGCATGGAAGGCATGCTTTATGTGGTGCACCTGACACACAGTAGGTGTGCTTTATGCAGAGTACCTGGCACGCAGTAGGCACATTTTATGTGGAGTAGCTGGTACACAAGCAGCTTGAGTACCCTATGCCAATCCTTTCCCTTCTCTCCCTGTCTTCGGGACGCTGACCCTTCCCACCTTCCTGTGGAGCCCTCCTCTACCTCATCTAAGGTCCCCATCTGATGCCTCATTTCCCAGACGGGAAGCTAAGGCTCAGAGGAAGGCCAGCACAGTTCATAGCCAGAGCAAAGACCAAACAGACTCCCCTCCATCCTCCTCTCCATCCTCCTCTCCATCCTCCCTGAGCACAGCCTCCAGATGTCCTGTCCCAACCTGTGCCCTTTATCCCAGAATCTGATCCTGGTAATCCCCAAGTGGCTGGAATCTTTGTTCCTGCTACCTCCCAGGCTGGCTGGAGTCAGGATTGGACTCTGGTAGCATTGGCTGGACAGGGCCAGCAGCTTCCTGTCTTCAAGCCTCCAATTCATGCTCCAAGAGATGGGTACATGACCCCCTCATGGCCCACAGTGTGTAGAGGAGCCCAGCAGATGTTTTGGGGGAAGAACTTGGCCCTGAGTCCTTTATCCCTGAAGCTTCAAGTTCAGATTTTTACCTACTGAACCCTGGCCAGGGTGGCTGTAAACTTGGCGGCTCAGAGTAACCTTTGCCACTCCTCCCAACTGCTCCCCCTCCTCTTGTGGAAGGTACTGGGTCTGTAGAATCCAGCACCCTCTTTGTGTGACCTGAGCCAGCTCTTTAGCCTCTCTGGACACCACTGCATCCCTTGGCCCCTCCCCCCTCCCTTTTTTGGGCAACTGCCTGGCAGGGAGATGGGAGCCAGACCTGTGGGGATTGGCTGGCCTGGGTCAGCCCCTTCCAGTCCCCAGGGGTAAAGAGGTCCCAGGAGGAGGGGAGAGGAGGTTGTGCAGGACAAGTCCCTGAGGACAGAAGATGCCAGGCTGGGGATGACAGGGCTGGGAGTGTCCTGGTCTTGGGGGGAAGTGTACATGGCTGGGTGGCTCCAAGGAACAAGCTGGTTTGGGGATGGCGATTAATGAACAAGTAACTGGATCCTCTGATAACCTCCCTGAGGCTTCTGGGACAGGAATTCCTGGATTCCAGCCACCTCTTGCTCCATCTCTCTCTTTCTCTGTCTCTCTACTTTTTCCCCTGGCCTTCCCTAGGCTTCCCTCCCTTCTCTGGCCCCATGTTTGTCCATGTTTGCCCCATCCTGTGTCCCTGGAGCCCACATCCTTGGCCTCTTCCACTACTCTGTGCCCATCCCACCTCTGCTTCTGAGATCACCATTAAACAACAACAAAAAAAAACCTATTGCTGTCAAGTAGATCCTGACTCATAGCAACCCTATAGGGTAGAGTAGAACTGCCCCATGGGGTTTCTAAGGAGGGGCCAGTAGATTTGGACTGCCAACCTTTTGGTTAGCAGTCGAGCTCATAATCACTGTGCCACCAGAGCTCCTGAGCCTCCCATCAGCACCCCTTCTCCTTGGCCTGCAGGATGTCTCTGTTCAACCTGTCATGGCTGGGACTCTGGCCTGGGGCAGCCTCCCCATGGCTGCTCCTGCTGCTGGCCATGGCCTCCTGGCTCCTGGCCCGCTTCCTGGCCTGGAGCTACACCTTCAATGACATCTGCCTCCGCCTCAGATGTTTCCCGCAGCCCCCAGTGAGGAACTGGTTCTTGGGGCACCTGGGCCTGGTGAGTGGGGCAGTAGGACAGATCTGGGTTGTCAGAAGCAGGGCAATCAGGGTCGGGGGTGGGAGGCCAGGGATGGGTGGGTCTAGGACAGCAGAGAAGCAAGGAAAGCTGAGGGGACCCCTAACTCCCAGGTCCATTCTTCTCCTTTCTGTACCCTCCCCCCATGCCTGAGCCCTTTCTCTCATTCTTTCCCCCCTCCTACCGGTCTGCTTTGGGTCATTTTCCTGCCTGTGTTTCCCCCATTAGTGCACCTCTGGCTCACTTGGGGGGCTCCCAGGGCAAGCTGGACAGAGCCAGACCCCCTGACTTTCCTACAGAATCACCCAAAACAGGAGGCCTCATCAGGGACACAGCCCAGGGTCCCCTCAAACCCCTGGACCCACCTCTGCTGGCCTAGGGCCCGTGCCCACCCTTCTGAGGGCTGCTGTTCCCTACCCTCTCCCCACACCCACAGGGCACAACTAGGCAGGAGGAGAGGTGTGGGCAGTCTCCCCAGTCTACCACTTCCTGGGGCCTCTTCCTCTTCTTATCTTGCCCTCCACCCCCAAGATGTACCAATGGGCCCTGTTGCCCAACCTGGATAAAGGTTGGCCACTTCCCCTTTGAGAGGCCTTCCTTCACCTCTGCAGTTAATTGTCTAATCATTTGTTTATCATCCCTCTCTCTCACATGATTGTAGCTCCAGGAGGCAAAACTGTATCAACAGTGCCCAGCCCAGGAGCTGGCACACAGTAGGCACTCAATAAATGTTTGAGGACTCAGTCGTAGAGGCCACATCCTGGGTCTGGGTGACCATCAAGTCCTTTGGGCATTCAAGGCCAAAGAGACAGGCCCTAGCCTCTCCCCTCCCCCAGACCAGCTTGGGGAAACCATGTCTCTCCAGCTTCCCCTTCTGTGGAGATGAAAACAGCAGTTTGGGGAAGAGCTTCCTGTGATTCTACTGCTTATCAAAACAAAGTTCATTCGGAACGGGATGCTCCCAAGTTTGCCATGAAGGTTTCCCGAGATTCCGTGATTTGGGATGTCCTCAGAGAGCCCTGAAGGCCATGGGACTGTCATAGGTCACCTGCAGTCCTGCCTTCCCTTCCGATGCTTGGCCTGGGAGCCTGGTTGGCCTGGTCCAGATCCCTCTTCTCCTTCTGTAGCCCCTATTGCTTTCTGACTTTGGCCTAGTCACTTTCCCTCTCTGGATTGATTCCATCAAGCACATCGAATCCTTGGCTCAGGTTCCTTGGGAAGCAGGGAGAGGTTACCCAGGTGAAAGTGGTTTGTGTTCAATTGGTTCGAACAACCTGGGGGTCAGGCACAGCTGGGGTGTCTCAAGAACCCGAGGGGGTGTCTTGGGAGTCAGGTGTGAACTGGGTGTCCTCAGGACAATTAATTGAGAAGATGTCTAAGGGGTCAAGCTTGGATGGATGGAGTATCCCAGGATGCCCTGGAGGTTGGTTCCAACCAGGGCTTCCCCAGGACGCTAGGAAATATCTTGGGGCTCAGGCTCAGATTGCCAGGGTGTCCCAAGGACTGGAGAGATGTCTCGCCAGAAACCTCTTCCTCTTCATTGTCTCCGCACCTGTCAGCCCCCACTTGCTCTTGGCATCATGGAGGGACAAATCCATAGGTTCAGGGGGAGGATGCTTCAGACGCACCTGTGACTACCCAGCACTCAGAAGGTGCTCTGCAGAGGGGAGCTGCCATATAATGGGCAGTCAGACTTCATGCCTGCTCCTGGACAGCATGCAAACCTGGAAGATCCCAGGTCTGCTGACTCTCCCAGGTGGAGGGCCCAGAGAGGATGTGGGAACAAGCCCCTATGCTATAGCCCTGAGACCTCACTGTTGCCTGCAGACCTCCCCATGGGGGCCTCCCTCTGTGACTGTCTCCTGTGCACTAGCCACACCCAGGATGAGAAAACCCATCACCTGGAGCTAGGCTTTGTGGCTAGAGAGCGTGACTTCCCCCTCTGTTCTTGGATACACCCTTGGATTTGGAGACTGCCACAAGGACCCTCCCATTCCTGAGGGACCTTCGTTCCTTTGGATGGAGCAGGAGGAGCAGGAGTCCCTCCCTCAGAGCAAAATCCTGACAAGCATTCACAGCAGAAGCTGTGCCACCTGTGGAAGCTGAGAAGGGGTAGACACTTGTGGCTCTTTCTGGAGAGGTGGCCACTCCTGGTTGTTTGTAGGTCCCCCCCCATAGAGGAGGATTTGATAGAGGTGACTCATCTAGTGGCCACCTACCCCCAGGGCTTTAAGAGATGGATGGGCCCCGTCAACCCCATCATCAGTCTGTGCCACCCCGACATCATTCGGCCTGTTGTTAACGCCTCAGGCACCAACACAGAGCTTGTGGTGGTGGGCACCATGGCAGCATCCAAGGGCTAGTGCCTCTCTGGCCCCCCAGCTTCTCGGTGGCTCCTGCAAGACCCAGCCCCCTCGCCTCTTCTCTCAGCCTTCTTTCTCTTTCTTTCTTGCATTCACCAGCCCCCCATCTCACCATCTTCAACCCTCCTTGGTGTTTTAGATCCAGTGCCCCATCCTGGAGGGACACCCAATCATGGGGAGAAGTATCTGGACAGAGACACCACCAACCCCATGTGACCAGGAGTGGGGCCAGAGAGAGAGATGGGCAGGAGCATCACAGAAGAGAAGGAAGGCTTCTATTAGGGCAGGCTGGAAGGTTTCCTGGAGGAGAGGTTGCTGCAACTGAGTGTGGAATGTTGCGCAGGAAGTTTTTAAAGCTGGGACATGGTGGGACAGTGGGCAGTGGTGGCTTCTCAGCCTCCTGCCAGGCCTGGCCTCTGCCCAACCTCCCCCGCCCCCCACCCAGTGCAGCGCTATGAGTAGGACTCTGGGCTACTAATTCCATGACTTTCCCTCTGGTGGGTCAATCCCTTCTACTCCATCCTGTGACTTGTCCACCCTAGGTCCATTCCTCGCCTGGTCTAGACCCCAGATGTCTCTCCTGCAAGATCTTACCTCATCTCTTCTCTCTTCCTTTTCCCTCTGCCTTTTGCATTCTGGACAGGGGAGTGGCCAGCATCTGACAGAGATCTCAACTCTGTCACTAATCTGTTTAGCGACTCTGGACAGGTATCTGACTTTTCAGTTGCGGAGACCTCTTTCAGTTGTGAGTGGTGGAAACTCAACCATGTGTGGCCTAAGCAAAGAAAGGGAATCTATTGACTGAAAAGCTCAGGGAGGGTGGCTTTCAGGCATGGCTGAATCCAGGTCTCATACAATGTCACCAGGAATCTGTCTTCATCTTTTGTTCTACTTTCCTTGTCGGTTTTGCCTTCAAGGAAGCTCTTTCCTCACTTTGTAAATGATGATCCAAGAAGCTCCATTTCAATGAGAAAGCTTGCCTTTCCTCCCAGAGTGCCCACTAACTCCCAACAACTCCCAAGACAGTTCCTGGAACTCTGTTTGCCCAGTCTTGGTGGGTACGGCGCACTCAGAGCTGTTGTTTTGGGGACACAAATAACTCAATGCCTAAGAACTCAGGGTCTGGATTCAGAAAGACCTGGACTCAGGTCTTAGGCAGTCACTTACCCTCTGGGGGGCCCTGGGAAAATGAGGTCATCATTCAGAGGCTTCGTTTCCTTATGTGGAAAATGGGGGTAAGAAGAGCACCGAGGGGAATGTGGTGTTGGGTACCCAATGGGGAGAGGCCATTTCCGCCCCTGTAACTGAGGGACCCTGAATGGCCATGTGTCAGGCTATAGGAACAGGAGAGGGCTTGGTACAGAGGGGACAAACAGTTGTATAGGGGTCTCAGGGCTCGGGTGGTCTCTGGCTCCAGCCCTTCTCTCTGGCACCTACTTACAAGGGCAAGAACTTGGTCCTCTTCATTCCTCCCCAGATCCAGAGCTCGGAGGAGGGTCTCCAGTACACACAGGACCTGGCCAGCACCTTCGGGGATGTGTGCTGCTGGTGGGTGGGGCCGTTGTATCCGGTTGTCCGCATCTTCCACCCCACCTTCATCAAGCCTGTCCTCTTGGCCCCAGGTAGATGCGTGCTGCTCACAGCTTGCTGCTCCTGAGCTCTGTGCTGCCTTCAGGTGCCGGGTGACTGAGCAGGCAGACAGAAGAGCTATGGGGAGGGTCTGCTGCCCCTGACACACCTGATCCCAACTGTCTGACCTTGGTCATGTCCGGTCACATCTAGGGCATGTCTGTGTCACAACTGCTGTGTGGCCATGTTGGGTGTATTTTTGCACCTGGGACCATTTGGGGATGGCCTCAGTCATATCTGGGCTTAGCTGTAGCCCAAGACATCAGGGCCTGTTGGGGTCTATCTGAGATGCCATTTGAGATTGTGCAGGTGTCTTGTTGGTCATGTGGGGGCCATGTTTGGGCTTGGCCTATGCTAGTGCTGAGCTGTGTCTGGGACCCAGACTCCTCTGTGAAGTGTCTGGGAGGTTATTTTAATCTTGTGTGAGGTAGGTCCAAGGCATGTCCAGTCACATGTTGGCCATATCTGGGGCATTAATGAGTCCATATTTAAATTCTATCTGGGACTTGTTTGTGTGATATTCTGAGGTCATGTCAGATGGCTCTGGTCCATATCAGAGCATGTAGTGTCATGTAATGGACATGTTAGGCTGTGTCAGGTATGTTGTGGCCATGGTGGGGCATGTTAGCACATGTTTGGACCATGTCAGCAGTCTCAGATCCATGCCAGAGCATGTTATGGACATGTCATGGTGTGCTATATATGTTGTTGCCATGTTGGGACATGTTGGTTTCATGTTAGCTGTTTCAGGTCCACGTCAGGAGATCTCAGAGGGGGCTGGGCCATGCCAGGGCTTCCTTGGTCCATGTAATGCATTGTAGGGTGTTGGGCTGTGCTTGGCATTTCAGAAATATTGGATGTGGAGGAGACATGTCCAGGCATGTTGAGATGTGTTGTGCCATGTTAGGGTGTGTCTCACATGTTGGGGTGTCTTTGTGAGCTTGCCTTTGCTCTTCTTTCACTGCTTCAGCCTATTCTGGTCCCGACTTGCCTCCTCCCTGCTTCTTCTGCCCTTGGCCCCATTTCTGGTGTGCTAGGCTTGGAGGGGGGTGCAGACCCTTGGCTGGGAGCCCACACCCCCACCCAGAGTCCCTCTCTTGCCTCTCTCCATGGTCCCTGATGGCGTCCATTCATGTCAGCTGCCATCGCACCCAAGGACGTGGTCTTCTACGGTTTCCTGAAGCCCTGGTTGGGTGAGTAACTGAAGGGGATTGGGGATAGTCGTGGGGTCCAGATGAAGGTGCTGCCCTTGCCCACTGCCTGTGGCTGCCCCAACTAGGGGAAGGGCTCCTGCTGAGTAGTGGTGACAAGTGGAGCCGCCACCGCCGCATGCTGACACCCGCCTTCCACTTCAACATCCTGAAACCCTATGTGAAGATCTTCAATGAGAGCGTGAACATCATGCATGTGAGTCCCATGAACCCAGAGTCCCTGATGGAGCCTTGAGGAAAGGGGCCCCAAACAGATCTGGTCTTGAGTCCTGGATCTGCTGGGTAGCTTTGGGGCCATTGTTCTTCCTTCCTAAGCCTCAGTTTTCTCATTTGTAAATTGGGAATAATGATCTCCACTTTGAAGGATGTTCAAGATGACACAATGGAATCATGTCCCTGGCACACAGTAGGTGCACAGAACATATTAGTGTCTATGTTCCCCACTCTGAATCCTGTTACAGTGTTGATGATAACGGTGAAAATTGCATAGTAGCTATACCGAGTATATGAACCACTTTGAAACTCACTGGCTTAAAATAATTAGCATTTGCTATTGCTCATGAATCTACTGGTCAGCTGGGCCATGTTTTGGTCTTGGCTGGGTTTCCTCATGCATCTGTGGTCAAGTGTGGCTCAGGTAGGAAGCCCTGCTGATCCAGCCTGGGCTCTTTCACATCTTTGGGGTTTGGCTGGCCACAGGCTGATCTAGGATGGCTTTGATTGGGACAACTGGTCTCCTCCTTGTGATTTCTCACCCTCCAGCTGGCAGCCCAACCTTGTTCACATGGTGAAGGCATGGTTCCAAAAGAGTGAGATTAAGCTGCAATGCCTCTTGAGGTCTAGGTTTAGAATTATAACACCATTATTTTCACCAGGTTCTATTGGCTACAGCAAGTCCCATGACCATCCCAGAGCCAAAGGGTTGGGGAATAGGCTACACCTCCTAATGGAAGTTGCTGCAAAGTCATTGCAAAGGGTCTGGATATAGGGAGAGGTAAAGAATAGGAAATGAGTGTCTGGGATTTGCAAAATGATAAATTAGCTTATTATTTTATGGGTTCTGCTGGAAGACATGAATATCCTTGGTCAGAGACAAAGGGTCTTTTTATTCACAGCACAGCAGGCAGCATGTGCGTCATGTTGGTTTACATCCTTTCCCCAAGCCACCCAAATCCCATGGGAGCAACACAGGTGGACCTAGATGGATGCAGTATGTTGTAATACTGGGGAGGAACATTGAGCTTAGGGAATCTGCAACTTTCATAGTAAGCAGAACGAAGCCTGATTTTTGTCCAAGGGGAGACATTTCCTCATCCCTCATGTTTCTCATTGCAAACACATGTCTAAAAAATGGCCCAAGTAGAGTACAAGGGCCTTGGATTCCTGACATAGCCAGGAAGAATGTGCAGGGATGCTAAGGGCCATGGAGGACTACCTCTCCTGACATAAAGGACATTTTTGCAATCAGTCTAGAACAAGGATGATGATGATGAAGATGATGTAAGCACTCACAGTAGACCAGAAATTGTGTACCATTTCATGACATACACTGACTAACTCAATTCTCACAGCCCTGTGAGGCACAGATGGTTATTTTTGCTCCATTACAGATGATAATACTATGGCTCAGAGAGATTAGGCAGCTTGTCTATGTTCACTCAGCTAGTAAATGGGCTAGTAAGTGGTGGAGCTGGAAGGAAAGACACCTTAACTATCAGTGAACATTTAACATTTGGGATCCAAAGGGTGTCAAGGAGCTGATCAAGGGTACATAGAGCATAAGAGGCAGAGCTGGGTCTTGAACCCAGGTCTCCTGACTCCCAGCAGTAAGGTCTTCACATCTTAATAGTGACAGCTTCAACTCCCACCCTAGCCTGGTCCACTCTGAGGATGGGTGCCTTGGATGGAGGACCTAGAATTTGGTTTCTGGGTGGGGTTCATGTTGGTGATTGGGCTAGGGAGGGGGTCTCTGAGGAGACAGAGATCAGTCCCAGCTCTGCCCCCTTTTCTGTCCAGGCCAAGTGGAAGTGTCTGGTCTCTGGTGGCAGCACCCGTCTGGACATGTTTGAGCACATCAGCCTCATGACCCTGGACAGTCTGCAGAAATGTGTCTTCAGCTTTGACACCCACTGCCAGGAGTGAGTTGAAGAATGGATCTGGGAACTTGGACCACTGACCTAAGAGAGTAGGTGGGGAGGAAGGACTGAGCAGGGCAATCAGAAGAGCCTTCCTGGAGGAGATGAGTCAGAGTTGGGCACTGAAGGACAGAGAATGGGAGAAAAGAAGGCTCTTTTCAGGTAGGTGGAAATGTTTAAGTAAAGATAAGAAGGCTAGGATAAGCACAGCATGTGCAACAGTGAGGGGACACCTTGGAAATGAGGTTGAAGAGGGAGGAAGGGGCTAGATCTTAAGGATATTAAAGAGCTAGGCAAAAAGGTATGGACTTTATCTTGGGGTCTCCATGGAGCCATGGGAGGCATTTGAGCAGATGAGGGGCATGGTCAGGGCTTAGCTTTAGAATTTTGTGTCTGTGGAAGACTGACTGTCGTGTAGACATGTGATGTGTTGATGTTGAATAGTCAGGATACCAGGCAGGAGGCTGCGCCCATGACCAGCTGGGAGAGGAAGAAAAGTGTGAGCTACATGGACAGTTTGTGGAAAGAAAAGGGGCCAGTGAGAGTGGTTAGCATGATGGCCAAGCTCTTCCTGGGGCCTGGGGCCTGAGGCCTGCAGACAGCTCACTGAGATCGGGATGCAGAAGAGAAAGAAGTGTGGCGCCATCTCCTGGCTCATCCCCACCGTGCATCTTTGGGATAATCTTCTGAATGCTCAGTTTCCTGATGGGAGGTAGAGTCTGGCTTCTGGGTGGGAGGCGCACCCTGGGCTTTAGGTGTGTGAAGTTGCTGCCTTCCTTCTTGCCCTTGTCCTGCAGGAAACCCAGTGAATATATTGCTGCCATCTTGGAGCTCAGTGCCCTTGTGGCGAAACGGCACCAGCAGATCTTCTTGCACTTCGACTTCCTGTATCATCTCACTACCGATGGGCGCCGCTTCCGCAAGGCCTGCCGCCTGGTACACGACTTCACAGATGCTGCCATCCAGGAGCGGCGCCGCACCCTCTCAGAACAGGGTGTCGATGACTTCCTCGAGGCCAAGGCCAAGGCCAAGACTTTGGACTTCATCGATGTGCTCCTGTTGAGCAAGGTTTGTTTTCATATGTTCTAGTTTGAGAACTGGGCAAGACTTTCATTTCAAATGTCAGATAGAGGAGCTTGAAGGTGATCCAGAGGGTACTTGGGAGCCATAGAAGGTTTCTGAGGAAGGGAGGGCTATTGTACGAGTTGTTTTAGAGGACTGTATAAAAAAAAAATTTTTTTTTTTTTTCGTGGAATGCAACCTGCAGGACTGCTAAATCTGGAACTGTGAAGGGTCTGAGATTTTACTCTGCTTTACGAACTAATAATTTACACTGCAGTAGAGTATATCTGTGTTTATTTAACATATAATATACATGCTGGTACAGTGGTTAAAATCTTGTCTGCTTACCAAAGTTTGGCATTTTGAATCCACCAGTTGCTCCTTGGAAACCCTATGGGACAGTTCTACTCTGTCCTATAGGGTCATTATGAGTCAGAATGGACTAGATGGCGTTGGACTTTTTATTAGTGTCACATTGGCTCCTACTTATATGTAAAACTATTATGTACAAACCCTTATCTATAACAGAATGAAATGTTGCTCAATCCTATGCCATCTTCACAATTTTTGGTGGATTTGAGTCCATTGTTGCGGCCACTGTGTATTTTTAATGCCTTCTGACCTACAAGGCTCATTTTCCAGCACTACACTGGACGATGTTCTCCTGTGATCCGTAGGGCTCTCACTGGCTGATTTTCAGAAATAAATTGCCAGGCCTTTCTTCCCAGTCTGGCATAGTCTGAACTCTTCCCTGAAACCTGCCCACCATGGTTACCCTGCTGGTACTTAAAATACCAGTAACATAGCTTCCAGCATCATAACAACATGCAAGTCACCACAATAAAACAGACTGACAGATGGGTAGTGGATATATAGATATGTGTATATTATATTATATTTGACTTCTGCATCAGAATAGGCCATTTATTTCACAGCAATAACAGCATCCAGAGTAGCATCAGTGCTGGCTCCCCATTTCCAAATGATCCCAAGGGCCACGATGTGGGCACAATTATTCACCGGTACAAACCACAGAGTTTGTACCATAGGAGATGACCCCCACACTATCAGTCTTCTAGTTTATATAGAACAGGTGGCACATCTGCCCTCTTCTCCTCCAAAGAGATGGAGAGGGAAGAGTGAGTGACCTTTGTTCTGGAGTATAAACAAATCCTCTCCAGAGAGAGGGCTGAGTTTACAACTCCTGACATGTAAGCAAATGCCTCTCGGGGAGATAAGACTGGACTTCCTACTCTAGGTTATGAGCAAATGGCTCTGGAGCAAACCATAGTCTCTAATATCCAGGAGTAGTCGTTCAATGGAACCCAGGGTGCCAGTGGTTTTTTTTCTTCAGAAAGCCCTCATCATGCAGAAACATGTAAATATTCATGGAACATTGAATCCTTCCACTAGGGATGAAAGGAGAGGCAAGGAGAATGACTAGGAGGCCTGGGCGGAAGGGGCTTTAGAGATGGAGAGGAAGGGGGCCTAGCACTGCAGGTTGGGCTTGGGTTTCTGGAAGGAAGATGAATCTTTGCAGATGGGCTCAGTCAGAGTGTCGGCTTCCACTCATGGTGATCCTGTGCCCCCCAAAACGAAACATTGCCTGGTGCTCCGCCATCTTCATAATAGTTGATGCGCTTGAGTCCTTGGTTGTGGCCACTGTGTATTTTGAGTGTCTTCTAGCCTAGAGGACTCATCTTCCAGCACTATGTTGGACAATGTTCTTGTTATAGATTGAGCTGTGTCCGCCAAAAGTATCTGTCAACTTAGCTAGGCCATGATTCCCAGTATTGTGTGACTGTCCACCATTTTATCATGTGATGTGATTTTCCTATGTGTTGTAAATCCTATCTCTATGATGTTAGTGAGGTGGGATTAGTGCAGCTATGTTAATGAGGCAGGACTGGATTGTGTCTTGAGCCAATCTCTTTTGAGATATAAAAGAGAGAAGTGAGCAGAGAGACGGGGAGACCTCATACCACCAAGAAAGTATAGACAGGAGCACGTGTCCTTTCGACCTGAGGTCCCTGTGCTGAGAAGCTCCTAGTCCAGGGGAAGACTGATGACAAGGACCTTCCTACAGAGCCAACAGAGAGAGAAAGCCTTCCCCTGGAGCTAGCACCCTGAATTCGGAATTCTAGTTTACCGGACTGTGAAAGAATAAAGCTCTCTTTTTTAAAGCCATCCACTTGTAATGTTTCGTTATAGCAGGACAAGATGAATAACACAGTTCTGTTGTGATCCAAAAGGTTTTCACTGGTTAATTTTCAGAAGTAGATTGCCAGGCCTTCCTTCCTAGTCTGTCTTTGTCTGCTGAAACCCGACCACTGTGTGTGACTCTGAAGGTTAGGTTCAGGGAACCTTAGAGCTGGTGTGATTCAGGAATGATAAACCCAGTGCATCAGGGATGATAGTGGTCTTTTTTTCTCCAGGATGAAGATGGGAAGGAGTTGTCAGATGAGGACATCCGAGCAGAAGCCGACACCTTCATGTTTGAGGGTGAGGGTCCCAGCATGGAATTGCATTGGGGCCAGGGATTGTCTCCTTCCCAGAGCTTGGTGGGTGGACCCTAGGACCTCCCCCCGCCGCCCTGGTTTACCTTCCCCCACCCTCACTGAGGACCTCAATGCTAGGGAGCTGTCCACCCTCTGGTGCTGAAGCAGCCCAGTGACCCAAGTCTGCCTGTCTGCCCTCAGGCCATGATACCGCTGCCAGCAGCATCTCCTGGGTCCTGTACAACCTTGCCAAGCACCCAGAATACCAGGAGCGCTGCCGGGAGGAGGTGCAAGCCCTCCTGGAGGACCGCAAGCCAGATGAGATTGAATGGTGAGTGCAGATTCTCATGACCTGTTCCTTGACCACCTTTCCTTGGCTCTGGTGGGGACGGGAGAAAGATCTTTCTACTGATTCTGTCCTAATTGCTTAGTAAGAATAGGAACAGAGGCCAGATGCAAGGCCTGGTACCCAGCATGGTCGGGGGGGAAAGGTTGTGGCTTTCGAGTCAGTAAGATCTGGTCTGTCGGGAGAATAGCGACAACGTATGAGGGCGGTTGTCACTTAGCCCGTGTTCAGTAAACGAACTTCCCCTCCATCTCCCTTGTTTTTCTCCTTGAAATCACAGTTTTTCAAAGATCTTTACTCCCTTGGATGTTTGCCCTTCTCCCCCCCCCCCAATTTCTACCCTAATTTCCAGTCCAGGGATTCACATGAGACATCTGGGGGTAAAAGTCTCCCATTTCTTGTCCAGGAACACCTGCATCAGTATCCATCCAGTCTTCACCCAGCAGACACTCCCTCACTGTGCCCAACTCAATATCCTTCCCCAATGCTATGCCCAGCTCCATTCTGTGCCCTGGAGTCCCAGGAATGACCTATTCCCAGGTCCTGTGTTCCAGAAGTTCCCAGCCCGGTGTGGAAACAGTCCCAGGCCAGGACAGTCCCAACTTTTGTGGATAGCACTGGGGTTCAGAGAGAGAAGAAGCTGGGCTGGGGATGGGATGGAGAAGATGCCTTAACTGAGACCTTGAATGATTGTTAGTAGCCATTTAGGTGCAATTGGGAAGAGTGCTCTAGGCCAAGGAAACAGCCCAAGCAAAGGCCAAGAAAACAGCGGCAGAGAGAGAGGTAGAGGGAGGAAGAGAGAGAGAGGTGAACTTAATTAGTTAGGTAAACTACCCAGGAAAAAATAAAAAAGCAAACCAGTTGCCGTTGAGTTGATATGTGTATAAATTTTTGACCCCATGTGTGTCAGAGTACAAATGCTCATAAGGTTTTCAATGGCTGTAACCTTTTTTTGTGTGTGTATGTATGTGTGTGCTTTAGGTGAAAGTTTACAGCTCAAGTTAATTTCTCATTAAAAAATTTATATGCATATTATTTTGTGACATGGGTTGCAATCCCCACGATGTGACAGCACACTCCCCCTTTCCACCCTGAGTTTCCATTTGACCAGTTCCTGTCCCTTCCTGCTTTCTCATCTTGCCTCTGGACAGGAGCTGCCCATTTGGTCTTGTATATCTGATTGAACTAAGAAGCACGTTCCTCACATGTATCATTTTTTGCTTTATAGTCCTGTCTAATCTTTGTCTGACAAGTGGGCTTTGGGAATGGTTTCAGTTCTGGATTAACAGAGGGTTCCTCCAATCTCTGTCAGACCATTAAGTCTGGTCTTTTAAAGTGACTTTGAATTCTGTTCTACATTTTTCTCCTGCTGTGTCCTCTACTCTCTGTTGTGTTCCCTGTCAGGGTGGTCATTGGTGATAGCTGGGCACCATCTAGTTCTTCTGGTGTTAGGCTGGTGAAGTCTCTTGGTTCGTTTGGTCCTTTAGTCTCTTAGGCTAGTATTTTCCTTGTGTCTTTCTCCATTGTGTGTTTTCTCCATTCTCCTTTGCTCTGAGTGGGATGGGACCAATAGATGTATTTTAGATATCCCACTTTGAGTATCGTCTGATTCTAATCTTTGGAAGTATTTTTTTCAGATTTACTTATAAAAACACATTATATATTTAAAAAGTAACCTTTTCTCTGTTTCGTGTTGCAAAAGATTGCCTTTTAATTTTTTTTGAACTTCTTCATAATTTTTATGAAGCCAAATTTATCCATCTTTTCTTTTACAGCCAAACTATCCATTCATTCTCCAGGGTTTTATGGGACAGCCTCCTTTATTAGATGCTAAGTTTTTACATATTCATGTGTCTGTCTCCTAACTTTCTAGTTCCTTAATTGTCCTGTTCTTGCAACAGTGCCTTACAGTGTTGTAATAGGTCTTAAATCTGGTAGAATGAGTTCTGTCCCTTTCATTTTTAATTTTTAAATTGTCCTAGGTCTTCATGATCTTTCACTCTTCCAGAAAACTTTTAGAGTAGGTTTGTCAAGTTCCTAAGAAAATCAGCTAGATTTTTATTTGTATTGACTGTATGACAGATTTCTGGACAATGGGACACTTTGTGATATTAACACATACCATACCAGAGTAGAGAATGGATATCCAGTTATTCATATAACCTTATCTTTTAATAGAGTAGAAAATGTCTGCTTAGAGATCTTATGCATGCTTTGTTAAATGACCCTTTGATACTTTTGTTGCTAGGGGTATAGTGTCTTCTATTGGTATTTCTTTTGGATTGAGTGAGCTTTATAAACGCGTTTGGAATATGTTATTGTTGTTAGGTGTCGTAGAGTCACTTCCGACTCATAGCGACCCTATGCACAACAGAGCGAGACACTGCCAGGTCCTGCGCCATCCTTACAGAACAATCACTGTTATGCTTGAGCTCATTGCTGCAGCTGCTGTGTCAACCCACCTTGTCGAGGGCCTTCTTCTTTTTCGCTGACTCAGTACTTTGCCAAGCATGATGTCCTTCTCCAGGGACTGATCCCTCCTGACAACATGTCCAAAGTATGTAAGATGCAGTTTCACCGTCTTTGCTTCTAAGGAGCATTCTGGTTGTACTTCTTCTAAGACAGATTTGTTCATTCTTTTGGCAGTCTATGGTGTATTCAATATTCTTCGCCAACACCACAATTCAAAGGCATCAGTTCTTTTTCGGACTTCCTTATTCGTTGTCCAGCTTTCACGTGCATATGATGCAATTGAAAATACCATGGCTTGGGTCAGGTGCACCTTAGTCTTCAAGGTGACATCTTTGCTCTTCAACACTTTAAAGAGATCCTTCGCAGCAGATTTACCCAATGCAATATGTCTTTTGGTTTCTTGACTGCTGCTTCCATGGCTGTTGATTGTGGATCCAAGTAAAATGAAATCCTTGACAACTTCAGTCTTTTCTCCGTTTATCATGATGCCACTTATTGGTCTAGTTGTGAGGATTTTTGTTTTGTTATGCCGAGGTGCAATCCGTACTGAAGGCTGTGGTCTTTGATCTTCATTAGTAAGTGCTTCAAGTCCTCTTCACTTTCAGCAAGCAAGGTTGTGTCATCTGCATAACGCAGGTTGTTAATGAGTCTTCCTTCAATTCTGATGCCCCGTTCTTCTTCATATAGTCCAGCTTCTCATATTATTTGCTCAGCATATAGATTGAATAAGTATGGTGAAAGAATACAACACTGATGCACACCTTTCCTGACTTTAAACCAATCACTATCCCCTTGTTCTGTCCGGACAACTGCCTCTTGATCTATGTAAAGGTTCCTCATAAGCACAATTAAGTGTCCTGGAATTCCCATTCCTCCCAATGTTATGCGTAATTTGTGATGATCCACACAGTTGAATGCCTTTGCATAGTCAATAAAACACAAGTAAACATTCTTCTGGTATTCTCTGCTTTCAGCCAAGATCCATCTGACATCAGCAATGATATCCCTGGTTCCACGTCCTCTTCTGAAATCGGCTTGAACTTCTCACAGTTCCCTGTCGATATACTGCTGCAGCTGTTTTTGAATGATCTTCAGCAAAATTTTGCTTGTGTGTAGTGTTAATGATATTGTTGTATAATTTGCACATTTGGCTGGATCACCTTTCTTGGGAATAGGCATAAATATGGATCTCTTCCAGTCAGTTGGCCAGGAAGCTGTCTTCCACATTTCTTGGCATAGACAAGTGAGCACTTCCAGCACTGCATCTGTTTGTTGAAACATCTCAGTTGATATTCCACCAATTCCTGGAGGCTTGTTTTTTGGCAATGCCTTCAGAGCAGCTTGGACTTCTTCCTTCATTACCATCTGTTCTTGATCATATGCCACCTCTTTAAATGGTTGAACATCGACTAATTCTTTTCGATATAATGACTCTGTGTATTCCTTCCATCTTCTTTTGATGCTTCCTGTGTCGTTTAATATTTTCCCCATAGAATCCTTCACTATTGCAACTCAAGGCTTGAATTTTTTCTTCAGTTCTTTCAGCTTAAGAAACGCCGACGGTGTTCTTCCCTTTTGGTTTTCCACCTCCAGCTCTTTGCACAAAAATACTTTACTTTGTCTTCTTGAGCGGCCCTTTGAAATCTTCTGTTCAGTTCTTTTACTTCATCAATTCTTCCTTTTGCATTAGCTGCTGTACATTCCAGAGCAAGTTTCAGAGTCTCCTCTGACATCCATCTTGGTCTTTTCTTTCTTTCCTGTCATTTCAATGACCTCTTGCTTTCTTCATGGATGATGTCCTTGATGTCATTCCACAACTCGTCTGGCCTTCAGTCACGAGCATTCAATGTGTCACATCTATTCTTCAGGTGGTCTCTAAATTCAGGTGGGATATACTCAAGGTCATATTTTGGCTCTCGTGGACTTGCTCTGATTTTCTTCAGTTTCAACTTGAACTTGCATATGAGCAATTGATGGTCTGTTCCACAGTTGGCCCCTGGCCTTGTTCTGACTGATAATATTGAGCTTTTCCATCGTCTCTTTCCACAGATGTAGTCAATTTGATATCTGTGTGTTCCGTCTGGTGAGGTCCATGTGTATAGTCACTGTTTATGTTGGTGAAAGAAGGTAGTTGCAATGAAGAAGTTGTTGGTCTTGCAAAATTCTATCATTCGATCTTGAGCATTGTTTCTATGACCAAGGCCATTATTTTCCAACTACTGATCCTTCTTCTTTGTTTCCAACTTTCGCATTCCAATCACCAGTAATTATCAATGCAGCTTGATTGCATGTTCAATCAATTTCAGACCACAGCAGCTGATAAAAATCTTCTATTTCTTCATCTTTGGCCTAGTGGTTGGTGTGCAAATATGAATAATAGTTGTATTAACTGGTCTTCCTTGTAGGTGTATAGATATTATCCTATCACTGACAGTGTTGTACTTCAGGATAGATCTTGAAATGTTCTTTTTGACGATGAATGCAACATCGTTCCTCTTCAAGTTGTCATTCCCAGCATAGTGGAGTATATGATTGTCTGATTCAAAATGGCCAATACCAGTCCATTTCAGCTCACTAATGCTTAGGATATTGATGTTTATGCGTTCTATTTCATTTTTGACCATTTCCAGTTTTCGTAGATTCATACCTCGTATATTCAGGTTCTGATTTTTAATGGATGTTTGCAGCTGTTTCTTCTCATTTTGAGTCGTGCTACATCAGTGAATGAAGGTCCCAAATGCTTTACTCCGTCCACATCATTAAGGTCGAGTCTACTTTGAGGAGGCAGCTCTTCCCCAGTCATCTTTTGAGTGCCTTCCAACCTGGGGTGCTCATCTTCCAGCACTATATCAGACAATGTTCCGCTGCTATTCATAAGGTTTTCACTGGCTAATGCCTTTCAGAAGTAGGCTGCTAGGTCCTTCTTCTTAGTCTGTCTTAGTCTGGAAGCAGTGGCATAGCTTCCAGCATCACAGCAACATGCAAGCCTCCATAGTACGACAAAATGACAGACACATGGAGGATTTGGAATATAGAGCTTTCATATTTCTTGTTAAATTTAGTCCAGGTATTTTATATTATAATTACTAGCATATTTTCTTTTATTGTTTTCTTTATTATCAGTTAGTATTATCATCTTTTATCACTGGTATTATGTACAGAGCAGTTATCTACACATAAAAATTTATGATTTATGTAAATAAATTTTATGCCCATTGAACTTGGTAAATGCGTGGGTGTCGTCTCATATTTTTGGGGGGATCATTTAATATAAAGCTCTTGGGACTACTGGGAAGCTGCCTGGAAAGAGTTGATTCAATCTGCTTCTCATGTCTTAAAACAAGATAACGTCCAGATGAATCAAAGATTTAAAATTTAAAGAAGTCTTAAAAGCTTTAGAAAAATCATGGGAAAGTTATTTTATAGGGAAGATCCTATTTTGACACAAGTTGAGGAGGTATACAAGAAGAGATGGATATGCTGTCAAATGAAAAAGAAACAGAACTGTGCGTATAGTATATAGTATGCTACCACATCATCGCCTCACTTATCTACACAATTAGGTTCCAAAGACTGGGTCATTATGCAAAATTGGCATTATGTGAAAATGGAAGATAACCACATCAGATTACAAAAATAGAGGATGACTGCACCATTACATAACTGCCAAATTACATCATTACAAGTGCCGGATTACATCTTACATAACTGCCAAACCTCTAAGTATCATGGCCCAGCCAAGGTCATATATAACCTTAATCATCAAAGCCAGAGTTTCTCTCACCTTGCACCTTAGCATTTGTTACTGCCTGACACACGTTGTTAAAGTGCAAAAAGGTTGGATAGTAGATTTTTTACTATTGTTGAATGCAAAATGTTGGATAACAAGATAGTTGATAATCGAAGAGGAGGTGTATATAGATTTTTGAGATGCAAAAAAGTATCTCTGGAAGGGCACATGAATAAATAATAACCTGGACAGCCTGTGGGGAGGAATGTGTATGATGCTGGGCCACAAGGGTGTTCTTTCACAATTTTTTATATTTGAACCATTTGGCGGTATCAGCTATTTAAAAATGGAAATAGTCACACAAAAAGAAGGGGATTAAAAGTTTTAGCCACCTTACTGAATCCTTGGGAGCTCCTAGGTTGTGAAAATAATTAGTACACTCAGCTGATGACTGAAGGTTTGGAGGTTCTCGTTCACACAGGGGTGTCTTGGAAGAAAGGCCTGGTGAGCTACTTCTAAAAAATCAGCTGTTGAAAACCTTATGTAGCACAGCTCTACTCTGACTCACGCTGGGTCTCCAGGAGGCAGAATCTACTCAATGGCAACTGGAACTGCTTACTGAATCCTCACTCTTCATAAAAGTTTTCCAGTTGATTCTCTTGTGCTTTCCAAGTATAAAACCACTATTTGTCAGTACAGATGCATTTTCCCCACATTTCTAATAACTGTACTTTTTTTTTTCTTGTCTTATTGCATCAGCTAGTATCTCCAACTCAATGTTAAATAAGAGTACAATTTTGGGTATGTTTACTTTGTTTCTTACTCATTTGCCTTTTGATTTTTCTTTCTTATTATAAAGAATATTTGATTTTTATGCAAATTTATCAGCCTTTTCAGGGATGGCTTCTGGGTGTTGTGGTTCGCTCAAAAGGGCTGCAAAAAACACCCAGCTAAATTTTCTCTGGTACTTATGTGATATTGCTTTTCTAACGCTTTATTTATTTTTTTTTAAATTTTACTGTGGTGAAAATATGCATAACTACATACCCAACTTGATTTCTGCATGTAGAATTCAGTAACATCAGTTATATTCTTAAAGCTGTGTGACCATTCTTGCTATCCTTTTGCAAATCATTTCACCACCATTAACATAATCTCAAGGTCCCCTAAGCAAAAATTACCCCCCTCCCTCGCCCTCCCTCTAGTCCCTGGTAGCTGTTAATAATCTTTGGTTTCCATATATTTGATTATTTCATATAAGTGAGAACGTACAGTATTTGTCCTTTTGTGGCTGATTTATTTTGCTCAGCATGATGTTTTCAAAGTTCATCCATGTAGTGGCATGCATTAGGACTTCATTTCCCTTTATGACTGAGTAGTATTTCATTCTGTAGTATATACCACATTTTGTTAATCTATTCATCTAATTCTTAATCTTTGATCAATCTGGAATTTATTTTGTTGTATGGAGGGAGAGTTAGAAAGAGGAGGCAAAAAGTTTCCCCAGGGTGGCAGGGTCCTGGGAAAGTCTGCTCTCAGGTTAATTGTTGGGGGTGGGGGAGGTTTCCCTAGGGACGACCTGGCCCACTTGCCCTTCTTGACCATGTGCATCAAGGAGAGTCTGCGGATGTATCCTCCAGTCACCATCATCTCGCGCTGCTGTACCCAGGACATAGTATTTCCAGATGGACGGGTCATCCCCAAAGGTACCCACAATGAAAGGTACCCACCTCCCAAGGGGGAGGTCCTGGGCAGGAAGGGGAGCCCACCAGGCAGCAGGGATCTCCATCCGACTGCCCCCTCCTCCCACAGGTGTCATCTGCCTCATCAGCATCTTTGGGACCCATCACAACCCCTCTGTGTGGCCAAACCCTGAGGTACCACCCTTGCCCACCCATCCTTATCCACTGTAGGAACCTGGGGAAGGGGCGGGGTCCTGAGTGGGGACTCAGACACTACATCTGGCACTCTACAAGCATCTGCCTTTCCAGGGTGGTCTGTCTTGGGAGACCTCACCCAGCAGCCCTGTCTCCCCACCCCCAGGTCTATGACCCCTTCCGCTTCAACTCAGAAAACACTCAGAAGAGGTCACCTTTGGCTTTTATTCCCTTCTCTGCTGGTCCCAGGTGAGATCTGCAGGCTACTGAGGGAGGATGGGGTGAGACATGGGGGAAGCGCCTGTGACTTTGTCTAGCCCTGATGGTGGGGGTAGGGGTTCAGGTAGGCAAAGTTCCAGACCCCTTTCCTCTCTTCACCCGGAGATCTGGACAAAGATCTGGGGGAAAGGAGGTGGGATCCAAGGAGGGGTCCCTGGGTGCTCAGTGCCCCTCCGTCTTTGTTCTTCTGAGTCTGTAGTTGGAGTCTGGGCTAAGCGCAGGGGACAAGGAAGCCCTCGGGGAGTCCCAGGTTGGGTCAGACCCCTCTTTATCCCTCAGGCTGATCAGGGCGGGGGTGGGGGTCCTGGGCTGGGTTCCAGGCACGATGGGGCCCAGATGGGCGCCCCAACTAAGTCAGACCTCCCGGTCTGCAGGAACTGCATTGGCCAGACCTTTGCCATGACCGAGATGAAGGTGGTTCTTGCTCTCACGCTGCTGCGCTTCCGTGTCCTGCCAGACCGCACAGAACCTCGGAGGAAGCCTGAACTGGTCCTGCGAGCTGAGGGAGGGCTGTGGCTGCAGGTGGAGGCTCTGAACTCGGGCCCACAGTAACTCCCTGACCCTTAGACACCCCAACTCACCCACCTACCTTCGCTGACTCCCAGGAATAAAACTCTTCTGTCGCTTCTGCCTGAGCCTCCCAGGGAGTCAGCAGGGGTGCTTGGGGAACGCGGAAAACTGGGGGTGAGAGTGGCTGAGCCGAGGCGAGGCCAATTTCTGTGAGCCCAATACCTCCAGGTTGCCCACAGTTTTTTCCAGAGTCGAATCATGGAATTAACCTGTGAGCAATAGGGAGCCATGGGAGGTGTTAAAGCAGGAGAGAGACCAGGGTTGAGGACGGATTTAAGGGATAAGATTGAGGTCCTGAGTTAGGGACGGGACCCCATAGTGGCAGATCCTGTCCTCTGGGCTGCCATAGTTGCCCAAGACAAGGCCTCTGGTCAGCCCAGCACACAAGTGGAGGAGGTCCCCGCTGCTCACACCCAGGCTGCCTGTCCAGGACTCTTAGTTCCCTCCCTGCTGTTGCCAAGGACCACCCCTTCCCATTCCTGCCCATCCCAGTCAGTCTCAGGTGATCCTCTTCCCCTGCCTTCAGGAGCCTGTTCCTCCTCTGGCCGCCTGGTGTCCAGGCAGCCTGGCCAATAGATTCAGGCTGAGCCCTTTGTGTGACCAGTGATCTCACAGGAGAGTCAGCAGGAGGTCCATCCCATCCCTCACCTCCAGGTTCCTCTTTCTTTCCCATTATACACCAGCAGGATCGGCCCGGACTCATCTTGGGGTAACAGGGACAAAGTATCTTGATATCCAAAGCCAGACCATTGGAAACAAAAAATAACCCCAAGAGCATATGTTGTGGAGCCAGACTGCTTGGATTCAAGTCTCAGCTCTGCTGTGTGATTTTGAGCAAGTGAATTTTCCTCTTTGTGCCTCAGTTTTCTCACCTGTTTAATAGGGATAATAGCAGTACGTACCTCAGGTTGTCCTGAGGACTGAATGTGAAGGACTCTAAGCTGTGCTTGGCGTAGTTGCTGCTGAATAAACCTGGCTTTTTTACCCTCTCAGAAAGCCTGGGCCTTGCAAATCAGAGCATGTTGCCTTTTCTTACTACTGTCTCTGCTGTGAATTTAAAAGTGTGATTGGAATTCAAGGGGAAGAATTTGAACTTGGTGCTCCTTGAATCAGCTCTTCCCCTTGGAGAGCAATAGGAGCATTTGTTTCTGAGATGGTGGGGCACCTGGAGGTGCAAGGTGTGGGGACATCAAAGAAACCTCATTTAATGTCCCAGAATAAGATCCTGCTACAAAAGTTGATCTCTTTTTATAGCTTGAGGGATTCTGCTTTACTGAGCCCCTGCAAACCCCTCCAGCCTCCTCTCCAGCTGGTCTCCCCTCCCTCACTGCACTCCACCACCTTTGCCTCAATTCTGATCTCCAACTGTCAGCTGATGTTAAGTCCACCCAATTCATGGTGACCCTGTGCACAATGGAACAAAATGCTGCCACTCCTGTGCCATCCTAGCCATCGGCTGTGAATTGGACCATTGTGATCCATAGGGTTTTCATTGGCTGGTTTTCAGAAGTAGATCACCAGGTCTTTCTTCCTAGTCCATCTTATTCTGGAAGAGTTGCTGAAACCTGTTCAGCATCTTAGCAACACACAAGCCTCCACGTCAGACAGGTGGTGGCTATGCATGAAGTGTGTTTTAGTCTTCTAGTGCTGCTGTAACAGAAATACCACAGTGGCTGGCTTTAACAAACAGAAGTTTATCCTCTCACGATCTAGCGGACTAGAGGTCCAAATTTAGGGCATCAGCTCCATGCGAAGGCTTTCTCTGTTGGCTCTGGAGGAAGGTTCTTTTCATCAATCTTCTCCTGGACTAGGAGCTTCTCCGCACAGGAACCCTGGGTCCGAAGGGCCTGCTTTGCTCCCAGTGTTGCTTTCTTAGTGGTATGAGGTCCCCCTGTCTCTTTGCTGGATTCTCTATCCCAAAAGAGATTGTCTCAAGACACAATCCAATCTTGTAGTTTGAGTCCTGCCTCATTGACACAACTGCCGCCTATCCCACCTCATTAATGTCATAGAGGTAGGATTTATTACACATATGAAAATCACATCAGATGACAAAATGGTGGACAATTGCACAATACTGGGAATCATGGCCTAGCCAAATTGATGTACATGTTTTTGGGGGACCCAGTTCAATCCACGAAAAGGTGCATTGGCTGGGAATCAAACCCAGGTTTCCTGGATGGAAGGTGAAAATTCTACAACTGAACCACCATTGCACTTATATAAAACAAGCAAGCAAAAAAATCCGTTGTCATCTAGTAAACTCTGGCTCATGATGATCTCCTATTAGGAGAACATACATTATACCCAGTCTTTGCTCTCCCCAGGGCCTTTGCACATTCTATTTCCTGTGCTTGGAATGCTTTTCTCCCAGATCTTTCGTGCCTGCGTTTCATCACTCAGGTCTCAGTTGAAATGTCACCTCAAGAGATTCTTCCTTAACTATCTATGTACTGCCCCAATCCCAGTTAATTTCTATCTTATTACTCTACTTATTTTCCTTATATAGGTCTTATTATTTGAAGCCATCTTATTTATTTGTTAATTATGTGGAATATTTACTAAATTGAACATACCCATGATTACACTGAATCCACAAGTGCCTATGATGCTAAGATGGTCCAGATCCTAGAACTGGGTAAATGGCCCAGGGGATACTTCAACCTCAATTCAAAGATTCAAAACAAGATAGAAATTGCACAAACCTCTAGGATAGAGTCTGCAATTCAGTGTTACACAAAACCACATATTAATAGCTGTCTGGGGAAAAAAAAATGGAGCCATGGTTTTAAAAGTTTGGAATCCGGGAGTGAAGCACCAAAACAACCAAAGAAACAAAATCCATTGCCATCAAGTCCATGGTAACCCCCACGGTACAGAGTAGAACTGCTCCGTAGGGGCTTTTTTTTTTTTTTTTTTTTTGTCTGTAATTTTAACAGAAGCTGTTTGCTAGACCTTTCTTCTGTGGCACCACTGAGTGGGTTCAAACTGCCAACTTTCAATTGAGTAGTGGATGCAAACCATTGGTGCCACCCAGGGACCTGAGTTAAGCACAAGTAAGTAGATTTCTTTCCTGCAGGACTTCTCAGAGCATTTAAAATTCTAATCTGCAGTGTCAGTTTAGAAGAAGAGCCCCAAGCATGCACTGTTTTGCAAATATGGTTGGTAAAGCAAGACGGCTAATATTTACTATGTGTCTAATATGTACCCCATGTGTC
Source organism: Loxodonta africana (assembly GCF_030014295.1). Taxonomy (NCBI): domain Eukaryota; kingdom Metazoa; phylum Chordata; class Mammalia; order Proboscidea; family Elephantidae; genus Loxodonta; species Loxodonta africana. The sequence goes on from NC_087344.1 coordinate 31,091,189, forward strand.
TGTCAGTTTGTCGCACTGTGGGGGCTTGCATGTTGCTGTGATGCTGGAAGCTATGCCACTGGTATTCAGATACCAGCAGGGTCACCCAGGGAGGACAGGTTTCAGCTGAGCTTCCAGACTAAGACAGACTAGGAAGAAGGACCTGGAATTCTACTCCTGAAAAGCCTTAGCGAGTGAAAACCTTATGAATAGCAGCAGAGCATTGCCTGATATAGTACTGGAAGATGAGCCCCCCCGCCCCGGTTGGAAGCCACCCAAAAGATGACTGGGGAAAAGATGCCTCCTCAAAGTAGAGTCGACCTTAATGATGTGGATGGAATAAAGCTTTTGGGACCTTCATTCACTGATGTGGCATGACTCAAAATGAGAAGAAACAGCTGCAAACATCCATTAAAAATCAGAACCTGAATATACGAGGTATGAATCTAGGAAAATTGGAAATGGTCAAAAATGAAATGGAACGCATAAACATCGATTTCCTAGGTATTACTGAGCTGAAATGGACTGGTATTGGCCATTTCGAATCGGACAATCATATAGTTTGCTATGCTGGGAATGACATCTTGAAGAGGAATGGTGTTGCATTCATCATCAAAAAGAATGTTTCAAGATCTATCCTGAAGTACAATGCTGTCAGTGATAAGATAAAAAAAAAATTTTTTTTTTTATAAGGCAGACCAGTTAATATGACTATTATTCAAATTACACACCAACCAGCAGGCCAAAGATGAAGAAATAGAAGATTTTTATCAGCTGCTGTGGTCTGAAATTGATCGAACATGCAATCAAGATGCATTGATAATTACTGGCTATTGGAATGCAAAAGTTGGAAACAAAGAAGAAGGATCAGTAGTTGGAAAATAATGGCCTTGGTCATAGAAACAATGCTCGAGATCGAATGATAGAATTTTGCAAGACCAACAACTTCTTCATTGCAACTACCTTCTTTCACCAACATAAACAGTGACTATACACATGGACCTCACCAGACGGAACACAAAGATATCAAATTGACTACATCTGTGGAAAGAGACGATGGAAAAGCTCAATATTATCAGTCAGAACAAGGCCAGGGGCCAACTGTGGAACAGACCATCAATTGCTCATATGCAAGTTCAAGTTGAAACTGAAGAAAATCAGAGCAAGTCCACGAGAGCCAAAATATGACCTTGAGTATATCCCACCTGAATTTAGAGACCACCTGAAGAATAGATTTGACACATTGAATGCTCGTGACTGAAGGCCAGATGAGTTGTGGAATGACATCAAGGACATCATCCATGAAGAAAGCAAGAGGTCATTGAAATGACAGGAAAGAAAGAAAAGACCAAGATGGATGTCAGAGGAGACTCTGAAACTTGCTCTGGAATGTATAGCAGCTAAAGCAAAAGAAAGAATTGATGAGGTGAAAGAACTGAACAGAAGATTTCCAAGGGCCTCTCGAGAAGACAAAGTATTATAATGACATGTGCAAAGAGCTGGAGATGGAAAACCAAAAGGGAAGAACACGCTCAGTGTTTCTCAAGCTGAAAGAACTGAAGAAAAAATTCAGGCCTTGAATTGCAATAGTGAAGGATTCTATGGGGAAAATATTAAACGACACAGGAAGCATCAAAAGAAGTTGGAAGGAATACACAGAGTCTTTATATCAAAAAGAATCAGTTGATGCTCAACCACTTCAAGAGGTGGCATATGATCAGGAACCGATGGTACTGCAAGAAGAAGTCCAAGCTGCTCTGAAGGTATTGCCAAAAAACAAGGCTCCAGGAATTGGTGGAATATCAACTGAGATGTTTCAACAAACAGATGCAGTGCTGGAGGTGCTCACTTGTCTATGCCAAGAAATATGGAAGACAGCTTCCTGGCCAACTCACTGGATGAGATCCATATTTATGCCTATTCCCAAGAAAGGTGAGCAAACTGAAGGTGGAAATTATAGAACAATATCATTAACATCACACGCAAGCAAAATTTTGCTGAAGATCATTCAAAAACGGCTGCAGCAGTATATCGACAGGGAACTGCCAGAAATTTAGGCTGGTTTCAGAAGAGGATGTGGAACCAGGGATATCATTGCTAATGTCAGATGGATCTTGGCTGAAAGCAGAGAATACCAGAAGAATGTTTACCTGTGTTTTAATGACTATGCAAAGGCATTTGACTGTGTGGATCATAATAAATTATGGATAACATTGGGAAGAATGGGAATTCCAGAACACTTAATTGTGCTCATGAGGAACCTTTACATAGATCAAGAGGCAGTTGTCCAGACAGAACAAGGGGATAGTGATTGGTTTAAAGTCAGGAAAGGTGCACATCAGGGTTGTGTTCTTTCACCATACCTATTCAACCTGTAAGCTGAGCAAATAATACGAGCAAAATAATAGGAGAAGCTGGACTATATGAAGAAGAACGGGGCATCAGGATTGGAGGAAGACTCATTAACAGTTATGCAGATGACACAACCTTGCTTGCTGAAAGTGAAGAAGACTTGAAGCACTTACTAATGAATATCAAAGACCACAGCCTTCAGTATGGATTACACCTCAACACAAAGAAAACAAAAATCCTCACAACTGGACCAATAAGCAACATCACGATAAACGGAGAAAAGACTGAAGTCAAGGATTTCATTTTACTTGGATCCGCAATCAACAGCCATGGAAGCAGCAGTCAAGAAATCAAAAGACGCATTGCATTGGGTAAATCTGCTGCAAAGGACCTTTTTAAAGTGTTGAAGAGCAAAGATGTCACCTTGAAGACTAAGGTGCACCTGACCCAAGCCATGGTATTTTCAATTGCATCATATGCATGTGAAAGCTAGACAATGAATAAGGAAGACCGAAGAAGAATTGATGCCCTTTGGATTGTGGTGTTGGCGAAGAATATTGACTATAGCATGTACTGGGAAAAGAATGAACAAATCTGTCTTAGAAGAAGTACAACCAGAGTGCTCCTTAGAAGCAAAGACGGTGAAACTGCATCTTACATACTTTGGACATGTTGTCAGGAGGGATCAGTCCCTGGAGAAGGACATCATGCTGGGCAAGGAACAGTGTCAGCGGAAGAGAGGAAGAACCTCAATGAGATGGATTGGCACAGTGACTGCAACAATGAGCTCAAGCATAGCACTGATTGTGAGGATGGCTCAGGAGGTAGTGTTTCGTTCTGTTGTGCATAGGGTTGGTATGAGTTGGAACCGACTCGACGGCACCTAACAACAACAATAATACGTACCAGTCATGCAGCGATACAGACCTTGAGCCCGAGATCTCCTAGTCCTTTAGGGGAACTACGATTTGAGTGCCATCTGGGGGGAGGCTTGGTACAAAATTAGCAGTTGTGATTACAAACAGTGCCCTGAAGAAATTGCAAATGTAATGTCCACCCATGAGAAGAACAGGAGGGTGCAGTGGGGCACCATCAGGAAATTAATTGGAGGTTCCCATAAAACATCTGGAGTAGGTGGGCCTCTTCCCGTAGAAGATCACCCAGGCAGACTGCTGATCCTGTCTCTGGGCCAAGCTCAGGAATTGCCCTGCAAATACAGGACAGATGCTGCCCAGGTGTGTGTATCTGCGTGTGTGTGAGTAACTGTGTGTGCTTATGTCTGTGTGTCTCTGTGTGTTTGTCTCTCTGTGCATCCATATGTGTGTCTCTGTGTATATGTGTGTGTGTCTGTCTATGGTGTGTAAGGGTGGAGGGCACTTCTCAGTGGGTCTTGGAGTCTGAGAGAGAAGTTAATCACAGCTTGTGGTTATTCCAGACCTCCACCAGGAGAAGAGAGAAAACAGAACAAAGAACAGTGGACCAAAGGGAATTAATTCTCTAAAGCCTAGACTCCTCAAGGAAGATTTTTCTAAATCCAGCAGCAGGGAAGGGGGTCTCTGACTGCCTGCTAGCCCCCCACCCATGGTCATGACCCACCAGACCCGCCAATCCACAAAGAGACCTGACGGGAGCAGAAATCTACACATGCTAGACAGAAGCAACACCAATCAACATGATCATTCATAAATAAACACAACAAACAAACAAGCAAAAAAACCCAAACCCATTGATTCCGACTCAAGGCAACCCCACGTATTATAAAGTAGAACCACACCATAGGGTTTTCTTGGCAGTCGTCTTCACGGGAGTAGATCACTAGGGCTTTTTTCCTCAGTGCCACTGGTTGAGTCTGAACAGCCAACCTTCAGGTTAGTAGCTGAGGAGAAACCCTTTGCACTACCTGGGGATCTCTATTCCTAAGTAAGTCACCCCGTATTTACCAACTTTTACCTAAGGACTCAAAAGAGAAAGAGCCAGATGAAGCAGAACTGACCCACAAGTTCTAGAGACAATGGAAGATACAGAAGGCAACACAAGAATTTGCACACTTCTGTTCTCCAGAAAGACTTGAGACAATAGTGTATTCATAGAAGAAAATGCTATTAAAACAAGGAATCAGTCATCATGAAAGAGTTTCCATAAATTCTAAATGCAATTACAAAAATTTAGAATTAAATAGAAGGACCCATAAATTAACCTATAAATCAATTGCAGTTAAAAGAAAGCCTAACAGAATATTCAGGGAACTTGACAATAGTATTCTAAACTGCATCCAGAAGAGAGAACATTTGTAAAATGGCAACAAAGCTTTGAGAGTTTCCTTGGTATTTTCTTGGAGACTCTAGTTTTGCAGGTAGAAGGGGGATTTCATTTTCAATGATCACTTTGTAGTGTTTGATTTCTTTGTAATCAGGTTCATATATGACTAAGAGTTCCTTGAGAGATGTGAACGGTTTGCACTAGACTACTCACTGAAGGGTTGGAGGCTCAAATCTACTCAGCGGCACCTCAGAAGAAAGGCCCGATGATCTGCTTCCATAAAGATCACAGCTAAGAAAACCGTATGGAGTGCAGTTCTACTCTAACACGTGGGGTCACCATTAGTTGGAATCAGCAATGGGTTTGTGTGTGTGTGCTTTTTTAAAATATAGTTACAGGTGATTGGAATGTCAAAGTTGGAAATAAAGAAGAAAGGTCAGTAGTTGGAAAATATGGCCTTGGTGATAGAAATGATGTCAGAGATTGCATGATAGAATTTTGCAAGACCAACGACTTCTTCATTGCAAATACCTTTTTTCACCAACGTATATGGTAACTACACATGTGGACCTTGCCAGAGGGAATACACAGGAATCACATTGACTACAGGAATCAAACTGTGGAAAAAGACAATGGAAAAGCTCCATATTATCAGTCAGAACAAGGCCAGGGGCCGACTGAGGAACAGACCATCAATAACTCATATGCAACTTCAAGTTGAAACTGAAGAAAATTAGAACAGGTTCCCGAGAGCCAAAGTATGACCTTGAGTATATCCCACCTGTATTCAGAGCCCATCTCAAGAACAGATTGGACACGTTCAACACTGATGACCAAAGACCAGACAAGTTGTGGAATCACCTCAAGGACATCATCCATGAAGAAAGCAAGAGGTCATTAAAAAGACAAGGAAGAAAGAAAGGACCAAAATGGATGTCAGACAAGACTCTGAAACTTGCTCTAGAATGTACAGTCGCTAAAGCAAAAGGATGAAATGATGAAGTAAAAGAACTGAAGATTTCAAAGGGCTACTCGAGAAGACAAAGTAAAGTATTATAATGATATGTGCAAAGAGCTGGAGATAGAAAACTAAAAGGGAAGAACACACTCAGCATTTCTCAAGCTGAAAGAACTAAAGAAAAATTCAAGCCTCGAGTTGCAATGGTGAAAGATTCCACAGGGAAGATACTAAACAACGCAGGAAGCATCAAAAGAAGATGGGAGGAATACACAGAGTCATTATACTAAAAAGAATAGGTTGATGTTCAGCCTTTTCAAGAGGTAGCATAGGATGAGGAGCCAATGGTACTAAAAGAAGAAGTCCAAGCTGCACTGAAGGCATTGATGAAAAACAAGACTCCAGGAATCGTCGGAATATCAATCGAGATGTTTCAACAAACAGATGCAGTGCTGGAAGTGTTCACTCATCTATGCCAAGAAACTTGGAAGACAGTTACCTGGCCAACTGACTGGAAAAGATACATATTTATGCCTATTTCCAAGAAAGGTGATCCAACCGAATGTGGAAATTTTAGAACAATATTATTAATATCACATGCAAGCAATATTTTGCTGAAGATCATTCAAAAATGGCTGCAGCAGTATATTGATGGGGAACTGCCAGAAATTCAGTCCAGATTCAGAAGAGGACGTGAAACCAGGGATACGATTGGTGATGTCAGATGGATTTTGGCTGAAAGCAGAGAATAACAGAAAGATGTTTACCTGTGTTTTACTGACTATGCTAAGGCATTCAACTGTGTAGATCATAAAAAATTATGGATAACATTGCAAAGAATCGGAATTCCAGAACACTTAATTGTGCTCCTGAGGAACCTGTACATAGATTAAGAGGCAGTTTTCAAGCAGAACAAGGGGATATTGCTGGTTTAAAGTCAGAAAAAATGTGCAGCAGGGTTGTAGCCATTCACCATACCTGTTCAATCTGTATGCTGAGTAAATAATCTGAGAAGATGGACTGTATGAAGAACAGGGCATCAGGACTACAGGAAGACTCAATAACAACCTGCATTATGCAGATGACACAGCCTTGCTTGCTGAAAGTGAAGAGGACTTGAAGCACTTACTGATGAAGATCAAAGACCACAGGCTTCAGTTTTGATTACACCTCAAAATAAAGAAAACAAAAATGCTCACAACTGGATTAATAAGCAACATCATAAAAAATGGAGAAAAGATTGATGTTGGCAAGGATTTCATTTTACTTGAATCCACAATCAACACACATGGAAGCAGCAGTCAAGAAATGAAAAGACACATTGCTTTGGGAAAATCTGCTGCAAAAGACCTCTTTAAAGTGTTGAAAAGCAAAGATGTCACCTTGAAGAGTAAGGTGCGCCTGACCCAAGCCATGGTATTTTCAATCACATATGCATGTGAAAGCTGGACAATGAATAAGGAAGACAGAAGAAGAATTGACTTCTTTGAATTGTCGTGTTGGGGAAGAATATTGAATACATCATGGACTGCCAAAAGAATAGATCTGTCTTGGAAGAAGTACAACCAGAATTCTCCTTAGAAGCAAGGATGGGGAGACTACATCTTATGTACTTTGGACATGTTGTCAGGAGGGATCAGTTCCTGAAGAAGGACATCAAACTTGGTAAAGTACAGGGCCAGTGAAAAAGAGGAAGACCCTCAACGAGATGGATTGACATGGTGGCTGCAACAATGGGCTCAACCATAACAGCAATTGTGAGGATGGTGCAGGACTGGGCAGTGTTTTGTTGTTCAGTACACAGGGTCATCGTGTGTTGGTACTGACCCAACGGCACCTAACAACAACAGTATTCCATTGTATGTACCACAGTTTGTTAATACATTCATCTGTTGATGGGCACTTAGATTGCTTCCATCTTTTTGCTATTGTGAATAATGCTGCAGTGAACATGGTTGTGCATATGTCTATCCATGCGACAGCTCTTATTTCTTTGGTGTATGTACCTAGGAGTTAGATTGCTGGGTCACATAGTAAATCTATTTTTAAGGAGCACCATCCCCACTCTTCTCTCAGTTTGTCATACTGTGGTGGCTTGCGTGTTGTACCACCAGTATTTCAAATACCAGCAAGGTCACCCATGGTGGATAGGTTTTCATAGTAGTTGTATCATTTTACATTCGTATCAGCAGTGCATAAGAGTTCCAATCTTCCCGCAACCTCTCCAACATTCGTTACATTATTAGTGCCAATAATGGCGGGGCGAGATGGTATCTCATTGTAGTTTTGATCTTCATTTCTCTAATTGCCAATGATCAGGAGCATTTCTTCATATGTATGTCAGCAGCCTGAATCTCTTCTTTGGTGAAGTGTCTGTTCATATCCTTTGCCCATTTTTTAATTGGATTACTTGTCTTTTTGTTGTTTTTGTTGAGGTGTTGAAGAGTTTTATAAATTTTAGAGACTAGACCCTTATTGGATATGTTGTAGCCCAATTTTTTTTCCCAATCAGTAGGTTCTCTTTACTCGTTTGGAGAAGTCTTTTGTTAAGCATAAGTGTTTGATTTTTAGGAGATCTTATTTATAGAGTCCATCTTCTGTGCGTGTATTTTTAGTTATATTTGGTATTCTATTTATGCCATATATTAGGGCTCCTAGTGTTGTCCCTAAATTTTCCTCTATGATATTTATTGTTTTAGGTTTTATATTTAGGTCTTTGATCCGTATTGAATTAGTTTTTGTGTATGGTATAAGGTATGGAGCCCGTTTCATTTTTGTACAAACAGATATCCAATTTGGCAGCACATTTGTTAAAAAGGTTGTCTTTTCCCCATTTAGTGGACTTTGGTCCTTTGTCAAAGACCAACTGTCCATAAGTGGATGGATTTACATCTGGGTTCTCAATTCTATTCCATTGGTCTATGTGTCTGTTGTTGTACCAGTACCAGGCTGTTTTGACTACTGTGGCTGTATAGTAGGTTCTGAAGTCAGTGCGAAGCCTCCTACTTTGTTCTTTTTATATTTTTTTAATTGTGCTTTAAGTGAAAGTTTATAGCTCAAGTTAGTTTTTCATACAAAAGTTTATACACACATTGTTATGTGACCCTAGTTGCTGTTGTTAGGTGCCATCAAGTCGGCTCTGACTCATAGCCACTCTTCGCACAACAGAAGGAAATACTGCCCAGTTCTGCACCATCCTCACAATTGTTGCTCTGCTTGAGCCCATTGTTGCAGCCACTGTGTTAATCCATCTCTTTTCTGCTGACCTTCTTCTTTACCAAGCATGTTGTCCTTCTCCAGAGACTGATCCGTCCTGATAACATGTCCAAAATATGTGAGATGAAGTCTTGTCAAGGAGAATTCTGGTTGTACTTCTTCCAAGACAGACTGGTCCATTCTTTTGGTAGTCCATGGTATATTCAATATTCTTCCCCAACACCACAATTCAAAGGTGTCAATTCTTCTTCGTTATTCATTGTCCAGCTTTTGCATGCATATGAGGTGATTGAAAACACCATGGTGTGGGTCAGGTGCACCTTAGTCGTTAAAGTGACATCTTTGCTTTTCAACACTTTTGCAGCAGATTTGCCCACTACAATACGTCTTTTGATGTGTTGACTGCTGCTTCCGTGGGTGTTGATTGTGGATTCAAGTAAAGTGAAATCCTTGACAACCTCAATCGTTTCTCTGTTTTTCACAATGTTGCTTATTAGTCCAGTCGTGAGCGTTTTTGTTTTCTTTATGTTGAGGCGTAACCAAGACTGAAGGCTGTGCTTTTTTATCTTTATCAGTAAGCACTTCAAGTCCTCTTCACTTTCAGCAAACAAGGTTGTGTCATCTGCATAAGGCAGGTTGTTGCTTAGTCTCCCTCCAATCCTGATGGACCTTTCTTCATACAGTCCAGCTTCTTGGATTGTTTGCTCAGCATACGGATTAAGTATGGTGAAAGGATACAACCCTGATGCACGCCTTTCCTGACTTTAAACAATGCAGTATCCCTTGTTCTGTTTGAATGACTGCTTCTTGATCTACGCATAGAATCCTCATGAGCACAATCAAGGGTTCCAGAATTCCATTCTCTGCAGTGTTATCAGTAATTGATTATGATCCACACAGTCGAATGCCTTAGCATAGCCAATAAAACAGATGTAAACATCTTTCTGGTATTCTCTGCTTTCAGCCAGGATCCATCTGACATAGCGATCCCTGGTTCTAAGTCTTCTTCTGGATCTGGCCTGAATTTCTGTTAGTTTCCTGTGGATATACTGCTGCAGCTGCTTTTGGATGATCTCCAACAAAATTTTCCTTGCATGTGATATCAACGATATTGTTCGATAATTTCTGAATTTCATTGGACCTCCTTTCTTGGGAATAGGCATAAATACGGACCTCTTCCAGTTGGTTGGCCAGGTGGTTTATTGGCATAGGCCAGTGACTGCTTCCAGCACAGCATCCGTTTGTTGAAACATCTCAATTGGTATTCCATCAAATCCCAGAGCTTTGTTTTTCGTTAATGCTTTCAGTGCAGCTTGGACTTCTTCCTTCAGGACCATCGGTTCCTGATCATACATTACCTCCTGAAATGGTTGAACATCGACCAATTCTTTTTTGAATAGTGATTCTGTGTATTCCTTCCATGTTCTTTTGATGCTTCCTGCATTGTTTAATATTTTCCTTGTAGAATCCTTCAGTATGTGACCTTAGTTGCTATCCCTATGATATGTCAGAATACTCCTCTTTTCCACCCCGGATTTCCCATGTCCATTCAACCAGCTTCTGTCCCTTTCTGCCTTCTCATCTCGCCTCTGGACAGGAGCTGCCCATTTAGTTCCACATATCTACTTGAACTAAGAAGCACACTCTTCAGGAGTATCATTTTATGTCTTATAAGCCAAAAAAAAACCCCAAATCTGTTGCTGTCTATCCAATTCCGACTCACAGTGACCCTATAAGACAGAATAGTACTGCCCCATAGAGTTTCCAGAGGGCCTGATGGATTCCAACTGCTGACCTTTTGGTTAGCAGCAGTAGCACTTAACCACTATGCCACCAGTGGTTCCTTTATGTCTTATAAAACCCGAAAAAACCAAACCCAGTGCCGTCGAGTTGATTCTGAGTCATAGCAAACCTATAGGACAGAGTAGAACTGCCCAATAGAGTTTCCAAGGAGCGCCTGGCGGGTTTGAACTGTCGACCCTTTGGTTAGCAGCCGTAGCACTTAACCACTACGCCACCGGGGTTTCCTTATGTCTTATAGTCCAGTCTAATCTTTGTCTGAAGAATTGGCTTTGGGAATGGTTTTAGTTCTGGGTTAACACAGAGTTCAGGGGCCGTGTCCTTCAGGGTTCCTCCAGCCTTGGTCAGACTGTTAAGCCTGGCGTTTTTACTAGAATTGAGTTCTGCACCCCTCTTTTCTCCTGCTCCGTCAGGAACTCTCTGTTGTGTTCCCTGTCTGGGTGGTCGTTGGTGGCAGCTGGGCACCATCTAGTTCTTCTGGTCTCAAGCTGATGGAGCATTTGATTTATGTGGCCCTTTTTGTGTCTTGGGCTAATATTTTCCTTGTGTCTTTGATGTTCTTCATTCTCTTTTGCTCCAGGTGGGTTGGGACTAACTGATGCTGCTCGCTAACTTTTAAGACCCCATACACCACTCATCAAAGTGTGATGCAGAACATTTTTTTAATAAACTTTGTTATGTCAGTTGACCTAGATGTCCCCTGAAACCATGGTCCCCAGACCCTTGCCCCAGCTACTCTGTCCCTTGAAGTGTTTGGTTGTATTCAGGAAACTTCTTTCCTTTTGGTTTAATCCAGTTGTGCCGGCTTCCCCTGAATTGTGTGTTTTCCTTCCCTTCACTTAAGATAATTCTTGTCTACTACCTAGTTAGTGAATACCCTCTCTCTCTCTCCGCACCCTCATAACCATCAAAGAATGTTTTCTTCTGTGTTTAAATCTTTTCTTGAGTTCTTATAATTTCGGTCTCATACAATATTTTTCCTTTTGAGACTAATTTCACTCAGCATAATGCCTTTCAGATTCATTCATGTTGTGAGATGTTTTGCAGATTCATCATTGTTCTTTATTGTTGAGTAGCATTCCACAGTGTGAATATACCATAATTTGTTTATCCATTCATCCATTGATGGGCATCTAGGTTGTTTCCATCTTTTTGCTATTGTGAACAGTGCTGCAAGGAACATGGGTGTGCATATATCTATTTGTGTGATGGTTCTTATTTCTCTAGGATATATTCCAAGGAGTAGGATTGCTGAATGGTATGGTAGTTCTATTTCTAGCTTTTTAAGGAAGCGCCAAATCGATTTCCAAAGTGGTTATACAATTTTACATCCCCACCAGCAGTGTATAAGTGTTCCAGCCTCTCCACAACCTCTCCAACATTTATTATTTTGTGTTTTTTTTTTTTTTTATTAATGCTAGACTTGTTGGGGTGAGATCGTATCTCATTGTAATTTTGATTTGCATTTCTCTAATGGCTAACGATCACGAGCATTTCCTCATGTATCTGTTAGCTATCTGAATGTCTTTTGGTGAAGTGCCTGTTTATATCCTTTGCCCATTTTTTAATCCAGTTATTTGTCTTTTTGTTGTTGAGGTTTTGCAGTATCTTGTAGATTTTAGAGATTATACCCTGATTGGATATGTTGTACCCCCCAAATTTTTCTCAGTCTGTAGGTAGTCTTTTTACTCTTTTGGTGAAGTCTTTTGATGAGCAAAAGTGATTGAGTTTTAGGAGCTCCCAGTTATCTAGTTTCTCTTCTGGTGTCTGTGCATTGTTAGTAATGTTTTATATTCTGTTTATTCCATGGATTAGGGCTCCTAATGTTGTCGTTTTTTTTCCTTCCAAGATCTTTATCATTTTAGATTTTATGTTAGGTCTTTAATCCATTTTGAGTTAGTTTTTGTGCATGGTGTGAGGTATGGGTCTTGTTTCATTTTTTTTTGCGGATGGATATCTGGTTATGCCAGCACCATTTGTTAAAGGGGCTGTCTTTTCCCCATTTAATGGACTTTGGGCCTTTGTCAAATATCAGCTGCTCATAGACGGATGATTTTACATCTGGATTCTAAATTCTGTTCCACTGGTCTATGTATCTGTTGTTGTACCAGTACCAGGCTATTTTGACTACTGAGGCAGTATAATAGGTTGTAAAATCAGGTAGTGTAAGGCTTCCCACTGTTCTTCTTCTTCAGTAATGCTATACTTATCTGGGACCTCTTCCCTTTCAAAATGAAATTAGTGGTTTGTTTCTGCATCTCATTAAGAAATGTCTTTGGAATTTGGATCTGGATTGCATTGTATCTGTAGATCGCTTTGGGTAGAATTGACATTTTCACAATGTTTAGTCTTCCTATTCATGAGCAAGGTATGCTTTTCCATTTATGTAGGTCTCTTTTGGTTGCTTGCCTTAGTGCCTTTTAGTTTTCTTTGTATAGGTCTTTTACACCTCTGGTTAGATTTATTCCTAAGTATTTTATCTTCTTGGGGGCTATTGTAACTGCTATTGGCTTGGTGATTTCCTGTTCAAAGATCTCTTTGTTAGCATAGAGTAATCCAACCGATTTTTGTATATTTATCTTGTATCCTGATACTTGCTGAAATCTTCTATTAGTTCTGGTAATTTTCTTGTGGATTCTTTGGGGTTTTCTGTGTATAAGTTCATATTATCTGCAAATAGGCATGCTTTTATTTCTTCCTTACCAATTTGGATGCTCTTTATTTCTTTTTCTAGCCTAATTGCTCTGACTAGGACCTTCAGCACAATGTTGGTTAAGGGTGGTGATAAAGGGCAACCTTGTCTGGTTTCCGTTCTCAAGGGATTGCTTCCAGACTCTCTCCATTTAGGATGATGTTGGCCATTGGCTTTGTATAAATGCCCTTTATTATGCTGAGGAATTTTCCTTCTATCCTATTTTGCTAAGAGTTTTTTTTTATCATGAATGGGTGATGAAGTTTGTCAAATGCCTTTTCTGCTTCAATCGATAAGATCATGTGGTTCTTGTCTTTTGTTTTATTTGTATGATGGATTACATTCATTTTTTTTTTCTAATGTTGAACCATCCCTGCATACTTGTTATGAATCACACTTGGTCATGGTGAATTATTTTTTTGATATGTTGTTGAATTCTACTGGCTAGAGTTTTGTTGAGGATTTTTGCATCTATATTCATGAAGAATATTTGTCTGTAATTTTCTTTTTTTGTGGTGTCTTTACCTGGTTTTGGTATAAAGGTTATGCTGGCTTCAAAGAATGAATTTTGGAGTATTCCATCTTTTCTACGCTCTGAAATACTGTTAGTAGTAGTTGTATTAATTCTTCTCTGAAAGTTTGGTAGAATTCTCCAGTGAAGCCATCAGGGCCAGGGATTTTTTTTTTGTTGTTGTTGTTGGGAGTTTTAAAATTACCTTTTCAATCTCTTCTTTTGTTATGGGTTTATTTAGTTGTTCTACCTCTGTTTGTGTTAGTTTAGGTAGGTAGTATGTTTCTAGAAATTTGTCCCTTTCCTCTAGGTTTTCATATTTGTTGGAGTACAATTTTTCATAGTATTCTGTTATGATTCTTTTAATTTCAGTTGGGTCTTTTGTGATATCACCCATCTCATTTCTTATTTGGGTTATTTGCTTCGTCTCCTGTTTTTGTTTTATCAGTCTGGCCAACAGTTTATCGATTTTGTTAATCTTTTCAAAGAACCATCTTTTGGTCTTGTTAACTCTTCCAATTGTTTTTCTATTCTCTATTTCATTTAATTCTGCTCTAATTTTTATTGTTTGGTTTCTTCTAGTGCTTGAGGGCTCCTTTTGCTGCTTTCTTTCTATTTGTTTGAGTTGTAGGGTCAGTGTTGATTCTGGCCTTTCTTCTTTTCGGATGTGTGCATTTATTGCTATAAATTGACCTCTGTGCTGCTTTTGCTGTGTCCCACAGTTTCTGGTAGGATGTATTTTTATTCTCATTTGATTCTTTGAATTTCTTTATTCCATTCCTAATTTCTTCTGTAACCCGGTAGTTTTTGAGCAAGGTGTTCAGTTTCCATGTATTTGATTTTTTTTCCTTGCTTTTTTCTTTTATTGATTTCTACTGTTTTGGCTTTATGACCAGAAAAGATGCTTTATAATATTTCAATGTTTTGGATTCTGTTAAGGCTTGATTTGTGGCCTAATACGTCGTCTATTCTGGAGCATGCTCTATGTGTGTTGGAAAAGAAAGTATACTTGGCTGCTGTTGGGTGGAGTGTTCTGTATATGTTTATGAGATCAAGTTGGTTGATTGTGGCATTTAGATCTTCTGTGTCTTTATTGAACTTCTTTCTGGATGTTCTGTCCTTCACTGTTGAAGTCTCCTACTATTATTGTGGAGCTGTCGTTTTCTCTTTGCAATGCTGTTAGAGTTTGTTTTATATATTTTGGAGCCCTATAGTTTGGTGCGTAAATATTTATTATGTTTATGTCTTTCTGCTTATTGATGCTTTAATCATTGTATAGTGTCTGTCTTTATTCTTTGTGGTGGATTTTGCTTTAAAGTCTGTTTTGTCAGAGATTAATATTGCCACTCCTGCTCTTTTTTGATTTTTGTTTGCTTGATATATTTTTTCCCATCCTTTGAGTTTCAGTTTGTTTGTGTCTTAAGTCTAAGTTGTGTCTGTTGCAGGCAGCATATAGAAGGATCGTGGGTTTTTTATCCATTCTGCCACTCTCTGTCTCTTTATTGGTGCATTTAGTCCTTTTACATTCAGCGTAATTATTGATAGGTATGATTTTAGTGCTGTCATTTTGATGTCTTTGTGTGTGTGCTTTGTTGACAGTTTCTTTGTTCCACTTAATTTTCTGTGCTGAGTCATTTTTCTTTGTGTATTTTCTTTTCATTGTTGTTGATTTTGTAATTGCTGAGTCTATGTTTTTTATTTTGATGTGTGGGATTGTTAGTTTCCTTTGTGGTTACCTTAATATTTACCTCTATTTTTCTGAGTTTAAACCAATCTTTTATTTCTTTGTATCATCTTGACTTCCTCTCCATATGAAAGATCTATGACTACATTATTTAGTTCCTCTTTTTTGTTTTAATGTTGTCATCTTTTACATATTAACGTCTCTGTTTCCCTATTTTCTGTGTTTTATCTTTGATTTATTTTTGTGACTTCCCTATCTGGGTTGATATCTGGTTGTCCTGTCCTCTGTTTTAATCTTGGGTGGTTATCTGATGTTACTGATTTTCTAACTGGAGGACTCCCTTTAGTATTTCTTGTAATTTTGCTTTGGTTTTTACAAATTCCCTAAACTTCTGTTTATCTGGAAATACTCTGATTTCATCATCATATTTAAGAGACAGTTTTGCTGGATATATAATTCTTGGCTGGCAATTTTTTTCCTTCAAGGCTTTATATATGTCATCCCATTGCCTTCTTGCCTGTGTAGTTTCTACTGAGTAGTCAGAGCTTAGCCTTATTGACTCTCCTTTTTAGATGACTTTTTGTTTATACCTAGCGGCGCTTAAAATCCTTTATCTTTGGTTTTGGCAAGTTTGATTATAATATGTCTTGGTGACTTTCTTTGGGATCTACCTTGTGGGAGTTCGATGAGCTTCTTGGATAGGTATCTTCTCCTCTTTCACAATATCAGGGAATTTTCCTGCCAACAAATCTTCAACAATTCTCTCTGTATTTTCTTTTATTCCCTCTTCCCCCATTCTGGTAATCCAGTCACTCATAGATTATTCCTCCTGATAGAGTCTCACATAATTCTTAGGGTTTCTTCATTTAAAAAAATTCTTTTACCTGATTTTTCCTCAGTAAGTTCATGTCAAGTGCTTTACCTTCAATCTCACTAATCCTAACTTCCATAGCCTCAATTCTGCCCCTATGACCTTCTATTGAGTTGTCTAGTTCTGAGATTTTATTGTTAATCTTTTGGATTTGTTTGCTGTCTGTCTATGGATTCTTGCAGGCTGTTTAATTTGTCATTATGGCTTTGTGTAACCTTCTTAAGTTCCTCTATTGTTTTGTCTGTGTGTTCCTTGGCTTGTTCTGGCTTTTGCCTGGTCTCTTGAAGAGGTCTGTATATTAATCTTTTGAATTCTACCTCCAGTAATTCCAAGAAATTATCTTCCTCTGGAAGGTTTCTTGATTATTTGTTTTGGGTCCTTGCTGAAGCCATCGTGTTCTGCCTCTTCATGTGATTTGATATTGACTGTTGTCTCCAAGCCATGAATAAGTTATTATATTTATTTATTTTATGTTTGGTTACTGTGTCCTAGCTTCTTGTTTTGTTTTGTTTTGATATGCCAAAATAGGCTAGTTGTGTGAGCTAATTTGATTATTGGTGTCTTTGAAGCTGTCACATCCTGTCACCAGGTGGAGCTGTTACTAGGTATGTGAGTCCAGGAGTCCATTTATTTTTCTTTTGTGGATTCAGCTCAGATGTCCAGGTAGTTGGTCACCAAGTGGTAGTGGTACATGCTGTCACCTACAGTCCTAGGTGGGAGGGGTGATTGCACCAAGCACAGGTATCTGGCTGCAGTAGGGGGTCATGTACTGAGCAAGGCAGTGGGCTGTAGGCTACCCCTGAGTGTCTGGGAGGAAAGCACATCCTTGTTCCCTAGAGCACATTTGTGGGTGGGTTCATAGGTGGACTGTGGACACCCAACTCTGTTGGCTGTAAGGACAGGGAGGACCGCTTATTCTTGGACCCCTGTCGTGGGTGTCTAGGTGGCGTGGGTGGAGCCACCAGTCCTCAGGTGCCTGATTGGGTAGGTGAGGACCCTGCTTAATGGACAGCGAGGTGTCAAATGTCACAAATCTGCCATTCCCCCTCATAGCTGATATAGTTGAAAATAGCTTCAGGTATATACCCTGTTTTACTATGCTAATGAGGGCCTACGTTGTTGAAATGGGCCCACGTAGGTCTATGCACGAGTAAAAGGCACTCAAACTGGACCTCTTATGCCTGTGCCTAGGCAAAGGGGTGATGCCTTTCCTGAGTTGCCAGCTTAGGGGAGCTGGCAGGTTATTTTTTCCTTTTTGTTTATTTGTTCCCGCTCCAAAGCCAGGAGAATGGCTCAGAGTGTGAAACAGGTCCTACTTCCCACCCAGGGGCATGGCAATCGCTGAAGCCGGAGTGGGAACAGATGCAGAGCAGGGAGGGTGCAGGTAAATAGGAAAGAGGTTCTTCCCAAAGGGAGCTTTTTTTTTGATCCATGCAGTAGGTTAGATGCATGTACTTATCTTTTTGCCTATTGAGCACTGCATCTCGCTGGTTAGGGAGGCTTGAGCAGACTCCCCACTGCTTGGTCTCTCCCATTGTGGAAAACACATCCTGAGTGCCACTCCTCGCCTCACGGTGCACGGCAGCTGATCCAGCCTGCAGCATGCAGTGCTGGCCAGATCAGGTCTGGCAACTCCTCACTGCTTCTGAACCATCTCTCCCTCCCCCTGCTGTTCAGCCCAATCCCTCAAATTTGCCTTTGATGTTCAGGGCTACTAGATTATCATATGTAACAGATTCACTTGTTTTTCCAGTCTTTGTTGTAAGAGGCACCACAGGAAACGTCTGACTACTGTGCCATCTTGGCCCTGCTTCCTTGTTCTTCTTTTCTAATAAAGCTTTACCTATTTGGAGCCTCTTTCCCTTCCATATAAAGTTAGTGATTAGTTTTTCCGTCTTGCTGAAGAATGATGTTGGTATTTGGATCAGGGTGGCATTATACCTGTATATCGCTTTGGGTAGTCTTGACACTTTCACAGTGTTAATTAAGTCTTTCTATCCAAGAGCATGGTATGTTTTTCCATTTATGTAGGTCTCTTTTGGTTCCTTGCGGTAGTGTTTTGTAGTTTTCTTTGTATAAGTCTTTTATGTCCCTGGTTAGATTTATTCCTAAGTATTTTATCTTTTGGGGGGCTATTGTAAATGGTATTCTTTTCCTGATTTCCTTTTCACAGTTCTCTTTGTTGATGTTGAGGAATCCAACTGATTTTTGTATGTTCATCTTGTGTCCTGCCACATGCTGAATGCTTCTATTAGTTCTAATAGCTTTCTTGTTGAGTCCTTAGGATTTTCTGTGTATAAGATCATATCATCTGTGAATAGGGATAGTTTAACTTCTTCCTTACCAATATGAATGCCATTTATTTCCTTTTCTTGCCTTATTGCGATTGCTAGGATTTCCGACACAATGTTTGATAAGAGTGGTGATAAAGGGCATCTTTGTCTGGTTTCCATTCTCAAGGGGAATGCTTTCAGAGTCTCTCAGTTGAGAATATCGTTGGCTGTTGATTTTGTATAAATTTCCTTTATTATGTTGAGGAATTTCCCTTCTATTCCCATCTTATCTTACTGGGAGTTTTTATCAGGAATGGGTGTTGGACTTTACCAAATGCCTTTTCTGCATCAATTGATATGATCATGTGATTCTTTTCCTTTGTTTTATTTATATGGTGGATTACATTGATTGATTTCCTAATGTTGAACCAACCTTGCATGCCTGGTTTGAATCCCACTTGGTCGTGATGTATTATTTTTTTGATACGGTGTTGAGTTCTATCAGCTAGGATTTTGTTGAGAATTTTTACATCTATATTCATAAGGGATATTGGTCTCTAGTTTTCTTTTTTAGTGATGTCTTTGCCTGGTTTTGGTATTAGGGTTAGGCTGGCTTCATAGAATGAATTTGGAAGTATTCCTTTCTTTTCTATGCTCTGGAATATTTTGAGTAGAAATGGTGTTAACTCTTCTCTGAATGTTTGGTAGACTTCTTCAGTGAAGCTGTCTGGACTGGGTTTTTTTTTTTTTTTTGGTGTTGGGAGTTTTTTTTTTTTTTTTTTTTTTTAATGACCCCTCGATTTCTTCTTGTGTTATGAGTGTTTAAATTTTCTGCCTCAATTTATGTCAGTTTAGGTAGGTGTTGTGTTTCTAGAAATTTGTCCGTTTCCTGTAGGTTTTCAAATTCGTTGGAGTACAATTTTTCATAGTATTCTGTTATGATTGATTTTATTTCTGTTGGTTCTTTTGTAATGTCACCCATCTCATTTCTTACTCAAGTTATTTGCATCTTCTCCTGTTTTCTTTTGTCAATTTGGCCAGAGGTTTGTCGATTTTGTTAATCCTTTCAAAAAACCAGCTTTTAGTCGTCTTATTTTTAGATTCTTTCTATTGTTTTTCTGTTCTCTGTTTCATTTATTTCTGCTCTAATTTTTATTATTCCATTTTTCCTGGTGATTGTGGGCTCCTTTTGCTGCTCTCAGTCTAATTGTTCGAGTTGTAGTGTTGATGTTTTGATTTTTGTCCTTTCTTCTTTTTTCATATGTGTGTTTATTGCTATAAATTGACCTCTGAGCACTGACTTTACACTTTCCCAAAAGTTTTGGTATCTTGTGGTTTTGATCTCATTTGATTCTAGGAATTTTTTAAAAATTCCATCTGCGATTCCTCCATTTACCCAGTTGTTTTTGAGCATTTTTTTAAAAAATTGTGAATTAGGTGAAAGTTTACAGAGCGAATTAGTTTCTCACTCAAGTATTTATACACCAATTGTTTTGTGACATTGGTTGCAATATTTAAAATTGCTTGATATTTGTCCTTTTGCGAGTGACTTATTTCACTCAACATAGTACCTTTTAGATCCATCCATGTTGTCAGATGTTTCTCGAATTCATCATTATTCTTTACCATTGCATAGTATTCCATTGTGTGTATGTACCACAGTTTGTTAATCCATTCATCTGTTGATGGACACTTAGGTTGTGTCCATCTTTTTGCTATTGTGAATAATGCTGCAAAGAACATGGGTGTGCATATGTCTACTCATGCAACAGCTTTTATTTCTTTAGGGTATATACCTAGGAGTAGGATTGTAGGGTCATATGGTATTTCTATTTATAGCTTTTTAAGGAAGCACTGTACTGTTTTCCATAATGCCTATGCCATTTTGCATTCCCACCAGCAGTGCATTAGAGTTCCAGTCTTCCCAAAACCTCTCCAACATTTGTTATTTTTTTTGCTTTTTTGTATTAGAGCCAGTAATTTCTGGGTGAAATGGTATCTCAATGTAGTTTTGATTTGAACATCTCTAATTCCTAATGATCATGAGCATTTTGTCATATGTTTGTTAGTGGCCTGAATGTCTCCTTTGATGAAGTGTCTGTTAATATTCTTTGCCCATTTTTTTTAAATTGTGCTTTAGGTGAAATTTTACAGCCAAAGTTAATTTCTCATACAAAAATTTATACACAAATTGTTATGTGACGTTAGTTGCAATCCCTTCAATGTGGCAGCACACTCCCCTTTTCCATCCTGGGTTTCTTGTGTGTCCATTCAACCAGTTCCTGCCCTTCCTGCCTTCTCATCCTGCCTCCAGACAGGAGCCTCCCATTTGATCTCACGTATCTGATTGAACTAAGAAGCACACTTCTCATGAGTATTATCTTTTGTTTTGTAGCCCAGTCTAATCTTTGTCTGAAGACCGGACTACGAGAATGGTTTTAGTTCTCGATTAACAGGCCATCCAGGGGCCAGAGTTTCAGGGCTTCCTCCAGTGTCTGTCTGACAATTAAGTCTGATCTTTTTATGTGAATTTGAGTTCTGCTCCATACTCTTCTCTCGCTCTGTCATGTTCCCTGTCAGGGCAGTCTTTCGTGGTAGCCAGACACCATCTAATTCTTCTGGTCTCAGGCTGGCGGAGTCTCTGGGTTGGGACCAATTGATGCATCTTAGACAGCTGCTCGAAAGCTTTTTTTTTTTTTTTTATAATTTTTGTTGTGCTTTAAGTGAAAGTTTACAAATCAAGTCAGTCTCTCACATAAAAACTTACATACACCTTGCTACATACTCCCAATTACTCTCCCCCTAATGAGACAGCCCGCTCTCTCCCTCCACTCTCTCTTATTGTGTCCATTTTGTCAGCTTCTAACTCCCTCTACCCTCTCATCTACCCTCCAGGCAGGAGATGCCAACATAGTCTCAAATGCCAACCTGATCCAAGAAGCTCATTTCTCACCAGCATCTCTCTCCAACCCATTGTCCAGTCTAATCCATGACTGAAGAGTTGGCTTTGGGAATGGTTCCTGTCCTGGGCCAACAGAAGGTCTGGGGGCCATGACCACCGGGGTCCTTCTAGTCTTAGTCAGACCATTAAGTCTGGTCTTTTTATGAGAATTTGGGGTCTGCATCCCACTGCTGTTCTGCTCCCTCAGGGGTTCTCTGTTGTGTTCCCTGTCAGGGCAGTCATTGGTTGTAGCCAGGCACCATCTAGTTCTTCTGGTCTCAGGATGATGTTGTTTCTGGTTTACGTGGCCCTTTCTGTCTCTTGGGCTCGTAATTACCTTTTGTCCTTGGTGTTTTTCATTCTCCTTTGATCCAGGTGGGTTGAGACCAATTGATGCATCTTAGATGGCTGCTTGCTAGTGTTTAAGACCCCAAACGCCACTCTTCAAAGTGGGAAGCAGAATGTTTTCTTAATAGATTTTATTATGTCAACTGACTTAGATGTCCCCTGAAATCATGGTCCCCAAACCAATGCCCGTGCTACACTGCCCTTCAAATCATTCAGTTTATTCAGGAAACTTCTTTGTTTTTGGTTTAGTCCAGTTGTGCTGACCTCTCCTGTATTGCGTGTTGTCTTTCCCTTTACCTAAAGTAGTTCTTATCTACCATCTAATTAGTGAATAGCCCTCTCCCATCCTCCTTCCCTCCTCTCATAACCACAAAAGAATATTTTCTTCTCAGTTTAAACTATTTCTCAAGGTCTTATAACAGTGGTCTTATACAATATTTGTCCTTTTGCAACTGACTAATTTCACTCAGCATAATGCCTTCCAGGTTCCTCCATGTTATGAAATGTTTCACAGATTCCTCACTGTTCTTTATCGATTCGTAGTATTCCATTGTGTGAATATACCATAATTTATTTATTTATCCATTCATCTGGCTCTTCAAAGAGAGCAAGCAACCAGAGAGATATTCCTTTGCCTCTGCCTTCTGTCACTAAGTAAGTAGAAGTCTATGGTTTATATATGATTTTCTCAATTTGGCCTCATACGATAAGTACCAATATGATATTAAAGGCTATTTTGTTGTATCTTCTCTCCAAGGTTAGAGAGTAGTTGAATGTTGCATCTTTTCTAAAGGTTAGAGATTAGAAAGGCTTTTTACAGTTTAGTTATGTCTCAAGGCTAGCTTACAAAGATTAACTATGTATTATTATTATTTTTTATCATAGCAGGCAGGGGCAAAGTCAACTTAAAGGTTGTTTACCACATACTTCTATTTTTCTGTTCCTGAGGTTAAAAATAATAATTCAAAAATTGTTGCAGCGATACATCAACTGGGAACTGCCAGAAGTTCCAACCAGATTCAGAAGAGGACAGGGAAGGAGGGCTATCATTGCTGATGTCAGATGGATCTTGGCTGAAAGCAGAGAATACCAGAAAGATGTTTACCCATGTTTTATTGACTATGCAAACGTATTCGACTATGTGGATCATAACAAATTATGGATAACATTGTGAAGAATGGGAATTCTAGAACACTTAATTGTGCTTTTGTGGAACTTTTACATGGACAAAGAGGAAGTCGATCAAATTAAAGGGATACTGCGTGGTTTAAAATCAGGAAAGGTGTGCTTCAGGGTTGTATCCTTTCACCACACGTATTCACTCCGTATGCTGAGCAAATAATCTGAGAAGCTGGACTATAGGAAGAACAAGGCATCAGGATTGAAGGAAGACTCATTAACAACCTGCAATATGTAGACGACACAACCTTGCTTGCCGAAAATGAAGAAGACTTGAAGCATTTACTGATGAAGATCAAAGCTACAGCCTTCAGTATGGATTGCACTTCAACATAAAGAAAACAAAAATCTTCACAAGTGGACCAATAAGCAATAGCATGATAAACAGTGAAAATATTGAAATTGTCAAGGATTTCATTTTTCTTGGATCCACAATCAATACCCATGGAAGCAGCTATCAAGAAATCAAATGACTGATTGCATTGGGCAAATGTGCTGCAAAAGACCTCTTTAAAGTGTTCAAAAGCAAAAATATCACTTTGAGGGCTAAGGTGTGCTTGACCCAAGCCACGCTATTTTTAATTGCCTTATATGCATACAAAAGCTGGACAATGAATAGGGAAGATGGAAGAAGAACTGATGCTTTGAATTATGGTGTTGGTGATGAATATTGAATATACCAAGGACTGCCAGAAGAACGAACAAATCTGGTCTTGGAAGAAGTACAGGCAGAATGCGCCTTAGAAGTGAGGATGGTGAGAATTCATCTCACGTACTTTGGACGTGTTATCAGGAGGGACTAGTCCATGGAGAAGGACATCATGCTTGGTAAAGTAGAGGGTCAGTCAAAAAGAGAAAGACCATTGCTGGCATGGATTGACATGGTGGCTGTGACAGTGTGCTAAAATCTAGCAAAGATTGTGAGGATGGCACAGGACCTGGCAGTGTTTTGTTTGTTGTACGTAGGGTCACTATGAGTCAGAATCGACTCGACAGCACTGAACAACAAAGTTAAAAATGTCTAAAAAACTATCTAATGACTTACAAGTTTCTAATGACTTACAGTTAATTGTTAGAGAGTCTGACCTGTTGCTGTTGCATCGATCCCAACTCATAGCGACCCTATAGGAAATAGTAGAACTGCCTCATAGGGTTTCTAAGGAGCAGCTGGTGGATTCGAACTGACCTTTTGGTTAACAGCAGAATGATTAAACACTGTACCACCAGGGCTCCAGAGGACCTGACAAAGGTAGATATACTTCTAAGTTCATATGATGAATACTTATATATGTTTAGTTTGAATATGTTATAGAAGCATACATAACAGTGACTTATAACTATGTGATTTGAGAGCATTACAGAAACATACAGAATAATCAAACCACAAGTCCAAGGAGCTCAGAGCACACTGAGCAGTATAATTCTAAGACATGTGTATAGGTGCACACACTCATCTAGACACATCCTAGTCAAATTCATGATAAAAAAAGATAAAGAAAAAAATCGTGAAGGTATCCAGAGGAAAAATTACACGTTAAATAACATAAAGTATGTGTGTTCCCTAACAAGGCATTTGATAACTAGAAGTCATCCATAATCTCTACCTTTCTCCTTCTCCATGCTGAAACATGCTCTACGTGAGTTGGAACTGACTTGATGGTACCTAACAACAACAACTACAAATACAAGTATTGGGGAGTGACTTTGGTCACGTGCTCTGAGAAAGAAGGGTCATAAGAATGCCTCTAAGCTTCGGTAAACAGAGCTTTATCTCTGAGAAATGGTGAGATCTTGACGGGAGAAAGTGACCAGAAACCTCAAAGGACAAATGCAACAGGGACCTCGAGGTACAATCCTGGGGCAGCGGCTGTCCTCCCACTCAACTTGGAGAGAAATCAAACTTGGACAGAAATCAAATCTGTGGAAAAAAGTTGTGGCAAAATGCCTTCTCCTGATGCTTATACCCCTCCCCTTGACAGGAACTGATGATAAGCCTTCTAGAGATCCTGGACACTGCTGAGCCAGAAAAGAATCAAGACAGGGTTGATATGGGGTGGGGGGCATTTCCTATAGTAGGGTGAGTGTATCCTCAATAATTACCCTGAGGGCTGTGAACACCTCAGCAGAAGAAGCTGCAGGCAGGGCTGAAGTCAGGCACAGGACCTCATGGCAACAGGGGAAAGACCCTTTCCCTTGCCCAGGGAACATGATGAGCCTTGAGGCTAGGGCAAGGGAACTTTCACACACTCCAATGTGATGGGTTAGGGTACAGTTCAGTGCTCTCACCAGTTGGGGGCAGAAAGGTTGCTTAGGGGTCCCCATCATTCCTGAGTCCCCACCTCGAAGCCCATTGTCATTTACAGTTCGCCACCCCAGTGATGAGTGGTTGAGCCTCCCTACTTCACAGTCTAGGAGTCTTGACTTATCCATCCCTTTTCGAAGCTTCATATACTAACCCTTGCTCCATTCCCCACAAGACAGCAGGATCAAAAGCTGTCCCAGGATGAGCCCTGGAAGTTTTGTGCCTGGCAATGATCCTGATACTGCTTCTGTTGGTCATTAACCTTGGGGTGGCCCTGGCCAAGGGTGAGGTGGCCTGGCCAGTGGGGATGGGGGTCAGAAGAGACCAGGCTTGCAGCCTCCATCTTCAGAGAAGGGTCCCACAGGTCCAAGGTGGAGATCTATCAGAAAGGGGAGGCTGGGCTGTGTTCCCAGTCATATGGTTTTAGAAGTTTTCTGTCATACTGAAAGGAGCCTGGGTGGCACAAATGGTTTGCAATTGACTGCTTGCTGAGAAACCAGTAGTTTGAAAGCACCCAGCACTCTACAGAAGAACGATCTGGTGACTACTTCTGTAAAGATTATTAAAAAAATAGCTAAGAAAATCCTATGGAGCAGTTCTTCTCTGTAACACATGGGGTCACCATGAGTCTGAACCAACTCAATAGCAGTGACTTTTCTGCTTTGTCCTGCTCAAACTAGCCAGGAGGATTTGGGAGGTGCGAAGAGAACCTATCATGGATCTAAAGGTCTAGGAAATATTATCTTCTCCTTCCTCAGTCTTGGAGTTCGAAACTCAGCTGCAGGATGAACTGAATCAACTGAACAACAGATGTGAATGCTGATTGAAATGGTGAGCCTCCTCCCCCACTATGGACCCTTGGCCTTCCAGGTCCTTGATCGACATTTCTCCATGGGTCTTTTAGTTATACAGGGCCTGGCAGATGATAGACACAATCAGGACATCATTCGGGGAGAAACGTTCCAGCTAATGGAGGCTGTGTGAGCTGGGGGTCTGGGTGGGTGGTGGGGAGTGAAGGTTAGGAGAGGGATAGAGTTCTCTCAGCACTGTGGACAGTAGCAGCTCTGCAGGGGCATTTTAGTTACCCCCACCCAGAGCTGATGTGGACATGAAATTGGTGGCCCCTGCACTGTGCTATGCTGCCTCTTGACCATGGCCCCTTGGAGTGGGGTACATAGAACACAGCAGGTGAGTCGGGCACAGATCACTCATTGGGCTGGAGGCAGATGCAGTGACCAGTGCAGCCCCACCCCAGCAGAGCTGACTCTTTTTGCCTCCTCCAGGGTCCTCCTGAGAAGCTTGGCCCAAGGACCGTATTTGAGGGCACCTGCTGTTACTTTTCCACTGTCAGACTCAACTGGTTCAATGTCAAGGATCACTGTGCCCAGCAGGAGGCTCACCTGGTCCTCATCAACAGCCAAGCAGAGCATGTGGGCAGGGGGAAGTTGGGTTTGGTGGGTCTTCTTCAAGTCACTGCCGGGTCCTGTCCCCTGCAAAATCCAGTACAAACCCTTGGTCAGCCCTTCATACTACACACCTGCCATTCTGGCATGTACAGTGGCCACCATTCATTCATGTCAAGCTCCTGAGCAATTATTCACACTGGTTCCTCTGTGTGGAAGTCCTTCCCTCTGTCATCTGCATGAAGGATGACTTCTACTCCATCTTCACAGCCCAGATCAGACACTTTCCCTCAGTAGTCTTCCCTGTTCCTCTTCCATCACAGACTCAATACTGAGCCCTGCTGCCACCTCTTGTGCTCTTCACCCCACAAAGGAGGAGCCCCCATGCCAAAGGCTGGTCTGGATTCATCTTTGAATCCATAGTGCTTGGAACTGGGCTGGACACAGAGCAGGACTCAGTATTTGTCAGTGGAATCATTTTGATGGCCAGAACCAGTCCCAGTAGAAAGAACCCAAACTCCTTACATAGTCATCCAGTGCCCTTTAATAATACCCCTGTCATTGTTTTTGTCATGTCGACTCCAACACATGGTGACCCCGTGTGTGCACAGAAGAACTGCTCTATAGGTTTTCAAGGCTGTGACCTTTCAGAAGCGGATCACCAGGCCTGTCTTCCAAGATGTCTCTGGGTAGGCTGTACCATTCGGCACCACACCACTTGCATTCACTGAACACTCGGAACCATTGTCGTCGGGGGGAGCTGCTTTTGCTATCCCATTATACAGATGAAGAACCTGAGGCCATAGGTGTCCCTAATGTCCTTGATGACATACACCATAAAAATGGTGGAAATGGAAGTCTATCCATATGTGTCAAGCCTGTGTTCTCAATTGCCACATTGGACAGCACCCCCTGCCTCTGGGTCTTCATTCCTTTTATGGGTTTCCCCAAAGCCCAGTCCCACCTCTGTCCCCATGTGTTTCTTGGCTGAACTTGCCTTCTCCCTGTGTAGCATTTCCTCAGTTCAGCTAAAGATGTGTATTACTGGACTGACCTCACCAAAGAGTATCTGTGGGCACCTACAAGTGGCAAGATGGCTCAGATCCCACCGACACACAGTTTCCCTGTGGAACTCAAGACCCCTCTGCTCAGCCAGGCCCCCCTCTGGAACTTGGGAGACGTCTTCCTATAGAGGATTTCCCAATTTTCTCAAAGGTCCTCATTTCATTTATTCGTATCAATCAATTTGCTTGTGACATAAACCTAAATGCCAGTCATACCTCCTGTTGTCATGCTTACTATTATTTTGTTGGCTGCAAAGGTTTCTGTGTGAGTGTGTGTAAACAATGGAGCAAGCAAAATAAACAGGAAGTTCTCTATTGCAGGAAGTCTAGTACCTTCATTATATTCAAGAAAATTGTGCACTTGCAGGAGGGGAATAGACCTGTGTCATTTGTAAAGCTTATTAAGAGGCAGAGCTCTTTTGGGCATAGCATTTGAAGGGTCTAGGTTCTCACAGAGCACATGTGAAGAAACACTGTCTAGAGGATCCCATCTGAACTCAATAACCCACACATTCTGGCCATCACCTCTCTTTGAACTTTCCTCTCCTTCCACTCAGCCTTTACCAGAACAAGACCCCAACCCTCCTGGACCACCTTTGAATATTCCTTCTTCCCTTTGTCACCACTGCTTCTGCCTCAGTTCTGGCCTCATGGTCTTGGCGTTGGAACATTGCTTTATCTCCTAGATCTCGCCATGTCCTGATCAACCTATGCACTATGCAAGCCCATGGCACCATGTTTCCAAATCGTGTCTTTCATATGGCTTTAGAAAACACTCCTGCTCTTCAAGGACACACAGGTGAAGTCTAGATTCTTAAGAAAGGCAACATTCAAAGCCCACACACTGGGTACCATCCATCTTCATCTCTTCATCTCCCACACTTCCACATCCTCTCTGCCTCCTTGTCTTAAGCTAAGTGCTGGGTGACTCACCTTTCCCACCATTGACCTGCACTCTCACCTTCTCTCACCTTATCTCTCTACTCTTGGTGTGCAGTCTACCTGGAACACTTTTTTTTTTTGGTCTGGTGAACTGCACTATGTATGTTGAGCTCAAGACAGAGTCCCTCTAGGAGAACTTGTCCTGTGCTGAGAATGAAGTAATCAGGCTCTGTTCCTTTCCCAACAACACTCCATTTACATTTACATGATTGCCTTTATTGTGATCTCCTTATGCCTGTATTTGTCTCCCTCATCAGACTGAATGCTGACTGAGGGCAGAGAGGGGTCTCACTTATCTCTATATCTTTGGTAGCCAGTACAGGACATGGTGCACAGTAGCT
Source organism: Loxodonta africana (assembly GCF_030014295.1). Lineage (NCBI taxonomy): Eukaryota > Metazoa > Chordata > Mammalia > Proboscidea > Elephantidae > Loxodonta > Loxodonta africana. Next base: position 31,120,304 of record NC_087344.1, read on the forward strand.
TTTCAACCAATAGTTTTGGAGCGAACAAACGAATGTTGCAAGCATTTCAAAGGATATTTGGGAAAGATGGCAGGGTCTCACTTGACCAACTGAGCACCTTTTATATGCCAGACACACCAATGCATCATGTCCTCAACCTTAATCCCACTTGCAAAGAGAGGCACAGAGAAGTCAAGTTTCTTGTCTGCTTGAACCTCATTGAATTCATTCGTGATGCAAGCGGTTGGGCCAGATGATGGAAATAGAGCAGTGGTTCTCATCTGTGGATGATTTTGCTTCCCAGGACATTTGGCACTGTCTGGAGATATTTTTGGTTGTCACAACTGTGTGGGTGATATTGGAATTTAGTGGCTAGAGACCAGGGAAGCTCTCAATATTCTACAATGCACAGGACACCCACTCCTCAGCGATATGGACTCAAATATCCAGAGTGCTGAGGTGGAGAAAACCTGCTGTAAGATCATTGTTTGATGATTTCTTAGGTTTCTCAAGTATCCCAGAAGCTAGACCCTCACGCAGGTGGCCTGACATCATCAAGGACCTTGGTGGTAAGAAGCACAGCTGGGCACAGCATGGTATGCCTTTCTTGCTCTGTGTTAAGGGGTTTTCTGATGCTCGTACATGCCTTCACGTGAATTGGATTCCTAAAGAATCTGTTTTTGATAACTGCGCTCACATGAAGCAATTCAGCATCTGGTCTACTGAAATTTATTCTTGGTACACCCATTGGATCAGTGAGAAGCCTCATATCTGCTGAGCCTGCTTCTCCCCTCTGCTCAAAGCTCTTGGAGATTCTCCTGATATGGGACTTCAGCAGAGAAGGACTTTGCCTCTGAGCCCCAGTCTTCTTGGTAGCCTCTGTGTCTTCTCTTGTCCACTCTCTCAAATTCCCCCAAGGAACAAGAAAAATGACACCGTGATGAAACATGTAGCAAAATATAACATGTAGGACTTTGCACAAGGTTTCCAGGTGGCACAAATGGCTTGCACTTGACTATTAACCTAAAGGTTGGCATATTTTGTAGAAGCCCACCTGGTGGCACCATGGAAGAGAGGCCTGGCAATCTGCTTCAGTAAAGAGTACAGCCAGGAAAACCCTATGGAGCAGTTCTACACTGTAACACATGGGGTCGCCATGAGTCAGGATCAACTGAACAGCAACGAACAACAACAAGGACTTTGTATAGGTCATTGATTCAGTTTTTCCAACAAAGCAATGACACGAATAAAAAAGAATATAGAATAAAAGAGACTTAAGAGACATAACTAAATTAATGTGTGGACCTTGTTTGGATTTGGATTTGAACCAAACAACTACTAAAAGACTTTTTTTTTTGTTTTTTGGCGGGGGGAGGGGAATCCCAATATTTGACTATGGATTGTTGTTGTTAGGTGTCGTCGAGTTGGTTCCGACTCATAGCAAACCCTATACACAACAGAAAGAAACACTGCCCGGTCCTGAGCCATGCCCACAATCGTTGTTATGCTTGAGCTCAATCCACCTCGTTGAGGGTCTTCCTCTTTTCCGCTGACCCTGTACTCTGCCAAGCATGATGTCCTTCTCCAGGGACTGATCCCTCCTGACAACATGTCCAAAGTATGTAAGATGCAGTCTTGCCATCTTTGCTTCTAAGGAGCAGTCTGGCCGCACTTCTTCCAAGACAGATTTGTTCCTTCTTTTGGCAGTCTATGGTATATTCAATATTCTTCGCCAACACCGCAATTCAAAGGCATCAACTCTTCTTCAGTCTTCCTTATTCATTGTCCAGCTTTCACATGCATATGATGTGATTGAAAATACCATGGCTTGGGTCAGGCACACCTTAATCTTCAGGGTGACATCTTTGCTCTTCAACACTTTAAAGAGATCCTTCGCAGCAGATTTACCCAATGCAATGCGTCTTTTGATTTCTTGACTGCTGCTTCCATGGCTGTTGATTGTGGATCCAAGTAAAATGAAATCCTTGACAACTTCAATCTTTTCTCCATTTATCATGATGTTGCTCATTGGTCATTGACTCGACGGCACAGGGTTTTTTTTTTTTTTTTTTTTTTGCTCATTGGTCCAGTTGTGAGGATTTTTGTTTTCTTTATGTTGAGGTGTAATCCACACTGAAGGCTGTGGTCTTTGATCTTCATTAGTAAGTGCTTCAAGTCCTCTTCACTTTCAGCAAGCAAGGTTGTGTCATCTGCATAACGCAGGTTGTTAATGAGTCTTCCTCCAATCCTGATGCCCCATTCTTCTTCATATAGTCCAGCTTCTCATATTATTTGCTCAGCATACCGATTAAATAGGTATGGTGAAAGAATACAACACTGACACACACCTTTTCTGACTTTAAACCAATCACTATCCCCTTGTTCTGTCTGAACAACTGCCTCTTGATCTATGTAAAGGTTCCTCATGAGCACAATTAAGTATTCTGGAATTCCCATTCTTCACAGTGTTATCCAGTTTGTTATGATCCACACAGTCGAATGCCTTTGCATACTCAATCAAACACAGGTAAACATCCTTCTGGTGTTCTCTGCTCTCAGCCAGGATCCATCTGACATCAGCAATGATATCCCTGGTTCCACGTCCTCTTCTGAAATAGGCCTGAATTTCTGGCAGTTCTCTGTCGATACACTGCTGCAGCCGTTTTTGGATGATCTTCAGCAAAATTTTGCTCGCAAGTGATATTAATGATATTGTTCTATGATTTCCACATTCGGTTCGATCACCTTTCTTGGGAATAGGCGTAAATATGGATCTCTTCCAGTCAATTGGCCAGGAAGCTCTCTTCCATATTTCTTGGCATAGGCGAGTGAGCACCTCCAGGGCTGCATCTGTTTGTTGAAACATCTCAAATGATATTCCATCAATTCCTGGAGCCTTGTTTTTCGCCAATGCCTTCAGAGCAGCTTGGACTTCTTCCTTCAGTACCATTGGTTCCTGATCATATGCCACCTCTTGAAATGGTTGAATATCGACTAATTCTTTGACATAATGACTCTGTGTATTCCTTCCATCTTCTTTTGATGCTTCCTGTGTCGTTTAATGTTTTCCCCATAGAATCCTTCACTATTGCATCTCGAGGCTTGAATTTTTCCTTCAATTCTTTCAGCTTGAGAAATGCCGAGCATGTTCTTCCCTTTTGGTTTTCCATCTCCAGCTCTTTGCACATGTCATTGTAATATTTTGTCTTCTCGAGAGGCCCTTTGAAATCTTCAGTTCTTTTACTTCATCAATTCTTCCTTTTGCTTTAGCTGCTCGACGCTCAAGAGCAAGTTTCAGAGTCTTCTCTGACAGGCATCTTGGCCTTTCCTTTCTTTCCTGTCTTTTCAGTGACCTCTTGCTTTCTTCATGGATGATGTGCTTGATGTCATTCCACAACTCATCTGGTCTTTGGTCACTAGTGTTCAATGCGTCAAATCTATTCTTGAGATGGTCTCTAAATTCAGGTGGGATATACTTAAGGTCATATTTTTGCTCTCATGGACTTGCTCTGATTTTCTTCAGTTTCAGCTTGAACTTGCATATGGGCAGTTGATGGTCTGTTCCACAGTCGGCCCCTGCCCTTGTTCTGACTGATGATATTGAGCTTTTCCATCATCTCTTTCCATAGATGTAGTCAATCTGATTTCTGTGTGTTCCATCTGGTAAGGTCCATGTGTATAGTCGCCATTTATGTTGGTGAAAGAAGGTATTTGCAATGAAGAAGTTGTTGGTATTGCAAAATTCTATCATTCGATCTCCAGCATTGTTTCTATCACCAAGGCCGTACTTTCCAACTACTGATCCTTCTTCTTTGTTTCCAACTTTCGCATTCCAATAGCCAGTAATTATCAATGCATCTCTATTGCATGTTCAATCAATTTCAGACTGCAGCAGCTGGTAAAACTCTTCTATTTCATCATCTTTGGCCCTAGTGGTTGGTGTGCAAATTTGAATAATAGTCATATTAACTGGTCTTCCTTGTAGGTGTATGGATATTATCCTATCACTGACAGCGTTGTACTTCAGGATAGATCTGGAAATGTTCTTTTTGCCGATGAATGCAACACCATTCCTCTTTGAGTTGTTATTCCCAGCATAGTAGACCATATGATTGTCCAATTCAAAATGGCCAATACCAGTCCATTTCAGCTCACTAATGCCTAGGATATTGATGTTTATGTGTTCCATTTCATTTTTGATGTTTTCCAATTTTCCTAGATTCATACTTCGGACATTCCAGGTTCTGATTATTAATGGATGTTTGCAGCTGTTCCTTCTCATTTTGAGTCGTGCCACATCAGCAAATGAAGTTCCCAAAAGCTTTACTCCATCCACATCATTAAGGTCGAGTCTACTTTGAGGAGGCACCTCTTCTCCAGTCATCTTTTGAGTGCCTTCCAACCTGGGGGGTTCATCTTTCAGCACTATATCAGACAATGTTCTGCTGTTATTCACAAGGTTTTCACTGGCTAATGCTTTTCAGAAGTAGACTGCCAGGTCCTTCTTCCTAGTCTGTCTTAGCCTGGAAGCTCAGCTGAAACCTGTCCTTCATGGGTGACCCCGCTGGTATCTGAATACTGGTGGCATAGCTTCCAGCATCACAGCAACACACAAGCCCCCACAGTAGGACAAACTGACAGACAAGTGGGGGTGACTGTGGATTAGGTATTAGGTATTAGGTATTAGGATATATTGAGGAATTCTTTAAATTTGTTAGGTGTGGTAATGGCATGGTGGTTATATAAAAAAAAGCAGGTTTTATATGTTAAAAAAGATACATAAATAATTATGGGTTAGGTTACATAGTGCCTGGGATTTTCTTTTAAATACTAAAGAAAACTAGTGTGAAGAGGGTACAAAAAAAAACTATTGAAGCTAGGAGAGAGGAATTCATCATGTATTCTACGTGCATATATTGAAAATTTTAACACACCAAAGTAATCAGTGTCTTTCATCATATTAACTTAACAAAAAAGAAAAACATGATTTTATAAAGAAATTTTTCAAACTTGGAGTAAAAGGGAAGCCCTTTAACCTGAAAAATGTATTTACACGTAAACCTACCATAAATATCCTAATCACCCTTAACAGTGAAGTGCTGAGAATATTCCATTTTAGGTCAGGAAGAACATATGGGGTCCCACAGTTATTACTTCTCACCAACATTATACTAGTGGTGTTAGCAAAGGCACAAGGCAAGAAAAAGAAATAGAAGTTTTAAAAATTGGAAAGGAAGACTCAAAACTATCATTATTCATAGGTGGTACTATTGTACACACAGAAACACAGGAGAATCCATACACAACTTTTAGAATTTGTAAGAATGTATACCTAGTTTGATGCATTAAAAATCAGTGCACAAAGATTAACTGTAGTTTCATACACAGAGAAAAAATTGATAAAAAAATAAAATATTTAGAAAAGATTACATGTACAATAGCATTAAAAACTTCAAATGCCTATACTAAATCCAAATACTTCTAGGACATTTAAAGATGCATATATCCCAAGATCTAGCAATTTTACACCTAGGCACATACTCTAGAGAAACCTTTGCCTATGTGCACATAGGAGCGTGCACAAGGCTTTTCATTGTGGCATTGTTTGATGTTGCCATAAATGGAAACAACAGAGATATCCATAATATCAGAACAGATAAATGATTGGAATGAATTTATTCAATGGAATAGTACACAGCCTTAAAAATTAATGCCATTGCCATCAAGTCGATTCCAACTCATAGCAACCTTATAGGACAGAGTAGAACTGTCTCATAGGGTTTCCAAGGCTGTAAATCTTTATGGAAGCAGACTGCCACATTTTTCTCCCGCAGCGTGGCTGGTGGATTCGAACCACCAGCCTTTCGGTTAGCTCTTTAACCACAGCACCATCAGGGCTCCTTTAATGCGCTATAACCAAAACATTGCTGTTGAGTCAATTCTCACTCATAGAGACCCTATAGGACAGATAGAACTGCTCCATAGAGTTTCTGAGGAGATCCTGGTGGATTTGAACTGCTGACCTTTTGGTTAGCAGCCATAGCTCTTAACAACAATGCTACCAGGGTTTCCTTATAGCTAGTCACAAAACTATAGATACATTTGACAAGTATAATATCATGTGGAATAAGAAAAAAATATATATTCAAAATTAAAAAGCAGTGATAATAATACATTAAGAAAGCTTTTTACATAAAGGACTTGTTTTCTCAATTGCAAACACATATACTCAACTGCCTATGTGATATACTACATGGATGTCCAACAGGCTTTTTGGTATACTACCAAAACTCAAGTTTTTGAGTTTTATCCAAACCGATCCTCCCACAGATTCAGGAAATGGTATTTAGGGAAGTGAAGAGGGCGGCAGGCTTAACCAGCTGTCACCAAACACCTACAACCCTTTATTAAGTGATGACATAATGCTGTCACTATTACCCTTCCTGTTTGCAGATGGAGCTCAGAGAGGTGAATTCACTTCTCCAAGTCCACACAGACAGAAACTGGCTGGGCCAGACTTTGAACCTGAGTCTGTCTGATTTGAGTCAGACCCTGAAGCACGGGCCTTCCAGGCTTCCATACAAGCCTCCCCTTGCCTATTAACCTGTGCTCAAGAATCTCAACTGAAATGAACAATTCACACTGGAGGCCATCTGGTCTCTGTTCAAAACAGAAAACAGCAGCTCCCCAAAGTGTCCGTTTGAAATAATGCCGTGGGGTCTCCATACTTGCTAATTAGTAGAATCATCTGAACCCGGTCCCCGAGCTCCACCCCCATGCTTCAGCAACGCAGGTCGTGGTCCCTAGGGGGCGCCTTCCTGGAGGACACGTCAGAGATGAACCAGGTGCTCACCTGAGTGGCACCAGAGAGCCCGATGGGACACGCACCTGGCCACCTGCCCAACTCTGCAGGAATAATGGTCTCCTGGAAGCCAATTCCAAGTCTGTGAGTGAGCACGCTACAGGACTTTCAGCGACACCTGGGAGCTCATTAAAACTTGACATAAAGCTCTCTGTTTCCTCTCCATTGTGCCAATTAGAGAATCCCTGGGGTCAGCCTCAGAGTTGCAGGCAGGTGAGCTCTGATCTGTGGATGGGCTGTAGGTGGAGACAGAAACACAGGTTCACCCACTTGGGAAGAATGGTTCCCAGGTGTTTTTAAACATCTTTAAAAAATCATGTACTATGCAATTCACCCATTTAAAGTGTACAAGCCAATGATTTTTAGTATAGTCACAGATATGTGGAAACCCTGGTGATGTAGTGGTTAAGAGCTATGTACAACCATCACCACTGTCTAATTCCAGATATTTTCATCACTTCAAAAAGAAAGCCCTTATCCTTCAGTTACTACCTCCCTATATCCCCAATCCAGCCTTAAGCAACCACTAATCTCCATTCTATCTCTGTAGAGTTCCGTGTTCTGGACATTTCATATGAATGGAATCATATAGTATTCTTGTGTCTGGCTTCTTTCACTGAGCATAATGTTTTTAACGTTCATCCACGTCATAGCATGTATCAGTACTTCATTGTCTTAATGCTTGAATAATATTCCATTGCATGTGTGTAGCAGATTTTTTAAAATAATTTTTATTGTGCTTTAAGTGAAAGTTTACAAATCAAGTCAGTCTCTCACATATAAACTTATATACACCTTACTACATACTCCCATTTACTCGAATATGTCAGCCCACTCCCTCCTTCCAGTCTCTCCTTTTGTGACCATTTTGCCAGTTTCTAACCCCCTCTACCCTCCCATCTCCCTTCCAGACAGGAGATGCCAACATAGTCTCAAGTGTCCACCTGATGCAAGTAGCTCACTCCTTATCAGCATCTCTCTCCAACCCATTGTCCAGTCCAATGCATGTCTGACGAGTTGGCTTCGGGAATGGTTCCTGTCCTGGACCAACAGAAGGTTTGGGGGCCATAACCACCGGGGCCCTTCTAGTCTCAGTCAGACCATTAAGCCTGGTCTTTTTATGAGAATTTGGGGTCTGCATCCCACTGTACTCCTGCTCCCTCAAGGGGTTCTTTGTTGTGTCCCCTGTCAGGGCAGTCATGGGTTGTAGCTGGGCACCATCTAGTTCTTCTGGTCTCAGGATGATGTAGTCTCTAGTTCATGTGGCCCTTTCTGTCTCTTGGGCTCATAATTACCTTGTGACCTTGGTGTTCTTCATTTTCCTTTGATCCAGGTGGGTTGAGACTCATTGATGCATCTTAGATGGGTGCTTAGCAGATTTTTTTTTATCCACCCATCTGTTGATGGACACTTGGGTTGTTTCCATCTTTTGGCTATTGTGAATAATGCTGCTATAAACATTTGCATACAAGTTTTTGTAAAACATATGTTTCCTTTCTCCTGGGTATACACCTAGGAGCGGATTTGCTAGATTATATGGTAAATCTAAGGCCTGGGTCTTGCGCCTTGGGTGGCACAAACTACTAACCTAAATGTTGGTGGTTTGAACCCACCCAGAGGTACTGTGGAAGAAAAGGCCTGGCAATCTGCTTCCATAAAGATTACAGCCAAGAAAACCCTACAGAGCAGTTCTGTTCTGTAATACATGGGTTGCCATGAGTCGGAATTGACTTGACGGCAACCAACACCACCAACCAACAACACGGTAACTCTATGTTTGACTATTTGAGGAACCACCAGACTGTTTTCTGAACGCCATGTTACACCCCCACCAGCAGTGTATGAGGATCTGATTCCTCCACATCCTCCTCAACACTGGAGAGCAGTCCCCAGATTGCTTTCCCGATGAGTCTCATGCCCACACTTGGGTGTTTGATTAGCAGCAAGGAACATAGGTGGGGATTGGAGGTGGCCTTCGCTCTCACCCAGGCACAAGACTCCCAGTGCTCCAAGCTGCCCAACCCTGCAGCATGCACCAGGGCACCTGGGCAGCAGAACCCAGAAGGCACAGAGTCCTGGTTGCCACCTGTGGCCACGAGTAGTCAGAGCTACCACCTGGACAGAGGCTGGAGGCTCCAGAGCTCTGAGGGCGGCTGTGACTCCCACCTCCTCCATCATCAATCTTACCATTCTCTGCAGTAAAAATTACTTGTTCAGCATCTGGGTAGGTGGACCCGAGGGGAGAGGACCACACTGGACTTTCCATTGTGTTCTCACCACCTGGCACCTACTAGGTGCTCAGTCAAGACTTGCTTAGATGGGTTACGCCTTTCTTTTGAGGCACCTCTGGTGAGACTCAAACCTCCAAACTTTTGGTTAGCAGCCAAGCGTGTTCACTGTTTGCACCATCCAGGGACTCATAATCAGGTAAGGAGAACACCATGTGATGGGAGTTGCAGGGAACACTAGGACCCAGACAGCACCTGACTGTGGTGGGGAGGAATCATGAATGCTGTCTTTGTGACCTAAACCCATTGTCTTCCCATCGATTTCAACTCACAGCAACCTATAGAACAGACTAGAACTGCCCCATAGTTTCCAAGGAGCACCTGGTTTGATTCGAACTGCTGACCTTTTTGGTTTGCGGCTGTAGCACTTAACCACTACGCCACCAGGGTGTGCTGTTTTAATAGAAATTCCAAAAGAGGTGATTTTAAAGAACAGGGATATATTTCCTTATAATTCTGAAGGATAAATATCCACGGGAGGATTTCGGCCATGTCGATTGCATCTGGAGCCGTCTCTCTTACTTTCTGGTGTCTGCTGGTGATCCTTGGTGTTCCTTTGCTTGTAGATGAACTTCACATGGTGTCTGTCTTCCCCTGTGTGTGTCTGTGTCTATTCTGCCCTTTTTATAAGACACTTCCGAGTCATTAGGAGTCCCTGGGTGGTGCAAACAGTTAACATGCTTGAAAACTCAGCTATTGAAACCCTATGGAGTACAGTTCTACTCCAACACATGTGAGATTGCCAAGAGTCAGGGTCAATGCAATAGCAACTGGTTTTCTGAGTGATTAGGTTTAGTATAGACCCCACTCTGGTACGGCCTCATTAACATAACAAAACCCCTCTTATTTCCAGGGTCATATCCACATTTTGGGGGGAACACAATTTAGTACACAATAGAAGGCTTTCTGGAGGAGGTGGCTTGTCACCTGAAACCAACCAGTTGGGGCAGATGTGAGTGAGGGATGCACAGAGGCCTGGGGTGAGAGAGAGCATGGCACAGTCAAGAATCTGAAAATACGCCGGTATCATTGGTGCCTAGAGAGAAAAAGTGGACGTATGGTCAGGTGGAAGTGGGGGCTGGAGTCGAGAGCTGAGATGGGAGAGGCTAGCAGGGACCAGATTCCAGAGCCTTGTGGATTGCAGTATGGCCTTGAGTAGGCACTAGGGAGCCATGGTGGGGTCTAAACAGGGGAAGGATGTCATCTTTGTTTAGCAGGATCCCTCTGGCATTGTGTAGGGGCAAGAGCTGAAAAAGGCAGAGCAGGAAGGGGCCTGGTGCAGTCCTCTTGGTTACAAGAGACATGAGAATATGGGGAAAGATCAGGTTGGGGGTGTGGAGTGGACATTGAGTTCTGTTTTGGGCCCCTAATAGCCTGAGAAGCCTGTGTTGAGTCTGTTCTGACTCACAGTGAACCCATGTATGCAGAGTAGAACTATGCTCCATAGGGTTTTCAAGGCTGTGACATTTTGGAGCCCTGGTGGCGCAACGGTTAAGCATTTGGCTGCTAACCAGAAAGTCAGCAGTTTGAATCCTCCAGTCCAGGCGCTCCTTGGAAACTCTATGGGGTAGTTCTACTCTGTCCTATAGGGTTGCTATGAGTCGGAATCGAATGGAGGGCAACATTTTTTTTTTTTTTTTTTACCTTTCTGAAGCAGTTTCCCAGGCCTGCTGGGTGGATGCCTCTGGGTAGGTTTGAACTGCCAACTCTTCTGTTAGCAGTCCAGCACTTAACCATCTGTACCACCCAAGGACTCCTTGAGAAGCCTGAGCCACAGAAATCCCAGCTCCAAGCCCTAAGGGCTGGAAGGGGCTGGTCTGGCCTGTCTTCTTCCCTCCCCAGTCTTTCAGCCCCAGGAAGCCTGGGTTCAGAGCTGACCTTGGATAGCCCTATTTGTCCCTAGCCTAAGGGTCCTTTTGGGGCCTCAGAATAGCCTGGCTCCAAGCTGGGCAGAGAGAGCAGTCGGGGAATACTTCGGGGTTGTATGTGCAAAGTGGTCTGACCAGCCCTCCAAGGGTCCCTGAGGCCCCCAAGGCCTCCTGGGCCCCCAGAGCATCCCTGCCCGCTTGGCCCCCTGGGACGCCCTTGGAATGGGCTGCTGGGAGAGAAGGGGATAAAATCAGGGCGCAGCCTCCTGCTCTGCCCACACCCAGCCTGAGCTCACCGTGTGAGTGAGGGGCCACCCGACCTTGTCTGCCATCCCTGCAGTGGGCCCCCAGCGGCGGCCAAGACAGGCGAGTGCGTGCCCTGGGCCGCCTTCCTGGAAGAGGTGCCCCAAACCCGGTGGGGGTGAGGAGAAGGGCTTGGGGTAATCAGATGGTTGAGGTGGATTTTGGAAAGCTGAGAACTAGGTCTGAAGCGAGCAGGACTTTGGGGGAGGCGTCTCATTCCAAAATCCCGCTTCCAGGCTCGGCTTTGCCTCCCAGCCTGAGCCCAGCTTCCTGGTAGCCACAGGTCTTAGGGTGAGAGTTGTGTGAGAGGGGATGCCGGTGCTTACCCATTATCTAGGAGTGTCTGCTGTGTCTAACTGTGAGTGTGCGTGTCTGTGCGCACCTACGGGTGTGCACAAGCTTGGGACATGCTGTTGGTGTGTGTACCATCTCTCCCTTGGGGTCCCAGCGCCTGTGAACTCAGGTCTTGTACATGGTGCCCATGTGTGTGGGTTTGCTTCACGTAACAGAGCCTGTAGCCCCTGCATGTGGGGGAAGAAGCAGGGGCTGAGTGTATGTGGAGGTGTGTGGGGCACGTGTCAGTATACGAAACAGTGGGCTCCCGTGTCCCAATGTGTGGATGAATGAGGCCACCCATACCTGTGTAAAGTATCCCTGAGTTGCTGTCCCCTCTGCTCTCAAACACACCTGGGCTGAGCTCAGTGGCTGCCCTGAGTCCATGGCTCCCCCATTCAGACTCACAACATGGACACATGGAGGCAAAGGCCCTATGCATGGGGATGGCACACACACCTATAGTATGCCGCAGGCACGTGCACACCTGTAGGTGTATACAGACATGCACGCTCACGGTAAGACACAGTAGACACCTCCAGATAACAACTGAGCAGGAGGTGGTGATATGGGTTCTCTCGCTCCTGGATAGCCCTGAAGACCCTGGGACCGTCTCTCACCTTTCTGTGGAGAGACTGGTATGTGGTATGTGGACACAGGAGAGACAGGGCGGACGCAGAGGAGGGCTGAGGAAACCCCATTTTGCCTTTTTTTTTTCTTTTTAATTAAGGTAAAATTCAGATAACAACTAGCCATTTTAAAGTGTACAGTTCAGTGGCATTTACTCCATCACAATGTGCAACCATCACCTCTATCTAGTTCCAGAACATTTTGAACCCCCCTATTTAAAAAAAAAAAAAATTTTTTTTTTTTTTTAAAGGAAACCTGTGTCCATTCCTACCTCCCCCAAGCCACACACCAAACCCAAACCTGTTGCCGTTAGGTCTGTTCTGACTCATGATGATCCCTTGTGTTACACAGCAGAACTGCTCCATAGGGGTTTCTTGGCTGTAATTTTTATGGCAACAGATCGCTAAGTCTTTCTCCCATGGCTCCACTGGGTGAGTTCAAATCGCCAACATTTGGGTTAGCAGCTGAGCACAAACTGTTTGCACCACCCAGGTTAGGTGTCATCGAGTTGGTTCTGACCCATAGAGACCCTATGTATAGCAGAACCAAATGTTGCCCAGTCCTGCGCCATCCTCACAATTGTTGCTATGTTTGAGCCCATTGTTGCAGTCACTGTGTCAATTTATCTCATTGAGGGTCTTCCTCTTTTTCTCTGACCCTCTACTTTACCAAGCATGATGTCCTTCTCCAACGACGGGTCCCTCCTCATAACATGCAAGTGAGAAATCTCACCATCTTCCTTCTAGGAGCATTTTGGTTGTACTTCCTCCAAGACTGATTTGGTTCTTCTAGCAGGCCATGCTATATTCAATATTCTTTGCCAATACTGTAGACATAGGCAACTACTAATATGCTCTCTGTCTGGATGGATTGGCCTATTCTGGACATTTCCTGCAAGTGGGCTCATGCACTAAGTGGCCTTTTTGTGTCTGGCTTCTCTTTTTCTCTCAGTCAGCATAATGTTTCCAAGTTTCATCCATGTTGTAACATGTATCAGTGCTTCATTCCTTTTTATGGCTGGATAATATTCCATCATATGGATGGACCACCAATCGATACAGCTTGCATTTTTTAAAATTTTGTATTTTCATCAAGCCTGTTTGCAGCCTAGAAAGCAAGAAAGAAATAGACAGGCAGAGAGCAGAGAGAAAGGCCCCTGGTGGACCCAGTACCTGGAACAAGAGCTGCCCTTTTTGGGAGGTGGCGCAGAGGTGACTGTTGCCACTGAGGGAGGGGGATGGGAGAAGCCATGGCTGAGAGCCTTGGTTCCTCCACTAAGCAGGAGAGCAGAGAAAGGAGGGCGGAGGTGGGTGGAGGAGAGCGGGGATTCTGAGAATGGTACCGGGAGGTGGCCAGGGATATAGGGCCCAGCTGGGGTGGGGAACCGTGACTCCATGATGATGCTAATCACTGTCACCACATTGTGAGGGATGCCCACAAGTTAGACTCAGCAACAACAGCAATGATAATAATGGCTAGGTACTTAATAGGCATCACCTCATTTAAGTACTGTAATAGCCTTGTAAGATAAAGATTGTTGTTGTTAGCTGCCATCAAGTTGGCCCCAACTCCTGGTGACCCTATGCACAACCGAACAAAACGCTGCCCAGTCCTGCACCATCCCCACGATCAGTTGCAGATTCAACTGGTGTGATCCATAAGGTTTTCATTGACTGACTTCCAGAATAGATCACCAGGCTTTTCTTCCTAGTCTGTCTTTGTCTGGAAGCTCTAAAGCCTGTTCAGCATCACAGCAACATGCAATCTTCCACTGACAGATGGGTATTGGCTGCACATGAGGTACATTGGCCAGGATTAGGATCTCATATAGAGCGTGAGAATTCTACCTCTGAACCACCATTGCCTCCTTGAGATGAGGATTATTGCCCTATTTTCCAGATGAGCAGTGAAGCTTATAGAGGTCACATAGCTAGTAAGTGGTGGTGCAGAGAATTTACAAAACCTGTGCCCTTTCCAAGTCCCTGGGTGGTGTATCTGATTTGCACTCTGCTACTAACCAAAAAGGTTGGCAATCCAAACCCACCAGCAGCTCCACAGGAGAAAGATATGGCAGTCTACTTCCGAAAGAAATTTACAGCTTTGGAAACCCTATGGGGCAATTCTACTCTGTCCTACAAGATCACTATGAGTCAGAATTGCCTTGAGGCCATGGGTTTTTTTTTTTTTTTTTGTCTAACCAAAAGGCTGGCGGTTTGAACCCATCCAATGGCTGCAAGGGAGAAGGGCCTGGAGATTTGTTTCCATAAAGATTACAGCCAAGAAAAACCTATAGGTCAGTCCAACTTTAACACTTAGGATAGCCATGAGTCAGACTTGACTTAATGGCAACGGGTTTTGATTTTGGATTTAGTGCCCTTTCCATGTCACAAGCAAGAGGTGACTTCCAGCTGAAGATAGCCTTTAGGGAGTAGTTTGGCCTTAAAATTCAGACAGGATTTGAACTCATGGAGATGGGGAGAAGCACAGAAGCAGCAGCATGAACAAAGGCTAGCTGGCATAGTATAATAATAAACCAAAACCAAACCCGTTACCGATGAGTCAATTCCAACTCATAGCAACCCTAAAGGACAGAGTAGAACTGCCCCATAGGGTTTCCAAGGAATGTCTGGTGGATTCGAACTGCTGAACTTTTTGATTAGCAGCTGTAGTTCTTAACCACTATGCCACCAGGGTTTCCAGTATAATAATCAAACCCATTAATAGTGATAGTAAATATAGTAGTCATAACAATTATTGTATTGGGCAGATCTGTGGCAAAAGACCTCTTTAAAATCTTAAAAAGCAAAAATGTCAGTTTGATGACTGAGGAGTGCCTGCCCAATCCATGGTATTTTCATTTCCTTCATATGCACATGGAAACTGGACAGTAAAAAAGGAAGACGAAGAAGAATTGATGTATTTGAATTGTGGTGTTGGTGAAGAGTATTGGCTATATCGTGGATCGCCAAAAGAATGAGCAAATCCATCCTGGAGGAGGTACAGCCAGAATGTTCCATAGAAGCAAGGATGGAGAGACTTCTTCTTGCTTACTTTGGACATGTCATCAGGAAGAACCAATCGCTGGAGAAGGACATCATGCCTAGTAAAATAGAGGGTCAGTGAAAATGAAGGAGACCTTCAATGAAACGGGATTGACACAGTGGCTGCAACAATGAGCTCAAACATACCAGCAACTGTGAGGATGGCACAGGACTTGGCAACATTTCATTCTGTTATGCGTAAGGTTGCACTGTACATGCATGATTTTATTTAAACCTCAACACAGCTCTGAGAAGTAGAAAAAGGAACAACACAAGCCAAGCCATTTGCCATTGAGTTGATTACAACTCGTGGTCAGACTAGAACTGTGCTCTGTAGGGTTTTCAATGGCTGTGACTTTCAGAAGTAGATCTCCAGGATTTTCTTCCAAGATGCCTCTGGGTGGATTCAAACTGCCAACCTTTTGGTTAGTAGCCAAGTGCTACTGTGCTACCCAGGGACTCCTGTGAAGTAGAGACCATTATTACCAATGACATTTGCAGATGGACTAACCATGGTTTGGAGACATGAAAGAACTGCTCCAGGAACTCCTCCCAGGGAGGGCTCACTGGAAACCTTGTTTTCCTAACCACTGGGATTCCTTTGCTCTCTCCCCTACCAGGTGAGGCTGCCATGCTGGCACAGAACCACAGCACAGTATCTGAGTTCATCCCCATTGGCTTCTCCACCTCCCCCCACTTTCAGCTGATGTTCTTCCTGCTGTTCCTGCTGATGTACCTGTTCACACTGCTGGGGAACCTGCTCATCATGGCCACCATATGAAGCAAGCACAGCCTCCACACACCCATGTACCTCTTCCTGTGTGCCCTCTCCATCTCTGAGATCCTCTACACCTTCGCCATCATCCCACACATGCTGGTCGACCTGCTCTCCACCTGCCATGCCATTGCCTTTGTGGCCTGTGCCAGCCAGATGTTCTTCTCCTTCATGTTTGGCTTCACCCGCTCATTCCTGATCACCGTCATGGGCTACGACTGCTATGTGGCCATCTGCCATCCTGTGCGACAACGTCCTCATGAGGCCCCAGGGCTGCACCTGCCTGGTGGCCTGGTCCTGGGCTGGGGGCTCCGTCATAGGGATGGTGGTGACCATGGCTGTTTTCAACCTCACCTTCTGTGGACCCAATGAGGCCCACCATTTCTTATGTCACGTCCCACCACTATTGAAGTTGGCTTGTGGAGGTAATATGCCAGCTGTGGCCATGGGTGTAGGATTGGTGTGTATCACAGCCCTGCTGGGCTGCTTTCTCCTCCTCATGCTCCTCTCCTATGCCTTCATCGTGGCTGCCATCTTGAAAATCCCCTCTGCTGAAGGTAGGTACAAAGCCTTCTCCACCTGCACATCCCACCTTATCGTAGTCATTGTGCACTATGGCTTTGCCTCTGTTATTTACCTCAAGCCCAAGGGTCCCCACTCAGAGGTAGGTGATACCCTGATGGCCACCACCTACACAGTCCTCACACCCTTCCTCAGCCCCATCATCTTCAGCATCAGGAACAAGGAACTGAAGAACGCTCTGAAGAAGACCTTCCTCAGCAAACTCTATCCTTCCAGCACTTGAGTGGCCAGTGTGGAGATGGAGGTGGAATATGGAAATAGGATGACCATCCTCTCATCTGTACAATGGCATGAATAATGCCTACCTTGAAAAACTGGGGTCCCTGGGTGGTGCAAATGGTTAATGCTGTTGGCTGCTAACTGAAAGGTTGGCGGTTCGAGTCCACCTGGAAGCACCTAGGAAGAAAGGCCTGGAAATCTACTTCTAAAATATCAGCCATTGAAAGCCCTAAGGAGAAAAGCACTATACTGACACACATGGGGTTGCCATGAGTTTGAATGACTTGACAAATAGTGGTTACAGGCAACATGAGAGACTGGTGTAAGGATTTGTGTATGGGAAAACACCCATCATATGGCAGGTACTCCATGAATGCTAGAATTTTTTCTTCTTCTCTTGGTCTGTGAGAGCTTTATTGAGATACAATTCACTCATTCAAAGTATACAATTCAATGGTTTCAACCACCACCACAATCAATTTTAGACATTTTTATCACCCAAAAAAGAAACTCCATACCCATTAGCAGTAACTCTTCACTTCCTCTCAATTCTCCTGTTACGGATTGAATTGTGCCCTCCAAAAATATGTGTCCTAAATCCGAACTTCTATGCCTGTTGTTATGATCGCATTTGTGAATGGGTTGTCTTTGTTATGTTAAAGACACAGGATTAGTATAGGGTATGTCTTAAATCAATCTCTTTTAAGATATAAAAGGGATTAAACAAGCAAGTGAAAGGAGCAGAGATGGGGGAAGAGAGATGCCAAGCCACATAAAGATCGCCCAGGAGCAGAAGCTCAAAGAGACAAAGACCTTCATCCAGAGCCAAAAGAGAAAGCCTTTCCCTAGAGCCTGCACCCTGAATTCAGATTTCTAGTCTAAACTGTGAGAAAATAAATTTCTGTCTGTTCAAACCACTTGTGGTATTTCTGTTATAGCAGCACTAGATCCCTAAGACACCCGCCTCCTCAGCCCTAGGACAGCACATTCCTTCACTCCAGTCTCTATTTTCACATCCATTCACCCAGCTTCTGACCCCCTCTGCTCACTCATCTCCCCTCCAGACAGGTCTCATGTGTCCACTTGATCCATGAAGCTCATTCTTCACCAGTACCGTTTTCTATCACATAGTCCAGTCCAATCCCTGTCTGAAGAGTTGGCTTTGGGAATGGTTCCTGTCTTGGGCTAACAGTAGGTCTGAGGACCATGACCTCCAGGGTTCTTCAAGTTGTCTCGGTCAGACCGTTAAGTCTGGTCTTTTTGCGAGAATTTGAGGTCTGCATTCCACTGCTCTCCTGCTCCCTCAGAAGTTCTCTGTTGTGTTCCCTGTCAGGGCAGTCATCAGTTGTAGCCGGGCACCACCTAGTTCTTCTTGTCTCACGCTGATGTAGCCTCTGGTTTATGTGGTCCTTTCTGTCTCTTGGGCTCATAATTACCTTGTGTCTTTGGTGTTCTTCATCCTCCTTTGCTTCAGGTGGGTTGAGACCCACTGATGC
Organism: Loxodonta africana; assembly: GCF_030014295.1. Classification (NCBI taxonomy): domain Eukaryota; kingdom Metazoa; phylum Chordata; class Mammalia; order Proboscidea; family Elephantidae; genus Loxodonta; species Loxodonta africana. The sequence goes on from NC_087344.1 coordinate 31,138,680, forward strand.
ATCTTAGATGGCCACTTGCTAGCGTTTAAGACCCCAGACGCCACTGAACTTGCCAATTCTTGACACTTCACATAAATGTTGTTATTGTTGTTAGCTTCTGTGCAGTTGGCCCCTGACTCATGGAGACTCCATGCACAATGGAAGGAAACACTGCCTGGTCCTATATCATCCCCATGATCAATTACCGATTGGACCATTGTGATCCACAGGGTTTTCACTGGCTGATTTTCAGAAGTAGATTGCTAGGTTTTTATCTTAGTCTTAGTCTGGAAGCTCTGCTGAATCCTATTTAGCATCACAGCAACACGCAAACTTCTACTGATAGATGGGTGGTGCCTATGTGTGAGGCGCATTGGCCAGGAATTTAACCTGGGCTCCTGCATAGAAGGCAAGGATTCTGCCTCTGAACCACTACTACCCCCTTAACATAAATAGAATCATACAATATGTGATCTTTTGTACCTGGCTTCTTTCATTTAGCATAATCTTTTTGGGGTTCACCCATATTGTAGCATGTATCATTACTTCACTCCTCTGTATTGTTAAGAAAAATGCATTGTATGGCTATACTGCATTTTTATTTACCCATTCATCAGTTGATGGACAACTTTTAGCTATTATGCATAATACTTCTGTAAACATTTACACAGAGTTTTTGTGTGCACATATGTTATCATTTCTCTTGGGTATATACCTACGAGTAGAACTGTGTGTTGATGTGACACTGAAAGCTATGCCACCGGTATTTCAAATACCAGCAGGGTTACCCTTGGTGGACAGGTTTCAGCAGAGCTTCCAGATTAAGACAGACTAGGAAGAACGACCTGGCAGTGTACTTCTGAAAAAATTGGCCAGTGAAAACCTTATGAATAGCAGCAGAATATTGTCTGATATAGCACCACAAGATGAGCCCCTTAGGTTGGAAGACACTGAAAAGACAACTGTGGAAGAGCTGCCTCCTCAAAATAGAGTCAACCTTAATGACGAGGATGGAGTCAAGCATTCGGGACCATCATTTGTTGTTGTGACATGACACAAAATGAAAAGAAACAGCTGCAAATATCCATTAATAATCAGAACTAGAATGTACAAAGAATGAATCTAGGAAGTCATCAAAAATGAAAAGGAACACAAAAAGATTGCTATCCTATGCATTAGTGAGATGAAATGGACTGGTATTGGCCATTTTGAATCAGATAATCATATGGTGTACTATGCCAGGAGTGACAAATTGGAGAGAAATGGCATCACATTGGTTGTCAAAAAGAACATTTCAAAATCTATCCTAAAGTACAATGCTGTCAGTGATTGGATAATATCCATATGCCTACAAGGAAGACCAGTTAATACAATTATTATTCAAATTTACACACCAACCACTAAGGCCAAAGATGAAGGAATTGAAGATTTTTAGCAAATTCTGCAGTCTGAAATTGATCAAACATGCAATCAGGATGCATTGATAATTATTGGCGATTGGAATGTGAAAGTTGGAAATGAAGAAGGATTGGTAGTTGGAAAATATGGCCTTGGTGATAGATATGATGCTGGAGATCACATGGCAAAATTTTTCAAGACCAATGACTTCTTCAAATACCTTTTTCAACAACATAAATAGCAATTACACATGTGTACTTCACCAGAAAGGAATACACAGGAATCAAATCAACTAAACAAATCATCAATTGCTCACATGTAAATTCAAGTTGAAGTTTAAGAAAATTAGAACAAGTCTATGAGAGACAAAGTACGACCTTGAATACATCCCACTTGAATTTACAGACTACCTCAAGAATAAATTTGACACATTGAACACTAATGACCAAAGGCCAGACGAGTTATGGAATGACATAAAGTACCTCATACATGAAGAAAGCAAGAGGTCATTGAAAAGACCGGAAAGAAAGAAAAGACCAAAATGGATGTCGGAAGAGACTCTGAAAGTTGCTCTTGAATATAGAGTAGTTAAAGCAAAAGGGAGAAATGATGCAGTAAAAGAGCTGAACAGACGTTTTCAAACAGTGGTTCAAGAAGACAAAGTAAAGTTCAAAGACCTGAAGAGAGAAAGCCAAAAGAGAAGAACATGCTCGGCATTTCTCAAGCTGAAAGAACTGAAGAGAAAATTCAAGCCTCAAGTTGCGATATTGAAGGATTATACAGGGAAAATATTAAAAGACACAGGAAACATCAAAAGAAGACAGAAGGAATACACAGAGTCACTGTACCAAAAAGATTTGGTCGACATTCAGCCATTTCAGGAGGTAGCATTCGATTAAGAGGTATGTGATACCAGTCATCCTCTTTCTCTAGCCACTCCTGTTATCGCCCAATGAGCTCGTGAACAAAGAGGCCATGGTGGCAAGGATGGCAGTTTTGTATGGGCTCAGAAACATGGACTTGCATTCACCAAGGCCAACTTGGGTACAGCCACTGCTGAGTGCCCAATCTGGCAGCAGAAGAGACCAACGCCGAGTCCCTGATAAGGTCCTATTCCTCAAGGCCATCAGCCAGCAACCTGGTGGCAGGTTGATTACACTGGACCCCTTCCATCATGGAAAAGGCAGCATTCTGTTCTTACTGGAATAGATACTTACTCTGTATACTGATTTGCCTTCCCTGCAGGCGATGCTTCTGCTGAAACTACCAGCTGTGGACTTACAGAATGCCCTATCCCACACAGCATCGTCTCAGATCAAGGGACTCACTTCATGGTAAATGAAGTGTGGCAATGGGCCCATGCTTATAGAATTCACTGATCTTGCCATGTTCCCCAGCATCCTGAAGAAGCTGGCTTAATAGAATGATGAAATGGCCATCTAAAGACACAATTATAGCACCAGCTGGATGACAATACCTTGCAGGGTTGGGCAACGTTCTCCAGGAGGCTGTATATCCTCTAAACCAGCACCTGATATATGATGCAGTTTCTCCCATAGCCAAGATTCATGTGTCCAGGAATTAAGGAGTGGAAATGGGGATGGCACCAATTACTATTACCCCTTCTAGTAGCCCAATCTCAAAATTTTTGCTTCCTGTTCCTGTGACCCTATTCCCTGCAGGTTTAGAGGTCTTATTTTAAAGGGTGGAATGCTCTTACCAGGGGACACATCATGGATTCCATTGAATTGGAAGTTAAGAATGCCACCTGGCCACTTTTGGCTCCTCATGCCTCTGAATCAACAGGAAAGGAAGGAAGTTACTGTATTGGCTGGTTTGATTGATCCAGATTACCAAGAGGAAATTGGATTGATATTAATAATTGAGGTAAAGAAGAGTACGTTGGGAATACAGGAGACCCTTTAGGACATCTCTTAGTACTACCATGCCCTGTGGTTAAAGTCAATGGAAAACTACAGCAACTCAATTCCGATATGACTACTAATGGTACAGACTGTTCAGTAATGAAAGTTTGGGTCACCCCACCAGGCAAAGAACTATGACTAGCTGAGGTGCTTGCTTAGGGCAAAGGGAATATGAAATGGATGGTGGACGAAGGTAGTTCTAAATACGCTATGACCACATTACTGGTTGCAGCAACAAGGATTATTGTAATTGTTATGAGTATGTCTTCTTTGTTTGTGTGCATCAAATATTTTTGTTTTCTTCCCTTATAAAATATAAGATTAATCAGGGTATGTGCATTTTCAGTTGTACGTGAGTTAACTGTATTGTGTTAGCTACAAGTATGACTTTATAATTGTCTTTATTTAGAGATTATGTATGGTTTAATGAGATGTGAAATCCCTCGTTCCACGTCCTCTCCTTAACCCGTCTTGAATTTTTGGCAGTTCTCTGTCCATGTACTGCTGCAACCATTTTTTAATAATCTTCAAAAATTTTTACTTGCCTGTGATATTAATGATATTGTTTGATAATTTTCACCTCCTGTTGGATCACCTTTCTTTGGGATGGGCACAAATACGGATCTCTTCCAGGCGGTTGACCAGGCGGCTGTTTTCCAATTTCTTGGCATAGATGAGTGAGCATCTTCAACACTGCATTCATTTGTTGAGGCATCTCAGTTGACATTCCATCAATTCCTGGAGCCTTGTTTTTCGTCAATACCTTCAGTGCAACTTCGACTTCTTCCTTCAGCACCATCAGTTCTTGATCATATGCTACCTCCTGAATTGTTGAACATTGACCAGCTGTTTTTGATACAGTGAATCCATGTATTCTTTTCATCTTCTTTTGATGCTTCCTGCATTGTTCAACACTTTGCGCATAGAATCTTTTAAAATTGCAACTCCAGGCTTGAAATTTTTGTTTAATTCTTTCAACTTGAGAAATGTCAAGTGTGTTTTTCCCTTTTGGTTTTCTAACTCCAGGTCTTTGCACATTTTGTTGTAATACTTTGTCTTCTCTAGCCACACTTTTAAATCTTCTGTTCAGCTCTTTTACTTGATCATTTCTTCCTTTTACTTTAGCTACTCTACATTCAAGAGCAAATTTCAGAGTCTCTTCTGACACCCATTTTGGTCTTTTCTTCCTTTTCTGTCATTTTAATGAACTTTTGCTTTCTTTATGTATGATGTCCTTGCTGTCATCCCACAATTTATCTGGTCTTTGGACATTAGTGTTCAATGTGTCAAATCTATTTTTGAGATGGTCTCTAAATTCAGATGGGATATACTCAAGGTCGTATTTTGGTTCTTGTGGACTCGTTCTAATTTTCTTCATCTTCAACCTGAACTTTCATATGAGCAAGCTCTTTAGTATTCAGCAGGTGCCTCAATTATCATTTTTAGGTGCTCTTACTCACTGTTGAAAATAAGGGAAGAATCCCCCTCCACCCCCGCCCATTTTTCTCAGAATTCACTTTAATAACTTGCCACTACATATTGTTTCTTTGAGTCTTTGAAAAGTACATATATCTATCTCCTCAAGGACCTGGCAGCCACCTCTTTGAAACGTAACTTCAAGTAACCCTCCCCTACCTTCCTGTTCTGTGAAAGGGGATTATCATAACCTCTAGTAGTCTAGCCCCAAATTGCATATCTACCTCCTGGCCATTGAAATACTAGAAAATTAACAATTTTATCTTGAAAACATGAATGTAATGGGTTGTGAGAAACCATTTTAATTCTCTTGGAATCCAGATTTCTGGAGTCCGTGGAGTTGGTGTGACCCACCCAGGCCATTTGCCCTTAAGTGTCCTTTTGAATCTTGAGCCTTGAAGAAACTAGTTTCCTGAAGTCACATTCAAGTCAAACAACAGCCGAGTAGGCGGCTTAGTGGAGACTGTTTTGCCTGAGGCTTTGGGTTCTTTTGGAGGATTATCTATGTGCAGTCAGTTTCAAGAAACAGAACTCCAGGTTTTGACTAGAAGCTGTGCTTTAGGATAAGTTGTTATTATGAAAACACTGTTTTGGCCCCATTTCCATGACAATGAAGACGGGGTGGGGTATAAGAGTCTTTGGAGGCTTTCTAATCTTCAGAACTCTTATGACCCCTTAGTTAAAATGTTACCCCAATGTCCAAATTGCATATTCAAAAACTTCAATCAATTTGTACTATTGAGTTACTGTGATTTTTATTTGTGTATCCACCTAGCTATATAAAGGGTCAAATTTCTCTCTGTCTTCACACCCTCTTTAATGGATTGCCTGATGTAATACAGTTTGGTTTAATTTTTATTCAGTCATAAAACTTTTCTTTCTCTTCATTTTTGTGGAGAGGTTTTCTGGGATGGGAGTGCTTTTTTTTTTTTTTTTTTTAGTAACTTTTCCCCAGCAAATGCCATCCTCAGTATTATCTGCTGGAAAATACCTATGTGTCTTTCAAGGCCCTCCAGCTTCAATGGTACCTCTTCCACGAATCTGGATAGTTGGACACGTTCTTCCCTCTAGGTTCTGTCAGCATCTTGGGATCATTCATTCATTAATACAGTCAATACCTGCTTATTCAGCATCTGTTTTATGGCAAAAATGTCCTGGGTGCTAGGGATTGCCCTGTGAGTTTTAATTTTCAAAGAAATTGAAATGCTCAGGTTTATCACACATAAACTCATTTAGTTTATTGCAAGGTAGTCATGGCAAGGCAGGCAAATAAGACCAAAAGACATTCAGTTGTGACTGGAGAGTCAGGGTTAACAATTACAATGTCAGTTCAATGGTTAGAGTCCAAGTATTTAGGCTTCAGGCTTTTACCTTTAATGTGGGGTCTTAAGAGGTAAGCTTAATCACCAGTATGTCCTCCATGGAGGTGCCTCAGTGCTAGGGCTTCAGGTCTGTGGAGGCAAGGTGAGGCTGTCTCAGGCAGAGCTCTGGCAGCACTGGGTCTTTGGAGAGCTCCAGAGACTTGATCAGACAAACAAAAGTAGAAACCAGTTGACTTGCTCCCAGTGGAAGGGTGAAAGCCCCTCCCCCCCTTTTTTTGTATGATTTTAGTCCCTCTTGTCTTAACTGAAGGAGCCCTGGTGACACAGTATTTAAGTGCTCTGCTAACCTAAATGTCTGTGGTCTGAACCCATCAGCCACTCTGTGGGAGAAAGATGGGGCAGTCTGCTTCTGTAAAGATTACAGCCTTGGAAACCCTATGGGACAGTGCAGTGGTTAAAGCTCTCAGCTGCTAACCAAAATGTAGGCAGTTCGTACCCGCCAGTCGCTCCACAGGAGAAAATGTGGCCGTCTGCGTCTGTAAAGATTTACAGCCTTGGAAACCCTATGGGCAGTTCTACTCTGTTCTATAGGGTTGCTATGAGTCACCAATGAGTTGGTCTTGCCTGATAACAGTCTGTTAGTGTGGTGCCTGATTCACATGGCATCAAGATAACCTATGTCATAGTTCCATAATCAGGGGTGCAATATAGATAAACTAAAGGCTGTGTCATGTTTGTTAGAGTGAATCAGTTGTGTTACAATGAGGTAGCTGGCTATAATATTAGAGCTCGTGCAGAACAACAGAGATGTTTATTCATCAATTAAAATTTAACCTAAATGTCTAAGTCACACCTTGTGTGTTTAACATATTCTATTTTGAATCATCACATTATGTTAAAAATATAATCATGTATTAATTCAGAAGAATAACACAACATTTGATTGTTCTATGATTTAATAAACAATTGGCAAATTGGAGCAATGTTCCCTCATGCAAGAGGAAGCCATTTCCAGAAAACAAAGAATTCACAGACTTAATTAACTTTTGCTTAAAGAATACAAGTTCCCATGGTGATTAAGTATTAAATGGCTACTGAGTCAACATTAAAAAGGAAACTTCATGGAAAATTTGCCCCTTAACCCACCGGTAGTCTCGAGACCTCCAGAAATGCTAAGGCCCTAACTCACTGCCTCCTAGCCAGATGGGCAATGTTTACATTTCAAAAAGTTTTGAGTTAAAGCTGATTTAATCTCCTTCCTAACCAAATGGTCAACCTTCACATTTCAAGGACTCCAGCTAAGGTTGAACTGACCTACAACCAATCACTAAACCCCCACATCAGGAATGTTTACATGGCTTGCTTTAGAAATATTGCTTTAGTCAATTTGTATTGGGAAATAAGAGATGGATGTTAGGCTGGGAATTGATGTTAAGAAAGTTTGTACTTTGACAACCCCTTGTAAATTTTCCTTCCTTCCCCTGTACCTTCCCCCGTTGATATGAAACCATTCTGCCTTTGTTTGTTCTGTCTGTTAAGTATCTCACTGCTCTCCCTGCAAGACAGAAGACACCCTGCCTCTTGTTTGAGTGCCCGTGTAATTCTCCATTTCCCAAAATGATCTTATTTGTTTTTTTTTCTTCAGTAAAATTCTTGGTTATAATCTCTAGCAGAGCATCAGTCTAGTGTTTTCACTAGGATGGCCCTTTGTACAACAGAATGAAATGCTGCCCAGTCCTGTGCCATCCTCACAATCACTGCCATGTTTGAGCCCATTGTTGTAGCTACTGTGTCAATCCATGTCTTTAGGGTCTTCCTCTTTTTCGATGACCTCTACTAAGCATGATGTCCTTCTCCAGGGACGGGTCCCACCTGATAACATGTCCAAAGTAGGTAAGACAAAGTCTTGCCATCCTTTATTCTAAGAAGCATTCTGGATTTACTTTATCCAAGACAGATTTGTTCATTCTTCTCGGAGTCCATGGTATATTCAACATTCTTTGCCAACACCACAATTCAAATGCTTCAAATCTTCTTCTATCTTCCTTATTCATTGCACAGCTTTTGCATGCATGTGAGGTGATTGAGAATACATGGTTTGGGTCTGGCACACCTTAGTCATAGGTAATTGATTGCTTCCAGCCTTGCATCCGTTTGTTGAAACATCCAATAGGTATTCTGTCAATTCTTGGGGCCTTGTTTTTCACCAAAGCCTTCAGTGCAGCTTGGACTTCTTCCTTCAATATCACTGGTTCTTGACCATATGCTACCTCCTGAAATCATTGGACATTGGGGTAGCAAGTGCAAAAGCTCAGAGTGCCAGAGAAAGGGTGCATTTGGGGCCAGTGGTATATTAGGGTGAACCCTGGAGTGATGACAGCGGTAGAGGGTTTCCATGATATGAAGCCAGAAAGGTGGGAAGGGCAAGAGTACGCAAGACTTATGAAGGCCACTTGAGTTTGTTCCAAGTGCAATAAAACCAAATGAAACCTGTTGGCATCGTCAAAGAGAAAATTAATAACAGACGTCTTACTTTGATTTTAAAGTTTTCTTAACTACAAAGCCAAATATTCACCATAATGAAATTCCTGACAAAAAGTAATCCTGCCAGTGGCTTTTATTTCACCCAAAGTTGCTAATCTTTTCTTTCCTATGCCAATCCAGGCTTACTAAATTTGATTTCAAAGGTGTGGCAGCAGATGAGAGGAGGGCCAGAGACCACCTTGTGACCTGATATCAGTTCACATCAATCAATCATGTCTAGTCAATGGTTGATCTTCCAGTCTTCTTCCTCCTCTTCTCTTTATAAGCCTCATGGTGACTGGTTCACTTGAGTCATTTGTTTTTTTTTTGGAATCAGAAAGGTCTCCCTATATGCATATAGAATAACTGTTCAGAATAAACCTTACATTTCGATTTTGTTGACTTTTAACACCATCAGGTCGATGTCTACTCATGGTGACCCCATGTGTTGTTACAAAGTAGAACTGCTCCATAGGGTTTTCATGGCTGTAATCCTTATGAAAGCAGGTTGCCAGGCCTTCCTTTCAAGGCACCTCTGGATGGGCCCAAATCACCAACCTTTAGGTTAGTAGCTAAATGCAAACTGTTTATGCCACCCAGAGACCTCCAAAGGCAATGGGGAACCAAAAACATTTTTATACATACAGAAAACAGCTGTGTGAAATACTATGTGTGAACATATTCCTGTGCATTTGGATTATCTCCAGTCTTTAGTGCCTATGAATGGTGTTCTTATGAACATCTTGTACATGTCCTTTAGCAGACAATACTTATGTATTCAATTGAGTCTGTACCTAGGAGTGTAATTAGTGAGTCATACCAAACCAACCAAACCTACTGCCATCGAGTCAATTGCAACTCATAGTGACCCAGTAGGGCAAAGTAGAACTGCCTTATAGGGTTTCTCAGGCTGTAATCTTTACACATCTTTCTCCCACGGGGTGGCTGGTGGGTTTGAACTGCCAACATTTTGGTTAGCTGCCAAGAGCTTAACCACTGCGCCACCAGGGATCCTTCAATCGATTAGTCCCTCCTAATGAATGTTGTTGTTGCTAGCTGACAGCCATCAAGTTGGCCCCCAACTCATGGAGACTCCATGTACAATGGAACAAAACACTGTCCTGTCCTGTACCATCCACTTGATCAGTTGCAGATTGGACTGTTGGGATCCAAAGTGTTACTGCTGAGGGCACAGAGGTCCTCTGGATTCAATGGGTTCTTGTCTTTCTCTTATAAGCATACACAGAGGAGACAATTTTGGGTTCAGCTTTAACAGGTTTATTTTACTCGTGACAAGTAAAAGGAGTCAGTGGGGGCTCATGCTGCTCCAAAAGACTGACTACGAAAGGGAATCAAAGGTGAGGGCATATATGGGTTTGGTGGGGACAGTAGAGCAATGAATATTCAGTGGGTTTTTTAAAGGTACGGGTCCTTCTCGGAATGGTGGTGCATACTAATTAGGCTGCAAGTGCATCTGGAAATCCAAGATGGAACCTGCTGATATTCAAGATGGAGTCCTCTCAGCAGCCCTTGGCATCACTTATTATGGGATATAGCACAGATGCACGGATATTCTGCACACATTACCCTCTTTGGTAGGCCAAGGAAGGTCAAACAGCAGTCACACTTTGTTCTTCTGTGCATGTGGAGCCTGTAAAGGGGGGAGGGACTAGAGAAACACTAATAAGGAAGCAGTAATTCACAGGTTGTTTTTAACCTTATCTCAGGTTGACAGGATGTGGTTCCTGTTTATCCAACTTCTAGGTGGTAATCTTTTAACAGCTCTTTTATTTCACCAGCACAGTTAACACTATCTGTCTCAATAGAGTTTTCATTATGGCTAGGCCTTTCTTCCTAGTCCATCTTAGCCTGGAAGCACCACTGAAACCTGTTCCGCAAAACACAAGCCTCCACTGTCCAGATGGGTGGTGGCTGCCCATGGCGTGCATTGGCTGGGAATCAAACCCAGGTCTCCTGCATGGAAGGAGAGAATTCTACCACAGGCCCACAATTTTCCAAAGTGGTTGTACCATGTACACTCCCACCAGCAGGTGTTGGCTTTAAGCAGTAAGCAGCTTGCTCAGGGAGCCCTGGTGGCACAGTAGTTAAGCGTTTGGCTGCTAATCAAAAGATTAGCAGTTCGAATTCACCAGCTGCTCCTTGGAAACCCTGCGGGGCAGTTCTACTCTGTTCTATGGGGTCTCTATGAGCTGGGACTGAGTCAACGGCAACGGGTTTGGTTTTCAGCTTGCTCAGATTCCAGTTTGTAGGGAATTCTCTCTGGCAGCTGTGAGAAGAACAGGCTGTAGTGGGCAGCAGTGGCCTGGGGAGATGCAGGAAGAGGATACAATCTGGGGGAGACATGAAGGCTGCCTGGACTGGGTTGAGCGGTCATAAATGAATTCCATATGCATACACTTTGTTTCTAAGAAAACAAATGACTCAATGCTGGCTAGTTACAATGAGGCTTTAAAGTGAAAGGAGGGAACAGAGTAAAAATTGACCATTGGCTAATCTCAATCAGATTGATTGAAATTGTGACCCCCTTCTGAGACTGGAAACCCTGGTGGCATACTGGTTAAGTGCTACAGCTGCTAACCAAAAGTTTGGCAGTTCAAATCCACCAGGTGCTCCTTGGAAACCCTATGGGGGCAGTTTACTCTGTCCTATAGGGTTGCTGTGAGTTGGAATTGGGTTTGTTTTTTTTTGGTTTTCTGAGATCAGCGGACATCAGGTTATTAGGTGGTCCCTGTGACCGCAATCATTTTCACAAATCCTGGGTATAGTCTGGAGGTTTTAAAATAATAAAGGCAAGGAATTCCAAGGCCATCTTTCAAGGAGGAAAGGAAATTCCCTAAAGTAAAATTCTTTGCACAAGATAAACCCTGAACTAATTTTTGGTTAGGAGTTCCTGGGTGGTGCACAGTTAACTGCCAGACTACCAATGAAAAGGTTGACGGATTGAACCCAACAGCAGCAGTGATTAAGAGCACAGCTGCTGACCAAAAGGTTGATAGTTCAAATCCACCAGCTGCTCCTTAGAAACCCTATGGGGCTATTCTATTCTGTCCTATAGGATCACTATGAGTTGGAATCGACTTGACGGCAACGGGGTTTTTTTTTTTTTTTTTTGGTGGCACTTGGGAAGACAGGACTGGCAAACTGCGTCCGAAAGCTCACAGCCTTGAAAACCATATGGATGTAGTTCTACTTGGCACACATGGGGTCACCATTAGTCGGAATCATGGGGGCAACTAACAACAATTCCAAGTGCTGTCTTTGAAGAGGCAAGGGAAATTGCCTAAAGTTAAATTCTTTGCACAAGATAAACTCTGAGCTAGTTTATCGTTAACAGGTGTTTTTGTAACAAAGGAAAGGAGCCCTGGTTGCACAGTGGTTGAATCAGTTTGGCTGCTAACTGAAAGCTTGGTGGTTTGAACCCACCAGCTGCTCCACAGGAGAAAGATGTGGCAGTCTGCTTCTGTAAAGATTACAGCCTTGGAAACCCTATGGGGCAGTTCTGCTGTGTCCTGTAGGGTCCCTGGCAGTCAGAAGTGATTTTATGGCAGACTTTATGGTCACTGTGTCTCGACATTATTTCTTTTTTACTGCTCTTGGATGTATTTCACATTGGTCCGTGACCTTTGTGACCAAAACCTTTGTGAACGCTCTTATAAACTCCGAGGAATCTGTCAATTCCTGATCCTTAGTTTCTTTTTTACCAAGCCCAAGAGAAACCCTTCTCCAGGACCCAGCTCCAAATCACCTGTTCTGAGAACCTTCCAGTTTCCCTCACCCTGGGCCTTTGGGTGGTGATCTTGCTCCCCACTCTGAGCTCCCCCAGTTCCTGCCCTCCCCTTATCTTGCCTGGACCCCGAGAGGTGGAAAACATCTTCCCAGCTCCATCTCCCCCAAGACTGGGACATCTTTGGGGCTGCCGGGACTTCTGTGGGCAGGAGAGAGGTGGTGAGGAGCCTTTGTTGTGTGCTGATGGAGAAAGGAGCGATAGAGGCTGGTGGGTCCCCAAAGGCTCCCTGAGGTCCCGCCCACTCTCCCCATCACCAGGCACAGCCCCATTGGAGCTTCCAGGCTGGCTTCCTGGAGAGGCCCTCAGGAATGGCTAGATGGGGAGGCCGTGGCAGCGATAAGGCAGAAAGCGTCAGCACCAGGGGCTCCCAGGTCTGCCCTTACACCTGTAGGTGCCCCTGAGAGCACTAAGTAGGTGAGACTTTTCTGCTGTTCCCACTCTAAGGCATAGGCAGCACGAACCAAGGGGGACCAGGACAGAAAGGGTAGAAACCAAAAACCAAATCTGTTGCTGTGGAGTCTATTCTAATGGTGAACCCAGGCGCACAGAGTAGAACTGTACTCCATAGGGTTTTCATGGCTGTGATTTTTTGAAAGAAGATCACCAAGCCTTTCTTCCAAGGAACCTCTGGATGGGGTCGAACTGCCAACCTTTTTTGTTAGTAGCCTATGCTTAACTGTTTGTGCCACCCAGGGACTCAACGGACAGAGAATGAGGACAGAATTGGAAAGTCATGTGGTAGAACCTCCTGGTTTGGGGACTGGAGTGAAGCACAGGAGGTGTCAGAGGTGAAGGGAGAAGAGATAGCATCTTCATCCTTAGAAGACTTCCTGGGGTCTGCCTCAGTTTACCCATTCTGGGCGCCTGGTGGTTTATACAGCCTAGGTGCCCACCGCAGCTTTGTTGTTAATTGCCATTGATGCGATTCTAACTCGTGGTGACCCGATGCATGCACAGTAGAACTGCATTCCATAGGGTGTTCAAGGCTGTGACTTTCTGGATGCAGATCGCCAGGCCTTTCTTCCAAGGTGCCTTTGGATGAGTTCAAACTGCCAGCCTTTCGGTTAGTAGCCAAGCCCTTAGCCATCTGCTCTACGCAGGGACTTCCTGCAACTTCTAGGCCAGTGGTTTCACCTGCCTCCCAGGGAACGCTTGGCAATGTTGGAGCCATTTTCGGTTGTCATAACCAGGAAGGAGGTTGCTACTGGCATTGTAACAACAAATGCAAATTGAAAATAAGAGGTTTTAGTTCCTCCTTTTGAAAATAAGGGAAGATGCTCCCCTTCTCCAAGAGAAACCATTTCCCCTATTCTTTCAGAATTCATTTTAGATAACTTGTAGAGTCCCCGGGTGGCACAAATACTTAAGCTCTTGACTACTAGCTGAAGGGTTTGGTGGTTTAAACCCACCTGGAGGTGCCTAGGAAAATAGGCCTGGCAACCTGCTTCTGAAAGATCGCAGCCATTGAAAATCCCCATGGAGAAGTTCTACTCTGCGCACATGGGATTGCCATGAGTTGGAATTGACTCCAAGGAAACCAACAACTACAAACTTGCAGTCGTAAATTCTTTCTCAAATCTTTTTGAAAAGTTTCCTCAAGGACCTGAGCCATCTTTTTCGAAATGTAATCATCAAGGAAGATCACACCTCTGTCCCGAAGTTTCGTGGAAAGAGATTAACATAACTACAGGCATCCTGTTGTTAAAGTCACTGTACTAGAAAATTAGCAGTTTTATTCTGAACGTCTGAACGTAATGGGCTGTATCCACTCTATACGGGGCCAGATTCCTGTCTGTCTTTGCAGTCTCTTCAGCAGATTGCCCCTGATACAACACATTCTGGTTTATTACTTATTCAATCATTATTTTTCTTTCTCTTCTATTTCTGTGATGAGTAGGTTTCTGGGTTGGGAGTAGATTTTTTTTGCTTTAGTAATTTTCCCCCAACAGCATCTAGTGGGTGGAGGCCAGAGATGCTGCTAAATGTCTTGCACTGTGCAGGACAGTCCCTGCTCCAAAAAATCATCCAACCCCACACGTCCATACTGAGGTTAAGAAATCCTGCTCTAAGTGTATATTAAGCAGCCCTGGTGGTGCAGTGGTTAAAGTGCGCAGCTGCTAACTGAAGGATTGGTGGCTTGAACCCACCAACTACTCTGTGGGAGAAAGTTGTGGCAGTCTGGATCTCTAAAGATTATAGCCTTGGAAACCCTATGGAGCAGTTCTACTCTGTCCTGTAGGGTCACTATGAGTCAGAGTTGACTCAAGGGCAGTGGGGTTTTTGTTTTTTGTTTTGCTTTTTTGGGTGTATCTTATCTCTGCTGTTGTGCTCTAGACTGGGGCAAAGGTAAGCCCTGCTAACCTGGGGGCAAAGTTCTGGGTTGTTGTTGTTAGTTGCGGTGAAGTAGATTCCAACTCATGGTGACCTCATGTGTGCAGAATAGAACTGCTCAATAGGGTTTCCAAGGCTGTGGCTTTTCAGAAGCAGATCACCAGGCCTTTCTTCTGAGGTGCCTCTCATCAAGCTAGTGGTTGATCCCTTAACCGTTTGTACCACCCAGGGACTCATTCAAGGTGCCAGGAGAAGCAGGGATATAGGGATGTAGGCTGGATGCATTAGTGTGATGTTTGCTCATTACGTGTGTGTGAGCCATCCTCCCGGAGACCAGATATAGTCAGAATTTTGTGTACCTGTCTGTCTACCTATCTATATACCTGGGAGCCCAGCCCCAACAGCCTTGGCCACTCCACCAAGCAGGAGGTAAGAGGATGGACTGTACAGGTGAAAGAGGGGCTTGAGAAGAAGGAGAAGGTTAGGTCAACTTCTTGGGGGAAATATGTTGAGAAGGCTACTAGTGCCCCCCCTAAAAAAGAAAATCTGAATGATACTATAAGTTGAAGCTTTATTTGGTTTATAGATCCTGTACTTGGGAAGGGTACTCCTTCAAGCAAAGACAGGCTGGAGTTTAAGTTGGTAACAGAAAATAGGGAGAAATAAAATGGAACAAAGCGTGTTTAAAAATTTTTTTTTCTGTACTTTGAAGGTGCAGCTGGACATCAATTTTATCATGCTATCAAATCAGGCAAAAGGTAAGGTACACAGAGCAATTAAAACTTAAGCTTATCAGAAGAAGCAGAGAGCCTGCTGAATGTCAGCTTAGAACCACTGAGCACACACGTGGGTTAAAGCTGTGTGTCAGCAGAAATGCTTTGTGTATGTCAAGAAGGTCAAAGGAGATGGGGCTTTTTGTGTGTGAGGTCCCTGAAGTGAATTTGTCCAAGTCCAATTTCCAGAGAATCTGGAAAAGGAAGAAAAGATTTAACTGAGGGACCTGCTGGGGTCAGAGACTATGAGTTTAGAATAGGGCCAACTGGTATCATCTGGTATGGAAGGAAAGTCCCTGGCTGGTGCAGATGGTTTGCACTTGACTACTAATGAAAAGGAGCCCTGCTGGCCCCGCTCTGCAGGGTAAAGAGGTGGCAGCCTGTTTCTGTAAGATTTACAGACTTGGAAACACTATGAGGAAGTTCTACTCTGTCCTATAGGGTCACTATGAGTCAGAATCAACTCAACAGAAGTGGGTTTGGTTTGGTTTACTACCCTAAAGGTTCATGGTTTGAACCTACCCAGCAGTGCTGCAGAAGAAAGGCCTGGCAATCTGCTTTCATAGCTATTACAACCAGGAAAACCTTATGGAGCAGTTCTACTCTGTAACACACGAGGTCACCATGAGTCGGAACAGACTTGCTGGCAACGAGTTTGGTTGGTTTGGGTATAGAAGGATACAAACAAATCAGTTCAGAAGATAGAAAATGATAACAAAGACAATGCTATCTACATTTATTGGGGAAAGTGTGTGCTAAGCCCCTTTACACGCCTCATTTGTTTGAATCCTCACCGACCCTCAGAAGACAGTTTCTTAGCTGCTCCCACCTTGTAGTTAGGGAGAGCTGGAAAGTTCTTTCCCCAAAGACACACAGTGAGAGCTGGGGGTTGAAGCCTGTGTCTGATGACTCCACAAAATTGTCTCTGGAAGCCACAGTGAAATGGGAAGAGAAGAGGGGTGGTCGGGGGAGCCTGGGGCAGTGGTCCCCTTGATTTCCCATCTTTTTGTTAACTTGATTCAGGGCAGCCTTTGCTGAACAGAACTACTTAATGTTGACATTTCCTTGTCTTTTTAAAGTCACCTTAACATTGATGTTTTTGAAATTGTGTTTAAGAAGGTTTTCCCCATTCCTAGATCACAAAGAAATTCTCCTACACTTTCTTCTTCGAACTCAGTAGTTTTATCTTTAATATTTGTGCCTTGAATTCATATGAGCTCTCTCTTTGCAAGTGATGTTAGGCAGAAATGCAGATTGCCTTTTCTCCCTAATGTGAGCACTGTTCCCACCACAAACTAGTAAACAATCTGTCTCTGTATGAGTGTTATTTATTTTTATTTTTTTATTGTACTTTAGATGAAGGTTTACACAGCAAATGAGTTCCTCATTAAACTAATAAACACATTATTGCTTTGTAACATTGGTTGCCAACCCCTATTACCAGCTTTCCTGTCCCCTCCTGCCTTCTAGCCTTTGCCCCTGTGCTGGTGTGCCCATTTAGTCTTCTTTTGTTTTATGGGCCTGTCTAACCTTTGGCTGAAAGCTGAACCTCAGCAGTGACTTTAGTACTGAGTTAAACGGGTGTCTGGGGGCCAAACTCTCAGGGCTCCTCCAGTTTTTGTCAGACCAGTAAGTCGGGTCTTTTTTTGTGAATTAGAATTCTGTTCTACATTTTTTTCCAGCTCTGTCATAAACAATCCATTTTGCCCCTTGATTTGGGGCACCACGTTTTTCATATATTAGATGTAAATCATGCAGGAATACTTTCTGAGATTTCAATCAATTTTATTGGTTTCCAGGTGTGCTTTCATACGGGCGTCACATGGTTTTCACAATGATCGTGATCCTATAGTGTATCTCAGAACCCGGGAGGACATGGGTCTCCTTTTCACTCCATTTTGTAGGTTAGTTTAGTTTTTCGTTGACTTTCATTCTTCTGACAGAATTTTAGAATGCTTTTATCCAATTCACAGTTGATCAGACAGGAATTGTAAATGAAATTGCATTGGCATTATAATTTGGGGAAGAAATGTCATCATCGTGATATTAGATCATCCCATCTGCAGGAGGAAGTGTTTTCTTCGTATACTTCAACTAGAAAAATATACCGCCACAGGTTGCAGAAGCAGATACGAGCGTCGAGCTGTCTTCTATTAAGCCAGACATTAGCAGAATCTGCGAAAACGTAGAACAAGGCCACTGTTCTCACTGTTTTTGTGTGTGCATGTGTGTATGTGTTTTGGAAAGTGTAGTTACTTTTCAATATATTGTTATTGATATTAAAATGCAACGGGTTTATTATCGTTATTTTAAAATACATTAACGTTGCAAATGGTTTGTGCTTGACTGCTAGGTTGGTGGTTCGAACCCACCTGGTGGTACCTTGGAAGACAAGCCTAGCGATCTACTTCCGTTAGAATCACAGCCAAGAAAACTCTATAGAGCAGTTCTACCCTGTAACACATGGGGTTACCATGAGTTGAAATCAACTTAATGGCAACTAACAGTAAGAATAATAACAACTTACTCCTGTGTTTTAAAAGCTTCTCAGTTTTAGTTTCAAATATGGTAAATATTAATAGTTAGAACCCACCTACACCAAAATCCCAATTTTTGAGTGTTTAGGGGACCCTGGGACCAAAATATTAGAGAGTTGTTTATAGTTTTTGTGGCTAGTGGGAATGTTACCTTACTTTTTTCTTTTAATAAGAGGTTTTTTTTTTTTTTTCCCATTGTGGTTCATACACACACAACAAAACACCCGCCAGTTCAACAGTTTCTCCAAGCACAATTCGGTGTTATCTTATTTTTTATTTAAATTATATACTTTGCATGATTGTTACTGGTGTAGAGGAATACTATGGTTTTGTAAGTCGATCTTACCTTCTGTAGCGATTAGTTCTTCCTTACTGTTCTGATAGATGGTGGCTCTACTCTCTTAGCTATTCTGGTAGATGATCTTGTCTCTTGTCTTAATCCTCATACATCCTACTTCCTTTTCTTTTCCTTATAGCATCATCCACAGCTTTCAGTTCCATGTTAAAGAACAGCAGAGTGAGTATCCTTCACTTGTTCCCGGTCCTTAAGAGAACGTACCTAAAGTTTCTCTATTTAGTATACTATTTGCTGGTTTTGTGGTATCTAATCTTTAATGGGCAGGAGCCCTGGTGGCCATGTGGTTAAAGCACTCGGCTGCTAAGCGAAAGGCCGTCTGTTCGAACCCACCAGCCGCTCAGTGGGAGAAAGATGTGGCAGTCTACTTCTGTAAAGATGACAGGCTTGGAAACCCTATGTGGCAGTTCTACTCTGTCCTATGGGGTTGCTATGAGTCAGACTTGACTCAGCTGAGACGGGAATCCGCTCGACTTTATGGTCGCTTGTCTCCACGTTCTTTCTGTTCTTGGATACATGTCATACTGATGAATGACCATTGTGAATGTTCCTATACACTCAGAGGAATCTGTGAATTGACTCAACGGCAAGAGGTTTTGGTTTATTCTTTAGTTAAAAGGTCCCTAGGTGGTACAAAGGAGCCCTGGTAGCACGGTGGTTAAGTGCTACGGCTGCTAATCAAAAGGTCAGCAGTTCGAATCCTCCAGCCGTACCTTAGAAACGTTATGGGGCAGTTCTCCTGTCCTCTAGGTCACTATGGATCAGAATCTACTCAATGGCAGTGTTTGGTTTTTTTTTAAGGTGATGCAAAAGGTTTGTGTTCAACTGTTAACCTAAAAGACTTGGGATCTGAACCCACCCAGTGGTGCCATGGAAGAAATGGCCTAGTGATCTGCTTCCTTTAAGTTTACAGCCAAGAAAGCCCTATGGTGCGGTTCTACTTTGCACACATGGGGTCACCATGGTCAGAATTGACTCAATGGCAACTAGCAACAGCAACAATACATTTTTAGTTAAGAACATTCCCTTCTATTTCATGTTGCAAAGAGGCTATTTTTTTTTAATTATACATTGAAGCCGAACTTCAGAAAATGCTTTCCTGCCGTGATTGAAATAATGATATATATTTTTCTTTTTGGCTTCTTCATGCTATGAATCACGTAGGCAGGTTTTCTGATGCTGAGCCACCTTGTCATTCATGGGCTAACCTAACTCTGACTTAATCATGACACACCACTTTTAATACGCCATAGGTTTGAGTAGGTTATACTTTATTGGGAATTTTATAATCTGTATGAGAAGGATGGGTAGGTGAAGTGGGCCTGTAATTTTCTTTTCTTGTAACATTCTTTCCTGGTTTTAGAATCAAGATTCTATTAGCCTGATAAAATGAGTTGAGCAGTTTTCATAGTTTTTTCTTTTTCCTTTGGAAGAACGGGTCTAAAATACTAATAAACAGTTTCTCTAGAGTTTAGTAAGCTTGCTTGTAATCTCAGCAGGGTTGATGATTTTAGGGAGGCAAAACTTTTGACTACAATTTGAGTTTCTTTACAACTTACTTGTATATTCAGGGTCTTATCTTGGAATGGAAACCCTGGTGGCATAGTGGTTAAGTGCTACGGCTGCTAACCAAAGGGTTGGCAGTTCAAATCTGCCAGGCACCCCTTGGAAACTCTATGGGGCAGTTCTACTCTGTCCTATAGGGTCACTATGAGTCGGAATCGACTCAACAGCACTGGGTTTGGTTTGGTTTTTATTCTGGAATATCACGTTTTTCTAGAAATTTATTTAATTCATCCACTGTTTCAAATTTATTAACTTATAATTTTTCTTAATATTCTTATCAATTTTAAAATATCTGTTATCTCTGTGGTTATTTCCCATTTTTATTTTTGTCTTTTATTTACTGACATCTTGTTTCTCTCTTAGTAGTCTTTTCTGATGACCTAATTTTGGTTTTATTAAGCATAATTTTTTTCTTGTTAAAATTTCTTGACAAGTGTATTGAAAACTGTAAATTTCTCCCCAAAGAACTGTTTCAGCTTTAAATTTTGCTGTTAGATTTTTAAATTATCATTTAACTCTAAAATTTTCTTATTTTATGAGTTTTCACTTAAAAGACTATTTAACACTATATTTAGCTTCCAGACGTGTGGGATTTGAAAAGTTATTTCTTCTTTGTTAATTTCTAATTTTATTACATTACGATCTGTATAATGTTTATGCTCTGGAATTGATGGAGGATTCTTTTCTGTTCTAATACAAGGTCAGTTTTTGTAAAAAGTCCTGTAAGTGCTTGAAAAAAATAAAGTTTATTCCCTGTTTGGTGAAGAGTCTAAATATGTTCAGTAGCTACTGTCTGAATATTATTAAATGCATTCTCTGTAATTCTGAACCAAAACCAAACCAAAACCACTGCCACCGAGTCAATTCCAACTCATACTGACCATAGAGGACATAGTAGAACTGCCCTGTAGGGTTTCCAAGGCTATAATCTCTACGGAAGCAGACTGCCACATCTTTCTCTCACGCAGCAGCTGGTGGGTTCGAACTGCCAACCTTTTGGTTAGCAGTTGAACGCTTTAACCACTGCACCACCAGGGCTCACACTGTTAAAATTTCTAACTACAAATGCTTAAGAAGCCCTGGTGGCACAATGGTTAAGCACTGAACTGCTAATTGAAAGGTCAGTGGTTCTAACCTACTGGTGGCTCTGTGGGAGAAAAGACCTGGCAATCTGCTGTCATAAAGATTACAGCCTGTGGGCCAGTTTGACTCTGTCATATAGGGTTGCTATGAGTTGGAATCAACTCGATGGCACATAACAACAACAATTGTTTATATATGTGTGTATATCTCTATCTATATTTCTATGTACAATTGATTAGTTATTTCTATTTTCTGTCTATCTCAATGAAGTTGTGTTGATTGTTACTTGATATTCTGAGACATATTGTTATACAATTTATGATATTTATGCTGGTTGCTACAATGTTTGTCTTACTAGTATAAAATATTCTTCTTTGTCCCATAGCACTTGTAAGTGTGTATGTGCAAATGTACTTTTAAAATTTCAGAATGCTTTTAAAAACTAAGAATTTTTCCCTTAGAGCCCAAATGACAAGATCACACTTAAAATTAATAATTATTTAATACTATTCATATCTTTTTTTTTTTATTCATATCTAGTCCATAATCAAAATGTTCTCAATTGCCTTAAAAGTACTTCACAGCTAGTTTATCTAAATCAGGATATTCTACATCTCATTTGGTTGTTAGGTTCCTTAAGTCTGTCTTCATCCTTTTTGTGACCCTATTTTTGTTGATAAGACCAGACCAATTGTCCTGTGGAGTGTTCCACTTTCTGAATATTTTTGATTGTTTCCAGTAGTGTAGTTTAGTTTATTCCTCTGTCCTCTGTACAATAATTATTCTTTTCGATGCTCAGGCTGTTCACAGTTTTGGTGAAGGGCTATCTTTTCATTCTGGTTTCTGAATGCTTTTAACATGATCCCATTATTTGACAGACATTTCCTTTCATGCTGGCACAAGATATCCTAGACTTACTACTACGTTCAGACCAGGAATTAGCGTTTCTCCAGGGAACTCTCATTTCTTTTTTACTGGCATATGTTACTAGAGACATTATGATCATCATTGCTTCTTTAATTTCCGTTTTGTCTGTTATTAAGATTGCTGCTTCAGCTTTCATTTGATTTGGTTCATATTTGCCTGGTGTATATTTGTACACTCTTTTGAGTTCAGTACTTTCTGTTCAGTACCTTTAGAGTAATAAATGCAAATATGAAATAAGGTGGAATACATGAGTACCAATAAAATAGTACTACACTAAATATAAGTGGGTTAAGTAATAAATGACAAAGACTCTCAGAGAACTTTTTTTTTTTAACACTCCAAGATCCAAATACATGTTTTCTAGAACAAACATGCTGTTAAAGGGAATCTGACCCTGATCAACCTATGCCTGTCTCTAATGACTCCAAACATGGGACCTATTCTTTATTTTAGTCACCATTAATAAAGCACAATTAGTAGCCAAACTCTGTCCTAAACATTTAATGCATTGATCTCATTTTATCTTTATCTCATCACTTAGTGGTAGGACAATTATTATATACTTCATTTTACAAATGAGGAAACTAATACACAGAGAAGTTAAGCAAGTTGTCTAAAAGCATAGAGCTCTCAAGTTGTCATTTAATCTATGTCTTAACCAGTTGCTGTCGAGGCAACTCCAACTCATGGTGACCCCATGTGTTGCAGAGTAGAACCGAATCCAATAGGGTTTTCAATGGCTGTGACCTTTTGAAAGTAGATTACCAGGGCTTTCTTCCAAGGTGCCTCTGGGTGGGTTCAAACTGCCAGCCTTTCTGTTTGTAGCTGAGTGCTTAACCGTTTGCATCACCCAGGGACTCCAGTCTATGTCTAGAGGCTACGTTTTAACTGTTGTTCTTCATTCTGTTTCTGATCTCATCAGATGCAGCATCCATGCCTGGTCAGAACAACAGCACTGTGTCTGAATTCATCCTCATTGGCTTCTCCAACTTCCCCCATCAGCTCATACCAGTTTTCTTCTTCTTGTTTCTGCTGATGTACCTGTTCACTCTACTGGGGAACCTGCTCGTCATGGCCACTATCTGGAGCCAGCACAGCCTCCACACACCCATATACCTCTTCCTGTGTGCCCTCTCCATCTCTGAGATCCTCTACACCTTTGCCATCATCCCACACATGCTGGCTGACCTGCTGTCCATCCGCCATGCCATTGCCCTCATGGCCTGTGCCAGCCAGATGTTCTTCTCCTTCACGTTTGGTTTCACCCACTCCTTCCTGCTTACTGTCATGGGCTATGACCGCTATGTGGCCATTTGCCATCCCCTGCGCTACAATGTCCTCATGAGCCCCCGGGGCTGTGCCTTCCTGGTGGCCTGGTCCTGGGCTGGGGGCTCTGTCATGGGGATGGTGGTGACAACGGCCATTTTCAACCTCACCTTCTGTGGACCCAATGAGGTCCACCATTTCTTCTGCCATGTGCCACCCCTTGTGAAGTTGGCCTGTGGGGACAATGTTTCCGTTGTGGCCAAGGGCGTGGGCCTGGTATGCATTGCAGCTCTGCTGGGCTGCTGTCTCCTCATCCTCCTCTCCTATGCCTTCATCGTGGCTGCCATCTTGAAAATTCCCTCTGCTAAAGGTAGACACAAAGCCTTCTCCACCTGTGCTTCTCACCTTATTGTGGTCATTGTGCACTATGGCTTTGCCTCTGTCATTTACCTCAAGCCCAAGGGTCCCCACTCTCTGGAAGGTGACACCCTCATGGGCACCACCTACACGGTCCTTACACCCTTCCTCAGCCCCATCATCTTCAGCCTCAGGAACAAGGAGCTGAAGAACTCCCTGAAGAAGACTTTTCTCAGCAAACTCTTGCCCCCAGGCTCCTGAAGGGGCTGGTTTTGTGACAGGAGATGTGACATGTAGGAGTATAATTATGCTGGTAACATCTCCCAATTTTTTGAACACTTATCAGTAGTTAAGGATGATTTTTTTTAATAACAGCTTTATATCATACAATTCATCCATTTAAAGTGTACAATTCAATAGGTTTTAGTATAGTCACAGATATGTACAACTATCACCACAGTCAATTTTAGAACATTTTCATCACCTTCTTTTCTGTTTAGCTATCCTTAATCCCCATCCTACCTGCCCAATACAACCATGGATCTACTTTCTGTCCCTGTGGATTTGCCTGTTCTGGACATTTCATATAAATGGAATCATATGCTAGGTAAGGAGCCTTGGCGGCACGGTGGTTAAGCGCTTGGCTGTTAACCAAAAGGTCAGTGGTTCAAACTCACTAGCTGCTCCATGGGAGAAAGATTTATAGCCTTGGAAACCCTATGGGGCAGTTCTACCCTGTCCTATAGGGTCACTATAAGTTGGAATTGACTCCACAGAAACAAGTTTTAATAGTCTTTACTATTTCCCTGCTCCTGCTCGCAATATACTATGTGACCTTTTGTGTCTGGCTTCTTTCACTCAGCATAATATTTTCAAAGTTCATCCACATTGTGGACATGTATCAGAGCTCCATTCCTTTTTATGGCTGAATAATATCCCATTATATGGGTATACCACATTTTATTTATTCATCTGTTGACGAATATATAGATTTTTCCATCTTTTGTCTATTG
The DNA here is from genome assembly GCF_030014295.1 of Loxodonta africana. Lineage (NCBI taxonomy): Eukaryota > Metazoa > Chordata > Mammalia > Proboscidea > Elephantidae > Loxodonta > Loxodonta africana. The sequence continues at coordinate 31,163,319 of NC_087344.1, forward strand.
TGAATAATGCTGCTATAAACATTTGCATACAAGTTTTAGTGTGTACACGTATTTTCATTCCCTTGGGTATAGACCTAGGAGGAGAATCTCCTGGTCATATGGTAACTCTATGTTTAACCCTTTGAGGAGCTGCCAGACTGCTTCCAAAGTGACGGCACCATCTTACATTCCCACCAGCAGTGGATAAGTGTTCTGATTTCTCCACATCCTCGCCAACACTTGTTATTATCTGGCTATTTGATTCTTACCATCCTAGCGGGTGTGAAGTAGTATCTCACCGGGGTTTTGATTTGCATTTCCATGAGCACTAATAACAGATCTTAAGTGCTTAACACACATCAGTTTTTTCAATTTACAAACAAGTCAGAATTATTAGTTCCCTTGAAGATGGGGAAACTGAGATACCAAGAGATTATGTAAGTCGGCTAAAAGTCTTGTCTCTGAAGTGGAGGCACTAGAGTTGACTCTATCAAGTTGGAGCTGGGGACGGAAGCACACATTTCTCAGGAGTTATGGGGAGGAGTCCCTGGGCGGCACTAAAGGTTGAGTACTCAGCTACTAACTGAAAGTTTGGTGGTTTGAATCCACCTCAGGAGAAAGGCCTGGCAATCTACTTCCAAAAGATCAGCTATTGAAAACCCTAAGGTGTACAGTTCTACTTTGACACACAACGATTTGCCATGAACCAAAGTCAACTTAATGGCAACTGGTTTGGGTTTTTTTTTGGTTTATGGGGAGCACTGTTCAATCTGTACCAGGAAGGAAGGAAGACCTGGATTGGAAAGAAGAGACACATTTTAGCTGGCACCAATGAAAAGAGCCAAAAAACTACAAGAATACCATTCTCAGGGGATTAGGAAGAAACACCCAGTGTTAGAGAGCTGGGGAGACACATCCTAAATTTGTCAAAACTGGCCTTGGTGTTTCTGTGTTTGGTTTTGGTATTGTTGTTAGCTGCCGTTGAGCTGGCCTCAATTCATGGAGACCCCACGCACAATGAAATAAAACACTGCCTGGTCCTGTGCTATCCACATTAGTTGCAGATGGGACTGTTGTGATCCATAAACTTTTCATTAGATCTGCTTTTTGGAAGTAGAACACCAGGCCCTTCTTCCTAGTCTGTCTGGAGCTCCAGCAAAACCTGTTCAGCACCGTATCAATACAGAAGCCTCCACAGACAAACAGGCGGTGGCTGCTCATGAGATGCACTGGCCGTGAATCAAACCAAGGCCTCCCAAATGAAGGGCGAGAGTTCTACCGCTGAATCACCAATGCCCCCATGAGGGGAAAAGTGTCATGTTTAAATATTATGTTGTTTGCACTAAAAAGTCAATTTCTTTTAAAGGCAGATTCATGGGTTATGTTAAGAAGAACCAGAGCACTCTTTGGGGTCATCCTTTGCCTCCCAGTAAAACGTGGAGGAATCCCTGATGTCATAGATACTAAGAGTTCCCCCAGGAGTTAGCATGGATGAGGGGACGTTTGAGGGGCCAGCACGGGTTCCAGGGTGTAGCCAGTGTTGCATAACTGGCCCTGGATCTGGAGACATCTTGGGATACATATGTCATCCTGAGAAACAGGTAAGAATCAGACGGTGTGGATTTGAAAGAGCTCATGGCAAACTATGAGACAGAGGCTCCTAGGTTATATCCAAGAGTGTCGGTGTGGTTTTCTGTAGTCATCAGAGAAAAACCTAAGCTGCTTTGTGTGATCAAATAATATCAATGCTTTCTGGGGGGGGAGGGGATCTTTTGTTAGTCCTTTATTGGAAGGAGCCCTGGTGGCGCAGTGCTTAAGCACTCTGGCTGCTAACAGAAGAGGTGGCAGCTCCAATCCACCACCTGCTCTGTGACAGTCTGCTTTAGTAAAGATTACAGCCTTGGAAGTCCTACGGAGCAGTTCTATCCTGTACTATACAGTCGCTATGGGTCAGAATTGACTTGATGGCAATGGGGTTTTTTTTGGGGGGGGGCGGTTACCTGTTTAAAAGGTCCCTGGGTGGCACAAGCAATTTGTGCTCAACTACTGACCTAAAGGTTGTGGCTGAGAACCTACCCAGCGGCACCACGGAAGAAAGGCCTGTTGATCTTCTTCTGTAAAGATTACAGCCAAAACTAGATAGTAGACAAGAATCATCTTGAATGAAGGGAAGGACAACACACAATACAGGGGAAGTCAGCAGAAGTGGACTTAACCAAAAGCTAAGAAGTTCCCTGAACATAACCAAACCCTTTAAGGAACAGAGTAGCTGGGCCTGCTAAGTCCATTGAGAGATGCCTTGGAAAGGTTGCAGCATCAGTCAGATACTCCCTACCCCCGTCCCCCAGGGACTGTCTTCACCGCCCCCCCGCCCCCCCCATACTCAGCGTTCACTTCCTGAGCTCCTCTCCACCCCTCACTCTTGCCTTTCTGGCTATTTAAAGCCATTCCTTGCTAATGGTCCCCTCTGTGCCATATTCTCTGGTAACCCCAAGGTAGAGCCAGAGCCCAGATAGGTTACTAGAGGGCTCTGAGCCCAGAGACAGGCTGTTGACTTTGGGGGATCCCTCCCTGAGTTCATCGGAGCCCAGCATTTGGATGCTAATTGCTGGAGGGAAGGGCCATCTTGAGCGACCTGTTCTACAATCCTGTTTCTCTGGTTCTTTTCTGAGGTTGGCCCTGACTCCCTTGCGTGTGGTTTGAAATTCAGTCCCCTCAGTAAGGATCCTTTCCCTTTCTCTCCACCCTCTACCCTCCTGGTTGTCTTTGCCCAGCAGCCAGAATTGGTTTTCCTAAGGGGCAGGTATGAAAACTCATCCCTCTGCTTAAGTCCTCCATTTCTCTGAGAATCAGTGTGAACCCCAAAGCGGCCATGGAGACTGGAAGGTAGGTCAGTGCACCAGGCTCCAGAAGATCTGCCAGCCCTCCCCAGCCCTCCTCCCTCCAGCCCTCCTCACCTCTCTAATGCTCCTGCCCTCCACAGCTCTCTATGCTCCAGCTTTCCCCAGCTCTCCTCCTCGACAGTGCTTCCCAGCTCTCCCTTCTCTAGCCTTCCCCAGCTCTCCTCCCTCCAGTCCTCCCCAGCTCTCCCTGCTCTAGCCCTCCCCAGCTCTCCCCCCTCCAGCAACAGCAAGCCCTCCCCAGCTCAGGAGCTTTGCACATGCTGTTGCTCCAATGTGAATACCCTTCCCCAGGCCTCTTCCTACACCTCCTTAGATCTGACCTTAAATGTTACCTCCTCAGGAAGGCCTTCCTTGATTTCCCCATAAACCAGTACTAGTTGCTGTTAGTGGACTTTGACTCATAGCAACCCGATGTGTGTCAGAGTAGAACTGCACTGCATAGGGTTTCCAGTAGCTGATTTTTCTTAAGTAGCAGCCAAGCATGTTCACCTCTGTGCCACCCAGGGACTCTCGGTTTTCCCATACCGGGTCACAATTCACGTTACATGCTCTGTTATGGGTTGAACTGTGTCACCTCAAAATATGAGTTGGAATCCAAACCCCTGTACCTGTGGATATAATTCCATTTGGGAATAGGGTTTTCTTTGTTATGTTAATGAGGCCATAGCAGCATAGGGTGGAACCTAAACCTAATCACCTCTGAGTTATAAAAAGAGCAGATTAGATACAGGAGGAAGCACAAACTGGGGGAAGAGAGATGCCCCGTGAGGATCACCAAGCAACTGAGGAACTCTGAGGCTACAGAAACTGAAAAAGACGAGGATCTTCCCCCAGTGCAGACAGAGAGACTTCCCCTAGAGCCAGCGCCCTGAATTTGGAGTTGTAGCCTTCGGAGCTACGAGAATATAACAACTTCTTTTCTATAAAGCCGTCTATTTGTGATATTTGTGTTAAAGAGGCTCTAAGAGATGAAGACAGGCTCTTATATCATCTCATCTCTTTTCCTTACAGCTTTTTGTTTTATGACTTATTTAAAAGAAAATTTTATTGTGGTAAAAACAGACATCGCAAAAATCTGCCGTTCTGACATATTTTACCTGCACAATTCATTGACATTGATTCTGTCCATCACGTGCAGCCATCACCACTGTCTGTTTCCAGAGTTTTCCATCACCATTAGCAGAAGTTCAGTGCCCCCTATCCCAAGCAAGGACTCCCTCTTTCCTCTTCCCTCTTCCCTCCCTCCTGGTAACCGCTAATGAACTTTGGTCTCTATGCATTTGCCAAATTCTAGATATTTCATATAAGTAGGATTGTACAATATTTGCCCATCTCATAACTTTTTTCCAATCACAGTTTGTCATCACGTAATAATGTGTGTGGTTATTTATTTAACATCTGTCTTACCCTCTTTCCTGCAAACGCTTGTCTAATCAGTGGTCTTGTTTAAGATGCTACCTTCCCAACCAAAAAAGAAAAGAAAAAAACTAGTTGCCGTCAAGTCGATTCCAACTCATGGCGACCCATGTGTGCAGAATAGAACTGTGCTCCATAGGGATTTCATGGCTGGGACCTTTTGAAAGCACATCGCCAGGCTTTTCTGCAAAGGCACCTTTGGGTGGGTTTGAACCACCAACCTTTTGGTTAGTAGCAGAGTGTTTAACAATTTGCACCACCCAGGGACTCCTGCTATATCGCCAGTGGTACCTAAAAAACTGCCTGGCACGCAGAAGGTACACAATAAATCTTTATTGACAGAATATAGCAGTTTGTTGATCCTGGCAATATTGGCATTTGGGGCTGGGTCATTATCTTCTGTGGAGCTGCCCTGTGCACTGCAAAGTGTTGAGCAGCATCCCTGACCTCTACCCGCTTGATACCAATTGCATCCCTTAGTGATGCAACCATGAATATCTCCAGGTATTGCAGAATGTCCCCCAGGAGGAAGAGTCACTCCAGGGAGAACCCCTGGAATGCAGAAAAAAGGGGAAGACTGGCTGATATCCCCAGCTGCAGCAGCCACACCCTCTTGGTGACCCTTAGCACTTGGTCCACATCTTGGCAATTGCCCTGGTATTTCTCTGTGTATCATCTCACCATGAGAACTCCTCAAAGGCAGGAAATAGCAACAGACCCGTCTCTGTTCTCCCAAAACCTAGCACAGGATTTGACACACAGATGGCCACAGATAACTATTAAATAGATCCTAAAAAGCTGGCAGTCATCAAGTGCTTATTGCATGCCAGTCAATAAGTTGTAAATTGTCCTACTTAAAAAAGAAAAAAAACCAGTTGCCATCAAGTCAGTTCTGACTCATGGCAACCTTGTGTGTGTTAGAGTAGAACTGTGTCCATAGAGTTTTCTTTTTTATTTATGTATTTAAATTGTAATTTAGATGAAGGTTTACTGAACAAAGTAGTTTCTCATTAAACGGTTAGTACACATATTGTTTTATGACTTTGGTTAACAACCCCACAACATGTCAACCCTCTCTCTTCTTCTCAACCTTGGGGTCCCTATTACCAGCTTTCCTGTCCCCTCCTGCCTTCTAGTCCTTGCCCCAGGGCTCGTGTGCCCCTTTAGTCTCGTTTTATTTTATGGGTCTCTTCAATCTTTGGCTGAAGGGTGAACCTCAGGAGTGACTTCATTACTGAGCTAAAAGGGTGTCCAGGGGTCATACTCTCAGGGTTTCTCCAGTCTCTGTCAGGGGCATCAAGCCTGGTCTTTCTTTTTGAGTTAGAATTTTGTTCTACATTTTTCTCCAGCTCTGTCTGGGACCATCTATTGTGATCCCTATCAGCAGTCAGTGGTGGTAGCCAGGCACATCTAGTTGTACTGGACTCAGTCTGGTGGAGGCCATGGTAGATGTGGTCCATTAGTCGTTTGGACTAATCTTTCCCTTGTGTCTTTAGTTTTCTTCATTCTTCTTTGCTCCCAAAGGGGTGAGGCTAGTAGAGTATCCTAGATGGCTGCTCACAGGCTTTTAAGACCCCGGATGCTATTCACCAAAGTAGAAGGTAGAACATTTTCTTTATAAACTATGCTATGCCAATTGAGCTAGATGTTGCCTGAGACCATGGTCCCCACAGCCTCCATAGGGTTTTCAGTGGCTGATTTTTCAGAAGTAAATCCCTAGGCCTTTCTTCCAAGGCACCTCTTGGGGGACTTGAACCTCCAACCTTCCATTAGCAGTTGAGTACATTCACCATTTGTACCACCCAGGGACTCCATCCCACATAGACGATGCTATTTAATCTCAGAACCACCTCCAAGAGCTGAATGCATTATCATTAAACCCATTTTAATGATGGAAAACTGAGGCTAAGAGATGGGATGTGATTTATCCAAGGCCACTTTGCTTCATCACTTAACCACTGCACAGCCCTGCCTGCAGTTCAGAGCATCTCTCTTTATCTCTTGAGAGAGCAAGGTGTCACCTACCTGCCTTCCCATCAGCTTTTATCAAGCAATGGGCCAAGGGGTCCGTTCATGGATGCCAGCACAGGGAAGAGGCACTTCCTGGAGGATGGGATTCTGGGAGGGAGAAAAGTGGCTGGAGAAGCCCTTCTTCCAGTGGCGCCCCCGATAGATGCAGTCCCCTTCCCGGAAGTTCCACATTCTCAGCTGCACTGACCACTCAAATGGAGAGTGAAAGACTGATGGCTCCAACTGGTCATTGCTCCCTTTCACCTCTCTCCCTCTGGCCCCAGGCTGATCAAGCAAAACTTGAGATTATGATATCATGCTGTTATTGTTAAAAAAAAAAAAAAAACTTTTGCCATTGAGTTGATTCCGACTCATAGCTACCCTATAGGACAGAGCAGAACTGCCCAGTGGGGTTTCCAAGGAGCTGCTGGTGAATTCAAACTGGCGACCTTTTGGTTAGCAACCATAGCATTCAACCACTGCATCACCGAGGCTCCATTGTTCCTTGTCATCAAATCAGCTCTGACTTATGGCAGCCCCATGTATGACAGAACAAAACATTCAGTGGCATTTCTAGATTAAGACAAATCAGGAAGAAAGACCTGGTGATTTACTTCCAAAAATCAGCCAGTGAAAAGCCTATGGAACACAACAGAAGACTGTCCAATAGTGCTGGAAGATGAGCCCCTTATATGGGAAGAGACTCCAAATATACACTGACTGCAACAATGGACTCAAACATGCCAACAATCATGAGGATGGTGCAGGACTGGGCAATTTTTTGTTCTGTTGTACGTAGAGTCCTCGTGAGTTTGAGCCAACTCAATGGCAACTAGCAACAATGAGAGGAAGGTGTGTGTGTGTGTTCAGAGAAAGAACGAGGAAATAATGGTTATGAGAATACTCAAGAGTTGGGGTTTTAGACGTGCTAAATTTGAGATGCCTTCAGGCAGTTGTATAGGGATAACATAAGAACAAGGGAATCATCTCTGTGTAGATGGTACATAAAGCTAAAAGACTGCATGAGACTACTTGGGAGGGAGAGACAAGAGTGAAGATAGAAAATTGAGTGGTTTTAATGATAACCTTGTGTTCTACTGTATGAATGAACCATCATTTGTTTTGTTGTTGTTGTTTTTAGGTGCCTTCCAGTTTTTTTTTCTGACTCATAGCAACCCCATGCACAACAGAAGAAAACACCACGTGGTCCTGTGCCACCCTCACAATCATTGCTATGTTTGAGTTCATTGCTGCAATCAGTGTGTCAATTCATCTCGTTAATAGCGTTCCTCTTTTTCACTGGTGGTAGACGGGCACCGTCTGGTTGTACTGGACTCAATCTGGTGGAGGCCGTGGTAGATGTGGTTCATTAATCCTTTGGACTAATCGTTCCCTTGTATCTTTAGTTTTCTTCATTCTTCCTTGCTCCCAAAGGGGTGAGACCAGTGGAGTATCCTAGATGGCCGCTCACAGGCTTTTAAGACTCCAGATGCTTTTCACCAAAGTAGAATGTAGAACCTGATGTCCTTCTCCAGGGACTGGTCCCTCCTGATAACATGTCCAAAGTAAGTAAGATGAAATCTCTCTGTTTATCCTTGCTTTTAAGGAGCATTCTGGCTGTACTTCTTCCAAGACAGATTTATTTGTTCTTCTGGCAGTCCATGGTGTATTCAATACTCTTTGCCGACACCTTAATTCAAAGGTATCGGTTCTTCTTTGGTCTTCCTTGTTCATTGTCCAACTTTTGCACACATATGAGGCAATGGAAAATGTCATGGCTTCGGTCAGGCAAACCTTAGTCCTCAGAGTGACATCTTTGCTTTTTAACACTTTAAATAAGCCTTTTGCAGCAGATTTGCAAAATGAGATGCGTCGTTTAATTTCTTGACTGCTGGTTCCATGAGTGTTGGTTGTAGGGCGAAGTAAAATGAAATTCTTGACTTCAGTCTTTTCTCTGTGTGTCATGATGTTGCTTATTGGTCCGGTTGTGAGGATTTTTGTTTTTTTGTATTGAGGTGTAATCAATACTGAAAGCTGTAGTCTTTGATCTTCATCAGTAAGTGCTTCAAGTCCTCTTCACTTTCAGCAAGCAAGGTTGTGTCATCAGCAGATGGCAGGTTGTTAATGAGCCTTTCTCCAAACCTGATGCCCCGTTCTTCATATATTCCAGCTCTCAGATTATTTACTCAGCATACAGATTGGATAAGTATGATAAAACGATATTACAACCCTGATGCAAAATTTCCTGATTTTAAACCATGCAATATCCCCCTTATTCTGTTTGAACAACTGCCCCTTGGTCTGTGTACAGGTTTTGCATGAGCACAATTAAATGTTCTGGAATTCCCATTCTTCACAATATTATCCATAATTTGATAAGATCCACACAGTTGTTTGCCTTTGCGTAGTCAATAAAATGCAGGTAAATATCTTTCTGGTATTCTCTGTTTTCAGCCAGGATCCATCTGGCATCAGCAATGATATCCCTCATTCCACATCCTCTTCTGAATCTGGCTTGCATTTCTGGCAGTTCCCTGTTGATGTACTGCTGCAACCATTTTTGAATTATCTTCAGCATAATTTTACCTCCTGTGATATTAATGATATTGTTTGATAATTTCCACATTCCATCGGATCACCTTTCTTTGGAATGTGCATTAATAGGGATCTCTTCCAGCTGGTTGGCCAGATAGCTCTCTTTCAAATTTCTTGGCATAGATGAGTGAGCGCTTCCAGCATTGCATTCATTTGTTGAAACATTTCAGTTGGCATTCTTTCAGTTCCTGGAGCCTTGTTTTTCACCCATGTCTTCAGTGCACCTTGAAGTTCTTCCTTCAGTACCATCAGTTTTTGATCATATCCTATCTCCCGAAATGGTTGAAAGCCGACCAGTTCTTTTTGGTACAGTGACTCTGTGTGATCCTTCCATCTTCTTTTGATGCTTTCTGCTTCATTCAATGTTCTGCCCACAAAATCCTTTAATATAGCATCTTGCGGCTTAAATTTTTCTTCAGTTGTTTCAGCTTGAGAAATGCCTGGCATGTTCTTCCCTTTTGGTTTTCTCACTCCGGGTCTTTGCACATGTCATTATAATATTTTAATTCGTCTTCTTGATCCACCCTTTGAAATCTTCTCTTCAGCTCTTTCACTTCATCATTTCTTCCTTTTTCTTTAGCTACTCTGTTCAAGAGCAAGTTTCAGAGTCTCTTCTGACATCCATTTTGGTCTTTTCTGTATTTTTAAGGACCTTTCGCTTTCTTCATGTATGATGTCCTTGATGTCATTCCGCAACTTGTTTGGTCTTCAGTTATTTGCGTTCAATGTATCAAATCTATTTTGAGATGGTCTCCAAACTGAGGTGGAATATACTCAAGGCTTTAGCTTTCATGGATGTATTTTAATTTTCTTCAGCTTCGGCTTGAACTTGCATAGGAGCAATTGATGGTCTGTTCTCTTTTGGCCCCTGGCCTTGATCTGACGGATGATATTAAGCTTTTCCATTGTCGCTTTTCACAGGTGCAGTCGTTTTGATTCCTGTGTATTTCATCCGCTGAGGTTCATGTGTAGAGTCACTGTTTATATTGTTGAAAAAAGGTATCTGCAATGAATAAATCCTTGGTCTTGCAAAACTCTTTCAAGCGATATCTGGCATCATTTCTATCACCAATGCCATATTTTCCAACTACCGATTCTTCTTTTTTGTTTCCAACTTTGGCATTATAATCGCCAGTTATTATCGATGCATCTTGATTCACGTTTGATCTATTTCAGACTGCAGAAGTTGGTAAAAATCTTCAATTTCCTCATCTTTGGCATTAGTGATTGGTGCGTAAACCTGAATAATAATTGTAGGAACTGTTTTTCCTTGTAGGCGTATGCATATTATCCCATCACTGACCACGTTGTACTTTAGAATAGATCTTGGAATGTTCTTTTTGACCGTGAATGTGATGCGGTTTCTCTTCAATTTGTCATTCCCAGCATAGTAGACCATATGACTGTCCAATCCAAAATGGCCAATACCAGTCCATTTCAGCTCACTAATACCTAGGATATCTATTCTCAAGAGTTCGATTTCATTTTTGACAACTTCTAATTTTCTTAGGGTTATACTTCTTACATTCATTCCATGTTCTGAGTCTTAGTGGATGTTTGCAGCTGTTTCTTCCCATTTTGAGTTGTGCCACATCAGCAAATGAAGGTCTTGAAAGTTTTACTCCACCCATGTCATTAAGCTTGACTTTACTTTGAGAAGGCAGCTCTTCCCTAGTCGCATTTTGAGTGCCTTCCAACCTGAGGGGGCCATCTTCCAGCACTATATCAGACAATGTTCTGCTGCTATTCATAAGGTTTTTACCAGCCAGTTTTTTCAGAAGTAGACTGCCGGGTCCTTCTTCCTAGTCATCTTAGTCTGGAAGCTCTGCTGAAACGAGTCCACCATGGATGACCCTGCTGGTATTTGCAATGCTATTGTCATAGCTTTCAGCATCACAGCAACATGCAAGCCACCACAGTACGTCAAACTGACAGATGAGCGATGGATCATTTGTTTAAAGGTCCTTTATTGATGACTATGTCTAATGCTTTGCAATGACAAAAGGTACTACTCTGAGCATCCTTCTATTTATACAGATGTAGAATATATCTGTAAGATGTCAACATGATGAGGGGAAGGAATAGGAAGTGAGATTCAAATCTAGGTCATTCTGACCTCAGACACAACTCCTCACACACTTTTTCTCACTACTCGATGGCAATCAAGTTTCTCATAACCAACCAGCTGTCCTTGAGTTGATTCTAACACACGGCAACCCCACATGTGTCAAAGTAGAATTGTGCTCCATAGGGTTTTCAAGGGCTAATTTTTTAAAATAGATCACAAGCTTTTTCTTCCAAGGTGCCTCTGGGTGGATGAGAACCTCCAACCTTACGGTGCAGCTGAGTTAACTGTGTGCACCAGCCAGCGATGAAATTTCTCATAGTAAATACGTAAATCAACATTCTGGTTTGTTCTGTGCTGTGAGGATTCACTTAGTCAATTTAAGAAATGTTTGTGAGGGATCTATTATATGTTCCAAGCACTACTTTGGTATTGGGTAAGACGCTGAGCAAGATGGACAAAATTCCTGGCTTCACGAAGCTTATAGCCTAAGGGATAGTCTTAAGTGTTCACAAGACATTAGGTGCCTGACTCATAGTGGGTACCCAACTGCTTTCCAGACTCTCTTTCCATTTGAATACTAGGAGGGCTAGAGACCAAACTAGTGTTTAATCAAGAAAATGAAAGAGCTTGGCTTCTTTTATTCTTCTCAATGTTTTTTTTGTTTGTTTGTTTTTGCTCATCTCAGTGTGAAAGAATTACTGCGAAATTCCTGCAAGACCAATGATTATGTCAAAATCATGAAGTAGTCCTGAATCTTGGAAGTATTCCATCAGCGTTCCAAGGATTCACACTCCCATACATGGTGTATTGCAGTTACATGCCAGTGCCATGAAAGGAGCCCTAGTGGCACAGTGGTTAAGCGCTTGGATGTTGACAGAAAGGTCAGAGGTTCAAACCCGCCAGTCGCTCTGTGGAGGAAAGATGTGGCAGTTTGCTTCCATGAAGATTACAGCTTTGGAAACCCCATGGGGCAGTTCTACTCTGTCCTCTAGGATTGCAGTGAGTCAAAATTGACTCAATGGCAACAGGTACGAGTGCTAAAAAGACTCTTAGGATGCTGGAGTGTTTGATTTAGAGATGGACCAGTACCCCTGACTGAGTGAGCCATAAAGCTCAGGGAAGAAGATAGCATATAAAGTGTTGGATGGAGGAGATATAAATCAGAAGCCCACCTCTACCAAGTCACACCATCTTGGATGAGCCATGCAACCATTTGATCCTCAGTTTCTCCTCTGTCAGTTGGGGGGGGGGGGGAAACCCTTTGCCTTCGAGTCAATTCCAACTCATAGCAACCCTGAAGGACAGGGTAGAACTGCCCCATAAGGTTTTCAAGGAATGGCTGGTGGATTCAGACTGCTGACCTTTTGGTTAGCAGCCAAACGCTTAACCACGGCTTCATTTTGTCAATTGAGAAATGATTATATCTTTCCCAGTCCCCTGCTGTAAGACTATAATGAGGTAATATATGTGAGGGGTAATAGGCGGGAAAAAATGCTATTTAGCATGTATTCTGCAAAGGGTGGGGGCTGCTTTGGGTTCCCCAGTCTCGATTAAAATTGTTTCTGTACCTTCCTAGTTCGTGTTATCAGGGGATGTTTTTACTGCACAAATTTAGAGAGAAAGACTGAACTCACACTTGAGAACAAATGATTTATAGTTTATTACTCAACTTAAACATGAAAATACAAATTTTCAACAAAACTACTATGCAGTATGGTCAACTTTAGGAACCTTGGTGCTGCAGTGCTTAAGTGCTTGGCTGCTAACTGAAAGGCTGGCAGTTCAAATCCGCCCAGTGGTCCCTTAGAAGAAAGATCTGCTAATCTTCCATAAAGATTAAAAACCAAAAAACCAAACTGTAGAGTCAATTCCGATTCATAGTGACCACATAGGACAGAGTAGGACTGCTGCATAGGGTTTCCAAGTAGCAGCTGGTGGATATGAACTGCTGACCTTTTGAATGAAAGCCACAGCTGTTAACTACAGCGCCACCAGGTCTACTTCCATAAAGATTACAGCTTAGGAAATCCTATGGGGCAGTTCTACTCTGTTGCATGGGGTTGCTATTAGTTGGAATCGACTCAATGGCACCTAAAAACAACTACATGGTCAGCTTTAAACCTCTCCTCACTAGGAAATGGGTTGACCAGTAAGCTGGTGTGATCATGAGCTACAATTTCATTTTGAAATCCGCTCTCTTCATTGTGGTTCAGCAAGTGTTCTACCTGGTCACTCTTTAACTTGGCAGGTGATTTCCCACAGTGGAACTTTTTCTCTTGAATAAAATACAGAGCCTTTTTTTTTTTTTTTGGTCTCTCAGCAGCTGTTCAAGACTCAACACTCAAGATGCAGAAGCTTTCTTGACTTTTTCTGTGAGTCTGCCTACTGCTGTTTCTAATTGCTATGGCACAGATTTGAGCAACGCTGAAATTTGGGGTGCTTTACTACATCCCTGCATGGTGCAAACAGTTTGTACTCGACTATGAACCTAAAGGTTGGCTGTTTGAACCTACCCAGTGGCAGCACAAAAGAAAGACCTGGCAATCTGCTTCTGTAGAGATTACAGCCAAAAAAAACACTAAGGAGCAGCTCTACTTTGTAACTCATGGGGTTGCCATAAATCGGAATTAACTCAACAGCAACAGTTTTTTTTTTTTTTTATTCTTTCGTTACTCTCCTCTGGGGTAGTCTGGTGCAGTTTCACAAAATCTGTGCTGTGTCACGTGTTGCTGCCTGTTGTTGTTAGGTGCCGTTGAGTTGGTTCCGACTCATAGCGACCCTATGCACAACAGGACGAAACACCGCCAGGTCCAGCACCATCCCCACAATTGTTATCCTTGAGCCCTTCGTTACAGTCACTGTGTCAATCCACCTCGTTGAGGGTCTTCCTCTTTTTCACTGACCCTGTACTTTACCAAGCATGATGTCCTTCTCCAGGGACTGATCCCTCCTGACAACATGTCCAAAGTATGTGAGACGTAGTCTCACCATCCTTGTTTCTAAGGAGCATCCTGGTTGTACTTCCTCCAAGACAGATTTGTTCATTCTTTTGGCAGTCCGTGGTATAGTCAATATTCTCCACCATCACTATAATTCAAATGCATCAATTCATCTTCGGTCTTTTTTATTCATGAATAAAGAATAATGAGTAAGAATAAAAACAATTAAAGAGAATAATGAATAAAACCAAAAAAAATAAACTCGTTGCCATAGGGTCGATCTCGACTCATAGCGAACATACTGGACAGAGTAGAACTGCCCCATAGGGTTTTCAAGGTTGTAAATCTTTACAGAGGCAGATTCACACATCTTTCTCCTGCTGAGGGGCTGGTGGGTTCAAACGACCCAACTTTCAATTAGCAGCTCATTGCTTAACCACTGCGCCACCAGGGAGAGTATAATGGCATGAAATCACCAAGGAATTTCTCCCAGAGAGTCACAATTTGTCTGGGCTGAGTTTGCTGAGGAAGGTCTTGTTCATGGCATTCTTCAGCTCCTTGTTTCTGAGGCTGAAGATGATGGGGCTGAGGAAGGGCGTGAGGACTGTGTATGTGATGCCCATGAGGGTGTCTCCTTCCAGAGACTGGGGACCCTTGGGCTTGAGGTAGATGACAGAGGCGAAGCTGTAGTGCACAATGACCACAGTGAGGTGGGAAGCTCAGGTAGAGAAGGCTTTGTGCCGACCCTCAGCAGAGGGGATTTTCAAGATGGTGGCCACAATGAAGGCATAGGAGAGGAGGATGAGAAGACAGCAGCCCATCAGGGCTGTGATGCACGTGAGGCCCACACCCTTTGCCACAGCTGGCACATCATTTCCGCAAGCCAACTTCAGCAGTGGTGGCACATGGCAAGCAAAATGGTGGATCTTATTGGGCCCACAGAAGGTGAGGTTGAAAATGGCTATCGTCACCACCATCCCCATGACAGAGCCCCCAGCCCAGGACCAGACCACCAGGCAGGCACAGCCCTGGGGGCTCATGAGGACGTTATAGCGAAGGGGGTGGCAGATAGCCATGTAGCGGTCATAGCCCATGACAGTGAGTAGGAAGGAGTGGGTGAAACCAAACATGAAGGAGAAGAACATCTGGCTGGCACAGGCCACAAAGGCAATGGCATGGCGGGTGGAGAGCAGGTCGACCAGCACGCGTGGGATGATGGCGAAGGTGTAGAGGATCTCAGAGATAGAGAGGGCACACAGGAAGAGGTACATGGGCGTGTGGAGGCTGCGCTTGCTCCAGATGGTGGCCATGATGAGCAGATTCCCCAGTAGAGTGAACAGGTACATCAGCAGGAACAGCAGGAAGAACATCAGCTGAAGGTGGGGGAAGGTGGAGAAGCCAATGAGGATGAACTCAGACACTGCTGAGCGATTAACTCCCAGCATGGGGACTGTACCTGGGGGCAGGTGTGACAGGGATAGTTCAGTCGATGGATGGAGAAAGGTCCTCAGCTTCCAACATACTGGTACCTGCCCAAGGACCTACTGCAAATCGTTGATCAATGATCGGTGATAACAGCTACCGTTGATTGAGCACCCACTTTATGCCTTGTATAATTTAATTCTATCATCAATCCAGTGAGGAAGGCAATATTTTTCACCCCTGTTTTGAATCTCTTGAGAATACCCAATGAGTATGTTGGGGTACGGACAGGCTAAGCAACTTACTTAAGGTGAGGTTGTTGAAATGGTAGAAAAAAGGCTTAAACCCATGGTGGGGTTGCCTTCAAAGACCTTTTCCATTCCCTTGTTTTCTCCCAAAATAAAAATATCCCTTTCAATGGACCTTCCAACCATTGACAGTCCATACTCCTATACCCTTCCGATAAATCTTGTTTATACCCCCACTTCAGGTACCAGAAGATGTGTTACAGCAGCACTAGATAACCATTGTAGTGTTCTCGAGCTGCTATCCACCACCAGGCGCTCCTTGGAAACTCTATGAGGCAATTCTACTCTATCCTATAGGGCTGCTGAGTCGGAATCGACTCGACAGCAACAGTAGAGCTGCTGTAACAGAAATAACCACAAGGGGGTGGCTTTAAAGAACAGAAATTTATTTTCTCACAGTTTGGAGGCTAGAAGTCAGAATTCAGGGTGCTGGCTCTAGGGAAATGCTCTCTCTGTGTCAGCTCTGGGGGCAGATCCTTGTCCCTTTCAGCTTTTGTTTCTTGCTGATCTCCGCTTGGCATCTATATTCCCCCTTTTGTGCTCGTCTCTATGTCTATGCTGCTTCTTATAACTCAGAAGTGATTAGATTTAGAACCCACAGAACACTGATATATCCTCATTAACATAACAAAGAAAACTCTGTTCCCAAATAGGATTACATCCACCCATATAGGGGTTTGATTCTCAACTCATGTATTTTTTTGGGGGGGGGGGTGAAAATTCAATCCATAACAATAACTAAGAAAGAATTAGAGGAAGGAGACAGTGTGGTCCCAAGGAAAGAGCCAACAAAAATGTTCTGCTCATTTCCCATCTGGCATGGCTGGGTATTCTGAGGCAGCGATCAGAAAAAGGGACATAGGAGTTAGCTGCAACCTGAGTTCGAATCCCTGTTCTGCCTACTGGACGATCTTGAGCAAGTGTCTTCACCTCTGTCTCTCAATTTATTCCTACCTACTTCATAGTAGAAATAAGTGAGCTATTCTTGGAACAGGAATCCTGGTGGCACAGAAGTTAAGTGCTGAGCTGCTAACAGAAAGGTTTGAACCCACCAGCTGCTCTGTGGGAGAAAGATGTGATGGTCTACTTCCGTAAAGATTACAGCCCTGGAAACATTATGGGGAGTTCTACACTGTCCTATAGGGTTGCTATGAGTTGGAAGTGACTCGACAGCAATGGGTTTGATTTGGTTTTGGTTGGATTCTTGAAACGGTTACTACATTGACAAATAAATCAATACAATAAGTGAGCAAATGTACATGGTTTGTGCCCAGTAAATAGCTTTAATTTAGTGAGATTTTGCTACATCTCTATGAATCACATAAAGTCCAAGCCCAAGCCCATTGCTGTCGAGTCTATTCCAACTCACAGCGACCCTGAATCACTTAAGCATCTTAAAATTGTCTTTCTTATTAGGCAAGTCAAAGTTTAAAAGGTAGTAAACCACTAATCTGTTTCTATGGATTAACCTATTCTGGAGGTTTCACGTTAAGTGGGATAAGACACTCTGTGGGTTTTTGTGTCTGGCTTCTCTCACTTGGAAGCCCTGGTGGCATAGTGGTTAATTGTTACGGCTGCTAACCAAAAGGATGGCAGTTTGAATCCGCCAGGTGCTCCTTGGAAGCCCTATGAGGCAGTTCCACTCTGTCCTATAGGGTCTTTACGAGTTGGAATTGAATCGACAGCAACGGGTTTGACTTTTTTTTTCTCTCACTCAGCATCATGTTTCCAGGGTTCATCCATGTGGTAGCGTGAATCAGTGCTTCATTTATCTTAATGGCTGAATAATACTCCATTGTATGGATTGACCTTTTGTTTTTCCATTCGTCTGTTGATGGCCATTGAGGTTGTTTCTACCTTTTGGTTATTGTGAATAGTGCTGCTTTGAACATACACGAATGAGTGTAAAGCTGCTTAGCGGTTTCCAGGGGCTGAGGCAAGGGGAGAATGGGGAGTAACTGCTAATGGGTACGGGGTTTCCTTTTGGGATAATGAAAAAGCTCTGGAACTAAGTAGTGGTGGTGGTTGTACAACTCTGTGAATGTGGTAAATGCCACTGAGTTATGCACTTTCAAATGGGTGAGATGGCAAGTTTTATGCTATGTACATTTACCACAATAAAGGGGGTTCCTGAGTGGTGCAAATGTTTAAGTGCTTGGCTGGTAACTGAAAAGTTGGAGGTTCACGCCCACCCAGAGTTGCCTCAGAAGAAAGGCCTGGCAATCGGTTTCTGAAAAAACCAGCCACTGAAAACCCTGCGGAGTACAGTTCTACTCTGACATATATGGGATCGCCATGAGTCGGAGTCAGCTCGGCGGCAACCAGTTTACCACAATCAAACAAAAAGAAAGAAAACCAATGATCACAAATGTCCTCTTTGGTGGGCCCTGACAGACTGATGATGAGAACCCGCCATTTGGGTGACTGGAGGTTGCATCCTGCAAACATCCCCAGTTTCCAGAGTTTCTTGGCTTCCCTCCCCTGGAATCATTTGCATCTTTTCCCTACCTCTGGGTCAGCTGTTGCCTGAACATACCCAAGGAAAGCAGCCCCAACAGCCCCACCCAGTCCAGCCCCTCTGAGAGCTTAGACGAGTGTGTCCCAGCCAGTAGCTTGGAAACAAGAGCCTCCAGGAAGAGACCAAACAGGTGAGAGGGGGATCGTGTGGGTGGTGCTCATAAGCCTTGCATGGCTCCCAAGCACCCAGAGCAGGGCTTCCCCAACCCAGCACTGCTGACCTTTGGTTCAGGGTCTTTCTCTGGGATGGAGGCTGTTCTGTGCATTTCAGGGTGTTGAGCAACATCCTTGGCTTCCAACCACTTGATACCAGTAGCACTTACTCTGTTGTGACTACCACCATTGTCTCCAGACATTGCCGAGTGTCCACTGGGGAGAGAAGAATCATCTCTGGTTGAGAGTCATAACTCCTTGGCACCTTCTGTCTGTCTGGAGCCCCATTTTCTCCCTTCTCCATCTAGCAAAGGCCTGTCTATCTTTATCAGTAAAAAAATCCATTTTCTGTTGAGTCTGCTCCAACTCACCTCAACCCCACATATGTCAGAGTAGAACTGTGCTCCATAGAGTTTCCAGTGTCTGACTTTTCAAACATAGATCACCAGGCCTTTCTTCCGAGGCACCTCTGGTTAGATACAAACCTCCAATCTTTTGGTTACTAGCCAAGCACATCGATTGATTGCACCACCCAGGACCTCCCATCTATCTGGAAAACTCAGCTTAAAAGTCACCTCCTCCGTTCAGCACTCCTGGAATTCTCTTCTTGAGGCAGATTTAGTTGCTTATTCCTGGATGATTCCATCACAACTCCTGATTGAGCTTAAAATTCCTTGCTCATAACTTTGTCACGTCAACGTATGTGATGTGTTGGAGATGTGTCTGTCTCCTCCCACTGGCCTATGAGTTCTTGAAGACACCAGCACCAGGGCCAAGTATTCAACAACAATGACTCTGCCTTGTGGGGTGTGGACTCTGAACCAGGCCCTGTGCTCCGCACCCCATGTATTTTTCTTTCCTTTTTCTATTATGGTAAAAAATGTATATAACACTACCTTTACCATTGTAACCATTTTTATGTGTACAATTCAGTGACATTAATTACATTTCTCATGTTGGGCAAAGATCACCGCTGTCTGTTTAGAGATTTTTCCATCAACCTTAACAGAAGCTCAGTGCCCCTAAGCAATGACTCCTTCTTTCCTCCCCCTCCTGCCCCTAGTAAAAGCCAAAACCAAACGAGTCGTCCCTGAGTCAGTTCAACTCATGGTGATTCCATGTGTGACAGAGTAAAACTGCTCCATAGGGATTTCTAGGCTGTGATATTTCCAAAGCAAATCGCGTCTAGGTGGGTTTGAGGCACTCTAGGTGAGTTTGAACCACCAACCTTTTGGTGAGTAGTTGAATGCTTAAGTATTTATGCCACCCAGGAACTCCTGTCCCTGGTAACCACTAATAAACTTTGGTCCGTATGCATTTGCCTATTCCAGATAATTTCATGTAAGCGAGATCCTATAATACTTATCTTTTTGTGTCTGACTTATTTCATTCAGCATAATGTTTTCCGCATTCATCCGTGTTGTGGCATGTATCAGGACTTCATTCCTCTTTACGCCTGAACAGTATTCCATTGTATGGACGGACCACATTGTGTTTATCCATTCATCTGTTGATGGACACTTGGGTTGTTCCCACCTTTCGGCTGTTGTGAAAAGTGCTGCAGTGAACATTGGTGTCTTTGTGTGTCTCGTACCGCAACTTTACCATAACACTGGGAGGCACCTGCTTGAGTCTCCATTTTACAGATGTGAAAATGGAGTCCTAAAGAGAACTCATCATTTGCCAAAGTTGTCAGAACTTGGGGGCGGGGAACCAGTGTCTGATCTAAACCTGAGGGACCCCAGAGCTCGCCTTTTTCTAACCTCTATGCTACTCTATTGTTGTTGTTTTTGTTGTAGTTAGCTGCCATCGAGCCCGTCTCCAACTCATGGCGACCCCATGCACAATGAACTAAACAAATGTGGTTCCGACTGTTGTGAGTTTTCATGGGCTGATTTTCGGAAGTCAATTGCCAGGCCTTTCTTCCTAGTTTGTCTTCGTCTGAAAGCTCCACTGAAACTGGTTCAGCATCAGAGCAGCACCTAAGACCCCACTGGCAGATGGGTGGTGACCACGTATGAGGTACATTGACCAGGAATGGAACCCAGGTTTCCCCCAAGGAAGTGGGAATTCTTCCCCAGAATTATCACTGCCCCCAACCTCTCTGCTACACCCACCATTCACTGGGGCCTGTGTGGAAAACCTGATGGTGTAGTGGTAAATTGCTACAGCTGCTAACCAAAAGGTCGGCAGTTCGAATCCACCAGGTGCTCCTTGGAAACTCTATGGGGCAGTTCTACTCTGTGCTATAGGGTCGCTGTGAGTTGGAATTGACTCGACGGCAAAGGGTTTTTTTTTTTTTTTTTCTTGGTTAATCAATGTAAGAGGCCACTCACAGGAGCAAAGAAATGCCTGGTTCACCACAGCTGGCTGCCCAGCACACTTACTCCCTGAATCAATTAAAATTGTATCAAAGGAATCACAGAAGTCCGTGGCCATGTAAAAAGAGGGAGAGGCACTGGGAGAGGACTGGATTCCCCCACATTTGGGGGAGGTGGCCCAGGGCTGCAGATGCCACCCTCTGCAATGTGGGCTCACAGACTGCAGCTGTAAAAGGAGTCTTCCCACCAATCAGAACCATGGCTGGCGTGTGACTTGGCCAGCAGAGAGTGGACTAAAGCCTGTTCACCATCCTCATACTCTCAGACCACTAGACTGAATGCCAGGACACTTGGCATTGACCCACTAATAAAACATCTGGCGGTCCCTCTGTAGGTAAACCGAACAGTCCCAGAGACACTTTAGGGTACTTTTGGTGAAGCCGGCTCCCCACCCAGGGACCCAGGGGCCAAGCCTGTGTGTGGACAAGTTCTGCCCACATATACTCCTAGGACAGTGTCTCCATCTCAGCCCTAGTGACATTTTGGGCTAGATCAGTCCCTGGTGTGAGGGCCTTCCTGTGCACTGTAGGGTGTTGAGCAGTATCCCTGGTCTCCATCCACTCTATGCCAGGGGCACCCCACCAGTCCTGACAATCAAAAAGTATCCACTCCTAGGTACATACCCAAGAGACTTGAAAGCAGGACTACAAACAGATGCTTGTACACAAGTGTTCACAGCAGCACTAGTCACAAGAGCCATAAGGTAGAAACAACCCAGATGTTCCTCAACAGATGACTGGATTAAACACAACGTGATCTATCCATACAATGAAGTTCTGATACATGCTACAACATCGGTGGACCTTGCAAACATTATGCTGAGTGAAATAAGTCAGTCACAAAAGGACAAATATTGTCTGATCTCACTTACACGAAATAACAGGAACAGGCAAATGTGCAGAAACCAAAGTCCATTAGTGGTGACCAGGGTGGGAGGGAAGGGGAGAGACGGAGCCATTGCTAGGAAGCAGTGAGCTTCTCCATATGTTGTTGTTGTTGTTGTTAGGTGCTGTGGGATCTGCTCTGACTCACAGCAACCCTACGCACAACAGAATCTGGCAACGATTATGGGTGATGGTTGTACAACAGGCTCAGCGTAATTGTTATGATTAAACTGTTTATTACGGGTTACCAGGGGCCAGGGGGAGTGGGAAAGAAGAGGTCACTGCTTAAGGGGCACTGAGCCTTAAAAGTGATGAAAAAAATTGGAAACAGATAGCGGTGATGGTTGAGCAACATGGCGAACTTAGTAAAAGTCACTGAAGTGTATAGGTAAAAATGGTTGAAATGGTAAATGTTTGTTATAAATACTTTACCACCACCACAACAAAACCGTATCTTCAGACATTGTGAAATGTTACCTGGCGGCGGGGGAGTAAAATCACACCTGGGTGAGAACCCCAGCTAGGTCTAAATCTCTCTGTGTCCCCATCCTGCCCTACCTGTTTGCCCCCAACGTGGCTGCCTCTTCTTGGTACAACTGTTTGCTCTCTTGTCTCCTCATCTCTCCCATCTCAGCTATCTCCTCCCTCCCTTTTCTCCTCCTCTTCTCATCCATAATGGCTCAAATGTTTAAGCACTCAGCTACTAACTGGAAGGTTGGCCGTTCAAATCGACCCAGTGTGCCTTGGAAGAAAGGCCTGGAGATCACCTCCATGAAAGCCCTATGGAGCACAGTTCTTTCTATTCTGATACACATGAGGTCACCAGGACTCAGAGTTGATTTCATGGCAACTGATTTTGGAGTCCCTGGGTGTCACAGGGAAACCCTGGTGGCGTAGTGGTTAAAATGCTACAGCTGCTAACCAAAAAGATTGGCAGTTTGAATCCACCAGGCGCTCCTTGGAAACTCTATGGGGCAGTTCTACTCTGTCCTATAGGGTTACTATGAGCTGGCATCGACTCAACGGCAAGGAGTTTGGTTTTGGTTTTTGGGTATTGCAGACAGTTAACATACTTGGCTGCTAACTGAAAGGTTGGAGGTTTGAGTCCACCCAGAAGTGCCTCGGTAGAAAAACCTGGCACGAGCTACTTCTAAAAAATCAGCTGTTGAAAACCCAGTGGAGCACAGTTCTACTCTGACACACATGGGGTCACCATGAGTTGGAGTGGACTCCATAGGCAACCGGTTCTCATCCTTAACTTCTTACCCTCACCCTGCCGGTGCCCCCTGGGACCTCCCCAATACTTCACAGCCCCAGGAAGAGGCCAGAGCCTCTCAATTTTGAATCCTCTCATCTCTCCTTTCTCTGCCCCTCCCCAGCCTTTTTACCACTGGTTTCTGGCCAGAACAGACAGGAGAGAGAGAGGTGCAAAGTCAGGCAGACTTTCTGGGTGAATTTGGGCAATGGCTCCCCTCTCTTTGCCCCTCAGTTTTCTCACCTGTCTGATGAACCTATTTCAAAAGTTGCAAGAGCTTCCAATAAGGTAAGGTCTTCCGAGAGTCATCACACTGCCTCGAAGCTAGGAACCACCCATGTTCTCCCCGGGCCCTGCCTCTGCCCCCTCTCCCATAGACTCCAGTTGCCTACTGGTAACTAGCCGCCGTCGAATTGACCCTGACTCCTGAAGACTCATGTGTTACAGAGTAGAACTGCTCTACAGAGTTTTCATTGGCTGATTTTTTTGTAGAGTGGCAGGCCTTTCCTCTTAGTCTGTCTTAGTCTGGAAGCTCCCCTGAAACCCGTCCTCCATGGCTAACCTTTTTGTTGATATTAGAAATACTGGTGGCATAGCTTCCGACATCATTGCAACACACAAGACGCCACAGGACGACCCACTGACAGACAGGTTGTGGATTTGTACGACTATGATGAAAATACTTGTGGCCAAGAGTGAAGAAAGCCATAGGGCAGGGGGATGAGGAAGACAGCAAGGATGTGGGAAGATAGTCTCTAGATGCTGGGGGAGCCTTGACCTGGAAATGGGGTCAGGGCTGTGCACACTGCAACCTCAGGGCAATTAAAGTTTGAGCTCCTGATCCAGGAGAGATAAGAAGCCCATGCCTGGGAGCCACAAGCAGAGGGAGAGGCAAAAACAAAAACCAGATCAGTTGCCGTCCAGTGGACTCTGACTCCTGGTGACCCCATGTGCGTCAGAGTAGAACTGTGCTCCATACTGTTCTCAGTGGCTGACTTTTTAGAAGTAGTTTGCTAGTCCTTTCTTCCAAGGTGCCTCTGGGTGGATTCAAACAACCAATCTTTCTGCTCACCATTTGCACAACCCAGGGACTCCTGAATTGCCTTTGGGGTTGTATAAACAGGGCAGCTCCTCCATCTCAGACGCTGGCTCCCTAAACCCTCCTGGCCAGGTGGATGGGAGAGAAGGGGACTAACCTGAGGCTCTTGGCTTTGCACCTGCTTCTGCCTTCCCCCAGCGGGAGGCTCTGGTTTCGATTTTCTCTGCAGCTGGAGGCTGCAAGCGTAGGGTGGGTTCAGGGCCAGCTGGAAGGCAAGAGTTCTGCCATCTTGGGGGTGCAGCTGGGCGGAGAGTTGATTGAGCCTGAACCCCAATATTTATGCCTCCTCTGCTTGCTGCCCTCTCCTCTCTCTGTGTCCTGCTGCGTCAGGCTCTGCTGCGGGATGCTGGGACCCCTGGGGACCCTCTGCGGGGAGGAGGCAGCCTCAGGGTGTGTGTGTCCTCACCCCCTCCCTCCCTGGCTGCCCTGGCTGAGTCAATTATGGGAGCTTCCTTCTCAGGGGCTCAAGCAGAGCCAAATGCCTGGGCCTGGGACTCAGGGCCCTGGTTGCTGATGGCAGCAGAACAGTCCTGCCATTGCCCATGGGAACATGCGTTCCCCCCGCCTTCCCCATCAGAATCACTTGTCCAATTAGATTTCCCTTTACAGACTAAAAAAATCAGCGATAATGGTTGAACAATATGATGAACGTAGTCAATGCCATTGAATCATACTTACGGAAAATATTGAATTGGCAAATGTTTCTTACCACAAAAAAAAAAAATCAGTAATAAATGAATGTTGGGTTCTTCTTATGAAATAATTCAGTGTTATTGATTTCACAGTAATTAAGATGTTACAAATCCGGCTAAAGCACACGCAATCGTGGTGATCAATTTTTTAAAAGATTTTCTAATTTTAATAAGCCCCTGAGTGACTCAATGATTAAGCCCTGGACTACTAACTGAAAGGAACCCACCCAGAGGTGCCTTGGAAGAAAGGTCTGGAGATCTGTTTCTGAAAGGTCACAGCCTTTAAAACCATATGGAGCAGTGCTACTCTGCACACATGGGGTCGCCGTGAGCCGGAACCCACTCAGAGGCTATTAACAATAGCAAAGCCTTTGTATAAACTCTGTTCGCTTTTTTGAAAAAATTATAGTAAATACACAGGTAACAACACATTTGCCATTTCAACAATCCTAACACGTACAGTTCAATCATCATGAATAACTCTTGCCAAGTTTTTCCATCACCTGTAACAGAAGCTCAGTGTCCCCTAAGCAATGAGTTACCTCTTCCCCCTCCCTCCTGCCTGTCCCTGGTAACCACCAATCAACTTCCGTCTCTATACACTTGGCTATTCTAGACATCTCGTATACATGGTATCATACAATATCTGTCCTTTTGTGACTGAGTTATCTCACTCAGCATGGTGTTTTCAAGATTCATCGATGTATGGCATGCATCAAGACATCATTTCTCTTTATGGTTGAACAACATTTCATTGTATGGAAGCCCATATTTTGTTTTTCCATTCGTCTGTCGTTGGACGTTTTGGTTGTTTCCACCTTTTGGCTAAGAGTGAAATTGCTGGGTCATATGTTTAACTTTTTGAGGAACCGCCAGACTTTTCCATACCAGCTGCATCATTTTATGTCATAGTGATTAATTTGTTGGGCATTCTTCCAGACTTTTGTGCCCATGTGGCATGTGAACAAACACTAACCCATAAAGTTTGGAGGTAAAGACTCAGATCTGATTGTCCTGTAGGTATCTTTCTGCAGCTTGACTTTCTCACTCAACATCTTGGATTGAAATTCTTGTCAGTCCATATCCATCACCACCAGTTGCTATCAAGTTGATCGTGACTTACTGTAACCCCATGTGTGTCAGAATAGAACTATGCTGTATAGGGTTTTTAATGGCTGACTTTTTGAATGGACTCAAACTTCCTACCTTTCCTTAGTGGCCAAGTGCTTAACCATTTCCACCACTCAGGAGTTAGTACATATATTAGGTGTCATCGAGTCTATTTTGACTCATAGCCACCCCATGTACAACAGAATAAAACACTGCCTGCTCCTGTACCAGCCTCACAATTGTTACTATGTTTGAGGCGGTTGTTGCAGCTCCTGTGTCAATCCATCTTGTTGTGGGACTTCCTCTGTTTTGCTGACCCTGTACTTTACTAAGCATGATGTCCTTCTCCAGGGACTGATCCCTTCTGATAACATGTCCAAAGTACGTGAGACATAGTCTTGCCATCCTTGCTTCTAAGGAGCATTCTGGGTGTACTTCTTCCAAGATAGATTTGTTCATTCTTCTGACAGTATGTGGTATATTCAATACTCTTCGCCAACACCATAGTTCAAAGACATCAGTTCTTCTTCAGTCTTCCTTATTCATTGTCCAGCTTTCACGTGCATATGAGGCAATTGAAAACACCATGGCTTGGGTCAGACAGACCTTAGTTCTTAAAGTGATATCTTTGCTTTTCAACACTTTAAAGAGATCTTTTGCAGCCGATTTGCCCAATGCAATGCATCATTTGATTTCTTGACTGCTGCTTCTGTGGGTTTTGATTGTGGATCCAAGTGAAATGAAATCCTTGGCAACATCAGTCTTTTCTCTGCTTATCATGATGTTGCTTTATTGGTCCGATTTGAGGATTTTTGTTTTCTTTATGTTGTGGTAGAATCCATACTGAAAGCTATAGTCTTTGGTCTTCATCAGTAAGTGCTTCAGGTCCTCTTAAAGCGAGCAAGGTTGTGCATCTGCATAACGCGGGTTGTTAATGAGTCTTCCTCCAATCCTGATGCCCTGTTCTTCTTCATATAGTCCGAATTCTTGGATTATTTGCTCAACATACAAACTAAGTATGGTGAAAGGATACAGCCCTGATGCACACCTTTCCTGACTTCAAACCAGGCAGTATTCTGTTGTTCTGTTTGAACAACTGCCTCTTGGTCTAAGTACAGGTTCCTCATGAGCACAATTACGTGTTCAGGAATTCCCATTCTTTGAGAAATGTTATCCATAATTTGTTATGATCCACACAGTTGAATGTCAGCATAGTCAATAAAACACAGGTAAACATTTTTCTGGTATTCTCTGCTTTCAGCCAGGCATCAGCAATGATTATTCCTTGTTTCACATCCTTTTCTGGATCTGGCTTGAATTTCTGGCAGTTCCCTGTCGATGTACTGCTGCAACTGCTTTTGAAAGACCTTCAGCAAAATAATACTTATGTGTGATATTAATGATATTGTTCGATAATTTCTGCATTCTGTTTGACCTCCTTTCTTTGGAATGAGTACAAATATGAATATCTTCCATTTGGTTGACCAGGTAGCTGTTTTCCAAATTTCTTGGCATAGACAAGTATGTGCTTCCAGTGCTGCATCTGTTTGTTGAAACATCTCAATTGGTTTCGGTCAATTTCTAGAGCCTTGCTTTTCACAAATGCCTCCAGTGCAGCTTGGACTTCTTCCTTCAGTACCATCGGTTCTTGATTATATGCTACCTTCTGAAATCGTTGAACGTTGACCAATCCTTTTTGGTACAGTGACTGTATGTATTCCTTCCATCTTCTTTTGATTCTTCCTGCATCATTTAATATTTTCCCCATGGAATCCTTCAATATTTCAATACAGGTCCATATAGACTGGGGTTTTTCTACCATGACACTATAAGCATTTGTTGTTGTTGTTAGTTGTGTTTAAAACGATTCCAAGTCATGATGACCTCATATGTTCAGAGTAGGACTGTGCTCCATAGGGTTTTCAAGGCTGCAAACTTTCGGAAGCAGATCACCAGGCCTGTCTTTCAGAAGGTCTCTGTGTGGTTTCAAACCACCAAACTTTCGGCTTGTATTCGAGCACTTAACCACTTGCGCCATTGGGACCTGATTATTCTTTGTTGAAAAGGGATTGTGTTGTGCATCGTAGGGTGTTGGTGTTGAGCAGCATGCCTGGCCTCTCCCCACTAGATGCCAGTAGCAACTCCCCCTCATGTCACCAAGTTGTGACAAAGAAAAATGTGTCTCCATGGCCAGGTGTCTTCTGGTGGGGAACCACTTGCTTTAGGGCCACCTCATTTTTATAAAAGCAGCTTAATGTTCAATTTTATGAATACATGCCGTGTGTATTTAGCTTTTCCCTTAGTGGTAGATAACTTGGTTGTTTCCAACTTTTCACCATTATAGGAATAATGCAGTATACATCCTGGTGTGTCCTTTTCTGCACACAGGCAACAATCTGATTCAAATACAGGTTAAGTTGTGAGGTGGCTGAGGCATCAGAGTGTGATTTTGAAATTTAAGAAGAATTGTCAAACTGAACTTCCAAGAAGCTGTGGGAATTTTCACTCCTTCTCTCTGTGTGTCAGAAGGTCTATTTCCCCACATCCTCGCTAACACTGACACTGTGAAACAATTTTCCCCAATATGGTTGCCAGGTGGTGTTCTGTTGTTGCTTTTATTTGACTTTCCTCCATTAATAAAACCCAATTACTGAAAGGAAACAAAAAAACAAGCCAGTTGCTGTCAATTCAATTCCACTCATGGCAACCCCGTGTGTGTTAGAGTAAAGCAGTGAGTCAGTGCTCCACAGGGTTTTCAAGGCTGTGACTTTTGGAAGTAGATCAGCAGGCCTTTCTTCTGAGGCACCTCTGGGTGGGTTTGAACCTCCAACCTTTTGTTTAGTAGCTGTCTTCGTTATTTAGTGCTCTAACAAACAGAAATTTATTCTCTTACAGTCTAGGAAGCTAGAAGGCCGAATTCAGGGCGCTAGCTCTCTCTGTCAGCTCTCTCTCTTGGCTCTGGGGGAAGGTCCTTGTCATCAATCTTCCCCAGTCAAGAAGCTTCTCAGCGCAGGGACCCCGGGTCTAAACAACAGGCTATGCTCCTGGCTCTTGTTTCTTGGAGGTATGAGATCCCTGTCTCTCTGCTCTCTTCTCCCTTTTATTTCTCAGAAGAGATTGACTTAAGACACAATCGAATCTTGTAGATTGGGTCCTGCCTTGTTAACATAACTGCTGCTAATCCTGCCTCATTAACATCACAGAGGTAAAATTTACAACACGTAGGAAAATCACATCAGATGACAAAGTGGTAGACAATCACACAATACTGGGAATCTTGGCCTAGCCGAGTTTACACACATCTTTGGGGAACACAGTTCAGTCCATAACTGTAGCCAAGTGCTTATCCATTTGTATCAGGTTTGAAAATCTTGGTTTATTAGCCACATGGATTCCCTCTTTACAAAAACTATTGTGCAAAGCCTTTCTCTGTTTTCTTTTGCATTGTCTTGTTCCCATTGATTTACAGGCCTTTTTTTTTTTTTTTTTTTCACAGACTCTGAGTACTTACTTTATCCACCAATCTTTTTCCTTTGTCTCTGCTTCCTTTTTGATTATTTTATTCTGGCAGCATATATATATAACAAAACGTTTGCTATTTCAACCATTATGCATGTACAACTCAGCGACATTATGTTCACCATATTGTATAACCATCACTACTATCCACTTCTAATTTTTTCATCACTTCAAATAGAAACTCCGTGTCCCTTAAGCAATGCAGTAATTCCTCATTTCCGCCTCCTACCTGCCCTGGTAACCACTAACACTTTTGGTCTCTATGTATTTCCCTATTCTAGATATTTCATGTAAATGAGATCATACAGTATTTGTCCTTTTGTGACTGACATACTTCTTCCAGCATAATGTTTTCAAGGTTCATCCACGTTGTAGCCTGTATCAGGACTTCATTCTCTTATGACTGAATAATACTTCATTGCATGGATACACCAGGAGCCCTGGCAGCGCAGTGTTTAAGAGCTCAGGCTGCTAACCAAAAGGTCAGCAGTTCAAATCCACCAGCTGCTTCTTGGAAACCCTATGGGGCAGTTCTACTCTGTCCTATAGGGTCACAATGAGTCAGAATTGAGTCGACAGCAAGGGGTTTGGGGTTTTCTTGGTATGAGTATATCACATTTAGCTTATCCATTCATCTGTTAATGGGCACTTGGGTTGTTCCCATCTTTTTGCCTGCTGTGAATAATGCTGCAATGAACATTGGTGCACAAGTATCTGTTTGAGTTTCTTGGATATATATCTAGGAGTAGAATTGTGGGGTTTTATGGAGTCCGTTGGTGGAGGGGGGCTTGTAAATAGTGAACATGCTCAGCTGCTAACTGAAAGTTTAGAGGGTCAAGTTCTCCCAGAGGTGTCTTGGAAGAAAAAGTCTGGCAATCTATTTCTTAAAAATCAGTTATTGAAAACTGTAAGGAGAACAGGTCTACTCTGACACATATGGGGTTCCTATCAGTCAGAACTGACTCAATGGCCACTTTTTTTTTTTTTTGATGGTATCTCTGTGTTTAAGTTTTTGAGGAACACCTTCTGCGTCTTGTGCCTTAATGTTTCTGTCAGAAACATTCTCCTTGGTTTCTGCTAATTCCTTTATACTGTACATGTAAGGGTCAAAAACTGTATACAGCCTGTGAGCCACTACCTGTTTTTATAAATAAAGTTTTATTGGAATGCAGCCATGCCCATGCATTTATGTATTGCCTATTTGCCCTGGACTACTAATCTAAAGGTTGGCGGTTTGAAACCACCCAGCAGCCCTACAGAAAAAAACTGCCTGGTGATTGGCTTCCATAAAAGATTACGGCCATGAAAACCCTATGGAGCACAGTTCTCTGTAACACAAGGGGTCATAATCAGCTGGAACCAATTTAATGACAATGCGTTTGGTTTTTAGTTCATGGTGCTTTTGCTCTACCATTGAAGAGTTGAGTCATGGTGACAGAGACCGTGTTGCTGGCAAAGTCAGAAATATTTACTATCTAACTCTTTATAGAAAAAGTTTGCCAACCTCTGAATCTTAATCTACAAAAAAATAGTGTGAACACTTCAGGTTGTGTTTTAACTTGTTTACTAATGGTTAGTTAATTGTCTCCAACAAAATAATTTAGTAAACAGTCCAAGATTTCTGCATTGATTTGAATTGCCACCTTTTAAATATGTTTCTTTATACATGGGTCTGTTCCTTATCTCTTTATTATTTTCTACTATTTTGTGTCTATCTATACCTGTTGCCATCGAGTTGATTTCGACTCATTGTGACCCTATAGGACAGAGTAGAACTGCCGCATAGAGTCTCCAAGGCGCACCTGGTAGATTTGAACTGCAAGCCTTTTGTTTAACAGCCATAGCTCGTAACCACTATACCACAAGGGTTTTGAGTCTATTCCTGTACAATATAATTTTTAAAAATTATTTTAATTCTCTAAAAGAATTTTAGTAGTAGTAATGCATTTATTTTATCTGGGAACATTGGTGGTTCAGTGGTAGAATTCTCTCCCTTCATATGGGAGACCCTGGTTCGATTCCGAGCCAATGGACCTCAAGAGCAGCCACCATCTGACAGTGGAGCCTTGTGTGTTGCTGTGATGCTGAACACGTTTCAATGGAGCTTCCAGACTAATATGGACTAGGAAGAAAGGCCTGGCTATCTACTTCTGAAAATCAGCCAATGAAAACTGTTTAGATCACAATCATGGGGATAGCATGGGACCAGGCAGTGTTTCATTCCATTGTGCATGGGATCACCATGATTTGGGAATCGACTTGATGGCAGATAACAACAACAACAACAACATTTGTCTTATAATAGTAGTTGTAGTATCATAAGAGATGATGTGTATCTTCAATTGCCTCACATAAGGGGGAGTATAATGTCTGGTAGGCACACCTGTAGTGATGCTGGGATTGATCAGTGGGTTCTGGTGTCAGTCTAATCCAACAATATACTTCCCCATCATCCCTTCACAGAATGATGGTAGCTTTCGTTGATTGCCAGTGCCTAGAAGGATATCCTGTTTGGTAGTCAATGAAAACAAGGAAGATCCTCCATGAAATGAAGTGACACAATAGCCATAGTGATGCATTCAAACTCACCAACAAACATGAAGATGACTCAGGATCAGGCAATATTTGATTCTGTTATACATGAGGTCGCCAAGAGTTGGAGCCAACTCGATAGCAACTAAAACAACAACAACAAAAAGACTAGAGCTTTCATCACAAAAGGTTCACAAGCTCTGCTGAAATCCATACCTGGTAGGATTGAGGGGATGGGGGGCACGTAGCAATTTTCAGATCCCTTCCTAGTGAGTCCAGAGCATCTGAACACAGCCACAGTTCCCTGCATAAGCGGAGAAGGCAAGAATCCGCTGGTGACTAATGATGTCCAGCATCTTTCATGTGTTTGTTGACCATTTCTATACCTTCCTTGGAGACGTACCTAATCAAGTCCTTTGTCCATTATTAAAATCGGGTTGTTTGGTAATGAACATAATGTCACTACACTATACATGTGAAGATTGTAGAAATGGCAAATATTTTATTACCTATATATTTACCACAATTAAAAAAAAAATCAGGTCTATAGATTAAAAAAAAGAAAAAATTGGAATGTTTGTCTTCTTCTTAAGTTGTAAGAATATTTTATATATTCTGAATACTAGACCCTTTTCAGGTATATGGAAACCCTGGTGGCATAGTGGTTAAGCTCTACGGCTGCTAACCAAAATATCAGCAGTTCAAATCCACCAGGTGCTCCTTGGAAACTCTATGGGGCAGTTCTACTCTGTCCTATAGGGTTGCTATGAGTTAGAATTGACTCAATGGCAGCAGGTTTGGTTTTGGTTTTTTGGATCAGGTATTTTTTTCATATGACTTGCAAATATTTTCTCCCATTTTTAGGTTGTCTTTTCACTTTTTGACAATGTCCTTAGATGCACAAAAGTTTTTATGATGAAGTCTTGGCCCCCGGGACTGTCTAATTCAACAGGCTACATCATGTCCAAGAGACCTCCTTCCCTTATACCATGGGGGAGAGGGACTAGGTTGGACCTGTTAGCTTGGGGACTTTATTTTGAGCTTGGCCAAGTTGGCTTGAGGTAGACAGTGGGTAAGTGTCTCAGCCCTTCTGTGCTTCAGTTTCCTCATCTGTGAAATCAAGATTATGGATTGAATTGTGTCTCTGTAAAATATGTGTTGGAGTCCTAACCCCTATACTTGTGGATGTGATTCTATTTGGGAGTAGGTTTTCCTTATTGTGCTTATGGGGTCATATCAGTGTAGGGTGTATCTTAAACCTAATGAGTTCTGAAATATAAAAGAGCAGATTAGACACAGAGAGAAGCAAGCACAAATAGGGAAAGATAGAAGCCACATGGAGATCGCCAGGGAACCAGGGAACAGAAGCTGAAAGAGACAAAGATTTTCCCCTAGAGCAGACAGAGAGAAAGTGCCCTGAATTGGGACTTCTATCTTCCTAAACTGTGAGAAAATAAACTTCTGTTCTTTAAAGCCACCCATTTGTGGTATTTCTGTTACAATAGCATTAGTGTCTTAGTCATCTAGTGCTGCTATAACAGAAACACCACGAGCAGATGGCTTCAACAAGCAGAGTTTTATTCTCTCGCAGTCTGGTAGGCTACAAGTCCAAATTCAGGGTGTCAGCTCCAGGGGAAGGCTTTCTCTCTCTGTCGACTCTGGAGGAAAGTCTTTGTCATCAATCTCCCTTTGGTATAGGAGCTTCTCTGCACAAGAGCCTCTGGTCCAAGGGACATGCTCTACTCCCGGTGCTGCTTTCTTGGTGGTATGAGGTCTCCCACTCTCTGCTCTCTTCCCCTTCCTTTTATCTCTTGTAAGATAAAAGGTGGTACAGGCCACACCCTAGGGAAACTCCCTTTACATTGGATCAGGGATATGACCTTAGTAAGAGTGTTACAATCCCACCCTAATCCTCTTTAACATAATCTAATCTTGCCTAATTAACTACAGGCAGAGATTGGGATTTACAACACATAGGAAAATTACAATCACAAAATGAAGGACAACCACACAATACTGGGAGTCTTGGCCTAACCGAGTTGACACATATTTTGGGGGGACACAACTCAATCTATGACAATTAGGAAACTAAGATACCTTCTAGGAAGGGCATTCAGTTGGCTCTGTCTGTAAAGCACTTAGCATGTTATGCAACACATAGTAAGAGCTCAAAAAACAAAAACAAAAATACCAAACCCATTGCCATCAAGTCGAATCTGACTCATAGCGACCCTATAGGAGAGAGTAGAACAGCCCCAGAGCTCAACAAAAGGGATATTTATTGTCATGAAAGGAACAGAGATGAGAGGCTCAAGGAACCGTCTAGGAGGTGACACCGGGACTAGGAGGAGATGAAAAGGGCGTCTAAGGTGAAAGTAGGGCATGGGCCACAGGAATGTGCAACACATTTTTCTTTCCCATTAGTCCCCTGCCTTACTCACTTCTATTCATTCTGAGGTCTCAGTTTGGCTGTCATCCCCACCCTCGCCCCAGAAGCCTTCTACACCCTCAAGGCTGGGTCAGGTATACCCTCTAAGCTACCAGAATGCCATGTACTTTCCCCATCCCTGATCTTTCTGTACTTACAAATGTCTGTAACTCAACTTCTCCCCTACACACAGCTTGGGGCTGCTATGCTCACTGCCCTGTCCCCAACCTGTGGCATGGTGCCTCCACGTAGTAAATCAGTTGCTGTCAGGCCGAGTCTGACTCATGGAAACCTCATGTACTCCATAGAGTTTTCAGTGGCTGTGACTTCTTGGAAGCAGATCTCCAGGTCTTTCTTCTGAGGCACCTCTGGGTGGATTCGAATCACCAAGCTTTTGGTTAGCTGAGCACTTAACTATTTGCACTATCCAGGGACTAAGTGCTCACTAAATGCATCCTACTGCCAATGGCAGGGGTTGTAGCCCCAGTGGCACAGTGGTTAAAGCACTCAAAGGTCAACGGTTTGAACCCACCAGCCTCTCTGTAAGAGAAAGATGTGGCAGTCTGTCCTCTCTCTGTCCTGTAGGGTCACTATGAGTCAGAATCAACTCAACCGCAATGGGTTTAATTTTTTTTTTTGGTTTGCACCCAGGGGTACATCTCAGCAAAACTGCTTAAGGGGTAAATTTTGCACTTGATTCTGTCACCTCTTTCTTCTTACACCTTTACATCTGGTGATGACATGATGACACCTTGTACCACATACCTGGCACAGAAGCGACGCAGGAGAAAAAAAAGAATGCTTCTAGGCATTGACTTGGGTCTTCCATGCCTATCCCTCGTTTGGTCATCTCATGAAAGCAAGGCCACCTTCATGAAAAGCCCAATGGGTCAAGCTGGACCTGAAGCCTGTCCCCACAAAAGGGAGAGTTTGAGCAGATGTTTCCATCCAGTAGCAGCTAATGCTTAACACATCCTGATTTTCTTTCCCTACCAGGACTTCTTTTCTGTCCTAGTCCTTCAAGGCCCTGCCTTAGTCATCATACCAATTCACACTAAAGTGTGAATGGTTGCCTTTAACATAATGGTCTGATACTTGCATTCACTAGTGTCACTTTATTAATACTGTAACTCAAAGGGATGAGTCTTGGAGGAATTTTAGACACACTGGATGAACCTACAGAAGTAAGATTTTGGAGTACCGGTTATCATTTGCTGTTGAGGCAATTCCAACTTATGGCAACCTCATGTGTGTCAGAATAGGACTATGCACTATAGGAGAGTGTATTGTTGTTGTTAGGCCCATCAGGTCAGTTCCAACTCACAGCAACCCTGTGTACAACAGAATGAAACACTGCCCAGTCCTGCACCATCTTCACAATCCTTGTATCCTTGAGCCCATTGTTGCAGTCACTGTGTCATTTCATCTCGTGGAGGTTCTTCCTCTTTTTCGATGACCCTCTACTTTACCAAACATGAAGTCATTTTCCAAGGACTGCTCCCTCCTGATAACATGTCCAAAATATGTGAGACGAAGTCTCCTATGTTTCTAAGGAGCATTCTGGTTGTACTTCCTCCAAGACAGATTTTTTCATTCTTTTGGCAGTCCATGGTATATTCAAGTTCATGGGTGGTGCAAACAGTTAACGTATGCAGTGTTTGGCTGCTAACTGAAAACTTGGTCCACCCAGAGGCACCTCGAAGAAAAGCCTAGTAATCAATTTTCAAAAAATCAGCCATTGAAAACCCTATGGAGCACAGTTCTACTCTGAGACATAGGGGGTCGCCATGAGTCAGGGTCAACATGACGGCAACTGGTTGACTATATACTAAGCCCTTTGCTAAGTGCTTTACATTTTATTTCTTGTCATTCTCATAACCACCAGGGAAGATTGGTGCCATTATTAACCCTAGCTTACAGGTGAGAAAATGTTATCACTGAGAATCGAAGTTAGTTGACTCACAACAGGCTAGAAGGAAAGGTTGAATGGTCGCCATTTCATGAAGGACAAAACTCATACTTGGGGAAATTGAGCAGATAAAGGTCAGCGTCTATTAGTGGGCAAAGGGAAATTTGAACCCAAGTCTTCTGATTTTAAAGCCAATCCAGGAAGAATTTTCTAGTCCTTCCACTCTTGACTCAGAACGGGTGATCTATTTAGCTCAGTATCTCTATTCCTTATTTATTTGAGGCAATTTGTTGCCATATCTATACCAGCAATGCTATTATTTACTCAATAGCTTTCTTTCGGCTTGAATTTTTTTTTTTTTATTATTATTGTGCTTTAGGTGAAAGTTTACAAAGCAATTTAGTTTCTTATTAAACAGTTGATACACAAATCGTTTTGGGACATTGGTTGCTGACCCCACAATGTGTCAACACTCTCCTCTTCTCTACCCCAGTTTCTCTGCTTCCATTTGTCCAGTTTTCCCATCCCTTCCTGTCTTATCGTCTTTGCTTTAGGGCTGTGTGCTCCTTAGACTTGTATACATGATTGAACTACAAAGCACGTTCCTCAGGTGTGTTGTTTTTGGCCCTATAGACCTATCTAATCTTTGGCTGAAGGGTGAACCTCAGCCTCAGAAGTGACTTCAGCACTGAGTTAAAAGGGTGTCCAGGCACTATACTCTTGGGGTTTCTTCAGTGTCTGTCAGACCAGCAAGCCTGTTTTTTTGTTTTTTGGTGAATTTGAATTTTTTTCTACATTTTTCTCCAGCTCTGTCCAGGATCCTCTATTGTAATCCTTGCCATAGCAGTCAGTGGTGGTAACCAGGCACCATCTAGCTCTGGACTCGGTTTGGTGGAGGCTGTGCTAGTTGTGGTCCATTAGTCCTTTGTACTAATTATTCCCTGTGTCTTTGATTTTCTTCATTCTCCTTTGCTCCAGCTGGGATGGGACTAGTAGATGTACCTTAGACAGCTGCTCAAAAGCTTTTAAGACCCCAGACACTACTTACCACAGTTGGATGTAGAACATTTTCATTATACGCTACGTTATGCCAGTTGAGCTAGATGTCTCCCAAGACCATGGTCCCCCGCCCACAGCCCAGTAGCTCGGTCACTCAGGGTGTTTGGATGTGTCTGTGAAGCTTCTATGACTTGGCCCTGGGCAAGTAGTGTTGACTTCCCCAGGACTGTATACTGTCAACTTGAATGTTTTTTTAAAATCTATGAAGTTTTTCATTATAAATAAACAGGTCACTACCATAAATAACAAATAACTTGGATCCACAATCAACACCCATGGAAGCAGCAGTCAGGAAATCAAAAAACACATTGCATTGGGCAAATCTGCTGCAAAGGACCTCTTTAAAGTGTTGAAAAGCAAAGATGTCACCTTGAAGACTAAGGTGCACCTGACCCAAGCCACGGTATTTTCAATCGCATCATATGCATGTGAAAGCTGGACAATGAATAAGGAAGATGGAAGAATTGCTGCCTTTGAATTGTGGTGTTGGCAAAGAGTATTGAATATACCACGGACTGCCAAAAGAGTGAATAAATCTGTCTTGGAAGAAGTACAACCAGAATGCTCCTTAGAAGCAAGGATGGCGAGACTGCGTCTTACATACTTTGTACATGTTGTCAGGAGGGATCAGTCCCTGGAGAAGGACATCATGCTTGGCAAAGTACAGGGTCAGCGGAAAAAAGGAAGACCCTCAACGAGATGAATTGACATCGTGGCTGCAACAATGGGCTCAAGCATAACAATGATTGTAAGGATGGTGCAAGACTAGGCAGTGTTTCACTCTGTTGTGCATAGGGTCGCTATGAGTCGGAACCAACTCGACGGCACCTAACAACAACACCACCATAAACAACCACCACCATCTGTTAGTTGGTCATACTGTGATACCTTGCATGGTGCTGTGATGCTGGAAGCTATGCCACTGGTATTTCAAGTTCCAGCAGGGTAATCCATAGTGGACAGGTCTCAGGGGAGCTTCCAGACTAAGACAGACTAGGAAGAAAGGCCTGGTGATCCAATTCTGAGAATTAGCCAATGAAAACCCTGTGGATCATAACAAAACTCCATTTGGTATAGTGGTAGATGATAAGCCTGCTATGTTGGAAGGCACTCAAAATGCACAGTATCTGTAATAATGGACTTGAGCATACCAATGATGTTCAAGATGGTGCAGGACCAGGCAATGTTTCATTCTGTTTTATGTGGGTTCACCATGAGTTTGACCTGACTCAACAGCAGCAAACAACAACACCATCAATAGAAAACCAGAGTCACTTGGCATAAATAAGTTTTCCAGCTAGACCATGTTTTCCATTTTGCCAGCTGAACCCCAAGCAAAATAGGAGGTAAGAGTAAGAAGAGAATATCATGAAAATAAAAGAACGTAGTTTAAATTCTAGTCAACACTGTTGCCCACTAAAGGTTCCAAGCCTGAGACTCCTCTTCTCATTTTCAAAAGAGATGTTATGTAGAAAGTGTTAAAGAAATGGTAGTATCAAATTGAGACTTTCTCAGGGTGTAGTTAGAAGGATGAAAAGTATTAAAAAGGGAGTAACTTTTTTAGAGTTGTATAACATCGTGTCCGGTGGACCAAGAAAAGCAACCCTGAGTTCTAATCCTGGGAAATAGTAGTTTATTTCAAAGCAATTGGATCTATTTTTTTGTTTAATTCTAAGTGGTGATTTAGACTTTATTTTTGTTTTTTTAATTGTTGTAAAAATATAAATAACACAACATTTACTAATTCAACATTGTTCACATGTATGATATGGGGACCCCAATTCCATTGATCACATTGTGCTCAACCAACATCTGAACAGAGTTGTCAATATTGTATGAGACCACTACTATAAAAACTCATGAAAAGGTTTACACAAAAAAAGAAACAGTCTTTGATGGTCATGAGGGAGAGAGCGGTTGGGGTGGAAAAACACTAAACAGACAATAGATAAGCGGTAACTTTGGTGAAGGGTAAGACAGTACACAATACTGGAGAAGCCCATACAACTTGTCCAAGGCAAGGTCATGGAAGCTCCATAGACACCTCTAACCTCCCTGGACCAAATTGCTGGGCTGAGGGCTGTGGAATATCCAGCTCAATTGGCATAACATAATATATAAAGAAAATGTTCTACATTCTACTTTGGAGAATAGCATCTGGGGTCTTAAAAGCCTGTGAGCAGCCATCTAGGATACTCTACTAGCCTCACCCCTTTGGGAGCAAAGAAGAATGAAGAAAACTAAAGACACAAGGGAAAGATTAGTCCAGACGACTAATGGACCACATCTACCACGGCCTCCACCAGACTGAGTCCAGGACAACTAGATGGTGCCTGGCTACCACCACTGACTGCTGATAGGGATCACAATAGATGGTCCCAGACAGAGCTGGAGAAAAATGTAGAACAAAATTCTAACTCAAAAAGAAAGACCAGGCTTGATGCCCCTGACAGAGACTGGAGAAACCCTGAGAGTATGACCCCTGGACACCCTTTTAGCTCAGTAATGAAGTCACTCCTGAGGTTCACCCTTCAGCCAAAGATTGAAGAGACCCATAAAATAAAACGAGACTAAAGGGGCACACGAGCCCTGGGGCAAGGACTAGAAGGCAGGAGGGGACAGGAAAACTGGTAATACAGACCCCAAGTTTGAGAAGGGAGAGGGTTGACATGTTGTGGGGTTGTTAGCCAATGTCATAAAATAATAAGCGTACTATTGAATGAGAAACTACTTTGTTCTGTAAACCTTCATCTCAAGTACAATAAAAATAATAATAGTAATAATAAAAAGAGTTGTCAAAGAGACTTAGCCAAATGGCTCCCACTGAGAAGTTTCCTGAGGGCAACTTTCAGGTCTTGATTTCGAAGGCTGTAGATGAAGGGGTTCAGCATGGGAGTGACTACAGTGTACATCACCGTGGCCACCATGTCCCTCTGAGTGGAATGCGTGGATGCAGGGTTGAAGTAGACCCCAATAATAGTCCTGTAGAAGAGAATAACAACACAAAAGTGAGAGCCACAGGTAGAGAAGGCTTTCCACTTCCCCTGGGCTGAGGGCACCCTCCACACGGCCATGGCAATAGGTGTGTAAGAGGCAACGATGCACACAAAAGGAATCAAAACCACCCAGCTCCCAAGGAGCAGCACCAGCATCCCATTGATTTGCGTGTTGGAGCAGGAGAGCTTGATCAAGGCATTGAGGTCACAGAAGAAGTGTGGGATTCTATTGGAGCAAAAGGACAGATGAGTCATCAGGATAGTATGGACCATGGAGACAAAGTTGGCTGAGATCCAGGGTATTGCCACCAGCAAGGTACCCCGAAAGGTGTTCATGATGGTCATGTAATGCAGTGGACGGCAGATGGCCAGGTAGCGGTCATAAGCCATGGTCGAGAGAAGAATGCTGTCAGCTGCCCCAAAGGCTATGAAGCAATACATCTGGGCCAGGCATGCTGGGAAGGAGATGTTGGTGCATCCAAACAGGTGGTTGGCCAGCATCTTTGGGATGGTGGTGGAGGTAAAGCAGATGTCAAGAAGAGACAAGTTACTGAGAAAGAAGTACATGGGACTGTGAAGGTGAGGGTCCGAGATGATAGCCAAGAAGGTGAGCAGATTTCCCAGACTCCCGATCAGGTACAGGCTGAAGGATAGGCTGAAGAGGACCTGCTGCTGCTGGGGTTGTGCAGAGAGGCCAAGGAGGATGAATTCAGAGACTTGGGTCTGATTGCCCATGTCAAGGCAGGCCTAAAGGCAGAAACAAGGGTGTTTGTAGTGGGTGGGCTCCTGGGGAGGAAATGGGTCACCTCCTTGCTGTCCTCCACATCCACCCTTCAAAGCTCAGCTCACTTAACCTCTCTGAGTCTTGGTTTTCTCATCTGTTCCATGGAGAGTTAATAATTTCAACCCCTTAGTGTTACGGAGTCCTTGCATGGTACAAAAGGTTAAGTGCTTGGCTGTTAACAGAAAATTTGGAGGTTCAAGTTTACCCAGAGGTGCCTCATAAGAAAGGCCTGGCAATCTACTTCTGAAAAATCAGCCCTTGAAAACCCTATGGAGCACAGTTCTACTCTGACACACATGGCTTTGCTATGAGTTGGAATTGGCTCAACAGTAACTGGTTTGGTTTGAAGTGTTGTTATACACAGTGTTGTTACAGGGGGCAGGTGTGGTTCAGTGGTATAATTTCTGCCTTCCATATGGGAGACCCGGAACTGATTCCTGGCCAATGCACCAGTCAGTGGAGGCTTGTATGTTGCTGTGACGCTAAACAGGTTTCAGTGGAGCTTCCAGACTAATACAGACTAGGCAGAAAACCCTGATGATGTACTTCTGAAAATCAGCCAGTAAAAACCCTATGGATCACAAGGGTCTGATCCGCAACCAAATGTGGGGATAGCACAAGACTGGGCAATGTTTTGTTCCATTGTGCATGGGGTTGTCATGCGTCAGTGCTGACTCAACGGCAACTAACAACAATAGTGCTCATGGTATCCGACAGCATGCTCAGGGTACATGTGAGGTGTGAAAATATTTATATTACAGGTGGCAGATGTCTACTTCCTCTAGCCCAGGAGCCTCATCCTCTTTCTCAGGTCCCTTACACTTTTCATTCAATGATTGAATGTCTGGTTCCAACATAGGCCTCACTCTAGATGACAGATGATGGATAAATGATAGTGGGTGGATGGATGGATGGATGGATGGATGGATGGATGGATGGATGGATGGATGGATGGATGGGTGGGTGGGTGGGTGGGTGGGAGGGTGGGTGGGTGGGTGGATGGATGGATGGATGGATGGGTGGATGGATGGAGAGATAGAGGATAGATAGGTAGGTAGATAGATAGTTTCTTATGCAAAAGCAGAATTTCTCCCCCTTGGTACAGCTGATATTTGGTTCCAGATCATTCTTTGCGGTGGGGGCTGTCCCGTCCACTGTAGGATGTTGAACAGCCTCCCTGGTCTCCACCCACTTGATGCCAGCAGCAACAACCTAATTATGATGACCAAAAAAGTCTGCAGACATTGCCATTGTCCCCTAGGAGACAGAATTGCCTCTTGTTGAGCACTGCCAGTTCAGGTTAAATCTCTGGCTCTCTCCCC
Source organism: Loxodonta africana (assembly GCF_030014295.1). Taxonomy (NCBI): domain Eukaryota; kingdom Metazoa; phylum Chordata; class Mammalia; order Proboscidea; family Elephantidae; genus Loxodonta; species Loxodonta africana. The sequence continues at coordinate 31,205,599 of NC_087344.1, forward strand.
TCACAGCCCCTGTACACATCCTTACCTCTGAGCAGGACAACGACATTTATTTGCTGCAATCCACATTCCAGTCTGGAGCTAAGCACATCCCACTTAACATCCCACTTAACCCTCAACAGCCCTATTGGGCACGTGATTCAGGCTCAACACTTCATTTACCTAAACTCCCGCGTGCAACCAGGGTCCAACCCAGGCTTTGGCCCAGCATCCACTCCCCTGACTAGTTGACTGTCCTGCCGCCCACTCAGGAGGCTCAGATGGGGACACCCACATTCCTGGTGGGTGAGACTGAGCAGGCAGCACCTCAAACTTTGGGAGCTGTTCTAAGGGACCTCTCTGGGGCCGATCTGTCTGCATCTTGTGTTCTGAGTACACTTAAACCTGACCAGTGGCTATGGTGCCTCCTTCAGATCCTAAGGCCCCTCAGCCTCTGGAAGTCGTGTTTCAGGGGCTGGAGGCTGTCTGGAAACCCTGATGGCTTAGTAGGCTGCTAATCAAAAAGTCAGCAGTTCAAATCCACCAGGTGCTCCTTGGAAACTCTATGAGGCAGTTCTACTCCGTCCTATAGGGTTGCTATGAGTCAGAATTGACTTGATGGCAATGAGTTTGGTTTGAGTTTTCTTGGAGACTGCTGCCTCACCTTTGTCCTGAGAGTATGGAGGAGCAGTATATTTTCGTGGGAAGCACACAGCAGAACCATCCTAGCAGGTTTATATGGAACTCCCTAACCCTTGGGGCACAATCCCCAGGGTACCTTGTTTGAGCAGACACGATTAGCTTGTCTTCCCTAGCGGACCTGTTGATACTGATGCCCGTGAGGCAAACAGTTTTATCCCAAGAGTACAGGTTTTATTCAAACCTGTCTCTTGTGGATGTCAGAGGGGTAGCATGGTACCCATTTGTTTCCCCTCCAGAAGCACTTATATAAAAATCATGATTATCCACTTAGAAGAAATACAACCAGAATGCTCCTTAAAACCAAGGATGGCAAGATTTCGACTTGCTTAATTTGGATGCGTCATCAGGGAAAACCAATCGATAGAAAAGGACATCACGGTTGGTAGAGGATTAGCAGAAAGGAAGGAAATTTTCAATGAGATAAATAGACACATTAGCTGCAATGATGAAGTCAAACATAACAGCAATCGTGAAGATGGCACAGGACCAGGCAGCACTTTGTTCTGTTAACATAGGGTTACCATGAGCCAGAGCTGACTCGATGGCACCTAAAAAGAATATATCATATTAACTACATGTAGATTCATGGATATAATGTAAAAACCCAAAACCCGCATCCTTAAACTCAATGTCATTGGCCATCAGAGAGATGCAATTCAAAACCACAGTGAGATACCATTTCACTCCCACTGGGATGGCTAGAAAACACTGGTGGCGTAGTGGTTAAGTGCTAGTAGGGCTGCTAGCCAAAGGGTCAGCAGTTCACATCCGGCAGGTGCTCCTTAGAAACTCTATGGGGCAGTTCTACTCTGTTCTATAGGGTTGCTATGAGTTGGAATCGACTCGATGGCGCTGGGTTTGGTTTTTGGTTTTGGTGGGATGGCTAAGATTAACAACAACAATAAAAAAAAAAAGACAGGAAAAGAAAATAACAAATGTTGGTGAGGATGTGGGGAGATTGGAATCCTTGTCCATTGCTGGTGGGTTGCAAAATGGTATAGCCATAGCGGAAAACAGTGTGGCAGTTCCTCAAAAAATTAAAAATAGAACTACCATATGACCCAGCAATTCCACTGCTAGGAATATACCCAAAGGACTTGAAAGCAGTGACATGAACAGACTTATGTCCATCAGTGTTCATTACAGCATTATTCACAATAGCCAAAATGTGGAAACAACTTAAATACCCATCAATGGATGAATGGGTAAATAAAATGTGGTACATACATACAATGGAATACTACTCAGCTGGAAAGAGAAATGAAGTCTTGATACATGCTACAGTATGGATGGAGTTTAAATACATTATGCTGAGTGAAATAAGTATAGAGACCACGGTGAAGGGTAAGACAGTACACAATACTGGGGAAGCCAGCAGAATTTGTACAAGGCAAGGTCATGGAAGCTCCATAGACACATTCAAACTCTCCGAGGGACCAAATTGCTGGGCTGAGGGCTATGGGGACCATGGTCTCGGGAACAACTAGCTCAATTGGCATAACATAGTTTATAAAGAAAATATTCCACATTTTACTTCGGTGAGTAGTGTCTGGCGTCTTAAAAGCCTGCGAGCGGCCGTGTGAAGTACTCCACTGGTCTCACCCCTTCGGGAGCCAGGGAGAATGAAGAAAACTAAAGATACAAGGGAAAGATTAATCCAAAGGACTAAAGGACCACAACTATCATGGCCTCTACTGTACTGAGTCCAGTACAACTAGATGGTGCATGGCTACCACCACTGACTACTCTAACAGGGATCACAGTAGAGAGTTCCAGACAGAGCTGGAGAAAAATGTACAACAAAATTCTAACTCACAAAAAAAGACCAGATTTGCTGGCCTGACAGAGACTGGAGACACCCTGAGAGTATGGCCCTGGACACCCTTTTAGCTCAGTAATGAATTCACTCCTGAGAGTCACACTTCAGCCAAAGATTAGACAGGCCCATAAAACAAAACGAGACTAAAGGGGCACACCAGCCCTGGGGCAAGGACTAGAAGGCAGGAGAGGACAGGAAATCTGTCAATAGGGAAACTAAGGTTGAGAAGAGAGAGTGTTGACCTGTCATGGGGTTGCTAACCAAAGTCGTAAAACAATACGTGTACTAAATGTTTAATGAGAAGCTAGTTTGTTCTGTAAACCTTCATCTAAAGTACAGTAAAAAAAAAAAAGTGTAAAGACCAAAGCTTATTAGTGGTACCAGGGATGGAAAGAAGGAGGAAGAGGAGGGGGGTGGTTATTGCTTATAGACTGTAGACAGTTTCAGTCTACAGTGAAAGGAAAATTACATTGATTAAGGGTAGGGTTGCACAGCCTATTAATGTAATTGCTGTCAATAATTTGTACACCTGCTTACAGTTGAGTTGGAAAAAGTTGTGTGGTAGATATAGTTACAAAAAAAAAAAAAAAAAAAAAAGCAGATGCTGAAGCTACTTATACAACCAAATACCACATGGGTTTTGGTTTGGAGGTTTGGAGGTTTAGGGTCATGGTTCATGGGACATTCCAGTTAATCGGCCTGATATCATGTTTAGTACCTCTATCTCCTAGTTTGTTGTGTAGTGCCGGGGGTCTTAAAAGCTTGCAAGTGACCATCCAAAGCACAATGGTTGTTCTCTATTCTCTTGGAGCAACTGAAGAAGAAGAAGAGTAGGAAATGGAATGTGTGGCTAATTGCCTCCATGAACAACCGCCTCCTTTGCCATAAGACCAGAAGAACTGTACGGTGCCTGGCTACTATTTCTATAGAAGAATCCTGATCAAAAGAGGGGAAATACAGAACAGAATTTCAAATTCTCCTGGAATCCAGGTTTTCTGGAGCCATGGAGGCTGGGTGAACCCCTGAAACTATTGCTCTGAGGTAATCTTTAAACCTTAACCAAAAATATTCCCTGAAATCTTCTTAGAACCAAATAATAGTTTAGCTTAACTAATAAAAAATGTCTGCCTTGAGCATTAGGCTCTTTTAAGAACTGTCTATGTGGGATCAAATTGACAACAATGACTTAAAAGATAAGACAGGAAACTTAGGGGGCAGTGAGTTTATGTTAATGGGGGAAGAATAATTGGGAAAAGGAGGGTGAGAATATTTGCACAGCTTGAAGACTGTAATTAAAAAAAACTGTAATTACTGTCACTGAATTGTACATGTGGAGATTGTTGAATTGATGTATGTGCTGCTGTGTATATTCTCAACAACAACAACAAAATTTAAAAAGGAAAAAACGCATACTTATATGTTTTTACCACCACCTGCCTGTCAGTTTATTGTACTGTGGAGGTTTGCATGTTGCTATAATGGAGGAAGCAATGTCACCAGTATTTCAAATACCAGCAGGGTCACCCATGGTGGACAGATTTCAGCAGAACTTCCAGGCTAAGACAGACTAGGATGAAAGGCCTGGCAATCAATTTCCAAAAATTAGCCAGTGAAAACCCAGTAGAGCACAACAGCACATTGTATGACTCGCTCGCTTTGGGCAAATTGTTAGAAGGGATCAATCCTTGGAGAAAGACATCATGTTTGGTAAAGCAGAGAGTCAGTGAGGGTGAGGGAGACCCTTGGTGAGATGGATTGGTACAATAGCACCAACGACAGACTCGAGCATGCCAGTGATTATGAGGATAACGCAGGAGCAGACAATGTTTCATTCTGTTGTATATAAGGTTGCCATGAGTAGGAGTCAATTTGATGGTATCTCTCTCTCTCTTTCTACCTACCTATCTATCATCTATTTCTGTACGTATTAATCATCTATCTAGGTGTCTGTTGTTAGATGCCATTGAGTCAGTTCCAACTCATAGCAACAGAAAGAAACACTGCCCGGTCCTGCACCATCCTCACAATCATTGTTATGCTTGAGCCCACTGTTGTGACCGCTGTATCCATCCATCTTGTTTAGGGTCTTCCTCTTTTTTGCTGACCCTTTACTTTACCAACCATGATGTCTTTCTCCAGGGACTGATCTCTCCTGATAACATGTCCAAAATGTGTGAGACATAGTCTCACCATCCTTGCTTCTCAGGAGCATTCTGGTTGTACTTCTCCCAAGACAGATTTGTTCATTCTTTTGGCAGTCCATGGTATATTCAATATTCTTCACCAACACCATAATTCAAAGACATCAACCTTTCTTCGGTCTTCCTTATTCGTTGTCCAGCTTTTGCATGCATATGAGGCAATTGAAAACACTACGGCTTGGGTCATGCCTTCAAGGTGACACCTTTGCTTTTCAACACTTTAAACAGGTCTTTTGAAGCCAATTTGCCCGACACAATGCATCTTTTGATTTCTTCACTGCTGCTTCCATGGGTGTTGTTTGTGGATCCAAGTAAAATAAAATTCTTGACGTTAATCTTTTCTTCGTTTGTCATGATGTTGCTTATTGGTCCAGTTGTGAGAATTTTTGTTTTCTTTATGTTGAGATGGAATCCATACTGAAGGCTGTGGTCTTTGATCTTCATCAAGTGCTTCAAGCCCGCCTCACTTTCAGCAAGCAAGGCTGTGTCATCTGCATAATGCAGATTGCTGATGAGTCTTCGTCCAATCCTGATGCCACGTTCCTCTTCATATTGTCCAGCTTCTTGGATTATTTGCTCAGCATACAGATTGAATAAGTATGGTGAAAGGATACAACCCTGATGGACACCTTTCCCCAATCTAGGCGTCTGGGTGATACAAATTGTTTGGACTTGGCTACTGACTGAAAGGTTGTCAGTTCACACTCACCCAGCGGAGCCACTGTAGAAAGGCTGGCAATCTATTCCCATAAAGATTACAGCCAAGAAAACCCTCTGAAGCAGTTCTACTTTGTAACACAAGGGGTTGCCATGAGTCCGAATAGACTCGATGACAACAGGTGTTTCTATTTTCTACCTGTCTGCCTATATAGCCAGCCATCCATCCAACCATCCATCCATCCATCCATCCTTCCATCCGTCCATCCATCCATCTATCCATCTATCTATCTAGTCATACAAATTTTTTTTTTTTAATAAGCATTTCCCTCTTCTACATCCCCCCCAGAAAAACCCCTCAGCAGAATGAGTAGGAGGTTGTCAGGGTGCCCAGGGTTCTGGGGAGCCATGGAGGGCCCAAACTAAGTTCACCTTTCCCAATCATGTCTTGGTCTGCCCTGTCCATCAACCCAGGTGAGCTTGTGATGGGGGGTGGGTGTCGACTCTGATGTTTGAACACTATGTGCCCTAGAGAAACAATGGCAATTCAGCAAAGTCTCTTTGAACAACAACCCTGTGTGTCCACCCAGCTTCCCTCTCAGCGGGGACTATGAATTTGGGAGTTTCTCCACTGCATCCCACACCTGGGGGATGACCTGCGAATAGTAGTTCAAGTCTTCTCAATTCTCCAAACACTTATCAGCCCTGATCTGTGCCAGAACTTGTGCTCAGAGCTGCAGAGGGGAAGATGGATCAGACCCTCTCCCTGCCCTCTAGAGAAGTTTTCTCTGCCTACTTCCCTTCTTTCCATGTCCTTAAACTAAGGTGGTGTGTAGGCTATAGGGTTCCTATGAGTCAGGAATCGACTCGACTGGTTTGGTTTTTGTGTGTGTGTGTGTGGTGATTTCTGGAGCCCTGGTGGTGCCTGGTTAAGAGCTATGGCTGCTAACCAAAAGGTTGACAGTTTGGATCCACCAGCCTCTCCTTGGAAACCATATGGGGCAGTTCTACTCTGTGCTATCGGATCACTATGAGTCGGAATCCACTCGATAGCAATGAGTTTTGGGGTGGTGATTTCCATCGTTCTTCAACCTGATGCTAAATATATATGAAACCTGGCAGATACTTGTGTCTCAGTTTCCTAGTGCTGTTATAACAGAAATATCACAAGTGGGTGGCTTTGAAGAACAGAAATTTATTTTCTCACAGTTCAGAAGGCTAGAAGCCTGAATTTAGAGTGTGGCTCTAGGCTGAGGTCCTTCTTTGTCCATTTCAGTTTCCAGTAGCTGTCAGCAATCCTTGGAGTTCCTGGGCTTATACATTCACTTGCCTCCATTGTGTCAGATGGCATCTGTCTTCCCCCTGTTTGTGCTTGTTCCTCTCTTTATAACTCAGAAGTGATTAGGTTTTGGACCCACCCTTCACCAATACAACCTCATTAATATAACAAAGAAAACTCTATTCCCAAATAGGATTACATCCACATATAAGAATTCCAACACATATTTTGGGAGACTCGATTCAATCCATCCAATTTATTAGTGTTTATAGTAATTTTTTTTTATGTGGTAAAATAAGTATAATAAAACATTTGTCCTTTTCATGTTTATGATAATTTAATCACAGGTGGATTTCCTTTTTGGGTCTCTTTGCTTTGGTGGGATCCAGGGAAACAGAAGGGGCTGTAACCTTCCCACTGAGTCTGTTGTCTCTTTCTTGCATTCTCTGTTGCTGTTGTGTGCAGTCGAGTCGATTCCAACTCATAACAACACTTCGAGCACATTCTCTGGAATATTGAAATGACTTACGTGCCTCTCTGTACCCCCTCTACATGTCACCTACTACATTCATACAAATTTTATACAATTATGAATATGGTATGTTGTCATTGTTAGTTGTCATTGAGTTGGCTTCATCTCATAGCCACCTCAAGTATAATAGAACAAAAATTGTCCAGTCCTGCATCATCTTCAGGATTGCTGGTATAGTTGACTTCATCGTTATGCTATTGTGTCAGTCTGTCTCACCGAGGGTTTCCCTTGTTTTTGCTGACTCCCTGCTTTATGAAACATGATGTCCTTTTCTAGCGATTGGTCTTTCCTGATGACACATCGAAAGTAAATGAACCAAAGCCTTGCAATCCTCCCTTTTAAGGAGTATTCTGGTAATATTTCTTCTAAGGCTAATTTGTTCATTCTTCTGGTTGTTGTTTTGTTGTTAGGTGCCATCGAGTCGATTCTGACTCATAACAACCCTATGTTCCACAGAATGAAACACTGCCTGGTCCTGTGCCATCCTTGCATTAGTTGTTATGCTTGAGCCCATTGTTGCAGCCACTGTGTCAATCCATCTTGTTGAGGGTCTTCCTTTTTTCCACTGACCCTGTACTTTATCAAGCATAATGTCCTTCTCCAGGGACTAATCCCTCCTGACAACATGTCCAAAGTATGTAAGATGCAGTCTCTCCAGGCTGGAATGTATGAATTCTTCTGGTAGTCTGTAGTATATTCAGCATTCTTCACCAACACAAAAATTTGAATGCATCAATTCTTCTTCTGTCTTCCTTTTATCGCTATCCAACTTTTGCATGTATATGAAGCAATTGAAAAGACCCATTGCTTGGGTCAGGCACACCTTAGTCAGCAAAGTGACATCCTGATTTTTAAAACTTTAAAGAGGTCTTTTTCAGAAAATTTGCACAATACAGAAAGTCATTTGATTTATTGACTGCTGCAAGTCATAAATATCGTGCATGCTTCTGCATAGTCTTAACATTTTTATTAAAAAAAAAAAAAAAAGCGAAACCAGTTGCCCTTGAGTTGACTCTGACTCATGGTGACCCCGTGATTGTGCAGAGCAGAACTGTGTTCCATAGGGTTTTCAAGCCTGTGACGTTTCAGAAGCAGATCTCCAGGCCTTTTTCTGAGGTGCCTTTGGGTAGGTTTGAACTGCCAACCTTTTTGGCTAGTAGCCTTAAGATACAGTGAAAACTGTGAGAGCTAGAAGTTGACGAAACTGCCTTACTTTTCTGGGTCTCGAAAGTTTTCCACCCTTGACAGGGTCTTACTACTTTTCTGTCGTGTGTTTTAATGGAAAATATTTGAGTTTTCCTTCTCTGACAGGTTTCTGCCTTACATGGGTTCCAATTTTTGCAGGTTTTACTGTATATGAAGCACAATTTAACAGTACAAAATAATCGACATCAGTGCTCTCCAAAGTTTTGGTCACATATCCATCAGTAAATAGTTTGAGCATGTGTCCTCTATATATTGATTTTGTGATTCATAAATCTCATAAGTAGCACTAAGTAGCACTGCTAGTATACAATTAAAGTATGCATTATAAAACGTAAACAAAAATAAACCAGTTGCCAGTTGAGTTGACTCTGACTCGTGGTGACCCCATGTGTTATAGAGTACAGCTGCTACCTGGTATTTTCTTGGCTGCAATCTTAACAGAAGTAGATCTCCAGGTCTTTCTTCGGTGGTGCTGTTGGGTGGGTTGGTACTGCCAACATTTAGGTTACAGTCGAGCACAAACTGTACCAACTAAAAAAAACCAACTAGAGACCTATATTCACATTTTTATAGAACTGTATAATATTCCTTGGTGGTTGATGTACTGTCGTTCACACACACACACACACACACACAAATCTAAGTAAACTTCTGTTTGTTAAAACCATCCGCTTCTGGTATTTCTGTTACACCAGCACTAGATGACTAAGACAGAAGCTAAGGAAGCTATTTTCAAATAAAATTATTTGATATTATGAGTAATAAGTTTGAAACTAATATGGGAAAAGGTACAGTCCATCTGTGGACTGAAACAAGGGGCAACATCTGCATGCAGAACAGTAGCCAAGCAGTAATATCCATCCCCGTGGCCAGGGGAGTGGCAGGGAAACAGCTTTCCCCAGGAAAGTATCAGTATCAGCTGCAGGGGTTGTGGTGGAATACCTTCCTCAGACAGATTGCTGGTAGTGGAGTAAAAGACATGAGTGGATTTTTTTTTTCTCCTTTTACACATCTGATACATCTCTTTAAATTTGCCAAAATAAGTGGAGCTGAAATCCTATGAATATATACGTATATATATATACATATAAAAGATCGTTAAACCAAACCAAATCCGTTACCTTCGAGTTGATTTCTACTCATAGCAACCCTGTAGGACAGAGTAGAACTGCCCCATAGAGTTTCCAAGGAACACCTGGTAGATTCAAACTGCCAACCTTTTGGTTAGCAGCCATAGCACTTAACCACTACGCCACCAGGGTTTCCAGAAGATCATTATTTAGCATTAATCTTTGCAAGAATTTATTTGAATGTATATGTTGATCAAGCCTGGTTATATGTGTGTAATGTAAAAATATAGCATTTCTATGTGCTGCTTGAGGATATCCTTCTAGATCAGGGATTGCAAACACTAACATCTACAACGGTATGAAATAAACACGTGTGTAGTGTACCTGCTGCAGTCAAGTCGATTCCAACTCATAAAGAGCCTATAGGACAGAGTGGAACTGCCCCGTAGGATTTCCAGTGAGTGGCCGTTGGATTCAAACTGCTGACCTTACCCACTAAGCTACCACGGCTCCAGGTGTAACATAGTAGGTGCACAACAGTTTGCATGACAACAAACCAGGTATAACCAGAAGCCTGAATGAAGCTAATAGACCTCTACTATTCCACATTTACTCTCAGAGCTTCTCTAGATCCTTCAGTGGTTTCCCAGTATCTTACAAATAAAATCCAAGTTTCATGGTTATGGTAAGGAAAAAAAACAAATCCCTCTAACTGTCCAATGGAAATCTCAGTCCCAGTCATCTTTCATCTCCAGCCCATAGTAGGTGTGTTGTAAACATTTCTAGGGACTCGGAACTGGAAGGTTATGAAGGGCTCTTCAATTCCATGGTCAACATCTTGCTCAAGAGGGCCCTTCTTTTCTGAGGTAAGTGATTACCAAAACCAAAAACCAAACCCGCTGTTGTCAAGTCAATTCTGACTCAGCAACATTATAAGACAGAGTAGAGCTGCCCCACAGGGTTTCCAAGGCTATAAATCTTTACGGAAGCAGACTGCGACATCTTTCTCCTGTGGAGCGGCTGATGGGTTCAAACTGCCAAACTTTTGGTTAGCAGCTGAGGGCTTTAACAGTTGCTCCACCAGGGCTCCTTTTGTAAATAGAGGAAGGAAACCTCATGCCTTGATCTCTTTGATAACTGGGAGGAGTTAGAACTGGCAGCACTGGCTGCTTAGTCTGATAAAGAAGACCACCCTCAGTGCCTACAGACCATGCACGAGAGGACTCTTCTCCCTTCTCAAAGGAAGTTCAACCCCAGCTCCACAGATTCGACAGATGTGTGTGGCACAGCTGAGCCATGGGTGAGCCATAAGCTGGGGAAACACAGCAAGGGGACAGACACGATCCCTGCTCTCGTGGATAGTACAGTCAAGGGGAAGGCAATGCTCAGTGACTGGATTGCAGACAAGAGCGCGAGGAGGCTGAAGAAGGATAAAGCAGTGCCTGTGAGAACCCGACACCCTTGTTATGGATTGAATTGTGTCCTCAAAAAAATGCCTGTCAACTGTGGCTTAAGGGGACTTCTAAGTCATTTGGCAAAATAATTCTATTATGAAAACATTCTGCATCCCACTTTGAAATGTGGCGTCTGGGGTCTTAAATGCTAACAAGCGGCCATCTAAGATGCATCAATTGGTCTCAACCCACCTGGATCAAAGGAGAATGAAGAACACTAAGAGCCCAAGAGACAGAAAGGGCCACATGAGCCAGAGACTTACATCATCCTGAGACCAGAAGAACTAGTTGATGCCTGGCCACAACCAATGACTGCCCTGACAGGGAGCACAACAGAGAACCCCTGAGGGAGCAAGAGAACAGTGGGATGCAGACCCCAAATTCTCATAAAAAGACCAGACTTAATGGCCTGACTGAGAGTAGAGGAATCCCTGCGGTCATGGTCCCCAAACCTTGTGTTGGCCCAGGACAGGAACCATTCCCGAAGACAACTCATCAGACATGGAAGGGACTGGACAATGGGTTGGAAAGAGATGCTGACGAAGTGTGAGCTACTTGTATCCGGTGGACACTTGAGACTGTGTTGGCATCTCCTGTCTGAAGGGGATATAGGAAGGTAGAGAGAGTTAGAAACTGGCAAAATCGTCATGAAAGGAGAGACTGGAAGGAGGGAGCGGGCTGACTCATTAGGGGGAGAGTAAGTGGGAGTATGGAGTATGCAGTAAGGTGTATATAAGCTTATATGTGACAGACTGACTTGATTTGTAAACTTTCACTTAAACCACAATAAAAATTATTAAAAAAAAAAACCTGTCAAACTTGGCTAGGCCATGATTCCCAATATTGCGGACACAAAATTGCGTCCACCATTTTGTGATCTGAAGTGATTTTCCTATGTGTTGTAAATACTGCCTCTACCATGTTAATGAGGTGGGATTATTAGCAGTCATGTTAATGAGGCAGGACTCAATCTACAAGATTAGTTTTTGTCTTAAGTCAATCTATTTTGAGTTATAAAAGAGAAAAGCGAGTAGAGAGACAGAGGGACCTCGTACTACCAAGAAACAAGAGCCAGGAAAATAGCACTTCCTTTGGACCTGGGGTTCCTGTGCTGAGAAGCTCCTGGACTGGGGAAGATTGATGACGAGAACCTTCCCCCGGAGCCGACAGAGAGGGAAAACCTTTCTCTGGGGCTGGCACCTTGAATTCGAACTTCTAGCCCCCTAGACTGTGAGAGAATAAATTTCTGTTTGTTAAAGCCACCCGCTTGTGGTATTTCCATTACAGCAGCACTAGATGACTAAGACAACCCTGATCCATGGGACAGGCCGGGGACACCTCAATGGGAAAGTGATATTTTAGCTGAGACACTCAGGTGGAGATGGATTCTCCAGGGGCAGCAGGAGAGGGAAGAGAGCACCAAGCAGAAGGCACAGTACATGCAAAAGCCTAAGGTGGGAAGAGATGATGGCCGATCCGAGGAAGGGACCAAGGCCAGTAGGGTGGGGGTTTGGAGAGCAAGGGAATCCCTGGGTGGTGCGAAAGGTGAATGCGCCAGCTGCTAACTGAAAGGCTGGAGGTTTGATTTCACTAAGAGACACCTTAGAAGAAAGGCCTAGTGATCTACTTCTAAGATATCAGACATTGAAAATCCTATGCTGCATAGCTCTACTCTGACACACATAGGGTTGCCATAAGTCAGAATCCACATGAAGGCAACTAGGTTTTTTGGGCAGCAAAGAAGGGGAAGTGACTCAGGTGACCTAAGGAAAGAGGCAGGGGTCTGGTCTGATAACACCATAATCCAACAGCTGTGAGATGACACTCACCTACACAAAGGATTCTGTCCATGATACACAGACTGCCTGTGACACACTCATATGGCAGAGGGATTCCTGTCACTTCAAGACATCTGAAAAGTGAATTCTAGATAAATTAGGAAACATTGTCATTGTTAGCTGCTGTCAAGTCGGGGAATGGCGACCCCATGCACAACAAAGCAAAACACTGCCTGGTCCTTCACCGTCCCCATGATTGGTTATGGATTGGATCATTGTGATTCATAGGTTTGCATGGGCTGGTTTTCAGATGTAAATTACCAGGCCTTTCTTCCTGGTCCATCTCAGCCTAGAAGCTCTGCTGAAACCTATTGACCATCACAGCAACACTCAAGGCTCCACTGACAGATGGTGGCTTCGCATGAGATACACTGGACGGGAATCAAACCAGGTCTGCCATATGAAAGGCAAGAATTCTACCACTGAACCACCGCTGTCCCCATAAGTCAGGGAATAGCCATTCTCATCTCAGAAGAAGTTTTCATTCACAGACCCTACTCGGGGCTCCAACACAAGGGTCACGTGTCTGTTTCCTCAACAAGTCTTCATTGAGCACCTAGTAGGTGCCAGGCAGTGAGAACACAATGGAGAGAAAGTCCAGTGTGGTCCTCTCTCCTCAGGGCCACACATCCAGATGTTGAACAAGTAATTTTCACTACAGAGGGCGGTGAGGGTGACACTGGAGGCTCTGTCCAGGCAGAGGCTCTGACCACTCACGGAGGCCGAAGGTGGCACAGGGGCTCTGTGCAGTCTGGGTTCTGCTGCCCAGATGCCCTGGTGCACGCTGCAGGGTTGGGCAGCTCGGAGCACTGGGACTCTTGTGCCTGGGTGAGAGAGAAGGCCACCTCCAGTCCCCACCTATGTTCCTTGCTGCTAATCAAACGCCCAAGTGTGGGCATGAGACTAAGCGGAAAAGCAATCTGGGGACTGTTCCCCAGTGTTGAGGAGGATGTGGAGGAATCAGATCCTCAAACACTGCTGATGGGGGTGTAACATGGCGTTCAGAAAACAGTCTGGTGGTTCCTCAAATAGTCAAACATAGAGTTACCATGTTGTTGGTTGGTGGTGTTGGTTGCCGTCAAGTCAATTCCACTCGTGGTGACCCCATTTGTTAGAGTCGAACTACACTGCATAGGGTTTTCTTGGATGTAATCTTTATGAAAGCCGATCACTAGGCCTTTTCTTCTGTGGCAAAGCTGGGTGGGTTCGAACTGCCAACCTTTAGGATATCAGTTGAGAGCAAACCATTTGTACCACCCAGGGACCTTAGGGTTGCCATACAATCCAGCAATTCCTCTCCTACATGTACACCCAAGAGAAAGGAAACATAAGTTTACAGAAAAACTTGTACACAAATGTTTATAGCAGCATTATTCACAATAGCCAAAGGGTAGAAACAACCCAAGTGTCCATGAATGGATGAATAAATACACAAAATCTTCTATACCCACACAATGGAATATTAGTCAGCTGAGAGAAGGGAATGAAGCACTGATACATGGTATAATGTGGATGCATCTTGAAAACAGACAAAGTGAAAAAAAATCATACACAAAGACTATGTATTATATGATTCCATTCATATGACATGTCTAGAACATGGAACTGTATAGAGACAGAAAGCATAGAAATGGCTGGCTAGGGCTGGGGGTGGGGGCTAAGGGTGTAAGGAGGTGGTAACTAAAGGATATGGGGTGTTTTCTGAGGTGATGAAAATATTCTGGGATTAGACATTGATGATGGTTGCACACACCTATGAATACGCTAAAAACCAGTGAATTGCATGCCTTACATAGGTGAATTGTGTGGTATGGGAATTATACATCGATAAAGGTGTTCAAAATTACTTAGGGACCATTCCCTGGAGTGGGGTGAGCTTGTGGCTTTGTCTGTACCTTCAGCCTCATCCACAACTCAACCTCACCTCCCTGTACCTCCAAGGCCCTCTGATTGGCAAAATGGAGTGGAGGTGGGAGCTGTGTGTCAACTTTTAATGAGTTCCCAGGTGCTGCTGAGAGTCCCAGGCTGTGTTCACAAACTTGGAATTGGCTTCCTGGGGGTTGTTAAAAGTTGGGCAGGTATGCAGGTGTATGTCTCTGATGTCACCCAGGTGAGAACCTGGTTTGTCTCTGACATGTCCTCTAGGAAGCCACCCAAGGGCTTCAACCACGTGCTCTGAGAACATTGGGGTGGGTTCAGGAGGCGGATTGAGATAATTCTACTAATTTCCAAGTATGGAGACCCCATGATGTCATTTCAAGTGAATGCATTGGGGAGGTGTTGTTTTTCCTTTTTAAGCAGAGACCAGATGCCCTCCAGTGTAAGTTGTTCGTTTCATTTGCAGTTCTTGAGCACAGGTTAATAGGCAAGGGGAAGCTTGATTGGAAGCCTGGAAGCCCTGTGCTTCAGAGTTCTGACTCATATCATACAGACTCAGGTTCAAAGCCTAGCCCAGTCACTTTCTGGCTGTGTGTCCTTGGAAACATGAATTCACTGCTCTGAACCTCCTTATGCAAACAGCAGGGCTAATAGTGACTACCTCTGGCCCATGGTGCAGTGCATGTAAATTTTCTGGCACATAGCTTGATTATGCTCGATGGTATTATGTCATCACTCAGCAGAGGGCTGTAGGTGTTTGGCAACAGCTGGCTGAGCCCAATTACCATTTCCTGAGTTGGCAGGAGGATCAGCTGGGTAAAACGCACAAAACTTGAGTGTCCGTAGTACACATAGGCAGTTGGGTATATAAGTTTATAACTGAGAGGAAAGGTAATAGCTTTTATGTACAACGTTTCTTTACTGTATCATTTCTTCTGCCTTTTATTAATTCTGAATGTATTTTGTGTCTTCTACATACTACTGTTTATAAGATTTATCTATAGCTCTGCAAATAGCAATAATGTATCCATGTTTAAGGCTCTATAATATGGCATTAAATAAATTCATCTCAATAATTTATTCTGGTACTATGGATCGCTCTGTTTTTTCCATTTTTGAAAATTTCAAACAATGCCACAATAAAAAATTTAGCACACATTCCTATGCACACAAAGGCCAAAGTTTCTCTAGCGTATGTGTCTTAGTCATCTAGTACTGCCATAACAGAAATACCACAAGTGGATGAATTTAACAAAGAGAAATTTATTTCCTCACAGTCTAGGAGGTTACAAGTCCAAATTCAGGGCGTCGGCTCCAGGGGAAGGCTTTCTCTGTCAGCTCTGGAGGAAGGCTTCCCCTGGTCCAGGAGTTTCTCAGGTGCAAGGACCCTGTGTCCAAAGGATGTGCTCTGCTCCTGGTGCTGCTTTCTTGGTAGTGTGAGGTCCCCAACTCTCTGCTAGCTTCCCTTCCCTTTTATCTCCTGAGAGATAAAAAGGTGGTGAAGGCCACACCCCAGGAAAATTCCCTTTACCCTGGATCAGGGATGAGACCTTGGTAAGGGTGGTGTTACAATCCCACCTTAACCCTTTTTAACAGAAAATTATAATCACAAAATGGAGGACAACCACAGAATACTGGGAATCACGGCCTAACCAAGTTGATACACACATTTTGGGGGGGACATAATTTAATCAATGACAGTATGTGCCTAGGTGTGAAATTTCTGAATGTTGAGATATATGCATATTTAAATGTCCTAAAAATACCTGGATTTATCATAAGCACTTAAAGATTTTTATGCTATTGTACATGTAATCTTTTCTAAATATTTCATTTTCTATTGATTTTTTCTGGTGTCTAAAACTACAGTTAACCTTTGCGCGCTGATTTGGAATGCATCAAACTTGGGGACAATTCTTACAAGTTCTAAAAGTTGTGTGTAGATTATTTGTGTTTCTGTGTATACAATATCATCTGTGAATAATGGCAGTTTTTATCTTTCTTTTTAATTTTTATTACTTTAATTTTCTTGTCTTACTGCCTTGGCTAATACCACTAGTACAATGTTGAAAAGAAGTAATAATTGTGGGACCCCATATGTTCTTCCTGACCTAAAATGGAATATTCTCAACACTTCATTGTTAAGTATGATTATGGTAGGTTTGTGTGTAGATACATTTTTCAGGTTAAAGAGCTCCCCTTTATCCCAAGTTTGCAAAGTTTCTTTACTTAAAATCGTGTTTTTCTATTTTATTGAGTTAATATGATGGATTACCCTGATTAAGATTTTGTATGGAAATTTCTACTAGACAAGTCACTTAACCTCTGAACCTCAGTTTGTTCCTCAGTAAAATGGAAATAATAAAATACCCACCTCCCAAGGATATTCTCGGGATTGAAAACGCAGGGCCTGCTGGCTCATATAAACTGGACATAAATCCAGCTATGAATATTGCTAAAGGATGGTACTGCCCTCAAACCTGGGCAAACAAGACACCTGCTTGGGCCCTGAAACTCTCGGGTCCCATGCTTTTGACTGCTTTCCTCAAAGGAATTTCTCCTCCGGTGTCAGTGTCTTCCAGAGGGGCACCCAGACCCAGGATGAATCTGAGTAGGTCCCAGTCATAGGAAATACCTTAAGATTTTCCAAGTCCCCTATGCTTCCTGGCACCTGCCCGGGCCAGGTCTAATCCCCATTTCTTCTCTTTAGGGCACTCTTGACCCTCAAACCTATACATGGGCTTGACCAGATGTTCCAAGCAGCTCTGAGCCTGATCCCTGTGCCCCGTTGTCATGGCATTCCTCTTATGGGTTCACCTGGGAACCAGCAACTAGATGGCACTAACATGTTGGTTTTGGGGGACATACAATTTGGAGCCAGGATGAGTTCAGGGCTGTGGGTTACAGATGGATCAACACCAACACTTGGGTACAAGTTAGGTATGAACCTGTGTGTCTACTCTTGCATCTTAATTTTCTGGTGCCACCTCTCATCTACGGTATCTGAAAGGGACAGGGATGGTGGCAGGAGCCCCTTCCCCTGTGCACACCCCTGCTGCTGACCCCCAAAATGGTCACCCACAGGTCATCCACCAGCTCCACACCACATATCTGACACTGGTCCAGGGACGGTCAAGCTTCTCTCCTCCAAGTGTTCTTGCAAGGACGGTGGGCCTTCAGATCCATGTCCTCTGTAAAGCCTTGGGTTTGGTCCCCAGCTCCAATCATTACCATGCCATTTGCCATCCGAACAAGTGACTCAGGCCTCTGAACCTCAGTTTCCTCATCTTTAAACTAGAGGAACAACAGAACCTACCTATCAGGGTGGTCCTGATGATTGAATGAGTTAACGTGAACACAGTAGGTGGCCCTGACTCAAGAAACATACATCTAGCATTGAACACCATGCTACAGAATTTGGACTCTGGACAATAGGAAAGACTCTGCCATTGAACTCCATACAAGTGGCATCTGTTGAGTCAGTAGTGCTTGCCCAGCACTGTTCTAGGCCCTGGGACACAGATAAATCATATCCAGCCCAGACCCATGATCCCACAGCCACAGCACAATGTGAAGGGCTATGAGGGAGACATATGCTGGGCACTATGGGAAAGTGTGGAGGACATGGATGTTTTTCTCTGGGTTTTAAAGGATGAATAGGAGTTCTCTTGGCTGTGGCAAAGGAAAGAGCATTCCAAGCGGAGAGACTCAAATGAATCAAAGTATATAAAAAAAAATAGAGTAGGTTTATTAGTGATTTCTAGGGATAGGTTGGAGGGAGGGGAAAGGAGGATCCGGTGCGTAGGGGATACTAAGGAAAATTGTGGGAATGAAGAAAAATGATGCTTGAACAACATGATGAACATACTTTATGTCAATGAACTGTACAGGAGAAGAATGTTGAAATGACGAATGTTTTATTACATATATATTTTGTTGTCATTGGGTGCCACCAAGTTGTTTTCTACTCATAGTGACCCCATGTGACATAGTAGAACTGCCCTGTAGGGTTTTCTTGGCTGTAATCTTTACAGGAGCGGATCACCAGGTTTTTCTGCCATGGAGCCGCTCGTTGGCCTCAAACACCAACCTTTCAGTTTCAGCTGAGTGCTTAGCTGTTTGCCCTACCAGGGCTTCTACATATATATATTTACACAATAAGAAAATGCTTATGTCTGGAAATTGGGTCAATGAAACCATTTTTGAAATCAGCAAAGGAATAGGTCTCGGGGTGAAATCAAGTTTAGTTTGGACATACTAAGTCTGAGACACCTATTCGACTTCTGAATGGAGATGACAGTGGCAATTGGGTAAAATCATAGAGGGAGAGGTGAGGTCTTCTATTTGCAAGGATTTTGTTGGGTTAATTGAGATCCTTCTTTTTTCTGTCCCACCTACAAGCATGGTGGGAATGTTAGACATCCTATTGTTGTTCTTGTTAAGTGCTGTCAAGTTGGTTCAACTCATAGCGACCCCATGTACAACACAACGAAACACTGCCAGGGCCTGCGCCATTCTCACAATGGTTGTTATGCTTGAGCCCGCTGTTGCAGCCACTGTGTCAATCCATCTCACTGAGGGTCTTCCTCTTTTTTCAATGACCTTCTACTTTACCAAGCATGATATTCTTCTCCAGGGACTTCTTCCTAATAACATATTCTATCACTACCCTTTATGGGTTTTATTTAAGGAGCTCTGGTGGCAAAATGGTTAAGTGCTCGACTGTTAATCAAAAGGTTGGTGGTTCAAACCCACCAAGCAGCTCTGAGGGAGAAAATACCTGGCAGTCTACTTCTATAAAGATTATAGCCTGGGAAACGCTCTGGGGCAGTTCTCCTCTGTCCTATCTGGTTGATATCTGGTCACTATGAATCAGAATTGGCTTGATGGCACACAACAACAACAACATGGGTTTCATTTAAAATTTTGTTTCATTAGGAAAGAATTTAGATTTCTGGGACTTTCTGAAATTTCTGTTTTCATTTGGTTTCCTTTCTCTCTCTTCTTTTTTTGTATTTCCCATTGCTACATTTTATTATTTATTTTAAGGAGCTCTGGTACTGAGGGGTTAAGCGGTCAGCTACTAACCAAAAGGTCAGAGGTTGAGACCCACCAGC
The DNA here is from genome assembly GCF_030014295.1 of Loxodonta africana. Classification (NCBI taxonomy): domain Eukaryota; kingdom Metazoa; phylum Chordata; class Mammalia; order Proboscidea; family Elephantidae; genus Loxodonta; species Loxodonta africana. The sequence continues at coordinate 31,225,328 of NC_087344.1, forward strand.
CGTTCCTAGGGAGAAAGATGTGGCAATTGACTTCCTTAAACATTTATGGGCTTGGAAACGCTATGGGGCAGTTGTACTCTGTCCCAGAAAGTTGCCATAGATGAGAATCGACTCAACAGCAACGAGAAATGATGTATTTTGGTTTAGTCACGTTAAAAAACACACACACACACAAAACCCATCGTCAATTCCAACTCATGGTGACCCCATGTATCCCAGAGTAGAACTACACTCGATACGGTTTTCTTAGCTGTAATCTTTATGGAAGTAGGTCACCAGGCCTTTCCTCCAAGGTGCCACTGGGTAGGTTTGAACCTCCAACCCCTCAGTAAGTAGTCTAGTGCAAACAGTTTACGGTCACCCAAGGAGTTCTTAGTCATGTATGAACCTGGTTACAGAGAAACCAAACACTACAGAGTGATCATTGAAAATGAAGTCCACCTTTTGCCTGCAAAACTGGAGTCTCCAAGGACAACACCAAGAAAACTCTCAAAGTTTCGTTGCCATTTTACAAATGTTCTCTCTTCTAGATGCACTTTAGAATCCTCTTGTCAAGTTCCGTGAATATGCCGTTAGCTTTCTTTTTACTGCAATTAACTTATAGATTAATATAGGGATCCTTCTATTTAATTCTAAGTTTCCGTAATTGCATTTAGAATTTATGAGAGCTCTTTCACGATGACTGATTCCCTGTTTTAATAGAATTTTCTTCTGTGGGTACACTATGTCTCAAGTCTCTGTGGAGAATAAAAGTGAGCAAATTCTTGCATTGTCTCTGTAACTTGTGGGTCAGTTCTGGTTCGTGTGGCTTTTTCTCTTTTGGGCTATTAGGGAAAAGTTGGATGAATACGGGGGGCTTTATTTATACCCGGAGGCTTGCAGGTGGTGCAAATGTTTTGTACTCGACTGCTCACCTGAAGCTTTGCTGTCTGAACTCATCCAGTGGCACCAGGGAACAAAGGCCCGATGGTCTGATTCTGTAAAGACGCCTGCCAAGGAAACCCTATGGGGCAGTTCTGCTCTATAATGAATGGGGTTGACATAAAACGGAGACAATGAGTTTGGGTTTTTTGTTTCTTTGTTTATGAATGACCATGCTGATTGGTGTTGCTTCTGCCTGGTGTGTGTAGATTTCTGTTCCCACCAGGACTCTTTGTGGATTGGTGGGTCTGGTGGGTTATAACCATATCAGTGATCACGAGTCAGGGGCTGGCAGGCAGTCAGAGGCCCCCTTCCCTGTTGCTGGATTTCGGAAAACCTTCCTTGGGAAGTCTGGACTTTACTAAATTAATTCCCTTTGGTCTGCTGATCTTTGTTTTCTCTCTTCTCCTGGTGGAGGTCAGGAATAACCACAAGCTGTGAAGAACTTCTCTCTCAGACTTCAACACCCATTGAGAAGTGCCTTCCACCCTTACACACCACAGACAGACAGACACACAGAGACACACAGACATACATATACACACAGTTCCTTACACATACACAGACACACACACCTGGGCAGCATCTGTCCTGTATTTGCAGAGCAATTCCTGGGCTTGGCCCAGAGACAGGATCTGCAACCCCAAAACCCATTGCCATGGAGTCGATTCCAACTCACAGCCACCCCACAGAGTTTCTGAGGCCGTAAATCTCTACAGAAGCAGACTGCCACATCTTTCTTCAGTGGAGCCACTGGTGGTTTCCAAGAGCTGAGCTTTCAGTTAGCAGCTGATTGCTTTAACCGCTGCATCAAAAAAACCCAAAAAGGCCATGTTTATTCAGCAGTGACTGTGCCAAGCACAGCTCAGGGTCCTTCACATTCAGTTCCTGGGACCACCTGAGGTAGGTATTGCTATTATCCTCATTATACAGATGAGGAAACTGAGGCACAGGAAGGGAAATTCACTTTTCCAAAGTTACACAGCAGAGCTGAGACTTGAATCAAGATACCTTGCCCCCACTACTCCGAGATGAGCCAAAGCTGATCCTGCCAGCTTATAATGGGAAAAAAAGAGGAACCTGAAGTGAAAGACGGGATGAGCCTCCTGCTGACTCTCCCGTGAGATCACTGGACACACACGGGGCTCACCCTGTATCTACTGGCCAGGCTGCCTAGGCACCAGGGGGCCAGAGGAGGAAGGGGCTCCTGAAGGCAGGGGAAGGGGGTCACAGAGGACCGGCTCGGATGGGTGGACATGGAGAGGAGGGTGGTCGTTGGCAACAACAGGGAGGGAATAAACAGTCCTGGACAGGCTGCCTGGGTGTGGGCTCTGGATGCCCCCCTCCCCTTGTGTGCTGGGCTAACCAGGGCCCTGCGTTCTGGGGGATCCCAGCAGCCAGAAGAAGGGATCTGCCACTATGGGTTCCCTTCCCTGACTTAGGGCCTCAATCTTATCCCTTAAGTCCATCCACAACCCTGGCCTCTCTCCTGCTCTAACACCTCCCATGGCTCCCTGCTGTCCACAGGTTAATTCCATGATCCGGATCTGGGAGAACCCGCGGGCAGCAAGGTGGGTCTTGAGCTCCGAGTGACTGGGCCCTTCTCCACCCAATCACTCCCACCCACAGTCCCGCGGTCCCCAAGCACCCCTGCTGACTCCTGGGGAGACTAAGGCAGAAGTGACAACAAAGTTTTATTCCTGGGAGTCTCCTAGGGTAGGTGGGTGAGTAGGGGCGGAACTAAGGGGCAGCGGGGGTTACTTCTGGCCCCCACCCAGTGGCTCCACCCGCAGCCACAGCCCATCCTCAGCGCGCAGGATCAGCTCCGGCTTCCTCCGAGGCTCAGCATCATCTGGCAGGACACGGAAGCGCAGCAGCGTAAGCGCCAGGACCACCTTCATCTCGGTCATGGCGAATGTCTGCCCGATGCAGTTCCTGCCAACAGGACGGGGTCTCATTTAGCCCAGGTTCCTGTCCAGGCCTTACTGTTCCTGGAATCTGGCCCAGGACCCCCACTCCCATCCCGCCCTGATCAGCTCAAGGGATAAAGAGGGGGTGACCGAACCGGGGACCCCCATGAGGGCTTCCGTGGGTCCCCTGAGCTTGGCCCAGACCCCAACCACTTACTCAGAACAGCAGATGGGGAGGGGCTCTGAACACCCAGGGACCCCTCCTTGAATCCCACCTCCGTTCCCCCACATCCTTGTCCAAATCTCAGGGGGTGGAGAAGGAAGGGGGCTGGAACTTGGACCACTGGAAGCTCTCCACACACGGACACACAGACACACACACAAACACACACACACAAATCAGGCCTAGACGAAGTCGCAGATGCTCCCCCCATATCTCACCCCATCCTCCCTCAGTCGCCTGCACATCTCACCTGGGACCTGCAGAGAAGGGAATAAAAGCCAGAGGCGACCTCTTCTCACTGTTGTCTAAGTTGAAGCGGAAGGGGTCATAGACCTGGGGGTGGGGAGACAGGACTGTTGGGTGAGGTCTCCCAAGACATACCACCCTGGAAAGCAGATGCTTGTAGAGTGCCAGATGAGGTGTCTGACTCCCCACTCAGGACCCTGCCCCTTCCCCAAGTTCCTGCAGTGGATAAGGATGGGTGGGCGAGGGCGGCACCTCAGGGTTCGGCCACACAGAGGGGTTGTGATGGGTCCCAAAGATGCTGATGAGGCAGATGACACCTGTGGGAAGAGGGGGCAGTCAGATGGAGATCCCCCCTGCCTGGTGGGCTCCCCTACCTGCCCGGGACCTCCCCCTTGCCAGTGTGGGCACCTTTGGGGATGATCCGGCCATCTGGAAATACTATGTCCTGGGTACAGCAACGTGCGATGACAGTAACTGAGGGATACATCCGCAGACTTTCCTTGATGCACATGGTCAAGAAGGGCAGCTGGGTCAGGTCGTCCCTAAGAAACCCCACCCCAACAATTAACCTGAGAGCAAAGACTCCCCCAGGCCCCTGCCGCCTGGTGACACTTTTTTTTTTTTTTTACCATCTCTCTCTGACCTTCACTCCTTATAACAAAATTAATTCCAGATTTATCAAAGATAAAGCATGAGATAAACAGATAAGCAAAACATGGTATATACACAGAATGGAATACTACTCATCCATAAAGAGAAATGAAGTCCTGATGCATTCCACTACATGGATGAACTTTGAAAACATCATGCTGAGCAAAATAAATCAGTCACAAAAGGACAAATACTATATGGTCTCACTTATATGAAATAAGCAAATATAGGGAAACCAAAGATTACTAGTGGTTACCAGCAGTTGGAGGGAGCGGGACAGGACAGAATTTTTGCATAGGGGACCTTGAGGTTATGTTAATGGTGGTGAAATGATTTGGAAAAGGATAGCAAGAATGGTCTCACAGCTTGAAGAATGTAATCAGTGTTACTGAATTATACATGCAGAAATTGTTGAGGTAGTGTATGTTTCATTACGTACATTTTCAACACAGTAAAATTAAGAAAGAAAAAAAGACAAAGCATTAGAAAAGCAATATATCACATAAGTCCCAGAGAAAATTTAGCTAGGTGTTTTTAGCAGCCTTTCTCAGCAAACCACAACACCCAAAAGCCATCCCGGAAAAGGCTGACAAATTTATACAAAAATGAAATATTATTCATGGTAAGAGAGAAAAATCAAAAGGTAAATGAGTAAGAAATGATGTAAACATATCCAAATTCTACTCCCACTTAACACCCTACTAGAGATAGTAGCTGATGCAACAAGACAAGGAAAAAAAAAATATAGCTATTAGAAATGTGGGGAAAATGTATCTGTACTGGCAATTAGTGGTTTTATACTTGGAAAGCGAGAGAATCAACTGGAAAACTTTCACCAACAGTGAGGATTCAGTAACTAGTTTCAGTTGCCACTGAGTTATTCTGCCTCCTAGAGACCCCAGGTGTGTCAGAGTAGACCTGTATTCCACAAGCTATTCAACAACTGATTTTTCAGATGTAGCTCATCAGGCCTTTCTTCCAAGGTACCTCTGGGTGAACCTGAACCTCCAACCTTTCAGTCAGAAGCTGTGTGTGTAAATTATTTTCACCACCCAGGGACATCAAGAATTCAGTAAGGGGGCTGAATTTTTTTGATCCCTTTCTTTTTTTGTATGGCTATTTACATTTTTAAGTCACTGATACAGTCAAATGATTCAAATTTCAAAAACTATGAAAGAGCACCTGTATAGCCCAGCACCACACACATTCCCTCCCCACAGGTTTCCCAGGTTATTATTTCGTTATGTGCCCTTCCAGAGATACTTTTTTGCATCTCAAGAAACTATATACACCTTCTCCTCGCTTATTGACTCTCTCATTATCCAACATTTTGCATTTACGACAATAGTAAAAAATCTACTATCTATTTTGCACATTAGCGGTATATGTCTGGCACTAACAAATGGCCAGTTATGAGGCGAGAGTAATGCTGGCTTTGGTGATTAATGTTATGGATCACCTTGGCTGGACCATGATTCTCAGAGGTTTGGCAGTTATGTAATGATGTAATTTAGCAGTTGTATAATTTTTATAATGATGTAGTCATCCTCCATTTCTGCGATTGGATGTGGTCATCCTCCATTTTCACATAATGCCAACTTTGCGTAACAACCTAGTCTTTGGAACCTAACTGTGTTGATAGATGAGGAGAGGGTGCAGTAGCATACTATATACTATACACTGCTCTGTATCTTTTTAATTTGACAGTATATCATCTCTTCTTGTATACCTCCTCAAACTTGTGTCAAAATAGGACCTTCGCTATCAAATAGCTTTCAAATGATTTCTTCTAGAGCTTTTAAGACTTCCTCTTTTAATTTTAAAGCTTTCCTTTATCAGGATGTTATATTGTTATAAGAAATGAGAATCAGATTGAATTAACTTTTTTCCAAGCAACTTTCCAATAGTCCCAGAGGTTTTTTATTAAATGATCCATATTTTCCCCAAGGTACAAAATAGCATCCTAAGCATTTACTAAGTTTGCTGGGCACAAAATTTATATACATAAATCATAGATTTTTCTATGTAGATAACTGGTATGTATATAGTACTAACCTGTTATAAAAGATAATAATACTAACTGGTAATAAAGAAAACAAAAGATGCAAATAATAATAATATAAAATACCTGGGTTAAATTTAACAAGACATGTGAAAGCTCTGTATTCCAAATGCACTTATAAATCTGACACAATCCAAATGAAATACCAATAGAAGATTCTATTCCCCATAGTGACGACAGTAGCAAAGGGTTCATTTAATAAAGCATGCCTAAGATCTCTAAGCAGACATTTTCTACTCTATTAAAAAACGATGTGGTTATTTGAATAACTGGATATCCATCTATACCCTGGAATAGGATGTATTAATATACCAAAGCATTTCAGTTTCCACCAATAGATCATATACTCAATATAAATAAAAATCCAGCTGATTTTCTTAGGAACTTGACAAACTTACTTTAAAATTTCTGTGGAAGAATAAAAGATCATGAAAAGCTTGGACAATTTAAAAATTAAAGATTAAAGACAGGAAACTCATTCTACCACATTTAAGACCTGTTGCAAAGCTGTAATAAACAAAACAGTGTGGTACTGTTGCAAGAACAGGATAATCCATTCAGGGGGCAGACTAGAAAGCTAAGACACAGACACATGAATGGGTAAAAACTTAACATCCAATAAAGAAGGCCATTCCACAAAACCCTGGAGAATGGATGGATAGTTTGGCTAGAAAGAAAAGATGGATAAATTTGACTTCATAAAAACTAACAAAAAGTCTAAAGGCCATCTTTTGCAATACGAAACAGAAAAAGGATTAATTTTTAATATATAACTAATTCTTATAAAGAAATCTGAAAAAAAAAAATACTTCCAAAACATCACAGCCATTGAAACCCTGTGAGCAGTTCTACTCTGAGACACATGGGGTCGCCATGAGTTGGAATCAATGTGACAGCGACTGCTTTGGTTTTTGTTTGGTTTGGTAGTTTGTCTGACTAATTAGATTCCTCTCCTTCTCCTCTCCCCGCATCTCTACCTCTGTCTCTTTCCTTGGCCTTTGCCCAGGCAGTTTCCTTAGCTTAGAGCATTCTTCCCAATTGCACCTAAATGGTTTCTCAGTTGAGGCTTCTTCTCTATTTCAACCTCAGTCCTATCCATGAAAGCTGGGACTATCCTGGCCTGGGACTGTTCCCACACCAGGCTGGGAACTCCTGGAATATGGGAACTGGGAACGGGTCCTTCCTGGGATTCCAGGACACAGAATGGAGCTGGGCATAGCGTTGGGGATGGAGGTTGAGTTGGGCACAGTGAAGGAGTGTCTGCTGGGTGAGGACTGGATGGATACTGATGCAGGTGTTCCTGGACAAGAAATGGAAGACTTTTACCCCCAGATGTCCCATGTGAATCCCTGGACTGGAAATTAGGGTAGAAATTAGGGGGTGGGAGAAGGGCAAACATCCAAGGGAGTAAAGATCTTTGAAAAACTGTGATTTCAGGGAGAAAAACAAGGGAGGTGGAGGGGAAGTTTGTTTACTGAACACGGGCTAAGAGACAACCGCCCTCATACGTTGTCACTATTCTCCCGACAGACCAGATCTTACTAACTCGAAAGCCACAACCTTTCCCCTCCTGACCATGCTGGGTATCAGGCCTTGCATGTGGCCTCTGCTCCTATTCTCACTAAGCAATTAGGACAGAATCAGTAGAAAGATCTTCCCTCATCCCCACCAGAGCCAAGGAAAAGTGCTTGGGGGAACAGGTGACGAGTTCATGCACTCACCATTCAATCTCCTCTGGTTGGCGGTCCCTCAGGAGCTCTCGCACCTCCTGCCGGCAACGCTCCTGGTATTCCGGGTGCTTGGCAAGGTTGTATAGGACCCAGGAGATGCCACTGGCCGTGGTGTCATGGCCTGACAGAAGCCAGGGAGACTTGGGTCACTGGGCTACTTTAGTACCAGAAGACAGACATCTTGCACTGAGGTCCTCAAGGAGGACAAAGGAGGGTGGAGCATGATGCGGTGGTCCAGGGCCCACCCACCAAGTCCCTGGAAATGACAGACACCTGCCCCCAATGCAACCCCATGCTGGGACCCTCACCCTCAAACATGAAGGTGTCAGCTTCTGCTCGGATGTCCTCATCTGACAACTCCTTCCCATCTTCATCCTGGAAAGAAGGCAAGACCACCATTATTCTTGAGTCGCATCAGCTGTAAGGGTCTCTGAGCCGAACCTCCAGAGTCACACACAGTAGTCAGGTTTCAGTGGAGCTTTCGGACTAAGACAGACTAGGAAGCCTGGCAATCTACTTCTGAAAATTAATCAATGAAAACCCTAACGATCACAACAGAACATTGTCCGATATAGTGCTGTAAGATGAGTCCCCAAGGTTGGAAGACACTAAAAATACACAGTGGCCACAACAATGGACTCCAGAGCACCAGCTATTGTGAAGATGACGCAGGACCGGGCAACATTTCTGTGTTGTTGGGTGCAGAGTCACCACAAGTGGGAGCGGACACTCCAGCTGAGACCATCTGCAAAGATTCCTCTACCATCCAGAAACTGATGCTCACCCTGCAGTCCCAGAACCATCCCCTTCCTCGTCATTTCTAAAGCCCTCTCCCCATAGGCCTCCTTCCTTTTCTCCTTGCCACCTGTTTTACGCCTAGTGGGAGGACTGAATGCTCCGTTAATGTTTCCATGTTTCTGCATGATGAAGGCTTTCTGAGAAAAAAAAATCACCGGCAACCTTGTGTTGTCAGGTGCCCTGTTCCAACTCATAGTGGCCCTATGTACAAGGAACGAAACACTGCCCGATCCTGCTCAATCCTTATAATCACTGTTATGCTTGAGCCCCTTGTTGCAGCCACTGTGTCAATCCATCTCACTGAGGGTCTTCCTCTTTTTTGATGACCCTCTACTTTACTGGTTGCTCTACTTTACTAAGTGTGATGTTCTTCTCCAGTGACAGATTCCTACTATTTCCATGTTCACAGTATGTTCAAAGAAGTCTCAGCACTCTTGCCTCTAAGGAGCATTCTCGTCACACTTCTTCGGAGACAGATTTGTTCATTTTTCTGGCCGTCCATGGTAGTATATTCAACATTCTTCACCAATACCATAATTCAAAGGCATCAATTCTTCTTTGGTCTTCCTTATTCTTTGTACAGGTATTGAAGGCAACTAGGTTACACTGAACGACAACTACTCCTGAATGTGAGAGACTGAGGGTGGCTCCAGAGCCATTTGCTCACAACCTACAGTAGTAAGTCCATAGAGTTCCGTCTTATCTCCCCGAGAGGCATTTGCTTACATGTCAGGAGTTGTAAACCTAGAGACTTTGCCCTCTCTCTGGAGAGTATTTGTTTATACTCCAGAACAAACCTCACTCACTCTCCCCTCTCTAGCTCTCTGGAGGAGAGGAGGGCAGATGTGCCACCTGTTCTATATAAACTAAAAGACTGATACTGTGGGGGTCATCTCCTATGGTGCAAACTCTGTGGCTTATACAGATGAATAATTGGGCCAACATCTTGTGGACCTTGTGATAATTTGGAACTGGAAAATCAGCACTATGATGCTACTCTGGATGCTGTTATTGCTGTGAAATAAATGATCTACTTTAACCCAGGAGTCTGATATAAAACATATGCATATATATATATATGTATGTATATGTACACACACACATACACACATATCTACTACCCATCTGCCAGTCTGCTGTACTATGGTGACTTGCATGTTGCTGTGTTGCTGGAAGCTATGCCACTGGTATTTCAAATTCCAGCAGGGTCACCCATGGTGGACAGGTTTCAGAGGAGGTTCCAGACTAAGACAGATCAGGAAGAGTGGCTTGGCAATCTACTTCCAAAATTAACCAGTGAAAACCCTAAGTATCACAAAAGAACATCGTCCCATACAGTGCTGGAAGAATAGACCCCTAGGTTGGGAGACACATAAAATACAAAGTGGCCACAGCAATGGATTCAAGTATACCAACAACTGTGAAGATGGCACAAAACAAGCCAATGTTTCATTCTGTTGGGCACAGGTCACCAAGAGTTGGAGCCTACACTGTGGCTGAGACCATCTGCAAAGATTCATCTTCCATCCAGAAACCCAACCCACCCTGCAGTCCTGAACATGTCTTCCTGACCATCCCTAAAGCTCTCTTCCCACATGCCTTCTCCCTGTTCTCCTTGCCTTCTGTTTTGTGCCTAGTGGGAGGATTGAAAGTTCCATGAGTATTGCCATGTTTCTGCGTGACGAGGGCTTTCTGAGAAAAAATCACTGGCACCCTGTTTTACCCTGAATGACTAAATGTCCCTAATGTTAGAGAGTGAGGGTTGTTCCAGAGCCATTTGCTCACAACCTACGGTACTAAGTCCATAGAGTCCAATCTTATCTCCCCAAGAGGCATTTGCTTACATGTCAGGGGTTGTAAACCTAGAGACTCAGCCCTCTTGCTAGAGAGGATTTGTTTATATACAAGAGCAAAGGTCACTCCACCACTCCCCTCTCTGTCTCTTTGGAGGAGAGGAGGGCAGATTTGCCATCTGTTCTGTACAAGCTACAGGACTGATAATGTTGGGGTCATCTCCAATGGTGCAAACTCTGTGGCACATACAGTTGAATAATTGGCCCTTGGGATCATTTAGAAATGGGGAGCCAGCACTATGATGCTACTTTAGATGCTGTTATTACTGTGAAATAAATGGTCTGCTTTGATATTATATTTGTGTGTGTGTGTGTGTGTGTATCTACTACCTATCTGTCAGTCTGCTGTACTGTGGTGCCTTTCATGTTGCTATGATGCTGGAGGCTATGCCACAGTTATTTCAAATACCAACAGGGTCAACCATGGTGGACAGGTTTCAGCAGAGCTTTCAGACTAAGACAGACTAGGAAGAAAGCCCTGGCAATCTACTTCCAAAATTTAGCCAGTGAAAACCATTTGAATCACAATAGAACATTGTCTGGTATAGTGCTGGAAGATGAGCCCCCTAGGATGGACTGAACCAAAACGATGGAAGGTACTCAAAATACACAGTGCCTACAACAGTGGATTCAAGCACACCAACAATTGTGAAGATAGCACAGGATTGAGCAATGTTTCGTTCTGTTATAGATAAGGGGTATACATATGAGTTATACATATGAGTAGGGGCAACACTAATAACAGCTACATTAAAAAAACCCACTGCCGTCGAGTCGATTCTGACTCACAGCAACCCTATAGGACAGAGTAGAACCGCCGCATAGAGTTTCCAAGGAGCGCCTGGCAGATTTGAACTGCAGAGCTTTGGTTAGCAGCTGTAGCACTTAACCACTATGCCACCAGGGTTTCCACAGCTATATTATATGTTATAGGAAACCCTGGTGGCATAGTGGTTAAGTGCTACGGCTGCCAACCAGAGGGTCAGCAGTTCAAATCCACCAGGTGTTCCTTGGAATTTTATGGGGTAGTTCTACTCTGTCCTACAGGGTCGCTATGAGTCAGAATCGACTCGGCGGCACTGGGTTTAGTTTGGGATATTATATGTTATATATTAAGTAAACACGCACACACCATGTCTGTGTAACTTACTAGTTTGTAAGTAGACTAAAATCTCAGGCCCTTCACAGTTCAAGATTAGCATTCCCTGCAGGTTGCATTCATCTCTGAAACATCTGATACATGACCCTCCCTTCCTCAAGCATCTTCCATGGCTCCCAGTACCCTCTGAATCACATTCGAGTTCCTCTATCTGACATCTGAAATTGAGGTTTTGCCCATTTCTCAAACCAGAACCTACAGACACTAACCTTGCTCAGCAGGAGCACATCAATGAAGTCCAAAGTCTTGGCCTTGGTCTTAGCCTTGAGGAAGTCATCAACACCGTGTTCTGAGAGGGTGCGGCGCCGCTCCTGGATGGCAGCATCTGTGAAGTCATGCACCAGGCGGCAGGCCCTGCGGAAGCGCCGCCCATCAGGAGTGAGGTGATACAGGAAGTCGAAATGCAGTGAGATCTGCTGGTTCCGTTTCGACACAAGGGCGCTGAGCTCCAAGATGGCAGCAATATATTCACTGGGCTTCCTACAGGATGAGGACAAGAAGGAAGGCAGCAACTTCACACACCTAAAGCCCAGGGTGAACCTCCCACCTGGGACCCAGGCTCTAACTCTCATGATGAGAGCATCGAGGAGAAGATGGCCCCAAAGATGTATGGTGGGAATGAGCCAGGAGATATGACTCTCCACATTTTCTTCTCTCCCCGCATCCCCATCCCTGGGAGCTGCCTCCAGGGGACAGTCACAAGGGAGAGCTTGGCCATCATGGTCATCACTCTCACCAGCCCCTTCTCCTTCCCAAACTGTCCATGCAGTTCACACTTCATCTTCTCCCACCTCATGCATGGGCCCAGACTCCTGCCTGATCACCTATTCAGTGTCAACGCCATCCAGTGTCTACACAACAGTTGGTCTTCCACAGACACAGATTTCTAAAGCTCATCTCTGAATATGCCCCTCATCTGCTCAAATGCCTTCCGTGACTCCACGGAGACATTGTGAAACTGAACATCCAGGAGAAGAAGACCCCAAAGATGCATGGTAGGAATGGGCCAGGAGATATGACTCCTCACATTTTTCTCTCTCCTACACCCCCATCCCTGGGAACTGCCTCCAGGCCCCAGTCACCAAGGACAGCTTGGGCATTATGCTCATCACTCTCACCAGCCCTGTCTCCTTCCTAAACTGTCTCTATAGCTCATACGTCATCCTCTTCCATCTTGTCCATGGGTCCAGACTCCTGCCTGGTCTCCTTCTATCCAATGTCAACACCATCCAGTGTCTACACGACAGTTGGTCTTCCACAGACACAGATTTCTAAAGCTCATTTCTGAACATGCCCCTCATCTGCTCAAATGCCTTCCGTGACTCCATTGGAGACCCCAAAATTAAGTCCATACCTCTTTGCCTAGTTTCTTAATATCCTAAAGATCTAGCCCCTCCTTACCTTTCCAACCTCATTTCCAATGTGTCCTCTCACTATCTGTTGCACATGCTCTGCTCATCCCAGCCTTCTTGTCTTTACTCAAATATTTCCACCTACCTGAAAGGACCTTTCTTTCTCTCCCATTCCCTGTCCTTCAATGCCCAGCTCTGATCCACCTCCTCCAAGAAGGCACTTCTGATTGCCCTGGCCAGTCCTCCCTCTCCACTTACTCCCTTGGGTCAATGGCCCAAGTTCCCAGATCTAGGTTTAGGACTCACTCCTGGCAGTGGCTGTCAAAGCTGAAGACACATTTTTGCAGACTGTCCAGGGTCATGAGGCTGATATGTTCAAACATGTCCAGACGGGTGCTGCCACCAGAGACCAGGTGTTTCCATTTGGCCTGGAAAGAAAAGGGGGCAGAGCTGGGTCTGTGCTCTGCCTCCTCTGGGGCCTCCCCCATAGCCCCAGTCACCAAGATGAACTCCACCCAGAACCCAAACTCCTGGTCCTCCATCCAAGGCACCCATCTCCAGAGTGGACCAGGCTTGACTGACAGTGAAAGCGGTCACTATTAAGATGTGAAGATCTCGCTGCTGTGAGTCAGGAGACCTGGGTTCAAGTCCCAGCTCTGACTCTTATGTTCTATTTGCCAGTGATCAACCCATTATTTCCCCTTGGTTCCCCACTGTTAAATGTTCACTAAGAGTTAAGGTGTCTTTCCGCAGTGTCATATAAAGCAGGTGGAATTCCAGCTTCACCACTTACTAGCCCACTTACTAGCTGAGTGAACATGGATAAGCTGCCTAATCTCTCTGAGCCATAGTATCACCTGTAATGGAACAAAAATAACCATCTGTGCCTCATAGGGTTTTGAGAATTGAATTAGTCAGTATATGTCATGAAATGGTACACAGTTTCCGGCATATTGTGAGTGCTCAATAAACGCTAGCTTGCATCATCTTCAACATCATAATCCCTACACATTCTTCCTGGGTATATCAAGAATCCAAGGCCGTTATGCTTTTTACTTGGGCCACTTTTCAGACATGTGTTTGTGAAGAACAACCTGAGGGATGAGGAAATGTCTTCCCTTAGGCAAAAACCAGGCTTTGTTCTGCTTACTATGAAAGTTGCAGATTCCCTAAGCTCAATGTTCCTCCCCAGTATTACAACATACTGCATCCATCTAGGTCCACCTCTGTTGCTCCCATGGGATTTGGATGGCTTGGGGAAAGGATACAAACCAACATGAAGCACATACTTCCTGCTGTGCTGTGAATAAAAAAATTCTTTATTGCTGACCCAGGAAACTCACATCTTCTAGCAGAATCCATGAAATAGTAACAACCTAACTTATCAGCTTGCAAATCCCAGACACTTATTTCCTATTTCTTACCTCTCCCTAAATCCACACCCTTTGCAATATGCCTTGGCAGCAACTTCTATTAGGAGGAGGAGCCTATTCCCCCACCCTCTGATTCTGGGGTGGCCGTGGGACTTGTTGTAGCTAATAAAACCTGGGGAAAATGATGGTGTTATAATTGTAAACCTAGACTTCAAGAGGCATTGCAGCTTCATCTCACTCTCTTGGAACCATGCCTTCACCATGTGAACAAGCTTGGGCTGCCAGCTGGAGGGCGAGAAACCACATGGAAGAGACCACTGGTTTCCAGTCAAGGTCATCCTAGATCAGCCTGTAGCCAGCCGAGTCCCAAACATGTGAAAGAGCCCAGATTGGGTCAGAAGAGCTGCCTACCTGATCCATACCTGACCACAGATGCATGAGGGAACCCAGCCAAGACCAGGAAAATGGCCCAACTGACCAGGAGACTCATGAGCAACAGCAAATGTTAATTATTTTAAGCCAGTGAGTTTCAAAGTGGTTCGTTACTCAGCAATAGCTACTACACAGTTTTCACCATTAGCATCAACACTATAACAGGATTCAGAGAGGGGAACATAGACACTAACAGGTTCTGTGCACCTACTATGTGCCAGGGACATGATTCCATTGTGTCATCTTGAACATCCTTCAAAGTGGAGATCATTATTTCCAATTTACAAATAAGGCAGCTGAGGCTGAGAGAGGAAGAACAATGGGCCCAAAGCTACCCAGCAGATCCAGGACCCCAGACCAGATCTGTTTGTGGCCCCTTCCCCCCAAGGCTCCATCACAGACTCTGGGTTCATGGGACTCACATGCATGATGTTCGTGCTCTCGTTGAAGATCTTCATGTAGGGCTTCAGAATGTTGAAGTGAAAGGCGGGTGTCAGCATGCGGCGGTGGCGGCTCCACTTGTCACCGCCACTCAGCAAGAGCCCGTCCCCTGTTAGGGGCAGCCACAGGCAGTGGGCAAGGGCAGCACCTTCCTCTGGACCCCCATGACTATCCCCAATCCCCTTCAGTTACTCACCCAACCAGGGCTTCAGGAAACTGTAGAAGATCACATCCTTGGGTGCGATGGCAGCTGACATGAATGAGTGCCATCAGTGGCCAAGGAGAGAGGTAAGGGAGGGACTCTGGGTGGGGGTGTGGGCTGCTAGCCAGAGGTCTGCACCCCGCTACAAGCCCAGCACAGCAGGAATGGGGCCAAGGGCAGAGGAAGCAGGGTGAGCCAAAAGGGGACCAGAAACAGGCTGAAGCAGTGAAAGTGGAGCAAAGGCAGAGCTCACAAAGACACCCCAACATGCTTACACACCCTAACATGGCAAAACACATCTCAACATGCCTGGATGTGTCTCCTACATCCAACATTTCTGAAACACCAAGCAGAGCCCCAAACCCTACAGTGCATTACATGCACTGAGGACACCCTGGTACGGCACGGCCTCCTCTGAGATCTCCGGACATGGACCTGAAACAGCTAACATGAGACCAGCATGTCCCAACATGGCAACAGCATACATGTCACACTCTCACATGTCCATAACATGCTCTGACATGGATCTGAGACTGCTGACATGGTCCAAACATGTGCTAACCTGCTCCACCATGGCCACGACATACCTGACACACTCTAACATGTCCATAACACAGCACAACATGCCCTGATATGGACCAGAACCATCTGACATGACCTCAGAATACCACACAAACAAGTCCCAGACAGAATTTAAATATGGACTCATTAATGCCCCAGATGTGGCCCAGGAGTGACTGTACATATCCTGGACCTGTCTCACAGAAGATTAAAGTAACCTCCCAGGCACTTCACAGAGGACCCTGGGTCCCAGGCACAGCCCAGCCTTGACACAGGACAAGCCCAAACATGGCCCCCACATGACCAACAGGATACCTGCACAATCTCAAATGGCATCTCAGACAGACCTCAAGAGGCCCTGAAGTCTTGGGCTTCAGCTAACCCCAGATGTGATGGAGACCATCTCCAAATGATCCCAGGTGTAAAAATTCACCCGACATGGCCAAACAGCAGGCATCACACAGACATGCCCTAGACGTGGCCAGACATGACTAGGGTCAGACAGTTCGGTCCAGGTGCATCAGGGACAGCAGGCCCAACCCATAGTTCTCCTGTCTGCCTGCTCAGTCACCCGCCAGCTGAAGCCAGCACAGGACTTGGAGCCAGAAAGCTGTGGGCAGCAGGCATCTAGCCGGGGCCAAGAGGACAGGCTTGATGAAGGTGGCGTGGAAGATGTGGACAACCACATGCCAGGGACCCACCCCTCAGCAGTACACATCCACAAAGTTGTTGGCCAGGCCTTGTGTGTACCAGAGATCCTCCTCTCAGCTCTGGATCTGGGGAGGAACAAAGAGGACTGAGTTCATGCCCTTGTAGGTACCAGAGAGAAGGGTTGGAGGCAGAGATCCACCCAACCATGAGACCCCTGTACAGCTGTTTGTCCCCTCTGTACCAAAACCACTCCTGGCCTTATAGCCTGACACATGGTCATTCAGGGTCCCTTAATCACAGGGGCAGAAATGGCCTCTCCCCATTGGGCATCCAACACCACCTTCTCCTTTGTGTTCTTTTTACCCCCATTTTCCACATAAGGAACCTAAGCCTCTGAAAGATGATCTCACTTTCCCAGGGTCCCCCAGACAGTAAGTGACTGCCTAAGACCTGAGCCCAGGTCTGTCTGAATCTAGAGCCTGAGTTCTTAGGCATTGTGTTGCTTGTGTCCTCAAAACAACAGCTCTGAGAGACCCGTACCCACCAAGACTGGGCAAACAGAGTTCCAGCAATTGTCTTGGGAGTTGATGGGAGTTAGTGGACACTCTGGGAGAAAAGGTGAGCTTTCCCACTGCAATGAAGCTTGTTGAATCATCATTTACAATGTGAGGAAAGAGTCTTCTTAAGGTAAAACTGACAAGGAAAGTAGAACCAAGATATAAAGACAGATTCCTGGTGGCATTGTTTGAGACCTGGATTCAGCTGTGCCTGAAGGCCACCCTCCCTGGACTTTTCATTCAATGGATTCTCTTTCTTTGCTTAGGCTGCACATGGTTGGGTTTCTACCACTCACAACTGAAAGGGACCTCGGCAACCAAAGAGTCAGGTAACTGCCCACAGTCACTGAACAGATTAGTGACAGAGTCGCGATCGCTGTTGGACACTGCCCATTCTCCTGTCCAGAGTACAAAAGGCAGAGGGCAAAGGAAGGGAGCAGAGATGAGGTGGGGTATCGTAGGAGAGACATCTGGGGGTCTGGAACAGGAGAGAAATGAACTTAGGATGGACAAGTCACAGGATGGTGTAGAAGGGACTGACCCACCACAGATGGACGTCATGGAAGTAGTGGCCCAGAGCTCTCCTTATAGCACTGCACCTGGGTGGGGGGCTTGGAGGCCAGGCCTGGCAGGAGGCTCAGAAGCCACCACTACCCACTGTACCACCGTGCCCCAGCTTTAAAAATTCCTACACAACTTTCCACACCCAGCTCCAACAATCCCTCCTCCAGGAAACCTTCCAGCCTGGCCCAACAGAAGTCTTCCTTCTCCTCTGAGATACTCTTGCCCACCTCTCTCACTGGACCCACTCCCAACCACATGGGCTTGGGGGTGTCTCTGTCCATGACTGGGGGTCCCTCCAGGACTGGTCCTGGATTGAGAACACCAGTAGGGTTGCGGATGATGAGATGGGGGCTGTTGAATGCATGAAAGAAAGAGAAAGAAGGCTGAGAGAAGAGGGAAGGGACTGGGGTCTTTCCAGAGCCACCCAGAAGCTGGAAGCAGAGGGGAAGCAGCCCTTGGATGCTGACAGGGCACCCACCACCACAAGCTCTGCATGGTTACCTGAGGCGTTAATGACAGGCCGAATGATCTCGGGGTGGCAGAGAGTGATGATGGGGCGGATAGGGCCCATCCAGGTCTTAAAGCCCTGCGGGTAGGTCGCTACCAGATGAGTCACTTCCATCAAACCCTCCTCCGTGGGGGAGCCCTGCAAATAACCAGGAGTGGTCACCTCTCCAGAAAGAGCTACAAGTGTCCACCCCTTCTCAGCTTCCAGAGGTGGCACAGCCTCTCTGTGAAACCTTGTCAGGATTCTGCCCTGAGGGAACGACTCCCTGCTTCCTCCTGCTCTGTCCAAAGGAACAAGGGTCCCTCAAGGGTGGGAGAGTCCTGACAGCAGCATCGAAGTCCAAGGGTATATCCAAGAACAGAGGGGGAAGGCACGCTCTCTAGCCACAAAGCTTGGCTCCAGGTGATGGGTTTTCTTGTCTTGGTTGTGGTTACAGTACAGTGGACAGTCCCAGGGGGAGGTCCCCGTGGGGAGGTCTGCAGGCAGCAGTGGGGTCTCAGGACTATAGCATAGGGACTTGCTCCTACATTTTCTCTGGGCCCTGGCAGTCCATGCCGAGGACACTGGATCCTCCACCGGGAAAGTCTGCAGATCTGGGACCTTACAGCCTTGCATGCTCCCCCAGGAGGAGGCATGAACTCTGACTGCCCATTACACAGCAGCCCACCTCGACAGAGCACGTCCTGCATGCTGGGCTGGGACAATCACAAGGGGAGGTCCCCAGGGGAGGTCTCCAGGTAGCAGTGTGGCCGCAGGTCTCCAGCATATTAACTTGCATCCACATCCTCTCTGCTCCTCACCAATGCACAAGGCCTCTGGATCCTTCAGTCGAGAAGGTGTACAGGACCTTCCACATGCCCCCTTGGCAAATCCAATGGGAACAGACAAAAACATGGACTCACTTGGAATGTAGTTCAGCCAGACCCCATGCAAAGCCCTGGAGTATTTACAGCACCCCAAGGAAGTAGGCTCAGCTGGAGCCCAGGCTCAAACTGATCCCACTGTGTCTTGGTCTCCTAGTGCACCTTAACACAAATACCAAAGTGAGTGGCTTTAATTTAAAAAAACGGAATTTATCGTCTTACACTTCCGGAGCTGGGAGTCCAAATCAGGACATTGGCGGGACTATGCTTTCTCTGAAGGTTCTAGGTGTTCCTAGGCTTGTTGGCAGATCCTCCCATGGTGTAACCCCTTGTATGTGTCTGTGCCTGTTTTCCCTTTTTTGTTTGTTTTGTTTTGTGTTTTCTCTTGGCCTACTAGGGCTGTTGTAAGAGAAATACCACACATAAGTGGCTTTAAAGAACAAGAATTTTTTGTCTCATAGTTCTGGAGACTAGAAGTCCAAATCAGGGTTTAAAACCAAAACCAAACCTTTGCCGTCAAGTCAGTTCCAACTCATAGTGGCCCTAAAGGACAGAGTCAAACTGCCCCAAAGGGTGTCCAAGGAGCAACTGGTAGATTCGAAATGCTGACCTTTTGGTTAGCAGCCAAGTTCTTAACCACTACACCATCAGGGCTCCAATCAAGCTCTAGGGCGGGTCAATTACTTCCTTGTCTTTACACCTGGGTGATCCTCGTTACTTGGCCAGGTGTTCACTTGCTCTCCTTTAGCCTCTGTTGGGGCTGTTCATCCACACAGAATACGCTCTCTCTTCTTGGCTTAAAAAAGCCCATTCCTCTTTCCAGCAGCCCCTCCTCCAGGAAACCCTCCTGCTTGCCCTCACTTCTTCGCTTGGCTGCTCAGCCTCATCTCTCCCTCTGACCCACCCTCGAACACACAAGTGTGGGGTGTCTCCATCTAGTTCTGTGTCCTCAAGATTGAGGGTTCCCCCAGGGCAGAGCTAGGGGGGTGAGTCCTCCCTAGGTGAGAACTCAGGTCCAAAACACCACAATGGGGATTGGAAAATAGGTGAGAGAAAGACAAGGGCGACCAAAGGCACCTAAGAGAGTAGCTTGGTGTCTTTATCCACAGCCACAGCACCCACCACCACATGCTCCAGGTGATACCTGCAGTGTTGGTGACTGACCAGGTGGTGTCAGGGTGGCAGAGGAAGATGAAGGGGAAGATGGGGCCTAGTCACAGTCTAAAGGCCTGGGGGTAGGTGGCCACCAGCTCAGTCAGGTCTACCAGGCCCTGCTATATGGGGGTGATTAGCAAGCAAGGTGGGTGGTCACCTCACAGAGGAACCAAAGGAACCCCCTTCAGGACCAGAGCAACCGGGAGTCCCCACTTTGAAAAGTCAGGTGAGGAGGAGCCAAGGCTGGAGACAGAAAGGCCCAAGGGAGGGACAGGAGACCAAGAGGATGTATCTGGAAGCCAGAGAAGACAAGGCTCCAGGAAGGATGGGGCAGCCAGCTGGCTGGGGGATGAGATCAGGGAGGTCCTGGTCATCCGTAAGTCATCTCATGGGTCATCATGGCATGATGGGGTAGGGTTTCAACTAGTACTGTGGACAAGCAATTGGGGAAACTGAGGCAACAAAAGCAGACAATGCTTAGTCCACGTGGAGATGGCAGAGTGGGCTGACCAGAGGGTTGGATGAAAATAGGATGCTTTGGCGGTGGGTGGGTAGGATTTATATGGTCATCTTTCTTTGGCTGTATTGTGGAGAAAGCCTAAGAGAACATGAATATTTCTTACCAAAGGTAAATGTTTTCCAAATGGCCATGAGGATGGATTCTGTAGTGGGGCTCATTAGTACATCTTGAGGGTGGAGGGCAAGATAAGAAAAGGAAGTGGCCTGAGGAAGGCGAGAGGTGAGGGAGACTGCCCGCACTTCTCCTCCGGCCCAGCTGTACCCCTGTGGATCTGGGGAGAGGGTAGGGGAGCTGCAGCCCTCATAGGAGTGGGCACTGGCCTGGGGCCAGCAGAGGTGGACCCCGCAGCGGATGAGGGGACCCTTGACTGTGTCCCTGATGAGGCCCCCTGTTCAGGGTGAGACTATGGGAAAGTCAGGAGGTCCAGCTCTGTCCATCCTGCCCGGTGAGTCCCCCAGAGTAGCCAGAGGTGCACTAATGGGTGAAATACAGGCAGGAAAATGGCCCAAAACAGTCTAGGGAAGGGGGAGAGGGAAGAAGGAGAGAAAGGGTTCAGGCATTGCGGCGGACAGAGAGGAGAAGAGTGGAATTGGGGCGTGAGGGAAGATAGCAGGGCTCCCTCACTGTCCTGCACTGCTCTGCTGTCCTAGACTCTACCCACCTCTGGCCCCCAGCCCCCTTGTCCTCACTGCCCTGGTCCTGACACCCCAGATCTTTCCTACTGCCCCACTCACCAGGCCCAGGTGCCCCAAGAACCAGTTCCTCACTGGGGGCTGCGGGAAATTTCGGAGGCGGCGGCAGATGTCATAGAAGGTGTAGATCCAGGCCAGGAAGCGGGCCAGGAGCCAGGAGGCCACAGCCAGCAGCAGGAGCAGCCACGGGGAGGCTGCCCCGGGCCACAGTCCCAGCCACGACAGGTTCAGCAGAGACATCCTGCAGGCCAAGGAGAAGGGGTGCTGATGGGGAGCTCAGAGGCAGACGAGGGACAGACACAGAGTAGAGGAAGGGCCCAAGGGTGTGGGCTCCAGAGACAAAGTAGGGGGCTAAGATGCATAAACATGGGATCAAAGAGGGGAAGAAGGCCCAGGAAGGCCACGGGAAGAGGTGGAGTGAGAAGTGGAAGCAGAGAGGGAGGGAGGGAGAGAGGGAGTCCACAGAAGTCCAGGGGAAGGTGAGTGGAGGGAGAGAGACAAGGGGTGCAGCTGAAGTCCAGAAAGATCCAACCCGAGCCAAAGCAAGACCAAGGTGTCAGGGGCTCTATTTATCCATTAATCAGGTGGTTCCAGGTCAGCTCGCTCCCTGGAGCCACCCAGCCATGAGCAGTGCCCCCCCCCCCGCACGCCCCCGCTATCACCAACTTGGCACATTCTGTCCCCAGCAGCTTGTCCTGCACAACCTCCTCTGCCTCTTTCTGGGACTTCTTTGCCTTTGGCCTGTCCTTAGACCCTGGGGGCAGGTAGGAAATGACTCATTCCAGCCATCCAATCCCCAGAGCCCTGGCTGATTCCTCTTTGCCTGGCAGCCAGCCCAGAACAGCACTGGTCCAGTGAACCTGAAGCACAAGCTCCGAGTCACACGTGGGAAAAACAAAACCCATGACCCGGCACTTCTGGCTTTATTTTCTCTGATACTCATGTCTTCATTTATAAGCTGAGGAGAAAATCTGTTACCTCCCAGAGCTCTGCACATACCGTGTGGTCAATGAGTACCTTCTGTGATCTCAGCACTGTTCTTGATACGGGGGTGGGGGCGGGAGGGGGCAGTAGTGAGCACAGTAGGCACAGTCTCTGCCCTTAAGGGGCTCACATCTAGTGGGGACACAGGCAGTGATCACATACATGGTCAAGAACTAGAGAGAGACCAGCTGGAAGATGGTGGCATGGGCAGCATTATAGATTAAATTTTGTTCCTCCTGATAACATGTCCAAAGTATGTGAGACATAGCCTTGCCATCCTTGCTTCTAAGGAGCATTCTGGATGTACTTCTTCCAAGACAGATTTGTTCATTCTTTTGGCAGTCCATGGTATAGTCAATATTCTTCGCCAACACCACAATTCAAAGGCATCAATTCTTCTTCGATTTTCCTTATTCGTCATCCAGCTTTCACATGCCTCTGAGGTGACTGAAAACACCATGGCTTGTGTCAGGTGCACCTTAGTTTTCAAGGTGACATCTTTACTTTTCAACACTTTAAAGAGGTCTTTTGCAGCAGATTTGTCCAATGCAATCAGTCTTTTGATTTCTTGACTTCTGCTTCCATGGGCGTTGATTGTGGATCTAAGCAAAATGAAATCCTTGACAACTTCAATCTTTTCTCCGTTTATCATGATGTTGCTTATTGGTCCAGTTGTGAGGATTTTTGCCTTCTTTATGTTGCGGTGTAATCCATACTGAAGGATGTCTGAAGATAATCAGAAATAAAAGGAATTTGTAAAACCCAAACCAAACTTATAAGAATTATTAAAGAAAGTCCTTAAAACAGATACAAACATCAATCCTGGAACTCTAAGCATCAAAGGAAGGGATAAAGAACTTGATATAGCACTGAATGGAAGAAGAAACTAACAGAGAATAGAGAATGAAGAGAGCTAGGGACTGGAGGTCTGCTTCCAGCTAACACAGTATAGACTCACCATCTTGCACCGCAACCACCAAAGAGTCTGGACAGGGAGTGCAGGAAGGCAACTTCACAGAGCTCCCAACAGCAGACAGAGAACCTGGTCTGCACATAACATCCTATCCCTACCCTCCTGGTTATCTGTGCCATACCCCATGGGGGTACCAGCATGGACCCACAGAACCCATATACCCCACCTTCCCAGCCACTGTTTTACTGCAAATGACCTGTTCCCACCCCCCACCCCCTGCTGGACCTGCCCTGCTGCAACATAGGGAAGTCCTAGACAAGATGATGAGAACTATCGTGCCCGCGGACAAGCAAGCAACAAAACGCACCCAGCCCACTCACCCAGACATTACCAAATAAACAAACAAAAAAAAATAAACAGGACAAAACAAACCTACAATCGATAAACAACAGGCAATATTAAAACATATTTTAAAAAAATAGGATAGGATGGCTCCAGTAAGTGAACAAAATAAAACACTAAATGAACTTCCAGTAGAAGAAAAGGTACTAGAACTACCTGATAGGGAACTCAGAAGGCTAATACTCAGGGTTATCAAAGAGATTAGGAAAGAGATGAAG
The DNA here is from genome assembly GCF_030014295.1 of Loxodonta africana. Lineage (NCBI taxonomy): Eukaryota > Metazoa > Chordata > Mammalia > Proboscidea > Elephantidae > Loxodonta > Loxodonta africana. The sequence continues at coordinate 31,249,269 of NC_087344.1, forward strand.
GAAAACACAGACAAAACGAAGGAAAAAATAGACAAAATCATGGAAAATACAAACAAAATCAGGGAAATCACAACAAAGAAATAGAAGAATTGAGGAAAATAATACAGGAACAAAATGTCAAAATAAACAAACAATTAGAAATTGTACAAAAACAGCAATTAGAAATCCAAAAAATAAACAACAAGATTTCAGAAATGAACAATACAATAGAAGGTTTTAGGAGCAAATATGAAACAATGGAAGACAGGATCAGCAAAATTGAAGAAAATCCTTAGATATCATTTTGCTGGAGAAAAAATCAGAGAAAAGAAGGAAGAAAAATGAAACCTGAGAACTACGTGGGACACAACAAGAGCAGAAATTTGTGCATGATTGAATTTCCAGAACAGGGTGAGAAAAAGGAAAACACAGAGAAGATTGTTGAAGATTTGCTTACAGAAAACTTCAATAATATCCTGAAAGATGAAAAGCTGCTCATCCAAGAAGATCAACATACCATGTAACAGAGAGACCTCAAAAGAAAGTCACCAAAATATATCATAATCACACTAGCCAAAATCAAAGACAAAGCAAGAATCCTGAGAGCAGCTTGGGAAAAATGAAAAGTTACATACAAAGGAGAAACAATTAGACTAAGCTCTGATTACTTAGCAAAAACCATGCAAGCAAGAAGGCATTGGGGTGACATACAGAAAACCTTGAAAGAAAAAAATTGCCAATCAAAAATAATATAGAGAGCAAAATTCTCACCCAAATATGATGGCAAAACTGGGACATATCCAGATCAATAGAAATTAAGGGAATATGTAAAAATGAAACCAAACTTACAAGAATTATTAAAGGGAGTCCTTCGGTTAGAGAACTAACAACATCAGACAACAACCCAGATCTTGGACACAGGACAGCATCAGCCAGATACCAACCTAGCCAATGAACTCTCAAGGATAAAACAAAACTAAAATTTTTACAACAGGGAACCAGAGATGTCACTCTGTAAATGACTACAACATCAGAACAATAAAAGAGGGAATATAAATGGTGTAGGTACAGAACTTTCAAAAGGAGAGGGAGTGAAGGTGATATCAAATAACAAAAGACTGTTTCAAACACAGGAAGCCAAGGGTAAATTTCAAGGTAGCCACAAAGAAAGTTAACAAATCTACTCATCAAATTAAAGAACAAAAACATAGAGTCTCAGTAAATACAAAATCTATAAAAATGAAAGAAATGAAAAAAAAAATCCAGAAAAAAAGGAATACAGCACAGAAGAGTAAGAGGAAGAAAGAAAATGTCACCACCCCCCCAAAAAGAAAAACACTACAAAATAACAGCAATAAAGTCACACCTATTGATAATCACACTGAACATAAATGGGTTAAACGCACCCATAAAGAGAGAGTGACAGAATGGATTAAAAAAAAAAAACAGGACTCATCAATATGCTGTCTAAAAGAGACATACCTTAGAAACAAATACATAAATATACTAAAAATCAAAGGATGGGGAAAAAAAGAAATCAAGCAAACAGAAGTAAAAAAAAAGAGTAGGAGTGACAATATTAATCTCAGATAAAATAGACTTTAAGACAATAGCAACCCTGAAAGACAGGGAAGGACATTATATAATGATTAAAGGGACAATAGACCATGAGGATATAACCATAAAAAATACCTATGCACCCAATGACAGGGCTCTAAAATACATAAATCAAACTCTAACCGCCCTGAAAAGGGAAACTCACGGTTCCACAATAGTAGTAGGAGACTTCAACACACCACTCTCAGTAAAGAACAGAAAATCTAGAAAGAAACTCAACAAAGATACAAAATATCTAAAGGCCACAATCGACCAATTTGGCCTTGTAGGCATATATAGAACACTTCACCCAACAGCAGAAAGTATCCATTCTTTCCCAATGTACCTGGAACTTCCCCAGAATAGGCCACATTTATACCACAAAGTGATCCTCAACAAAATCCAAAACACTGAGATAATACAAAGCATCTTCTCTGATCACAATGTCATAAAAGTAGAAATTCATAACAGGAAGAATGAGGGAAAAAGATCAAATAGATGGAAAAGTGAATAACACCTTGCTTAAAAACCACTAGGTAATAGAAGAAATCAAAGATCAAATCAAAAAATTCCTACAATCAAACAAAAATGAAAACATATCGCATCAAAACTTTTGAGACACAGCAAAGGCAGTGCTCAGAGGTCAATTTATAGCAATAGATGTACACATCAAAAAACAGAAAAGGGACAAAATCAACACATTAGCTATACAACTTGAACAAACTGAAAGAGCACAGCAAAAGAAGCCCACAGCCAACAAACCAAAAACTAAACCCGTTGTTGTGGAGTCCATTCTGACTCATAGGGACCCTGTAGGACAGAGTAGGACAGCTCCACACAGTTTCCAAGGAGCACCTGGTGGATTCGAACAGCCTTTCTTTTGGTTAGCAGCCATAGCTCTTAATCACTACACAACCAGGGTTTCTCGACAGCCATCAGGAGAAAGGAAACAATAAAGATTAGAGCAGAAATAAATGAAATAAAGAATAGAAAAAACAATAGAAAGATCAACAAAACCAAAAGGTGCTTCTTTGAAAGGACCAACAAAATAGACAAACCCACTGGCCAAACTGAAAACACAAATACAGGAGAGGATACAAATAACCCAAATAATAAATGAAATGGGGACATTACAACAGATCCTACTGAAATAAAAAGGATTATAACAGAGTACCATGAAAAACTATACTCCAACAAATTTGAAAACCTAGAGAAAATGGACACATTTTTAGAAAAACACTACCTACCCACACTAACACAAACTGAAGTTGTAAATGTGAACAGATGCATAACAAGACAAGAGATTGAAAAGGTAATTTTAAAAAACTCCCAACTAAAAAAAGAGCCCTGGCCCAGATGGCTTCACTGGAGAATTTTATCAAACATTCAGAGAGGAGTTACACCAGTACTACTCAAACTACTTCAGAACATAGAAATGGAAGAGAGATTTCCAAATTCATTCTATGAAGCCAGCATAACCCTGATACCAAAGCCAGGCAAAGACACCACAAAAACAGAAAATTATAGACTAGTAACACTCATGAATACAAAGGCAAACATTCTCAGCAAAATTCTAGCAAATAGAATTCAGCATCATATCAAAAAAAATACTATACCACGATCAAGCAGGATTCATACCAGGTATGCAAGGATGGTTCAACATTAGAAAATCAATCTACATAATCCACCACGTAAATAAAATAAAAGAATCACATGATCATTTCAATCCATGCAGAAAAGGCATTCAGCGCAGCCCAACACCCATTCCTGATAAAAACTCTCAATAAAATAGATATAGAAGGGAAATTTCTCAACCTAATAAAGGGCTTCAATACAAGACAGAAAAGGAAAAAAAGAGAAAAAGAAAAAGGAAACGTCCCCAGGGATCCAAGCGATTGTGGAAGTGGCTCCTAAGCTGTGCTAGAAGGGGCTCCCAAGCCTCAAAAAGAACAAGAAAACAAACAAACAAAACAGAACAAAAAACCAAAACAAAGCCAAAAAAAGGCCCTGGGCATCCCACCAGCCTGGTGTCTCGGGCTGGGTGAGTGGTTCCCCAGTTGAACGGTATCTCACAGCCTTTGAAGAAGAAGCAAAGATGGCCCATGGAGCCAGGTGTTTGAGAGAAAGGGGGCGGGGGCGGGGCGAGGTGGTGGGACCCACGGAAGAAACCAGAAGAAACGGAAAAAAGCAAGTCCAGCAACAAACAGATGCCCTCAGGTAGCTGGCCAGTGTGGGCGGGGCAAATCCAAGAGGCCCAGGGGAAGCTCTTGCCTCCTGGCCAAGAGACTGCTGGAGGTGGGAAGCAGAGGAAGTTGTGGGGGGAAGAAGGGTGGGGTTAGGAAAGCACACATCGCTGTGTCTCCTGCTCTGAGCTTCATGAAGCTGCTTTCCCCTATTCCCTGTGCTCCGATCTCTGATGTGGGTGAGGCAAATCCAAGCAGCATGGAGGCTGCTGGCAGAGCCACTGCTGTCGGCCAGGAAGCACGGAGGTAGAGCAGCGGGGAGAGGATGCGGGGTGCTGTGGGAAAGCCTGTCTCACTGGTTACGGGGTGCTCTGTCTCCTGCTGGGAGCTCGGTGAAGCTGCTTTCCTGCCCTCCCTGTCAGCTGATCTCAACGGAGTCCAGGACTTCGGATCCGTGCTGTGTTAGCTGATAGGGAACATCTGCAGGTATCTCTCTTTGCTCTATTCTCTGTAGGTTTCTTATTCCATTCCGTGCTTGGCTGAGTTCTTATCTCCTCATTTGATACTTTGGGTTCCAGGAGGGATGTTTGTCTCTGTTTTAGTTTTTCGGGTCTTTGCTGTGGAAGGACATAGTGGTGCGTTTGTCTGTGGTGCCATGTCAGAAGTCCTCTGATCTCTATTTTTTGAGGACTTTCACTGAACTCATAGATAAAAGAAAAGAGCAGGCAGTAAAGGCAGTAAAGGCTTTTGGTCACCCAAGCAAAGTTGCAGAATTTATTTGGTTATAAAAATGATTGTTGGCAAGTCCTATGCAATGTATCTATGTTGAATAACGGTACCAGATAAAATTACAGATGGGATTGAAATTTATATATCATCCGTTATCATGTGTAATCAATAAACGATTTAATATCCTGGGGGAAAAAAAGAAGGAAAAGTCTTAGTGTGTGTGCAATGATAAAATCCAGTTGCCATCAAGTTGACTTTGACTCATGGCAGCCCCACGTGTGTCAGAGCAGAACTCCTCTCCATAGGGTTTTCAGTGGCTGATTTTTTTGTGTGTAGATTGCCAGGCCTTTCTTCCGAGGTGCCTCTGGGTGGGCTTGAACTGCCAACCATTCTGTTAGCAGCCAAGTGGATGAAACATTCTCACCTACCATTCGGGGGCTCGAGTTCAACTCCCAGCCAATGCACTCACGTGCAACCGCCACCTGTCTATCAGTGGGGACTTACGTGTTGCTATGATGCTGAACAGGTTTCAGCAGAACTTCCAGACTAAAACAGATTTGGAAGAAAGGCCTGGTGATTTACTTCTGAAAATCAGCCAATGAAAACCCTGTGAGTCACGATGATTGGATCCACAACTGATCATGGGGATGGCGCAGGACCGGACGGCATTTCATTTTGTTGTGCATGGGGTTCCTGTGAGTTGGGGGCCTACTTGACAGCAGCTAACAACAATAACATATCATACATGGCCCGATGGTACCAAAAATAGTAGTTTCTTCGGTCCTATTAACAGGGAATGCTCATTCGCCCACTCTCCGAGGCAACTATTTTGCCCCCTCTTTTCTTCCTCAAACCTCAGACACCTCTTCCCCCTTCTCACCTTCAGCAATGACCTTGCTTCCAACTTCCCTGGTGAGGTGGCAGACTCTAATATTGTCCCCAGGATCCCTGCCTTCTGGTGCTCACGATCTTGTGAAATCCCCTCCCTTTGAGTGTGAGCTGGACCTAGTGACTCATTTCTATCAATAAAATATGGAAAAAATCATGGAATGTCACTTCTGTAATTGGGTTACAAAGAGACTGTGGCTCCTGTCTTGAGGGCTCCCTCTCATCCACTTTCTGGCTTGCTTGCTCTGTCTTAGTGAAGCTGGTTGTCGTGTTGTGAGCTGCTCCATGGAGGGCCCACGTGGCAAGAAAGTGAGGGCGGTCTCCAGGCAACAGCCAGTAAGGAACTGAACCCAACATCTTGGGAGGTACTAAACCGTGCTAACAACCACATGAGTAAGTTTAGAAGTGGATCCGCCCCCGTGCCAGCCTTTGGCCTCTTTAACACCCTACTTGCAGCCTTGAAAGCCAGGAGATCCAGCTAAGCTGTGCCCAGACACCTGACTTCAGAGACCATGAGATAATACTTGGCTATTCCTTTAAGCCACTGAGTTTGTGTGTGTATGTGTGTGTGTGTGTGTGTGTGGTGAAAATATACGTAACAAAACATATAGGATCCCAATGATTTCTACACCTACAATTCAATGACATTGTTACATTCTTCAAGTTGTGTAACCACTCTCAATATCCTTTTCCAAATCATTCCACCACCATTAACGTAAGCTCACTGTCCCCTAAACAAAAACTTTCTGCTCACCCCTCCCTTTCATCCCTGGTAACCATTAATGATCTTTGGTTGCTATATATTTGCTCTTTTCCTATAAGTGAGATCATACAGTATTTGTTCTTTTATGACTGACTTACTTCACTCGGCATGAAGTTTTCAAGATTCATCCATGTTGTGGCATGCATCAGGACTTCATTTCTCTTTATGGCTGAGTAATATTCCATAGATGGACCACATTTTGTTTATTCATTCATCTGTTGTTGGACGTTTCGGTTGTTTCCACCTTTTTCTGTTGTGACAAGTGCTGCAATGAACATTTGTGTACAGGTTTCCGTTTCCATTCCTGCCTTCGCTTCTCCTGGGCAAGCAGCTAAGACTGGGATTGTTGGGTCATTTAAACCACTGAGTTTGGGTATAATTTGTTACTCAGCAGTAGGTAACTGGTACACCTAGGGGACTCAAAGCCACCAAAAGAGAACTTTCAAAAGCCTCAGCACCTCATCTTCTCCCAGCAGTGTTTCCTTCACAGCTGACACCGCCATGGACCTTCCTTCTGCTTCTGTGAAGCCAGGCTGGGCCAGCCTCCCACGTGCTCAAGAACACAGTCTAGTGACTCCCTCCCCTCTCTCTTAGGAAGCCAGTGTTCACACTCCGTGGGGTCATCCCCACTGGAAGACAGACGACACTGTCATTTCTTCAATCCTCAAAGTCCTTCCCTGACCCCACTTTCTTACCAGCTGATGCTCTGCTCCTTCACCCCACTAGGCAGTAAACTGCTCTATCGAGGGATCAGCCTTTGAGGTTCCTCTAAGGGCTGTGATGGTGGATGAGAGGGAGGAAAAAGGAGGGGGGCAGGGGGCCTGTGGGTGCCCCAGCCCTGTACCCCTGTGTGTGTGATGCTCAGAACACACCTGGGCCTGCCGGTGCCATGGTTAGACCTCTTCCTAGACCAGAGTGTGTTGGTGCCCTCTGCTGGATAGTCCTGGGTCAGCAGGCTCTAAGGCCTAAGGTCTCTGTGCAGTGTGTGTGTGTATGCATGTGTGTGCGTTTAAGTGTGTGCTTATGTGTGCTTTGGTATGTTAGTATGGACAAGTATGTGAATATATGTGTACATTAGTGTATGTGCATGCATGCTTGCATGTGCATGTGTGTGTGACCATGAGTGTGTGTTTGAGTGTGTTAGTGTGCACAAGTATGTGTGTGCGTTAGCATGAGTATGCACGTGTATGTAAGTACATGAGTATGTGTGTGCGTGCATGTGGGTGAATATGAATGTGTGTTTGAGTGTGTTAGTGTGTGCAAGTATGAGTGTGCATTAGTATGAGTGTCTGTACAGGGGAGTGTGTGTTAGTGTGAGCGTGTGCACACGCATGTGGGTTATTTGTCTTTGTCAGGCCAGTAAGTATGGTCTTTTTTTGTGAATTTGAATTTTCTTCTACATTTTTCTCCCACTCTGTCTGAGACCCTCTATTGTGATCCCTGTCAGAGCCGCTGGCGGTGGTAACCACGCACCATTCAGTTCTTCTGGGCTCAGGCTCCTGGAGGCTGTGGTTTATGCAGTCCTTTAGTCCTCTGAGCTAATATTTTCCTTCTGTCGTTGGTTTACTTCATTCTTTTTTGCTCAAGACAGAATGGGATCAATAGATATATTTTAAGTGGCCAGTAGTGAGCTTCAAGACTCCAGATGCTGTTCACCAAACTAAGATGTAGAACGTTTCCTTTAGAACTATGTTTTGCCAGTTGGCCTAGATATCCCCCAAGAAGATGGTCTCCAGCCTTCAGCCCCAGTAACTCCATCCCTGGAGGTGTCGGGATGTGTCTAGGAAGCTTCTATGACTTTGCCTTGATTAAGTTGTGCTGACTTCCCCCATGTTGTGTGTTGTCTTTCCCTTCACCAAAGTTAACACTTGTCAACTATCTAGTTAGTGATTTCCCCTCCTCATTCCTCACTTCCCTCATAGCCATCAAAGATTTTTTTTTTCTGTGTGTAAACCTTTTCTTGAGTTTTTATAATAATGGTCTCATACAATATTTGTCCTTTTGTGATTGGCTTATTTTACTCAGCATAACGCCCTCCAGATTCATTCATGTTGTGAGACGTTTCATGGATTCATCATTGTTCTTTATTTTTGTGTAGTATTCCATTGTTTGTCTGTACTGTAATTTGTTTGTCCATTCATCTGATGTTTCCTTTTTTTGCTATTGTGAATAATGCTGCAGTGAACATGGGTGTGCACGTATTCGTGTGGCGGCTCTTATTTCTCTAGGACATGTTCCTAGGAGTGGGATTGCTGGATCGTATGGTATTTCTGGTGTCATATACTTTGGACATGTTATCAGGAGGGATTAGTCCCCGGAGAAGAATATCGTGCTTGGTAAATTAGAGGGTCAGTGAAAAAGAGGAAGACCCTCAAGGAGATGGATTGGCACACTGGCTGCAACAATGTGCTAAAGCATAACAACGATTGTGAGAATGGTGTAGAACTGGGAAGTGTTTCATTCTGTTGTACATAGGGTTGCTATGTGTCGAAACCGACTCGACACCTAACAACAACAACAACATGGTATTTCTATTTCTAACTTTTTAAGGAGGCACCATATTGTTTTCCATAGCCATTGTACCACTTTACATTCCCAACAGCAGTGCATAAGAGTTCCAGTCTCCCCACAACATCTTCAACATTTGTTATTTTCCATTTTTTTTTATTATTGCCAGTAATGTTCGGGTGAGATGATATTGTAGTTTTCCTGTGCATTTCTCTAATGACTAATGATCTCGAGCATTTCCTCATGTCTGTTAGCTGCCTGAATGTATTCGTTGTTGAAGTTTCTGTTCATATCCTTTGCTCACTGGATGGCCTTTTTGTTATTTAGGTATTGAAGTGTTCTATAGATTTTAGAGATTATACCCTTGTCAGATATGTTGTAGCCAAATTTTTTTTCCTAATCCGTAGGTTCTCTTTTTAGTCTTTTGGTGAAGTCTTTTGATGAGCATAAATGTTTCATTTTTAGGAGCTTCCAATTAATCTAGTTTATCTTCTGGTGTTTATGCATTGTTAGTTATGGCTTGTATTCTATTTATGCCATGTATTATGGCTTCTAGAGTTTTCCCTATTTTTTCTTCCATAATCTTTATCATTTAAGGTTTTATGTTTAGGTCTTTGATCTAGTTTGAGTTAGTGTACGGTGTGAGGTATGGGTCTTGTTTCATTTTTTTACAGGTGGACATCCAGTTTTGCCAGCACTATTTGTTAAAAATATTGTCTTTTCTCCATTTAATGGACTTTGGTTCTTTGTCAAAGATAGCTGACCATAGGTAGATGGATTTACATCTGGGTTCTTGATTCTATTTCATTGGTCTATGTGTCTGTCATTGTACCAGTACCAGGCTGTTTTGACTACCATAGCTGTATAGTCGGTTCTGAGATCAGATAGTATGAGGACTCTCATTTTGTTCTTTTTCTTCAATTGTGTTTTGGTTATCCAGGGCCTCTTTCCATATAAAGTTGGTGATTAGTTTTTCCATCTTGTTAAAGAATGCCTTTGATATTTGGATTGGAACTGCATTATATGTATAGTCGCTTAGAGTAAAATTGACATTTTCACAGTATTGAGTCTGCCTATCCATGAGCGTGGTATATCTTTCCATTTATATCTCTTTTGGTTTCTTGCAGTAGTGTTTTGCAGTTTTCTTTGCACAGGTCTTTCACATCCCTGGTTAGATTTATTCCTAAGTATTTTATCTTTTTAGTGGCTATTGTAAATGGTATTGCTTTCTTGATTTCCTTTTTGTAGTTCTGTTTATTGGTGTATAGGAATCCAACTGATTTTTGTATGTTTATCTTGTATCCTTCTACTCTGGTGAATCTTTCCATTAGCTCCAGTAGGTTTCTTGTGAAATCTTTGAGATTCTTTATGTATAAGATCATATCAACTGTGAATAGAGATAATTTTACTTCTTCCTTTCCAATTTGGATGCCTTTTATTTCTTTTTCTTGCCTTATTGCTCTAGCTAGGACTTCCAGCACAATGTTAAATAGGAGTGGTGAGAAAGGGCATCCTTGTATTGTTCCTGTTCTCAAGGGGAATGTTTTCAGCCTCTCCATTAAGAATAATGTTGGCTGTTGGTTTTCTATAAAAATGTTTTGTATAGATGCCCTTTATTATGTTGAGGAGTTTCCCTTCTGTACCTATTTTATTGAGAGTTTTTATCAGGAATGGGTGTTGGACTTTGTCAGATGTCTTTTCTACGTTGAATGAGATGATCATGTGACTCTTTTCCTTTGTTCTATTTATGTGATGGAATACGTTGATTGATTTTCTAATGTTGAACCATCCTTGCATACCTGGTATGAATCCTACTTGGTCATGGTGTATTATTATTATTGATGTAGTGCTGAATTCTCTCGAGTAGAATTTTGTTGAGAATTTTTGCATCTATATGCATGGGAAATATTGGCCTGTAATTTTATTTTTTGTGGTGTCTTTTTCTGGTTTTGGTATCAGGGTGATGCTCACTTCATAGAATGAATTTGAGAGTATGCCTTCTTTTTCCATGCTCTAAAATAGTTTGAGTAGTACGGATGTGAGCTCTTCCCTGAATGTTTGGTAGAATTCTCCAGTGAAGCTGCCCAGGCCAGGGCCTTTTTTTGGTGGTGTTACTTCTTTCATCTATTCTTCTGTTATGAGACTGTTCGATTTTCTATCTCGATTTGTGTTAGTTTAAGTTATAGTGTGTTTTTAAGTTGATAGGTTCTCAAATTTGTTAGACTACAATTTTTCATAGTATTCTGTTATGATCCTTTTTTATTTTAGTTGGTCTGTTGTAATGTCCCCCGACTCATGTCTTATTTGAGTTGTTTGCTTCCTCTCCTTTCTTTTGTCAGTTTGGCCAATGGTTTGTTGCTTTTGTTGATCTTTCAAGGAACCAGCTTTTGTCTTGCTGATTCTTTCTAATGTTTTTCTTTTCTCTGTTTCATTTATTTTTGCTCTAATTTTTATTATTTGCTTTCTCCTGGTGTCTGTGGACTCCTTTCTGTTTGTTTGAGTTGTTGAGCTAACATTTTGATTTTGACCCTTTCTTCTTTTTTGAGGTGTGTGCTTATTGCTATAAATTGACCTCTGAGCACTGCCTTTACTGTGTCGCAAAGGTTTTGGTATGACGTGTTTTCATTCTCATTTGATTCTAGGTATTTTTTTACTCCTTCTATTACTCAGTTGTTTTTAAGCAAGGTTTTATTCAGTTTCCATTTATTTGATTTTTTATCCTTGCTCTTCCTGTTATTCATTTCTACTTTTATGGCATTGTGATCGGAGAGAATGCTTTGTATTATTTCAATGTTTTAGATTTTATTTAAAGTTGCTTTGTGACGTAACACGTGGTCTGTTTTTGGAATGTTCCATGTGCTCTGGAGCAGAATGCATAGTTTTCTGCTGTTGGATGAAATGTACTATATATGTCTATGAGGTCAAGTTGGTTGATTGTGGCCTTTACGTCTTTTGTGTTGTTGTTGAGTTTCTTTCTAGATGTTCTGTCCTTTGTCAAGAGTGGTGTATTGAAGTCTTCTACAATAATTGTGGAACTGTCTATTTCTTTTTTCAATGCTTTGGAGTTTCTTTTATGTATTTTGGAGCCCCATCGTTGAATGTATAGATATTTATTAGGGTGGATTGTCCCTTTAATCATTATATAATGTCTTTCCTTGTCTTTATTGTTAGTTTTGCCTTAAGGTCTATTTTATCTGCGATCAGTATTGTCATTTTTGCTTTTTTGCTATTGTGAATAATGCTGCAATGAACATGGGTGTACATATGTCTGTTCCTGTGATGGCTCTTATTTCTTTAGGATATATTCCTAGGAGTGGGATTGCTGGATCATATGCTATTTCTATTTCTAGTTTTTTAAGGAAGTACCATATCGTTTCTCAAAATGGTTGTACTATTTTCCATTCCTGCCACAAGTACATAAGTGTAGTGCCGGTGTGAGCTCTTCACTGATGTTTGGTAGAATTCTTCAGAAAAGTCGTCTGGGCCAGGACTTTTTGGTTGTTATTGGAAGTTTTTTTTTTTTTTTTAATAATTTTTATTGTGCTTTAAGTGAAAGTTTACAAATCAAGTCAGTCTCTCACACAAAAACCCATATACACCTTGCTACACACTCCCAATTACTCTCCCCCTAATAAGACAGTCTGCTGTCTTCCTCCACTCTCTCTTTTCGTGTCCTTTTCGGCAGCTTCTAACCCCCTCCACCCTCTCATCTCCCCTCCAGGCAGGAGATGCCCACATAGTCTCAAGTGTCCACCTGATCCAAGAAGCTCACTCCTCACCAGCATCCCTCTCCAACCCATTGTCCAGTCCAATCCATGTCTGAAGAGTTGGCTTCGGGAATAGTTCCTGTCCTGGGACAACAGAAGGCCTGGGGGCCATGACCACTGGGGTCCTTCCAGTCTCAGTCAGACCATTAAGTCTGGTCTTATGAGAATTTGGGGTCTGCATCCCACTGCTCTCCTGCTCCCTCAGGGGTTCTCTGTTGTGTTCCCTGTCAGGGCAGTCATCAGTTGTAGTCACTGGTTCATGTGGCCATTTCTGTCTCTTGGGCTTGTAGTCACCTTGTGTACTTGGTGTTCTTCATTCTCCTTTGATCCAGGTGGGTTGAGACCAATGGATGCATCTTAGATGGCTGCTTGCTAGCGTTTAAGACCCCAGACGCCACTCTTGAAAGTGGGATGCAGAATATTTTCTTAATAGATTTTGTTATACCAATTGACTTAGATGTGCCCTGAAACTATGGTTCCCAGACCCCTGCCCCTGTTACGCTGGCCTTCGAAGCAATCAGTTTATTCGGAAAACTCCTTTGCTTTTGGTTTAGTCCAATTGTGCTGACCCCCCGTAGTGTGTGCTGTCTTACCCTTCACCTAAAGTAGTTCTTCTCTACTATCTAATCAGTGAATACCCCTCTCCCAACCTCCTTCCCTCCGCCCCTCGTAACCACAAAAGAATGTTTTCTTCTCAGTTTAAACTATTTCTCAAGTTCTTATAATAGTGGTCTTATACAATATTTGTCCTTTTGCAATTGACTAATTTCACTCAGCATAATGCCTTCCAGGTTCCTCCATGTTATAAAATGTTTCACAGATTCCTCACTGTTCTTTATCCATGCATAGTATTCCATTGTGTGACTACACCATAATTTATTTATGCATTCATCCATTGATGGGCACCTTGGTTGCTTCCATCTTTTTGCTATTGTAAACGGTGCTGCAATAAACATGGGTGTGCATATATCTGTTCGTGTAAAGGCTCTTATTTCTCTGGGATATATCTCAAGGAGTGGGATTGCTAGATCATATGGTAGTTCTATTTCTAGCTTTTTAAGGAAATGCCAAATCAATTTCCAAAGTGGTTGTACCATTTGACATTCCCACCAGCAGTGTAAAAGTGTTCCAATCTCTCCACAGCCTCTCCAAAATTTATTATTTTGTGTTTTTTGGATTAATACCAGCCTTGCTGGAGTGAGATGAAATCTCATTGTAGTTTTGATCTGCATTTTTCTAATGGCTAATGATCGTGAACATTTCCTCATGTATCTGTTAGCTACCTGAATGTCTTCTTTAGTGAATTGTCTATTCATATCTTTTGCCCATTTTTTAATTGGGTTATTCGTCTTTTTGCAGTTGCGTTTTTGCAGTATCATGTAGATTTTAGAGATCAGGTGCTGATCAGAAATGTCATAGCTAAAAACTTTTTCCCAGTCTGTAGGTAGTCATTCTTTTTCCCAGTCTGTAGGTAGTCTTTTTACTCTTTTGGTGAAGTCTTTGGATGAGCGTAAGTGTTTGATTTTTAGGAGCTCCCAGTTATCTAGTTTTTCTTCTACGTTCTTTATAATATTTTCTATACTGTTTATGCCATGTATTAGGGCTCCTAACATTGTCACTATTTTTTCTTCCATGATCTTTATCGTTTTAGATTTGATATTTAGGTCTTTGATCCGTTTTGAGTTCGTTTTTGTGCATGGAGTGAGGTATGGGTCTTGTTTCATTTTCTTGCAGATGGATATCCAGTTATGCCAGCACCATTTGTAAAAAGACTGTCTTTTGCCCATTTAACTGTTTTGGGGCCTTTGTCAAATATCAAATGCTCAAATGTGGATGGATTTATGTCTGGATTCTCAATTCTGTTCCATTGGTCCATGTATCTGTTGTTGTAGCAGTACCAGGCTGTTTTGACTACTGTGGCGGTATAATAGGTTCTAAAATCAGGTAAAGTAAGGCCTCCTACTTTGTCCTTCTTTTTCAGTAATGCCTTATTTATCCGGGGCCTCTTTCCCTTCCATGTGAAATGGGTGATTTGTTTCTCCACCTCCTTAAAGAATGTCCTTGGGATTTGGATCGGAATTGCATTAAATGTATAGATCGCTTTTGGTAGAATAGATATTTTTACAGTGTTAAGTCTTCCTACCCATGAGCAAGGTATGTTCTTCCACTTATGTAAGTCTCTTTTGGTATCTTGCAGAAGTGTACTGTAGTTTTCTTAATATAAGTCTTTTACATCTCTGCTAAGATTTATTCCCAAGTATTTTATCTTCTTGGGGGCTACTGTAAATGGCATTGATTTGGTGATTTCCTCTTCGATGTTCTTTTTGTTGGTGTAGAGGAATCCAACTGATTTTCGTATGTTTATCTTGTATCCTGATGCTCTGCTGAACACTTGTATTAGTTTCAGTAGTTTTCTGGAGGATACCTTAGGGTTTTCTGTGTAGAAGATCATGTCATCTGCAAATAGAGATACTTTGACTTCTTCCTTGCCAATCTGGATGCCCTTTATTTCTTTACCTAGCCTAATTGCTCTGCCTAGGACTTCCAGCACAATGTTGTATAAGACTGGTGATAAAGGGCATCCTTGTCTGGTTTCCAGTCTCAATGGGAATGTTTTCAGGCTCTCTCCATTTAGGGTGATGTTGGCTATTGGCTTTGTATAAATGCCCTTCATTATGTTGAGAAATTTTCCTTTTATTCCTATTTTGCTGAGAGTTTTTATCATGAATGAGTGTTGAACTTTGTCAAATGCCTTTCCTGCATCAATTGATAAAATCATGTGATTCTTGTCTTTTGTTTTATTTATGTGGTGGATTCCATTAATTGTTTTTCTAATGTTGAACCATCCCTACATACCTGGTATGAATCCCACTCGGTTATGGTGAATTATTTTTTTTTGATATGTTGTTGAATTCTGTTGGCTAGAATTTTGTTGAGGATTTTTGCATCTACATTCATGAGGGATATAGGTCTATAATTTTCTTTTCTTGTGGTGTCTTTACCGGGTTTTGGTATCAGGGATATGGTGGCTTCATAGAACGAATTTGGTAGTATTCTGTCCTTTTCTATGCTCTGAAATACCTTCAGTAGTAGTGGTGTTAACTCTTCTCTGAAAGTTTGGTAGAACTCTGCAGTGTAGCTGTCTGGACCAGGGCTTTTTTTTTATTGTGAGTTTTTTGATTATCTTTTCAATCTCTTCTTTTGTTATGGGTCTATTTAGTTGTTCTACCTCTGTTTGTGTTAGTTTAGGTAGGTAGTGTGTTTCTAGGAGTTCGTCCATTTCTTCTAGGTTCTCAAATTTGAGTATAGTTTTTCATAGTAATCTGATACGATTCTTTTAATTTCAGTTGGGTCTGTTGTAATATCGCCTATCTCATTTCTTATTCGGGTTATTTGCTTCCTCTCTTGGTTTTCTTTTGTCAGTTTGGCCTATGGTTTATCAATTTTGTTGCGTTTTTTAAAAAAAACAGCTTTTGGTCTTGTTAATTCTTTCAATTGTTTTTCTGTTTTCTATTTCATTTAGTTCAGCTCTAATTTTTATTATTTGTTTTCTTCTGGTGCCCATGGGTTTCTTTTGTTGATCTCTTTCTATTTGTTCAAGTTGTAGGGATAGTTCTTTGGTTTTGGCCCTTTCTTCTTTTTGGATGTGTGCATTTATTGATATAATTTGGCCTCTGAGCACCACTTTTGCTGTGTCCCAAAGGTTCTGATAGGAAGTGTTTTCATTCTCATTGGAGTCTATAAATTTCTTTATTCCATCCTTAATGTCTTCCATAATCCAGCCTCTTTTGAGCAGGGTATTGTTCAGTTTCCAAGTGTTTGATTTCTTTTGCCTGCTTTTCCTGTTATTCATTTCTACTTTTATGGCCTTATGGTCCTAGAAGATGCTTTGTAATATTTCAATGTTTTGGATTCTGCTAAGGCTTGCTTTTTGACCTTAGATGTGGTCTATTCTAGAGAATGTTCCATGTGCACTAGAAAAGAAAGTATAGTTGGTTGCTGTTGGGTGGAGTGTTCTGTATATGTCTATGAGGTCAAGTTAGTGGATTGTGGCATTTAGATCTTCTGTGTCTTTACTGAGCTTCTTTCTAGATGTCCTGTCCTTCACCGAAAGTGGTGTGTTGAAGTCTCCTACTATTATTGTGGAGCTGTCTATCTCACTTTTCAATGCTGATAGAGTTTGTTTTATGTATCTTGCAGCCCTGTCATTGGGTGCATAAATATTTAATAGGGTTATATCTTCTTGGTGTATTGTCTCTTTAATCATTATATAGTGTCCTTCCTTATCCTTTCTGATGGATTTAACTTTAAAGTCTATTTTGTCAGAAATTAATATTGCCACTCCTGCTCTTTTTTGATTGTTGTTTGCTTGATATATCTTTTTCCATCCTTTGAGTTTTAGTTTGTTTGTGTCTCTAAGTCTAAGGTGTGTCTCTTGTAGGCAGCATATAGACAGATCTTGTTTTTTAATCCATTCTGCCACTCTCTGTCTCTTTATTGGTGCATTTAGTCCATTTACATTCAGGGTAATAATGGATAGGCATGAATTTAGTGCTATCATTTTGATGTCTTTTTTTGTGTGTTGACAGCTTCTTTTCCCCACTTGATTTTATGTGCTGAGTAGATTTTCTTTATATATTGTCCTTTCCTCATATTTGTTATTGTTGCTTTTGTTTCTGCTGAGTCTCTATTTTTCCCTGGTATTTTATTTTGATGAGTAGGATAGTTTGTCTCCTTTGTGGTTACCTTATTATTTACCATTATTTTTCTAAATTTATAACTTTTATTTCTTTGTATTGCCGTATCTTCCTCTCCATAGGGAAGGTGTATGATTAACATTTCTTTGTCCCTCTTTATTATTTTAATGTTGTCTTCTTTTATATAATAACATCGCTGTTACCTTGTGTTAGGCTTTTTTTTTTTTTTAATCTTCCCTTTTTTTTTTGGATTTCCCTGTCTGGGTTGACTTCTGGTTGCTCTGCCCAGTGTTCTAGTCTTGGGTCGATACCTGATATTATTGATTTTCTAACCAAAGAACTCCCTTTAGTATTTCTTGTAGTTTTGATTTGGTGTTTACAAATTCCCTCAACTTGTGTTTATCTGGAAATGTCTTAATTTCACGTTCATATTTAAGAGACAATTTTGATGGATATATGATTCTTGGCAGGCAATTCTTTTCCTTCAATTTTTTAAATATGTCATCCCATTGTCTTCTTGCCTGCATGGTTCCTGCTGAGTAGTCCGAGCTTATTCTTATTGGCTCTCCCTTGTAGGTGACTTTTCTTTTATCCCCTGCTGGTCTGAAAACTGTCTTCTTATATTTGGTTTTGGCAAGCTTGATTATAACATGTCTTGGTGACTTTCTTTTAAGATCTACCTTATGTGGAGTTCAATGAGCATCTTGGATAGATATCTTCTCATCTTTCACAATATAAGGGAAGTTTCCTGCCAACAAATCCTCAACAATTTTCTCTGTATTTTCTTTTATCTCTCCCTGTTCTGGTAGTCCAATCACTCGTAGGTTATTTCTCTTGATAGAGTCCCACATGATTCTTAAGCTTTCTTCATTTTTTTAAAATTCTTTTATCTGATTTTTCTTCAAATATATTAGTGCCAAATGATTTATCTTCAAGTTCAGAAATTCTAGCATCTACTTGCTCAATTCTGCTCCTCTGACTTTCTATTGAGTTATCTAATTTTGTAATTTTATTATCAATCTCCTGAATTTCCGATTGCTGTCTGTCTATGGATTTTTCCAGCTTATTAAACTTTTCATTATGTTCCTGAATAATCTTTCTGAGTTCTTCAGTTACTTTATCTGTGTGTTCCTTGGCTTGTTCTGCATATTGCCTCATTTCCTTCCTGACGTCTTGAAGGGTTCTGTATATTAAACTTTTGTATTCTGCATCTGGTAATTCCAGGAATACACTTTCATCTAAAAGATCCCTGGATTGTTTATTTTGAGAGCCTGTTGAGGTGATCATGGCCTGTTTCTTTATGTGACTTGATATTGACTGTTGTCTCTGAGCCATCTATAAGTTATTGTATTAGTTTATGCTTGCTTACTGTGTTGTAGCTGCTTGCTTTGTTTTATTTTGGTATACACCTATGGGTTGCTTGACTGAGCTAGCTTGATTATTTTCGCCTTTGGAGCTCTGGTGTCCTGTCCCCAGCTGGCTAGAGCTGTTATCAGGTATATCAGTCTAGGAGTCCATTCAGTTTTCTTGTATGTATTCAGCTCAGGTTTCCAGGTAGCTGATATCAAGTGTGTGGTACAGGCTCTGTCCTACAGTCTTAGAGGGGCAGGGGTGATTGGCGTATATACCCATATCTGATTGCACCAGGGGGTCATGCTCTGAACAATGCAGGGAGCTCAGAACCTACCCCCAAGTGTCTCGGAGGAAAACATGTCTCTGTTCCCTAGAGCGTGTTGGTGGGTGGGCTCTGCAGAGGGACCATGTGCACCCAAAGATTTTGTTGTAAATATTGGGAGGTACCGGTTATCCCTGGACCCCTGTCACGGGTGGCTGGGCGACCCAGGTGGAGCCACCAGTCCTTAGGTCACTGCTGTGGGTAGGTGAGGACCTTGTTTAATAGGCAAAGCAATGTCAAACGTCAAACACCCACCTCTCCACCGCACTGCTGAAATGGTTGGAGTTTGCCAACAAGGGCCTATTCTCCTGAAATAGCCCCACACAGGTCCATACAGAAGGGAAAGATGCTCAAGGTCCATGGACAGTTTATGCCTGGACAGGAGCTGCTTCTGTCCTGAGCTTCCCCAGTTAATGGAGCTAGCAAATTTTCTTTTCCCCCCAGTTGGAAATTTTTTCCTTCCCCAAGGCTGGGAGGACGGCTCCAGGTGCTCACCAGGGTCTATCTCAGGCCTAGAGATTCAGCTGCTGAAGCTGGCTTGCGGGGGGGGGGGGGGGGGGAGCGCAGTAAAATATACGCCAGTACTTAGCTTTTGCTGAGAGCGCCCTTCTGCTCAGGTTCCGGAGGTGCGAGTGGGCTGTGTGGCTGACTGCTTCTCCCTGAGGAAACTGCGGCACAATGCTAGTGCCAGCCCTCCGCTGCCGCCACCGCCGCTCCGGCAATGGTGCCTGAGGGCTCCCCGCGATTCAGGTCCAGTAACTCCTCTCTGGTTCTGAATGGCCTCTTCCTCCCCCTGCCCCTCAGTTCGTTGTCTAAGCTTTCCTTTGATGCTCAGGACTCCCAGCTTGTCACAAACATACTCGTTTCACTTGTTTTTTTGGGTCTTTGTTGTAAAGAGGGCTCGACGGAAGCGTCCGTCTATTCCGCCATCTTGGCTCTGCCTCTGGAAGTTTTTTTAAATTATCTTCTCAGTCTCTTCTCTTGTTATGCGTCTGTTCAGATTTTCTACCTCATTTTATGTTAATTTAGGTAGGTAATGTGTGTCTAGAAATTTGTCCATTTCCTCGAGGTTTTTAAGTTTGTTGGAATACAGTTTTTTACAGTACTCTGGTTATGATCTTTTGATTTCAGTTGGGTCTGTTGTAATGCCCCCATTTCATTTCTTATTTGGGTTATTTTCCTCCTATTCTGTTTTTCTTTCATCATAGTGACCCTGTAGGACAGAGTAGAACTGCCCTATAGAGTTTCCAAGGAATACCTGGTAGATTCAAACTGCCAACCTTTTGGTTAGCAGCCATAGCACTTAACCACTACGCCACCAGGGTTTCCAGAAGATCGTTATTTAGCATTAATCTTTGCAAGAATTTACTTGAATGTATATGTTGATCAAGCCTGGTTATATGTGTGCAATATAAAAATATAGCATTTCCATGTGCTGCTTGAGGATATCCTTCTAGATCAGGGATTGCAAACCCTAACATCTACAAGGGTATGAAATAAACGTAAATGTGTGTAGTGTACCTGCTGCCGTCAAGTCGATTCCAACTCCTAAAGAGTCTATAGGACAGAGTGGAACTGCCCCGTAGGATTTCCAGTGAGTGGCCGTTGGATTCAAACTGCTGACCTTACCCAGTAAGCTACCACGGCTCCAGGTGTAACATAGTAGGTGCACAACAGTTTGCATGACAACAAACCAGGTATAACCGGAAGCCTGAAGACCTCCACTATTCCACCTTTACTCTCAAAGCTTCTCTAGATCCTTCAATGGTTTCCCAGTGTCTTACAAATAAAATCCAAGTTTCATGGTTATGGTAAGAAAAAAAAAAATCCCTCTAACTGTCCCATGGAAATCTCAGTCCCAGTCATCTTTCATCTCTAGCACATAGTAGGTGTGTGGTAATCATTTCTAGGGACTCGGAACTGGAAGGTTATGAAGGGCTCTTCAATTCCATGGTCAACATCTTGCTCAAGAGGGCCCTTCTTTTCTGAGATAAGTGATTACCAAAACCAAAAACCAAACCCGCTGTCGTCAAGTCAATTCTGACTCAGCAACATTATAAGACAGAGTAGAGCTGCCCCACAGGGTTTCCAAGGCTATAAATCTTTACGGAAGCAGACTGCCACATCTTTCTCCTGTGGAGCGGCTGATGGGTTCGAACTGCCAAACTTTTGGTTAGCAGCTGAGGGCTTTAACAGTTGCTCCACCAGGGCTCCTTTTGTAAATAGAGGAAGGAAACCTCATGCCTTGATCTCTTTGATAACTGGGAGGAGTTAGAACTGGCAGCACTGGCTGCTTAGTCTGATAAAGAAGACCACCCTCAGTGCCTACAGACCATGCACGAGAGGACTCTTCTCCCATCTCAAAGGAAGTTCAACCCCAGCTCCACAGATTCGACGGATGTGTGTGGCACAGCTGAGCCATAAGCTGGGGAAACACAGCGAGGGGACAGACACAATCCCTGCTCTCGGGGATAGTACAGTCAAAGGGAAGGCAATACTCAAGGACTGGATTGCAGACAAGAGTGCGAGGAGGCTGAAGAGGGATAAAGCAGTGCCTGTGAGAACCTGACACCCTTGTTATGGATTGAATTGTGTCCTCAAAAAAATGCCTGTCAAACTTGGCTAGGCCATGATTCCCAGTATTGCGGACACAAAATTGCGTCCACCATTTTGTGATCTGATGTGATTTTCCTATGTGTTGTAAATACTGCCTCTACCATGTTAATGAGGTAGGATTATTAGCAGTTATGTTAATGAGGCAGGACTCAATCCACAAGATTATTTTTTGTCTTAAGTCAATCTATTTTGAGTTATAAAAGAGAAAAGCGAGTAGAGAGACAGAGGGACCTCATACCAGCAAGAAACAAGAGCCAGGAAAATAGCACTTCTTTTGGACCTGGGGTTCCTGTGCTGAGAAGCTCCTGGACTGGGGAAGATTGATGACGAGAGCCTTCCCCTGGAGCCGACAGAGAGAGAAAACTTTTCTCTGGAGCTGACACCCTGAATTCAAACTTCTAGCCCCCTAGACTGTGAGAGAATAACTTTCTGTTTGTTAAAGCCACCCGCTTGTGGTATTTCCATTACAGCAGCACTAGATGACTAAGACAACCCTGATTCATGGGGCAGGCTGAGGACACCTCAGTGGGAAAGCGATATTTTAGCTGAGACACTCAGGTGGAGATGGATTCTCCAGGGGCAGCAGGAGAGGGAAGGGTGCACCAAGCGGAAGGGACAGTACATGCAAAAGCCTAAGGTGGGAAGAGATGATGGCCGATCCGAGGAAGGGACCAAGGCCAATAGTGTGGGGGCTTGGAGAGCAAGGGAATCCCTGGGTGGTGCAAATGGCGAATGTGCCAGCTGCTAACTGAAAGGCTGGAGGTTTGAGTTCACTCAGAGACACCTTAGAAGAAAGGCCTAGTGATCTACTTCTAAAATATCAGACATTGAAAATCCTATGCTGCATAGCTCTACTCTGACACACATAGGGTTGCCATGAGTCAGAATCCACTTGAAGGCAACTAGGTTTTTTGGGCAGCAAAGAAGGGGAAGTGACTCAGGTGACCTAAGGAAAGAGGCAGGGGTCTGGTCTGATAACACCATAATCCAACGGCTGTGAGATGACACTCACCTACACAAAGGATTCTGTCCATGATACACAGACTGCCTGTGACACACTCATATGGCAGAGGGATTCCTGTCACTTCAAGACATCTGAAAAGTGAATTCTAGATAAATTAGGAAACGTTGTCGTTGTTAGCTGCTGTCAAGTCGGGGAATGGCGACCCCATGCACAACAAAGCAAAACACTGCCTGGTCCTTCACCATCCCCATGATTGGTTATGGATTGGATCATTGTGATTCATAGGTTTGCATGGGCTGGTTTTCAGATGTAAATTACCAGGCCTTTCTTCCTGGTCCATCTTAGCCTAGAAGCTCTGCTGAAACTTATTGATCATCACAGCAACACTCAAGGCTCCACTGACAGATGGTGGCTTCGCATGAGATACACTGGACGGGAATCAAACCAGGTCTGCCATATGAAAGGCAAGAATTCTACCACTGAACCCCCGCTGTCCCCATAAATCAGGGAATAGCCATTCCCATCTCAGAAGGAGTTTTCATTCACAGACCCTACATGGGGCTCCAACGCAAGGGTCACGTGTCTGTTTCCTCAACAAGTCTTCATTGAGCACCTAGTAGGTGCCAGGCGGTGAGAACACAATGGAGAGAAAGTCCAGTGTGGTCCTCTCTCCTCAGGGCCACACATCCAGATGTTGAACAAGTAATTTTCACTACAGAGGGCGGTGAGGGTGACACTGGAGGCTCTGTCCAGGCAGAGGCTCTGACCACTCACGGAGGCCGAAGGTGGCACAGGGGCTCTGTGCAGTCTGGGTTCTGCTGCCCAGATGCCCTGGTGCACGCTGCAGGGTTGGGCAGCTCGGAGCACTGGGACCCTTGTGCCTGGGTGAGAGAGAAGGCCACCTCCAATCCCCACCTGTGTTCCTTGCTGCTAATCAAACGCCCAAGTGTGGGCATGAGACTAAGCGGAAAAGCAATCTGGGGACTGTTCCCCAGTGTTGAGGAGGATGTGGAGGAATCAGATCCTCAAACACTGCTGGTGGGGGTGTAACATGGCATTCCGAAAACAGTCTGGTTGTTCCTCAAATAGTCAAACATAGAGTTACCATGTTGTTGGTTGGTGGTGTTGGTTGCCGTCAAGTCAATTCCACTCGTGGTGACCCCATTTGTTAGAGTCGAACTACACTGCATAGGGTTTTCTTGGATGTAATCTTTACGAAAGCAGATCACTAGGCCTTTTCTTCTGTGGCAAAGCTGGGTGGGTTCGAACTGCCAAGCTTTAGGATATCAGTTGAGAGCAAACCATTTGTACCACCCAGGGACCTTAGAGTTGCCATAGAATCCAGCGATTCCTCTCCTACATGTACACCCAAGAGAAAGGAAACATATGTTTACAGAAAAACTTGTACACAAATGTTTATAGCAGCATTATTCACAATAGCCAAAGGGTAGAAACAACCCAAGTGTCCAAGAATGGATGAATAAATACACAAAATCTTCTATACCCACACAATGGAATATTAGTCAGCTGAGAGAAGGGAATGAAGCACTGATACATGGTATAATGTGGATGCATCTTGAAAACAGACAAAGTGAAAAAAAATCATACACAAAGACTACGTATTATATGATTCCATTCATATGACATGTCTAGAACATGGAACTGTATAGAGACAGAAAGCATAGAAATGGCTGGCTAGGGCAGGGGGTGGGGGCTAAGGGTGTAAGGAGGTGGTAACTAAAGGATATGGGGTGTTTTCTGAGGTGATGAAAATATTCTGGGATTAGACATTGATGATGGTTGCACACACCTATGAATACGCTAAAAACCAGTGAATTGCATGCCTTACATAGGTGAATTGTGTGGTATGGGAATTATACATCGATAAAAGTGTTCAAAATTACCTAGGGACCATTCCCTGGAGTGGGGTGAGCTTGTGGCTTTGTCTGTACCTTCAGCCTCATCCACAACTCAACCTCACCTCCCTGTACCTCCAAGGCCCTCTGATTGGCAAAATGGAGTGGAGGTGGGAGCTGTGTGTCAACTTTTAATGAGTTCCCAGGTGCCGCTGAGAGTCCCAGGGTGTGTTCACAAACTTGGGATTGGCTTCCTGGGGGTTGTTAAAAGTTGGGCAGGTATGCAGGTGTATGTCTCTGATGTCACCCAGGTGAGAACGTGGTTTGTCTCTGACATGTCCTCTAGGAAGCCACCCAAGGGCTTCAACCACGTGCTCTGAGAACATTGGGATGGGCTCAGGAGGCGGATTCAGATAATTCTACTAATTTCCAAGTATGGAGACCCCATGATGTCATTTCAAGTGAATGCATTGGGGAGGTGTTGTTTTTCCTTTTTAAGCAGAGACCAGATGCCCTCCAGTGTAAGTTGTTCGTTTCATTTGCAGTTCTTGAGCACAGGTTAATAGGCAAGGGGAGGCTTGATCGGAAGCCTGGAAGCCCTGTGCTTCAGAGTTCTGACTCACATCATACAGACTCAGGTTCAAAGCCTAGCCCAGTCACTTTCTGGCTGTGTGTCCTTGGAAACATGAATTCACTGCTCTGAACCTCCTTATGCAAACAGCAGGGCTAATAGTGACTACCTCTGGCCCATGGTGCAGTGCATGTAAATTTTCTGGCACATAGCTTGATTATGCTCGATGGTATTATGTCATCACTCAGCAGAGGGCTGTAGGTGTTTGGCAACAGCTGGCTGAGCCCAATTACCATTTCCTGAGTTGGCAGGAGGATCAACTCGGTAAAATGCACAAAACTTGAGTGTCCGTAGTACACATAGGCAGTTGGGTATATAAGTTTATAACTGAGAGGAGAGGTAATCGCTTTTATGTACAACGTTTCTTTACTGTATCATTTCTTCTGCCTTTTATTAATTCTGAATGTATTTTGTGTCTTCTACATACTATTGTTTATAAGATTTATCTATAGTTTTGCAAATAGCAATAATGTATCCATGTTTAAGGCTCTATAATATAGCATTAAATAAATTCACGTCAATAATTTATTCTGGTACTGTGGATCGCTCTGTTTGTTCCGTTTTTGAAAATTTCAAACAATGCCACAATAAAAAATTTAGCACACGTTCCTATGCACACAAAGGCCAAAGTTTCTCTAGCGTATGTGTCTTAGTCATCTAGTACTGCCATAACACAAATACCACAAGTGGATGACTTTAACAAAGAGAAATTTATTTCCTCACAGTCTAGGAGGTTACAAGTCCAAATTCAGGGCGTCGGCTCCAGGGGAAGGCTTTCTCTGTCAGCTCTGGAGGAAGGCTTCCCCTGGTCCAGGAGTTTCTCAGGTGCAAGGACCCTGTGTCCAAAGGATGTGCTCTGCTCCTGGTGCTGCTTTCTTGGTAGTGTGAGGTCCCCAACTCTCTGCTAGCTTCCCTTTCCTTTTATCTCCTGAGAGATAAAAAGGTGGTGAAGGCCACACCCCAGGAAAATTCCCTTTACCCTGGATCAGGGATGAGACCTTGGTAAGGGTGGTGTTACAATCCCACCTTAACCCTTTTTAACAGAAATTTATAATCACAAAATGGAGGACAACCACAGAATACTGGGAATCACGGCCTAACCAAGTTGATACACACATTTTGGGGGGGACATAATTTAATCAATGACAGTATGTGCCTAGGTGTGAAATTTCTGAATGTTGAGATATATGCATATTTAAATGTCCTAAAAATACCTGGATTTATCATAAGCACTTAAAGATTTTTATGCTATTGTACATGTAATCTTTTCTAAATATTTCATTTTCTATTGGTTTTTTCTGGTGTCTAAAACTACAGTTAACCTTTGCGCACTGATTTTGAATGCATCAAACTTGGGGACAATTCTTACAAGTTCTAAAAGTTGTGTGTAGATTATTTGTGTTTTTGTGTATACAATATCATCTGTGAATAATGGCAGTTTTTATCTTTCTTTTTAATTTTTATAACTTTAATTTTCTTGTCATACTTCCTTGGCTAATACCACTAGTATAATATTGAAAAGAAGTAATAATTGTGGGACCCCATATGTTCTTCCTGACCTAAAATGGAATATTCTCAACACTTCACTGTTAAGTATGATTATGGTAGGTTTGTGTGTAGATACATTTTTCAGGTTAAGGAGCTTCCCTTTATCCCAAGTTTGCAAAGTTTTTTTTTCTTAAAATCATGTTTTTCTATTTTATTGAGTTAATATGATGGATTACCCTGATTAAGATTTTATATGGAAATTTCTCCTAGACAAGTCACTTAACCTCTGAACCTCAGTTTGTTCCTCAGTAAAATGGAAATAATAAAATACCCACCTCCCAAGGATATTCTCGGGATTGAAAACGCAGGGCCTGGTGGCTCATATAAACTGGACATAAATCCAGCTATGAATATTGCTAAAGGATGGTACTGCCCTCAAACCTGGGCCAGCAAGACACCTGCTTGGGCCCTGAAACTCTCGGGTCCCACGCTTTTGACTGCTTTCCTCAAAGGAATTTCTCCTCCGGTGTCAGTGTCTTCCAGAGGGGCACCCAGACCCAGGATGAATCTGAGTAGGTCCCAGTCATAGGAAATACCTTAAGATTTTCCAAGTCCCCTATGCTTCCTGGCACCTGCCCGGGCCAGGTCTAAGCCCCATTTCTTCTCTTTAGGGCACTCTTGGCCCTCAAACCTATACATGGGCTTGACCAGATGTTCCAAGCAGCTCTGAGCCTGACCCCTGTGCCCCGTTGTCATGGCATTTCTTTTATGGGTTCACCTGGGAACCAGCAACTAGATGGCACTAACATGTTGGTTTTGGGGGACAAACAATTTGGAGCCAGGATGAGTTCAGGGCTGTGGGTGACAGATGGATCAACACCAACACTTGGGTACAAGTTAGGTATGAACCTGTGTGTCTGCTCTTGCATCTTAATTTTCTGGTGCCACCTCTCATCTACGGTATCTGAAAGGGACAGGGATGGTGGCAGGAGCCCCTTCCCCTGTGCACACCCCTGCTGCTGACCCCCAAAATGGTCACCCACAGGTCATCCACCAGCTCCACACCACATATCTGACACTGGTCCAGGGACGGTCAAGCTTCTCTCCTCCAAGTGTTCTTGCAAGGACGGTGGGCCTTCAGATCCATGTCCTCTGTAAAGCCTTGGGTTTGGTCCCCAGCTCCAATCATTACCATGCCATTTGCCATCAGAACAAGTGACTCAGGCCTCTGAACCTCAGTTTCCTCATCTTCAAACTAGAGGAACAACAGAACCTACCTATCAGGGTGGTCCTGATGATTGAATGAGTTAATGTGAACACAGTAGGTGGCCCTGACTCAAGAAACATACATCTAGCATTGAACACCATGCTACAGAATTTGGACTCTGGACAATAGGAAAGACTCTGCCATTGAACTCCATACAAGTGGCATCTGTTGAGTCAGTAGTGCTTGCCCAGCACTGTTCTAGGCCCTGGGACACAGATAAATCATATCCAGCCCCAGACCCATGATCCCACAGCCACAGCACAATGTGAAGGGCTGTGAAGGAGACATATGCTGGGCACTATGGGAAAGTGTGGAGGACATGGATGTTTTTCTCTGGGTTTTAAAGGATGAATAGGAGTTCTCTTGGCTGTGGCAAAGGAAAGAGCGTTCCAAGTGGAGAGACTCAAATGAATCAAAGTCTAAAAAAAAAAATAGAGTAGGTTTATTAGTGATTTCTAGGGATAGGTTGGAGGGAGGGGAAAGGAGGATCCGGTGCTTAGGGGATACTGAGGAAAATTGTGGGAATGAAGAAAAATGATGCTTGAACGACATGATGAACATACTTTATGTCAATGAACTGTACAGGAGAAGAATGTTGAAATGACGAATGTTTTATTACATATATATTTTGTTGTCATTGGGTGCCACCAAGTTGTTTTCTACTCATAGTGACCCCATGTGACATAGTAGAACTGCCCTGTAGGGTTTTCTTGGCTGTAATCGTTACAGGAGCAGATAAGCAGGAGCAGATAACCAGGTTGGTGTTTGAGGCCGCTCGTTGGCCTCAAACACCAACCTTTCAGTTTCAGCTGAGTGCTTAGCTGTTTGCCCTAACAGGCCTCCTACATATATATATTTACACAATAAGAAAATGCTTATGTGTGGAAATTGAGTCAATGAAACCATTTTTGAAGTCAGCAGAGGAATAGGTCTCGGGGTGAAATCAAGTTTAGTTTGGACATACTAAGTCTGAGACACCTATTCGACTTCTGAATGGAGATGACAGTGGCAATTGGGTAAAATCACAGAGGGAGAGGTGAGGTCTTCTATTTGCAAGGATTTTGTTGGGTTAAATGAGATCCTTCTTCTTTCTGTCCCACCTACAAGCATGGTGGGAATGTTAGACATCCTATTGTTGTTTTTGTTAAGTGCTGTCAAGTTGGTTCAACTCATAGCGACCCCATGTACAACACAACGAAACACTGCCAGGGCCTGCGCCAGTCTCACAATGGTTTTTATGCTTGAGCCCGCTGTTGCAGCCACTGTGTCAATCCATCTCACTGAGGGTCTTCCTCTTTTTTCAATGACCTTCTACTTTACCAAGCATGATATCCTTTTCCGGGGACTTCTTCCTAATAACATATTCTATCACTACCCTTTATGGGTTTTATTTAAGGAGCTCTGGTGGCAAAATGGTTAAGTGCTCGACTGTTAATCAAAAGGTTGGTGGTTCAAACCCACCCAGCAGCTCTGAGGGAGAAAATACCTGGCAGTCTACTTCTATAAAGATTATAGCCTGGGAAACGCTCTGGGGCAGTTCTCCTCTGTCCTATCTGGTTGATATCTGGTCACTATGAATCAGAATTGGCTTGATGGCACACAACAACAACAACGTGGGTTTCATTTAAAATTTTATTTCATTAGGAAAGAATTTAGATTTCTGGGACTTTTTGAAATTTCTGTTTTCATTTGGTTTCCTTTCTCTTCTTTTTTCGTATTTTCCATTGCTGCATTTTATTATTTATTTTAAGGAGCTCTGGTGCTGAGGGGTTAAGCGGTCAGCTACTAACCAAAAGGTCAGAGGTTGAGACCCACCAGCCGTTCCTAGGGAGAAAGATGTGGCAATTGACTTCCTTAAACATTTATGGGCTTGGAAACGCTATGGGGCAGTTGTACTCTGTCCCAGAAAGTTGCCATAGATGAGAATCGACTCAACAGCAATGAGAAATGATGTATTTTGGTTTAGTCACGTTAAAAAACAGACACACACACAAAACCCATCGTCAATTCCAACTCATGGTGACCCCATGTATCACAGAGTAGAACTACACTCGATAGGGTTTTCTTAGCTGTAATCTTTATGGAAGCAGGTCACCAGGCCTTTCCTCCAAGGTGCCACTGGGTAGGTTTGAACCTCCAACCCCTCAGTTAGTAGTCTAGTGCAAACAGTCTGCGGTCACCCAAGGAGCTCTTAGTCATGTATGAACCTGGTTACAGAGAAATCAAACACTACAGAGTGATCATTGAAAATGAAGTCCACCTTTTGCCTGCAAAACTGAAGTCTCCGAGGACAACACCAAGAAAACTCTCAAAGTTTCGTTGCCATTTTACAAATGTTCTCTCTTCTAGATGCACTTTAGAATCCTCTTGTCAAGTTCCGTGAATATGCCGTTAGCTTTCTTTTTACTGCAATTAACTTATAGATTAATATAGGGATCCTTGTATTTAATTTTGAGTTTCTGTAATTGCGTTTAGAATTTATGAGAGCTCTTTCATGATGACTGATTCCCTGTTTTAATAGAATTTTCTTCTGTGGGTACACTATGTCTCAAGTCTCTGTGGAGAATAAATGTGAGCAACTTCTTGCGTTGTCTCTGTAACTTGTGGGTCAGTTCTGGCTCATGTGGCTTTTTCTCTTTTGGGCTATTAGGGAAAAGTTGGATGAATATGGCGTGCTTTATTTATACCTGGAGGCTTGCAGGTGGTGCAAATGTTTTCTACTCGACTGCTCACCTGAAGCTTTGCTGTCTGAGCTCAACCACGGAACAAAGGCCCGATGGTCTGATTCTGTACAGACGCCTGCCAAGGAAACCCTACGGGGCAGTTCTGCTCTATAATGAATGGGGTTGACGTAAAACGGAAACAATGAGTTTGGGTATTTTGTTTGTTTGTTTATGAATGACCATGCTGATTGGTGTTGCTTCTGCCTGGTGTGTGTAGATTTCCGTTCCCACCAGGACTCTTTGTGGATTGGTGGGTCTGGTGGGTTATAACCATATCAGTGATCACGAGTCAGGGGCTGGCAGGCAGTCAGAGGCCCCCTTCCCTGTTGCTGGATTTCGGAAAACCTTCCTTGGGAAGTCTGGACTTTACTAAATTAATTCCCTTTGGTCTGCTGATCTTTGTTTTCTCTCTTCTCCTGGTGGAGGTCAGGAATAACCACAAGCTGTGAAG
This sequence comes from Loxodonta africana, assembly GCF_030014295.1. Classification (NCBI taxonomy): domain Eukaryota; kingdom Metazoa; phylum Chordata; class Mammalia; order Proboscidea; family Elephantidae; genus Loxodonta; species Loxodonta africana. Next base: position 31,280,050 of record NC_087344.1, read on the forward strand.
AACTTCTCTCTCAGACTTCAACACCCATTGAGAAGTGCCTTCCACCCTTACACACCACAGACACACAGACAGACAGAGACACACAGACATACATATACACACAGTTCCTTACACATACACAGACACACACACCTGGGCAGCATCTGTCCTGTATTTGCAGAGCAGTTCCTGGGCTTGGCCCAGAGACAGGATCTGCAACCCCAAAACCCATTGCCATGGAGTCGATTCCAACTCACAGCCACCCCACAGAGTTTCTGAGGCCGTAAATCTCTACAGAAGCAGACTGCCACATCTTTCTTCAGTGGAGCCACTGGTGGTTTCCAAGAGCTGAGCTTTCAGTTAGCAGCTGATTGTTTTAACCGCTGCATCAAAAAAACCCAAAAAGGCCATGTTTATTCAGCAGTGACTGTGCCAAGCACAGCTCAGGGTCCTTCACATTCAGTTCCTGGGACCACCTGAGGTAGGTATTGCTATTATCCTCATTATACAGATGAGGAAACTGAGGCACAGGAAGGGAAATTCACTTTTCCAAAGTTACACAGCAGAGCTGAGACTTGAATCAAGATACCTTGCCCCCACTACTCCGAGATGAGCCAAAGCTGATCCTGCCAGCTTATAATGGGAAAAAAAGAGGAACCTGAAGTGAAAGACGGGATGAGCCTCCTGCTGACTCTCCCGTGAGATCGCTGGACACACACGGGGCTCACCCTGTATCTACTGGCCAGGCTGCCTAGGCACCAGGGGGCCAGAGGAGGAAGGGGCTCCTGAAGGCAGGGGAAGGGGGTCACCCAGGACCAGCTGGGATGGGTGGACATGAAGAGGAGGGTGGTCGTTGGCAACAACAGGGAGGGAATAAACAGTCCTGGACAGGCTGCCTGGGTGTGGGCTCTGGATGCCCCCCTCCGCTTGTATGCTGGGCTAACCAGGGGCCTGTGTCCTGGGGGATCCCAGGAGCCAGAAGAAGGGATCTGCCACTATGGGTTCCCTTCCCTGACTCAGGGCCTCAATCTTATCCCTTAAGTCCATCCTCAACCCTGGTGTCTCTCCTGCTCTACACCTCCCATGGCTCCCTGCTGTCCACAGGTTAATTCCATGATCTGGATCTGGGAGAACCCGCGGGCAGCAAGGTGGGTCTTGAGCTCCGAGTGACTGGGCCCTTCTCCACCCAATCACTCCCACCCACAGTCCTGCGGTCCCCAAGCACCCCTGCTGACTCCTAGGGAGACTAAGGTAGAAGTGACAACAAAGTTTTATTCCTGGGAGTCTCCTAAGGTAGGTGGGTGAGTAGGGGCGGAACTAAGGGTCAGCGTGGCTTATTTCTGACCCCCACCCAGCGGCTCCACCCGCAGCCACAGCCCATCCTCAGCGCGCAGGATCAGCTCCGGTTTCCTCCGAGGCTCAGCGTCATCTGGCAGGACACGGAAGCGCAGCAGCGTGAGCGCCAGGACCACCTTCATCTCGGTCATGGCGAACGTCTGCCCGATGCAGTTCCTGCCAACAGGACGGGGTCTCATTTAGCCCAGGTCCCTGTCCGGGCCTTACTGTTTCTGGAATCTGGCCCAGGACCCCCACTCCCATCCCGCCCTGATCAGCTCAAGGGATAAAGAGGGGGTGACCGAACCGGGGACCCCCATGAGGGCTTCCGTGGGTCCCCTGAGCTTGGCCCAGACTCCAACCACTTACTCAGAACAGCAGATGGGGAGGGGCTCTGAACACCCAGGGACCCCTCCTTGAATCCCACCTCCGTTCCCCCACATCCTTGTCCAAATCTCAGGGGGTGGAGAAGGAAGGGGGCTGGAACTTGGACCACTGGAAGCTCTCCACACACGCACACACAGACACACACACAAACACACACACACAAATCAGGCCTAGACGAAGTCGCAGACGCTCCCCCCATATCTCACCCCATCCTCCCTCAGTCGCCTGCACATCTCACCTGGGACCTGCAGAGAAGGGAATAAAAGCCAGAGGCGACCTCTTCTCACTGTTGTCTAAGTCGAAGCGGAAGGGGTCATAGACCTGGGGGTGGGGAGACAGGACTGTTGGGTGAGGTCTCCCAAGACACACCACCCGGGAAAGGCAGATGCTTGTAGAGTGCCACATGCAGTGTCTGACTCCCCACTCAGGACCCTGCCCCTTCCCCAGGTTCCTTCAGTGGATAAGGATGGGTGGGCAAGGGCGGCACCTCAGGGTTCGGCCACACAGAGGGGTTGTGATGGGTCCCAAAGATGCTGATGAGGCAGATGATACCTGTGGGAGGAGGAGGCAGTCAGATGGAGATCCCCACTGCCTGGTGGGCTCCCCTTCCTGCCTGGGACCTCCCCCTTGCCAGGGTGGGCACCTTTGGGGATGATCCGGCCATCTGGAAATACTATGTCCTGGGTACAGCAACGTGCGATGGCAGTAACTGAAGGATACATCCGCAGACTTTCCTTGATGCACATGGTCAAGAAGGGCAGCTGGGTCAGGTCATCCCTGAGGAACCCCACCCCAACAATTAACCTGAGAGCAAAGACTCCCCCAGGCCCCGCCGTCTGGTGACACTTTTTTTTTTTTTTTACCATCTCTCTCTGACCTTCACTCCTTATAACAATATTAATTCCAGATTTATCAAAGATTAAGCATGGGATGAATAGATAAGCAAAACATGGTATATACACAGAATGGAATACTACTTATCCATAAAGAGAAATGAAGTCCTGATGCATGCTACTACATAAATGAACTTTGAAAACATCATGCTGACCAAAATAAATCAGTCACAAAAGGACAAATACTATATGGTCTCACTTATATGAGATAAGCAAATATAGGGAAACCAAAGATTACTAGTGGTTACCAGCGGTTGGAGGGAGGGGGACAGGACAGAATTTTTGCATAGGGGACCTTGAGGTTATGTTAATGGTGGTGAAATGATTTGGAAAAGGATAGCAAGAATGATCTCACAGCTTGAAGAATGTAATCAGTGTTACTGAATTATACATGCAGAAATTGTTGAGGTAGTGTATGTTTTATTATGTACATTTTCACCACAGTAAAATTAAGAAAGAAAGAAAAAAAAAGACGAAGCATTAGAAAAGCAATATAATCACATAAGTCCCAGAGAAAATTTAGCTAGGTGTTTTTAGCAGCCTTTCTCAGCAAACCACAACACCCAAAAGCCATCCCGGAAAAGGCTGACAAATTTATAGAAAAATAAAATATTATTTATGGTAAGAGAGAAAAATCAAAAGGTAAATGAGTAAGAAACGATGTAAACATATCCAAATTCTACTCCTACTTAACACCCTACTGGAGATAGTAGCTGATGCAACGAGACAAGAAAAAAAAAGTATAGCTATTAGAAATGTGGGGAAAATGTATCTGTACTGGCAATTAGTGGTTTTATACTTGGAAAGCGAGAGAATCAACTGGAAAACTTTCACCAACAGTGAGGATTCAGTAACTAGTTTCAGTTGCCACTGAGTTATTCTGCCTCCTAGAGACCCCAGGTGTGTCAGAGTAGACCTGTATTCCACAAGCTATTCAACAACTGATTTTTCAGATGTAGCTCATCAGGCCTTTCTTCCAAGGTACCTCTGGGTGAACCTGAACCTCCAACCTTTCAGTCAGAAGCTGTGTGTGTAAATTATTTTCACCACCCAGGGACATCAAGAATTCAGTAAGGGGGCTGAATTTTTTTGATCCCTTTCTTTTTTTGTATGGCTATTTACATTTTTAAGTCACTGATACAGTCAAATGATTCAAATTTCAAAAACTATGAAAGAGCACCTGTATAGCCCAGCACCACACACATTCCCTCCCCACAGGTTTCCCAGGTTATTATTTCGTTATGTGCCCTTCCAGAGATACTTTTTTGCATCTCAAGAAACTATATACACCTTCTCCTCGCTTATTGACACTTTCATTATCCATCATTTTGCACTTACGACAATAGTAAAAAATCTACTATCTGACTATTTTGCACATTAGCGGTGTATGTCTGGCACTAACAAATGGCCAGTTATGAGGTGAGAGTAATGCTGGCTTTGGTGATTAATGTTATGTATCACCTTGATTGGACCATGATTCTCAGAGGTTTGGCAGTTATGTAATGATGTAATTTAGCGGTTGTAAAAAAAAAAAATTTTTTTTTATACTGATGTAGTCATCCTCCATTTCTGCGATTGGATGTGGTCATCCTCCATTTTCACATAATGCCAACTTTGCATAACAACCTAGTCTTTGGAAGCTAACTGTGTTGATAGATGAGGAGAGGGTGCAGTAGCATACTATACACTATACACTCCTCTGTATCTTTTTAATTTGACAGTGTGTCTCTTCTTGTATACCTCCTCAAACTTGTGTCAAAATAGGACCTTCGCTATCAAATAGCTTTCACATGATTTCTTCTAGAGCTTTTAAGACTTCCTCTTTTAATTTTAAAGCTTTCCTTTATCAGGATGTTATATTGTTATAAGAAATGAGAATCAGTTGAATTAACTTTTTTCCAAGCAACTTTCCAATAGTCCCAGAGGTTTTTTATTAAATGATCCATATTTTCCCCAAGGTACAAAATAACATCCTAAGTATTTACTAAGTTTGCTGGGCACAAAATTTATATACATAAATCACAGATTTTTCTATGTAGATAACTGGTATGTATATAACACTAACCTGTTATAAATGATAATAATACTAACTAACTGGTAATAAAGAAAACAAAAGATGCTAATAATAATAATATAAAATACCTGGGTTAAATTTAACAAGACATGTGAAAGGTCTATATTCCAAATGCACTTATAAATCTGACTCAATCCAAATGAAATACCAATAGAAGATTCTATTCCCCATAGTGATGAAAGTATCAAAGGGTTCATTTAATAAAGCATGCCTAAGATCTCTAAGCAGACATTTTCTACTCTATTAAAAAACGATATGGTTATTTGAATAACTGGATATCCATCTATACCCTGGAATAGGATGTATTAATATAGCAAAGCATTCCACTTTCCACCAATAGATCATATACTCAATATAAATAAAGTTCCAGCTGATTTTCTTAGGAACTTGACAAACTTACTTTAAAATTTCTGTGGAAGAATAAAAGATCATGAAAAGCTTGGACAATTTAAAAATTAAAGACTAAAGACAGGAAACTCATTCTACCACATTTAAGACCTGTTGCAAAGCTGTAATAAACAAAACAGTGTGGTACTGTTGCAAGAACAGGATAATCCATTCAGGGGGCAGACTAGAAAGCTAAGACACAGACACATGAATGGGTAAAAACTTAACATCCAATAAAGAAGGCCATTCCACAAAACCCTGGAGAATGGATGGATAGTTTGGCTAGAAAGAAAAGATGGATAAATTTGACTTCATAAAAACTAACAAGGTGTCTAAAGTCCATCTTTTGCAATACGAAACAGAAAAAGGATTAATTTTTAATATATAACTAATTCTTATAAAGAAATCTGAAAAAAAAAATACTTCCAAAACATCACAGCCATTGAAACCCTGTGAGCAGTTCTACTCTGAGACACATGGGGTTGCCATGAGTTGGAATCAATGTGACAGCGACTGCTTTGGTTTTTGTTTGGTTTGGTAGTTTGTCTAACTAATTAGATTCCTCTCCTTCCCCTCTCCCCCATCTCTATCTCTGTCTCTTTCCTCAGCCTTTGCCCAGGCAATTTCCTTAGCTTAGAGCATTCTTCCCAATTGCACCTAAATGGTTTCTCAGTTGAGGCTTCTTCTCTATTTCAACCTCAGTCCTATCCATGAAAGCTGGGACTATCCTGGCCTGGGACTGTTCCCACACCAGGCTGGGAACTCCTGGAATATGGGAACTGGGAACGGGTCCTTCCTGGGATTCCAGGACACAGAATGGAGCTGGGCATAGCGTTGGGGATGGAGGTTGAGTTGGGCACAGTGAAGGAGTGTCTGCTGGGTGAGGACTGGATGGATACTGATGCAGGTGTTCCTGGACAAGAAATGGAAGACTTTTACCCCCAGATGTCCCATGTGAATCCCTGGACTGGAAATTAGGGTAGAAATTAGGGGGTGGGAGAAGGGCAAACATCCAAGGGAGTAAAGATCTTTGAAAAACTGTGATTTCAAGGAGAAAAACAAGGGAGGTGGAGGGGAAGTTTGTTTACTGAACACGGGCTAAGTGACAACCGCCCTCATACGTTGTCGCTGTTCTCCCAACAGACCAGATCTTACGGACTCGAAAGCCACAACCTTTCCCCTCCTGACCATGCTGGGTATCAGGCCTTGCATGTGGCCTCTGCTCCTATTCTCACTAAGCAATTAGGACAGAATCAGTAGAAAGATCTTCCCTCATCCCCACCAGAGCCAAGGAAAAGTGCTTGGGGGAACAGGTGACGAGTTCATGCACTCACCATTCAATCTCCTCTGGTTGGCGGTCCCTCAGGAGCTCTCGCACCTCCTGCCGGCAACGCTCCTGGTATTCCGGGTGCTTGGCAAGGTTGTATAGGACCCAGGAGATGCCACTGGCCGTGGTGTCATGGCCTGACAGAAGCCAGGGAGACTTGGGTCACTGGGCTGCTTCAGTACCAGAAGACAGACATCTTGCACTGAGGTCCTCAAGGAGGACAAAGGAGGGTGGAGCATGATGCGGTGGTCCAGGGCCCACCCACCAAGTCCCTGGAAATGACAGACACCTGCCCCCAATGCAACCCCATGCTGGGACCCTCACCCTCGAACATGAAGGTGTCAGCTTCTGCTCGGATGTCCTCATCTGACAACTCCTTCCCATCTTCATCCTGGAAAGAAGGCAAGACCACCATTATTCTTGAGTCGCATCAGCTGTAAGGGTCTCTGAGCCGAACCTCCAGAGTCATACCCAGTGGTCAGGTTTCAGTGGAGCTTTCGGACTAAGGCAGACTAGGAAGCCTGGCAATCTACTTCTGAAAATTAATCAATGAAAACCCTAACGATCACAACAGAACATTGTCCGATATAGTGCTGTAAGATGAGTCCCCAAGGTTGGAAGACACTAAAAATACACAGTGGCCACAACAGTGGACTCAAGAACACCAGCTATTGTGAAGATGACGCAGGACCGGGCAACATTTCTGTGTTGTTGGGTGCAGAGTCACCACAAGTGGGAGCGGACACTCCAGCTGAGACCATCTGCAAAGATTCCTCTACCATCCAGAAACTGATGCTCACCCTGCAGTCCTAGAACCATCCCCTTCCTCGTCATTTCTAAAGCCCTCTCCCCATAGGCCTCCTTCCTTTTCTCCTTGCCACCTGTTTTACACCTAGTGGGAGGACTGAAGGCTCCATTAATGTTTCCATGTTTCTGCATGATGAAGGCTTTCTGAGAAAAAAAAATCACCGGCAACCTTGTTGTGTTCTTAGGTGCCCTGTTCCAACTCAGTGGCCCTATATACAAAGAACGAAACACTGCCCGATCCTGCTCAATCCTTATAATCACTGTTATGCTTGAGCCCCTTGTTGCAGCCACTATGTCAATCCATCTCACTGAGGGTCTTCCTCTTTTTCAATGACCCTCTACTTTACTGGTTGTTCAACTTTACCAAACGTGATGTTCTTCTCCAGTGACAGATTCCTACTATTTCCATGTTCACAGTATGTTCAAAGAAGTCTCAGCACCCTTGCCTCTAAGGAGCATTCTAGTCATACTTCTTCCGAGACAGATTTGTTCATTTTTCTCGCCGTCCATCGTAGTATACTCCACATTCTTCACCAATACCATAATTCAAAGGCATCAATTCTTCTTTGGTCTTCCTTATTCTTTGTACAGCTATTGAAGGCAACTAGCTTACACTGAACGATAACTACTCCTGAATGTGAGAGACTGAGGGTGGCTCCAGAGCCATTTGCTCACACCCTACGGTAGTAAGTCCATAGAGTTCCGTCTTATCTCCCCGAGAGGCATTTGCTTACATGTCAGGAGTTGTAAACCTAGAGACTTTGCCCTCTCTCTGGAGAGTATTTGTTTATACTCCAGAACAAACCTCACTCACTCTCCCCTCTCTAGCTCTCTGGAGGAGAGGAGGGCAGATGTGCCACCTATTCTATATGAACTAAAAGACTGATACTGTGGGGGTCATCTCCTATGGTGCAAACTCTTAGCTTATACAGATGAATAATTGGGCCAACATCTTGTGGACCTTGTGATAATTTGGAACTGGAAAATCAGCACTATGATGCTACTCTGGATGCTGTTATTGCTGTGAAATAAATGATCTACTTTAACCCAAGAGTCCGATATAAAACGTATACATATATATACACATATATATATGTATGTATATGTACACACACACACACATATCTACTACCCATCTGCCAGTCTGCTGTACTATGGTGACTTGCATGTTGCTGTGTTGCTGGAAGCTATGCCACTGGTATTTCAAATTCCAGCAGGGTCACCCATGGTGGACAGGTTTCAGAGGAGGTTCTAGACTAAGACAGACCAGGAAGAGTGGCTTGGCAATCTACTTCCAAAATTAACCAGTGAAAACCCTAAGTATCACAAAAGAACATCGTCCCATACAGTGCTGGAAGAATAGACCCCTAGGTTGGGAGACCACATAAAATACAAAGTGGCCACAACAATGGATTCAAGTACACCAACAACTGTGAAGATGGCACAAAACAAGCCAATGTTTCATTCTGTTGGGCACAGGGTCACCAAGAGTTGGAGCCTACACTGTGGCTGAGACCATCTGCAAAGATTCATCTTCCATCCAGAAACCCAACCCACCCTGCAGTCCTAAACATGTCTTCCTGACCATCCCCAAAGCTCTCTTCCCACACGCCTTCTCCCTGTTCTCCTTGCCTTCTGTTTTGTGCCTAGTGGGAGGATTGAAAGTTCCATGAGTATTGCCGTGTTTCTGCGTGACGAGGGCTTTCTGAGAAAAAATCACTGGCACCCTGTTTTACACTGAATGACTAAATGTCCCTAATGTTAAAGAGTGAGGGTTGTTCCAGAGCCATTTGCTCACAACCTAGGGTAATAAGTCCATAGAGTCCAATCTTATCTCCCCAAGAGGCATTTGCTTACATGTCAGGGGTTGTAAACCTAGAGACTTAGATTTATACACAAGAGCACAGGTCACTACCCCACTCTCCCCTCTGTCTCTTTGGGGGAGAGGAGGGCAGATATGCCATCTTTTCTATATAAGCTACAGGACTGATAATGTTGGGGTCATCTCCAATGGTGCAAACTCTGTGGCACATACAGTTGAATAATTGGCCCTTGGGATCATTTAGAAATGGGGAGCCAGCACTATGATGCTACTTTAGATGCTGTTATTACTGTGAAATAAATGGTCTGCTTTGATATTATATTTGTGTGCATGTGTGTGTGTGTGTATCTACTACCTATCTGTCAGTCTGTTGTACTCTGGTGCCTTAAATATTGCTATGATGCTGGAGGCTATGCCACAGTTATTTCAAATACCAACAGGGTCAGCCATGGTGGACAGGTTTCAGCAGAGCTTTGAGACTAAGACAGACTAGGAAGAAAGCCCTGGCAATCTACTTCCAAAATTTAGCCAGTGAAAACCGTTTGAATCACAATAGAACATTGTCTGGTATAGTGCTGGAAGATGAGCCCCCTAGGATGGACCGAACCAAAACGATGGAAGGTTATCAAAATACACAGTGCCTACAACAATGGATTCAAGCACACCAACACTTGTGAAGATAGCACAGGATTGAGCAATGTTTCGTTCTGTTATAGATAGGAGTAGGGGCAACACTAGTAATAACAGCTACATTAAAAAAACTCACTGCTGTCGAGTTGATTCTGACTCACAGCAACCCTATAGGACAGAGTAGAACCGCTCCATAGAGTTTCCAAGGAGCGCCTGGCGGATTTGAACTGCAGACCTTTGGTTAGCAGCTGTACCACTTACCCACTACGCCACCAGGGTTTGCACAGCTATATCATATGTTATAGGAAACCCTGGTGGCATAGTGGTTAAGTGCTACGGCTGCCAACCAGAGGGTCAGCAGTTCGAATCCACCAGGCGTTCCTTGGAATTTTATGCGGTAGTTCTACTCCGTCCTACAGGGTCGCTGTGAGTCGGAATCAACTCGGCGGCACTGGGTTTAGTTTGGGATATTATATGTTACATATTAAGTAAACATGCACACACCATGTCTGTGTAACTTACTAGTTTGTAAGTAGACTAAAATCTCAGGCCCTTCACAATTCAAGATTAGCATTCCCTGCAGGTTGCATTCATCTCTAAAACATCTGATACATGACCCTCCCTTCCTCAAGCATCTTCCATGGCTCCCCAGTACCCTCTGAATCACATTCGAGTTCCTCTATCTGACATCTGAAATTGAGGTTTTGCCCATTTCTCAAACCAGAACCTACAGACACTAACCTTGCTCAGCAGGAGCACATCAATGAAGTCCAAAGTCTTGGCCTTGGTCTTAGCCTTGAGGAAGTCATCAACACCGTGTTCTGAGAGGGTGCGGCGCCGCTCCTGGATGGCAGCATCTGTGAAGTCATGCACCAGGCGGCAGGCCCTGCGGAAGCGCCGCCCATCAGGAGTGAGGTGATACAGGAAGTCGAAATGCAGTGAGATCTGCCGGATCCGTTTCGACACAAGGGCGCTGAGCTCCAAGATGGCAGCAATATATTCACTGGGCTTCCTACAGGACGAAGACAAGAAGGAAGGCAGCAACTTCACACACCTAAAGCCCAGAGTGAACCTCCCACCTGGGACCAAGGCTCTAACTCTCGTGATGAGAGCATCGAGGAGAAGATGGCCCCAAAGATGCATGGTGGGAATGAGCCAGGAGATATGACTCTCCACATTTTCTTCTCTCCCTGCATCCCCATCCCCGGGAGCTGCCTCCAGAACACAGTCACAAGGGAGAGCTTGGCCATCATGGTCATCACTCTCACCAGCCCCTTCTCCTTCCCAAACTGTCCATGCAGTTCACACTTCATCTTCTCCCACCTCATGCATGGGCCCAGACTCCTGCCTGATCTCCTATTCAATGGCAACACCATCCAGTGTCTACACAACAGTTGGTAGTCCACAGACACAGATTTCTAAAGCTCATCTCTGAATATGCCCCTCATCTGCTCAAATGCCTTCCATGACTCCACGGAGACATTGTGAAACTGAACATCCAGGAGAAGAAGACCCCAAAGATGCATGGTGGGAATAAGCCAGGAGATATGACTCTTCACATTTTTCTCTCTCCTACACCCCCATCCGTGGGAGCTGGCTCCAGGCCCCAGTCACCAAGGACAGCTTGGGCATTATGCTCATCACTCTCACCAGCCCTGTCTCCTTCCTAAACTGTCTATGTACCTCATACTTCATCCTCTTTCATCTTGTCCATGGGCCCAGACTCCTGCCTGGTCTCCATCCATCCAATGTCAACGCCATCCAGTGTCTACATGACAGTTGGTCTTCCACAGACACAGATTTCTAAAGCTCATTTCTGAACATGCCCCTCATCTGCTCAAATGCCTTCCGTGACTCCATTGGAGACCCCAAGATTAAGTACATACCTCTTTGCCTAGTTTCTTAATATCCTAAAGATCCAGCCCCTCCTTACCTTTCCAACCTCATTTCCAATGTGTCCTCTCACTATCTGTTGCACATGCTCTGCTCATCCCAGCCTTCTTGTCTTTACTCAAATATTGCCACCTACCTGAAAGGACCTTTCTTTCTCTCCCATTCCCTGTCCTTCGATGCCCAGCTCTGATCCACCTCCTCCAAGAAGGCACTTCTGATTGCCCTGGCCAGTCCTCCCTCTCCACTTACTCCCTTGGGTCAACGGCCCAAGTTCCCAGATCTAGGTTTAGGACTCACTCCTGGCAGTGGCTGTCAAAGCTGAAGACACATTTTTGCAGACTGTCCAGGGTCATGAGGCTGATGTGCTCAAACATGTCCAGACGGGTGCTGCCACCAGAGACCAGGTGCTTCCATTTGGCCTGGAAAGAAAAGGGGGCAGAGCTGGGTCTGTGCTCTGCCTCCTCTGGGGCCTCCCCCTTAGCCCCAGTCACCAAGATGAACTCCACCCAGAACCCAACCTCCTGGTCCTCCATCCAAGGCACCCATCTCCAGAGTGGACCAGGCTTGAGTGACAGTGAAAGCGGTCACTATTAAGATGTGAAGACCTCACTGGTGTGAGTCAGGAGACCTGGGTTCAAGTCCCAGCTCTGCCTCTTATGTTCTATGTGCCCTTGATCAACCCATTATTTCCCCTTGGTCCCCCACTGTTAAATGTTCACTAAGAGTTAAGGTGTCTTTCCTCAGTGTCATATAAAGCAGGGTGGAATTCCAGCTTCACCACTTACTAGCCCACTTACTAGCTGAGTGAACATGGATAAGCTGCCTAATCTCTCTGAGCCATAGTATCACCTGTAATGGAGCAAAAATAACCATCTGTGCCTCATAGGGTTTTGAGAATTGAATTAGTCGGTATATGTCATGAAATGGTACACAGTTTCTGGCATATTGTGAGTGCTCAATAAACGCTAGCTTGCATCATCTTCAACATCATAATCCTTGTTCTAGATTTACTGCAAAAATATCCCCTGTATTGGGAGAGGCAGTCTTCCATGGCCCTTAGCATCCCTACACATTCTTCCTGGGTATATCAAGAATCCAAGGCCGTTATGGTTTTTACTTGGGCCACTTTTCAGACATGTCTTTGTGAAGAATAACATGAGGGATGAGGAAATGTCTTCCCTTAGGCAAAAATCAGGCTTTGTTCTGCTTACTATGAAAATTGCAGATTCCCTAAGCTCAATGTTCCTCCCCAGTATTACAACATACTGCATCCATCTAGGTCCACCTCTGTTGCTCCCGTGGGATTTGGGTGGCTTGGGGAAAGGATACAAACCAACATGAAGCACATACTTCCTGCTGTGCTGTGAATAAAAAAATTCTTTATTGCTGACCCAGGAAACTCACATCTTCTAGCAGAATCCATGAAATAGTAACAACCTAACTTATCAGCTTGCAAATCCCAGACACTTATTTCCTATTTCTTACCTCTCCCTAAATCCACACCCTTTGCAATGTGCCTTTGCAGCAACTTCTATTAGGAGGAGGAGACTATTCCCCCACCCTTTGATTCTGGGGTGGCTGTGGGACTTGTTGAAGCTAATAAAACCTGGGGAAAATGATGGTGTTATAATTGTAAACCTAGACTTCAAGAGGCATTGCAGCTTCATCTCACTCTCTTGGAACCATGCCTTCACCATGTGAACAAGCTTGGGCTGCCAGCTAGAGGGCGAGAAACCACATGGAGGAGACCACTGGTTTCCAGTCAAGGTCATCCTAGATCAGCCTGTAGCCAGCTGAGTCCCAAACATGTGAAAGAGCCCAGACTGGGTCAGAAGAGCTGCCTACCTGATCCATACCTGACCACAGATGCATGAGGGAACCCAGCCAAGATCAGGAAAATGGCCCAACTGACCAGGAGACTCATGAGCAACAGCAAATGTTAATTATTTTAAGCCACTGAGTTTCAAAGGGGTTCGTTACTCAGCAATAGCTACTATACAGTTTTCACCATTATCATCAACACTATAACAGGATTCAGAGAGGGGAACATAGACACTAACAGGTTCTGTGCACCTACTATGTGCCAGGGACATGATTCCATTGCGTCATCTTGAACATCCTTCAAAGTGGAGATCATTATTCCCAATTTACAGATAAGGAAGCTGAGGCTTAGCGAGGAAGAACAATGGACCCAAAGCCACCCAGCAGATCCAGGACCCCAGACCAGATCTGTTTGTGGCCCCTTCCCCCCAAGGCTCCATCAGGGACTCTGGGTTCACGGGACTCACATGCATGATGTTCGTGCTCTCGTTGAAGATCTTCATGTAGGGCTTCAGGATGTTAAAGTGAAAGGCGGGTGCCAGCATGCGGCGGTGGTGGCTCCACTTGTCACCGCCACTCAGCAAGAGCCCGTCCCCTGTTAGGGGCAGCCACAGGCAGTGGGCAAGGGCAGCACCTTCCTCTGGACCCCACGACTATCCCCAACCCCCTTCAGTTACTCACCCAACCAGGGCTTCAGGAAACTGTAGAAGATCACATCCTTGGGTGCGATGGCAGCTGACATGAATGAGTGCCATCAGTGGCCAAGGAGAGAGGTAAGGGAGGGACTCTGGGTGGGGGTGTGGGCTGCTAGCCAGAGGTCTGCACCCCGCTACAAGCCCAGCACAGCAGGAATGGGGCCAAGGGCAGAGGAAGCAGGGTGAGCCAAGAGGGGACCAGAAACTGGCTGAAGCAGTGAAAGAAGAGCAAAGGCAGAGCTCACAAAGACACCCCAACATGCTAACACACCCTAACATGGCAAAACACATCTCAACATGCCTGGATGTGTCTCCTACATCCAACATTTCTGAAACACCAAGCAGAGCCCCAAACCCTAGCACTGAGGACACCCTGGTACAGCACGCCCTCCTCTGAGATCTCCGGACATGGACCTAAAACAGCTAACATGAGACCAACATGTCCCAACATGGCAACAGCATACATGTCACACCCTCACATGTCCATAACATGCTCTGACATGGATCTGAGACCACTGATATGGTCCAAACATGTGTTAACATGCTCCACCATGGCCACGACATACCTGACACACCCTAACATGTCCATAACACAACACAACATGCCCTGATATGGACCAGAACCATCTGACATGACCTCAGAATATCACACAAACACGTCCCAGACAGAATTTAAATATGGACTCATTAATGTCCCAGATGTGGCCAAGGAGTGACTGTACATATCTTGGACCTGTCTCACAGAAGATTAAAGTAACCTCCCAGACACTTCACAGAGGACCCTGGGTCCCAGGCACAGCCCAGCCTTGACATAGGGCAAGCCCAAACATGGCCCCCACATGACCAACAGGATACCTGCACAATCTCAAATGGCATCTCAGACAGACCTCGAGAGGCCCTGAAGTCTTGGGCTTCAGCTAACCCCAGATGTGATGGAGACCATTTCCAAATGGTCCCAGGTGTAAAAATTCACCCGACATGGCCAAACAGCAGGCATCACACAGACACACCCTAGACGTGGCCAGACATGACTAGGGTCAGACAGTTCGGTCCAGGTGCATCAGGGACAACAGGCCCAACCCATAGCTCTCCTGTCTGCATGCTCAGTCACCTGCCAGCTGAAGCCAGCAAGCTGTGGGCAGCAGGCATCTGGCTGGGGCCAAGAGGACAGGCTTGATGAAGGTGGCGTGGAAAATGTGGACAACCACATGCCAGGGCCCCACCCCCCAGCAGCACACATCCACAAAGGCATTGGCCAGGCCTTGTGTGTACCAGAGACCCTCCTCTCAGCTCTGGATCTGGGGAGGAACAAAGAGAACTGAGTTCATGCCCTTGTAGGTACCAGAGAGAAGGGTTGGAGGCAGAGATCCACCCAACCATGAGACCCCTGTACAGCTGTTTGTCCCCTCTGTACCAAAACCACTCCTGGCCCTATAGCCTGACACATGGTCATTCAGGGTCCCTCAGTCACAGGGGCAGAAATGGCCTCTCCCCATTGGGCATCCAACACCACCTTCTCCTTGGTGTTCTTTTTACCCCCATTTTCCACATAAGGAACCTAAGCCTCTGAAAGATGATCTCACTTTCCCAGAGTCCCCCAGACAGTAAGTGACTGTCTAAGACCTGAGCCCAGGTCTGTCTGAATCTAGAGCCTGAGTTCTTAGGCATTGTGTTGCTTGTGTCCTCAAAACAACAGCTCTGAGAGACCCGTACCCACCAAGACTGGGCAAACAGAGTTCCAGCAATTGTCTTGGGAGTTGATGGGAGTTAGTGGGCACTCTGGGAGAAAAGGTGAGCTTTCCCACTGCAATGAAGCTTGTTGAATCATCATTTACAATGTGAGGAAAGAGCCTTCTTAAGGTAAAACTGACAAGGAAAGTAGAACCAAGATATAAAGACAGATTCCTGGTGGCATTGTTTGAGACCTGGATGTAGCGGTGCCTGAAAGCCACCCTCCCTGGGCTTTTACTTCAATGGATTCTCTTTCTTTGCTTAGGCTGCACATGGTTGGGTTTCTACCACTCACAACTGAAAGGGACCTCGGCAACCAGAGTCAGGTAACTGCCCAGAGTCACTGAACAGATTAGTGACAGAGTCGCGATCCCTGTTGGACACTGCCCATTCTCCTGTCCAGAGTACAAAAGGAAGAGGGCAAAGGAAGGGAGCAGAGATGAGGTGGGGTATCATAGGAGAGACATCTGGGGGTCTGGAACAGGAGAGGAATGAACATAGGATGGACAAGTCACAGGATGGTGTAGAAGGGACTGACCCACCAGAGATGGATGTCATGAAAGTAGTGGCCCAGAGCCCTCCTCATAGCACTGCACCTGGGCGGGAGGGGCTTGGAGGCCAGGCCTGGCAGGAGGCTCAGAAGCCACCACTGCCCACTGTACCACCGTGCCCCAGCTTTAAAAATTCCTACACAACTTTCCACACCCATCTCCAACAATCCCTCCTCCAGGAAACCTTCCAGCCTGGCCCAACAGAAGTCTTCCTTCTCCTCTGAGATACTCTTGCCCACCTCTCTCACTGGACCCACTCCTGACCACATGCCCCAAAGTGTTTCCAAGGAGCAACTGGTAGATCGAAACTGCTGACCTTTTGGTTAGCAGCCAAGTTCTTAACCACTACACCTGTCCATGATTGGGGGTCCCTCCAGGACTGGTCCTGGATTGAGAACACCAGTAGGGTTGCAGATGACGAGATGGGGGCTGTTGAATGCATGAAAGAAAGAGAAAGAAGGCTGAGAGAAGAGGGAAGGGACTGGGGTCTTTCCAGAGCCACCCAGAAGCTGGAAGCAGAGGGGAAGCAGCCCTTGGATGCTGACAGGGCACCCACCACCACAAGCTCTGCGTGGGTACCTGAGGCGTTAATGATAGGCCGAATGATCTCGGGGTGGCACAGAGTGATGATGGGGCAGATGGGGCCCAACCAGGTCTTAAAGCCCCGGGGGTAGGTTGCTACCAGATGAGTCACTTCCATCAAACCCTCCTCCGTGGGGGAGCCCTGCAAATAACCAGAAGTGGTCACCTCTCCAGAAAGAGCTACAAGTGCCCACCCCTTCTCAGCTTCCAGAGGTGGCACAGCCTCTCTGTGAAACCTTGTCAGGATTCTGCCCGGAGGGAGGGACACCCTGCTTCCTCCTGCTCTGTCCAAAGGAACAAGCGTCCAAAGGAACAAGTCCTGGCACCAGCATCCAAGTCCAAGGGTATAACCAAGAACAGAGGGGTAAGGCACGCTCTCTAGCCACAAAGCTTGGCTCCAGGTGATGGGTTTTCTTGTCTTGGTTGTGGGTACAGTACAGTGGACATTCCCAGGGGGAGGTCCCCGTGGGGAGGTCTGCAGGCAGCAGTGGGGTCTCAGGACTATAGCATAGGGACTTGTTCCCACATTCTCTCTGGGCCCTGGCAGTCCACACCGAGGCCACTGGGTCCTCCACCGGGGAAAGTCTGCAGATCTGGGACCTTCCAGCTTTGCATGCTCCACAGGAGGAGGCATGAACTCTGACTGCCCATTACACAGCAGCCCTCCTCAACAGAGCACCTCCTGCATGCTGGGCTGGGACAATCACAAGGGGAGGTCCCCAGGGGAGGTCTCCAGGTAGCAGTGTGGCTGCAGGTCTCCAGCATATTAACTTGCTTCCACATCCTCTCTGCTCCTCACCAATGCACAAGGCCTCTGGGTCCATCAGTCGAGAAGGTGTACAGGACCTTCCACATGTCCCCTTGGCAAATCCAATGGGAACAGACAAAAACATGGACTCACTTGGAATGTAGTTCAGCCAGACCCCATGCAAAGCCCTGGAGTATTTACAGCACCCCAAGCAAGTAGGCTAAGCTGGAGCCCAAGCTCAGACTGATCCCACTGTGTCTTAGTCTCCTAGTTTGCACCTTAACAGAAATACCAAAGTGAGTGGCTTTAAATTAAAAAAACAGGAATTTATCGTCTCACAGTTCCGGACCTGGGAGTCCAAATCAGGACACTGGCAGGACTATGCTTTCTCTGAAGGTTCTAGGTGTTCCTAGGCTTGTTGACAGATCCTCCCATGGTGTAACCCCTTGTATGTGTCTGTGTCTGTGTTCCCTTTTTTGTTTGTTTTGTTTTGTGTTTTCTCTTGGTCTCCTAGGGCTGTTGTAAGAGAAATACCACACATAGGTGGCTTTAAATAACAAGAATTTTTTGTCTCATAGTTCTGGAGACTAGAAGTCCAAATTAGGGTTTAAAACCAAAACCAAACCATTTGCCGTCAAGTCAGTTCCAACTCATTCTGGCCCTATAAGACAGAGTCAAACTGCCCCAAAATGTTTCCAAGGAGCAACTGGTAGATCCGAACTGCTGACCTTTTCGTTAGCAGCCAAGTTCTTAACCACTACACCAACAGGGCTCCAATCAAGCTCTAGGGCGGGTCAATTACTTCCTTGTCTTTAGACCTGGGTGATCCTTGTTACTTGGCCAGGTGTTCACTTGCTCTCCTTTAGCCTCTGTTGGGGCTGTTCATCCACACAGAATACGCTCTCTCTTCTTGGCTTAAAAAAGCCCATTCCTCTTTCCAGCAGCCCCTCCTCCAGGAAACCCTCCTGCTTGCCCTCACTTCCTCACTGGGCTGCTCAGCCTCATCTCTTCCTCTGACCCACCCTCGACCACACAGGTTTGGGGTGTCTCCATCTAGTTCTGTGTTCCTAAGATTGAGGGTTCCCCCAGGGCAGAGCTAGGGGGGTGAGTCCTCCGTAGGTGGGGACTCAGGTCCAAAACACCACAATGGGGATTGGAAAATAGGTGAGAGAAAGACAAGGGTGACCAAGGGCACCTAAGAGAATAGCTTGGTGTCTTTATCCACAGCCACAGCACCCACCACCACGTGCTCCAGGTGATACCTGCAGTGTTGGTGACTGACCAGATGGTGTTAGGGTGGCAGAGGATGATGAAGGGGAAGATGGGGCCTAGTCACAGTCTAAAGGCCTGGGGGGTAGGTGGCCACCAGCTCAGTCAGGTCCACCAGGCCCTGCTCTATGGGGGTGATCAGCAAGCAAGGTGGGTGGTCACCTCACAGAGGAGCCAAAGGAACCCCCTTCAGGACCAGAGCAACCGGGAGTCCCCCCTTTGAAAAGTCAGGTGAGAAGGAGCCAAGGCTGGAGACAGAAAGGCCCAAGAGAGGGACAGGAGACCAAGAGGATGTATCTGGAAGCCAGAGAAGACAAGGCTCCAGGAAGGATGGGGCAGCCAGCTGGCTGGGGGATGAGATCAGGGAGGTCCTGGTCATCCGTAAGTCATCTCATGGGTCATCATGGCATGATGGGGTAGGGTTTGAACTAGGACTGTGGACAAGCAATTGCGGAAACTGAGGCAACAAAAGCAGACAATGCTTAGTCCACGTGGAGATGGCAGAGTGGGCTGACCAGAGAGTTGGATGAAAATAGGACGCTTTGGCGGTGGGTGGGTAGGATTTATATGGTCATCTTTCTTTGGCTGTATTGTGGAGAAAGCCTAAGAGAACATGAGTATTTCTCATCAAAGCTAAATGATTTCCAAATGGCCATGAGCATGGATTCTGTAGTGGGGCTCATTAGTATATCCTGAGGGTGGAGGGCAAGATAAGAAAAGGAAGTGGCCTGAGGAAGGCGAGAGGTGAGGGAGACTGCCCGCAGTTCTCCCCCGGCCCAGCTGTACCCCTGTGGGTCTGGGGAGAGGGTAGGGGAGCTGCAGCCCTCATAGGAGTGGGCACTGGCCTGGGGCCAGCAGAGGTGGACCCCGCAGCGGATGGGGGGACCCTTGACTGTGTCCCCGATGAGGCCCCCGTTCAGGGTGAGACTATGGGAAAGTCAGGAGGTCCAGCTCTGTCCAGCCTGCCCTGGGAGGCCCCCAGAGTAGCCAGAGGTGCACTAATGGGTGAAATACAGGCAGGAAAATGGCCCAAAACAGTCTAGGCAAAGGCGAGAGGGAAGAACGAGAGAAAGGACTCAGGCATTGCGGGAGTCAGAGAGAAGAGTGGAATTGGGGCATGAGGGAAGAAAGTGGGGCTCCCCTCACGGTCCCCCACTGCTCTGCTGTCCTAGACTCTACCCACCTCTGGCCCCCAGCCCCCTTGTCCTCACTGCCCTGGTCCTGACACCCCAGATCTTTCCTACTGTCCCACTCACCAGGCCCAGGTGTCCCAAGAACCCGTTCCTCATTGGGGGCAGCGGGAAACTTCGGAGGCGGCGGCAGATGTCATAGAAGGTGTAGATCCAGGCCAGGAAGCAGGCCAGGAGCCAGGAGGCCACAGCCAGCAGCAGGAGCAGCCACGGGGAGGCTGCCCCGGGCCACAGTCCCAGCCATGACAGGTTCAGCAGAGACATCCTGCAGGCCAAGGAGAAGGGGTGCTGATGGGGAGCTCAGAGGCAGACGAGGGACGGACACAGAGTAGAGGAAGGGCCCAAGGGTGTGGGCTCCAGAGACAAAGTAGGGGGCTAAGATGCATAAACATGGGATCAAAGAGGGGAAGAAGGCCCAGGAAGGCCACGGGAAGAGGTGGAGTGAGAAGTGGAAGCAGAGAGGGAGGGAGGGAGTGAGGGAGTCCACGGAAGTCCAGGGGAAGGTAAGTGGAGGGAGAGAGACAAGGGGTGCAGCTGAAGTCCAGAAAGATCCAACCCGAGCCAAAGCAAGACCAAGGTGTCAGGGGCTCTATTTATCCTTTAATCAGGTGGTTCCAGGTCAGCTCGCTCCCTGGAGCCACCCAGCCATGAGCAGTGCACCCCCCACCCCCGCCATCACCAACTTGGCACCTCCTGTCCCCAGCAGCTTGTCCTGCACAACCTCCTCTGCCTCTTTTTGGGACTTCTTTGCCTTTGGCCTGTCCTTAGACCCTAGGGGCAGGTAGGAAATGACTCATTCCAGCCATCCAATCCCCAGAGCCCTGGCTGATTCCTCTTTGCTGGGCAGCCAGCCCAGAACAGCACTGGTCCAGGGAACCTAAAGCACAAGCTCTGAGTCACACGTGCAAAAAACAAAACCCATGACTTGGCACTTCTGCTTTATTTTCTCTGATACTCATGTCTTCAGTTATAAGCTGAGGAGAAAATCTGTTACCTCCCAGAGCTCTGCACATACCGTGTGGTCACTGAGTACCTCCTGTGAGCTCAGCACTGTTCTTGATACTGGGGTGGGGGCGGGAGGGGGCAGTAGTGAGCACAGCAGGCACAGTCTCTGCCCTTAAGGGGCTCACAACTAGTGGGGACACAGGCAGTGATCACGTACATGATCAAGAACCAGAGCGAGACCACCTGGAAGATGGTGGCATGGGCAGCATTATAGATTAAATTTTGTTCCTCCTGATAACATGTCCAAAGTATGTGAGACATAGTCTTGCCATCTTTGCTTCTAAGGAGCATTCTGAATGTACTTCTTCCAAGACAGATTTGTTCATTCTTTTGGCAGTCCATGGTATAGTCAATATTCTTCGCCAACACCACAATTCAAAGGCATCAATTCTTCTTCGATTTTCCTTATTTATCATCCAGCTTTCACATGCCTCTGAGGTGACTGAAAACACCATGGCTTGTGTCAGG
Source organism: Loxodonta africana (assembly GCF_030014295.1). NCBI lineage: Eukaryota > Metazoa > Chordata > Mammalia > Proboscidea > Elephantidae > Loxodonta > Loxodonta africana. Next base: position 31,301,644 of record NC_087344.1, read on the forward strand.
TGCACCTTAGTTTTCAAGGTGACATCTTTACTTTTCAATACTTTAAAGAGGTCTTTTGCAGCAGATTTGTCCAATGCAATGAGTCTTTTGATTTCTTGACTTCTGCTTCCATGGGCGTTGATGGTGGATCTAAGCAAAATGAAATCCTTGACAACTTCAATCTTTTCTCTGTTTATCATGATGTTGCTTATTGGTCCAGTTGTGAGGGTTTTTGCCTTCTTTATGTTGCGGTGTAATCCATACTGAAGGATGTCTGAAGATAATCAGAAATAAAAGGAATTTGTAAAACCCAAACCGAACTTTTAAGAATTATTAAAGAAAGTCCTTAAAACAGATACAAACATCAATCCTGGAACTCTAAGCATCAAATAAAGGGATAAAGAACATGATATAGCACTGAATGGAAGAAGAAACTAACAGAGAATAGAGAATGAAGAGAGCTATGGACTGGAGGTCTGCTTCCAGCTAACACAGTATAGAGTCACCGTCTTGCACCGCAACCACCAAAGAGTCTGGACAGGGAGTGCAGGAAGGCAACTTCACAGAGCTCCCAACAGCAGACAGAGAACCTGGTCTGCACATAACATCCTATCCCTACCCTCCTGGTTATCTGTGCCATACCCCATGGGGATACCAGCATGGACCCACAGAACCCACATACCCCACCTTCCCAGCCACAGTTTTACTGCAAATGACCTGTTCCCACCCCCCACCCCCTGCTGGACCTGCCCTGCTGCAACATAGGGAAGTCCTAGACAAGATGATGAGAACTATCGTGCCCGCGGACAAGCAAGCAACAAAACGCACCCAGCCCACTCACCCAGACATTACCAAATAAACAAAAAAACAGGACAAAACAAACCTACAATCAATAAACAACAGGCAATATTAAAACATATTTTTAAAAAATAGGATAGGATGGCTCCAGTAAGTGAACAAAATAAAACACCAAATGACCCTCCGGTAGAAGAAAAGGTACTAGAACTACCTGACAGAGAACTCAGAAGTCTTATATTCAGGGTTATCGAAGAGATTAGGACAGAGATGAAGGAAAACACAGACAAAACGAAGGAAAAAATAGACAAAATCATGGAAAATACAAACAAAATCAGGGAAATCACAACAAAGAAATAGAAGAATTGAGGAAAATAATACAGGAACAAAATGTCAAAATAAACAAACAATTAGAAATTGTACAAAAACAGCAATTAGAAATCCAAAAAATAAACAACAAGATTTCAGAAATGAACAATACGATAGAAGGTTTTAGGAGCAAATTTGAAACAATGGAAGACAGGATCAGCAAAATTGAAGAAAATCCTTAGATATCATTTTGCTGGAGAAAAAATCAGAGAAAAGAAGGAAGAAAAATGAAACCTGAGAACTACGTGGGACACAATAAGAGCAGAAATTTGTGCATGATTGAATTTCCAGAACAGGGTGAGAAAAAGGAAAACACAGAGAAGATTGTTGAAGATTTGCTTACAGAAAACTTCAATAATATCCTGAAAGATGAAAAGCTGCTCATCCAAGAAGATCAACATACCATGTAACAGAGAGACCTCAAAAGAAAGTCACCAAAATATATCATAATCACACTAGCCAAAATCAAAGACAAAGCAAGAATCCTGAGAGCAGCTTGGGAAAAATGAAAAGTTACATACAAAGGAGAAACAATTAGACTAAGCTGTGATTACTCAGCAAAAACCATGCAAGCAAGAAGGCATTGGGGTGACATACAGAAAACCTTGAAAGAAAAAAATTGCCAACCAAAAATAATATAGAGAGCAAAATTCTCACCCAAATATGATGGCAAAACTGGGACATATCCAGATCAATAGAAATTAAGGGAATATGTAAAAATGAAATCAAACTTACAAGAATTATTAAAGGGAGTCCTTCGGTTAGAGAACTGACAACATCAGACAACAACCCAGATCTTGGACACAGGACAGCATCAGCCAGATACCAACCTAGCCAATGAACTCTCAAGGATAAAACAAAACTAAAATTTTTACAACAGGGAACCAGAGATGTCACTCTGTAAATGACTACAACATCAGAACAATAAAAGAGGGAATATAAATGGTGTAGGTACAGAACTTTCAAAAGGAGAGGGAGTGAAGGTGATATCAAATAACAAAAGACTGTTTCAAACACAGGAAGCCAAGGGTAAATTTCAAGGTAGCCACAAAGAAAGTTAACAAATCTACTCATCAAATTAAAGAACAAAAACATAGAGTCTCAGTAAATACAAAATCTATAAAAATGAAAGAAAAAAAAATCCAGAAAAAAAGGAATCCAGCACAGAAGAGTAAGAGGAACAAAGAAAATGTCACCACCCCCCCCATAAAAACTACAAAATAACAGCAACAAAGTCACACCTATTGATAATCACACTGAACATAAATGGGTTAAATGCACCCATAAAGAGAGAGTGACAGAATGGGTTTAAAAAAAAAAAAAAAAACAGGACTCATCAATATGCTGTCTAAAAGAGACACACCTTAGAAACAAATACAAAAATATACTAAAAATCAAAGGATGGGGGAAAAAAAGAAACCAAGCAAACAGAAGCAAAACACAGAGCAGGAGTGACAATACTAATCTCAGATAAAATAGACTTTAAGACAATATCAACCCTGAAAGACAGGGAAGGACATTATATAATGATTAAAGGGACAATAGACCATGAGGATATAACCATAAAAAATACCTATGCACCCAATGACAGGGCTCTAAAATACATCAATCAAACTCTCACCGCCCTGAAAAGGGAAACTCACAGTTCCACAATAGTAGTAGGAGACTTCAACACACCGCTCTCAGTAAAGAACAGAAAATCTAGAAAGAAACTCAACAAAGATACAAAATATCTAAAGGCCACAATTGACCAATTTGGCCTTGTAGGCATATATAGAACACTTCACCCAACAGCAGAAAGTATCCATTCTTTCCCAATGTACCTGGAACTTCCCCAAAATAGGTAACATTGCCACCACAAAGTAACCCTCAGCAAAATCCAAAACATTGAGATAACACAAAGCATCTTCTCTGATCACAATGTCATAAAAGTAGAAATTCATAACAAGACGAATGAGGGAAAAAGATCAAATAGATGGAAAAGTGAATAACACCTTGCTTAAAAACCACTAGGTAATAGAAGAAATCAAAGATCAAATCAAAAAATTCCTACAATCAAACAAAAATGAAAACATATCGCATCAAAACTTTTGAGACACAGCAAAGGCAGTGCTCAGAGGCCAATTTATGGCAATAGATGTACACATCAAAAAACAGAAAAAGGACAAAATCAACACATTAGCTACACAACTTGAACAAACTGAAAGAGCACAGCAAAAGAAGCCCACAGCCAACAAACCAAAAACTAAACCCGTTGTTGTGGAGTCCATTCTGACTCATAGGGACCCTATAGGACAGAGTAGGACAGCTCCACACAGTTTCCAAGGAGCACCTGGTGGATTCGAACAGCCTTTCTTTTGGTTAGCAGCCATAGCACTTAATCACTACACAACCAGGGTTTCTCGACAGCCATCAGGAGAAAGGAAACAATAAAGATCAGAGCAGAAATAAATGAAATAAAGAATAGAAAAACAATAGAAACATCAACAACACCAAAAGGTGCTTCTTTGAAAGGACCAACAAAATAGACAAACCCACTGGCCAAATTGAAAACACAAATACAGGAGAGGACACAAATAACCCAAATAATACATGAAATGGGGACATTACAACAGATCCTACTGAAATAAAAAGGATTATAACAGAGTACCATGAAAAACTATACTCCAACAAATTTGAAAACCTAGAGAAAATGGACACATTTTTAGAAAAACACTACCTACCCAAACTAACACAAACTGAAGTTGTAAATGTGAACAGATGCATAACAAGACAAGAGATGGAAAAGGTAATTTTAAAAAACTTCCAACTAAAAAAATAGCCCTGGCCCAGCTGGCTTCACTGGAGAATTTTATCAAACATTCAGAGAGGAGTTACACCAGTACTACTCAAACTACTTCAGAACATAGAAATGGAAGAGAGATTTCCAAATTCATTCTATGAAGCCAGCATAACCCTGATACCAAAGCCAGGCAAAGACACCACAAAAACAGAAAATTATAGACTAGTAACACTCATAAATACAAAGGCAAACATTCTCAGCAAAATTCTAGCAAATAGAATTCAGCATCATATCAAAAAAAATACTATACCACGATCAAGCAGGATTCATACCAGGTATGCAAGGATGGTTCAACATTAGAAAATCAATCTACATAATCCACCACGTAAATAAAATAAAAGAATCACATGATCATTTCAATCCATGCAGAAAAGGCATTCAGCACAGCCCAACACCCATTCCTGATAAAAACTCTCAATAAAATAGGTATAGAAGGGACATTTCTCAACCTAATAAAGGGCTTCAATACAAGACAGAAAAGGAAGAAAAGAGAAAAAGAAAAATGAACCGTCCCCAGGGATCCAACCGACTGCGGAAGTGGCTCCTAAGCTGTGCTAGAAGGGGCTCCCAAGCCTCAAAAAGAAAACAAACAAACAAAACAGAACAAAAAAAAACAAAACAAAGCCAAAAAAAAAAAAAAAAAGGCCCTGGGCATCCCACCAGCCTGGTGTCTCGGGCTGGGTGAGTGGTTCCCCACTTGAACGGTATCTCACAGCCTTTGAAGAAGAAGCAAAGATGGCCCATGGAGCCAGGTGTTTGAGAGAAAGGGGGCGGGGGCGGGGCGAGGTGGTGGGACCCACGGAAGAAACCAGAAGAAACGGAAAAAAGCAAGTCCAGCAACAAACAGATGCCCTCAGGTAGCTGGCCAGTGTGGGCGGGGCAAATCCAAGAGGCCCAGGGGAAGCTCTTGCCTCCTGGCCAAGAGACTGCTGGAGGTGGGAAGCAGAGGAAGTTGTAGGGGGAAGAAGGGTGGGGTTAGAAAAGCACACATCGCTGTGTCTCCTGCTCTGAGCTTCATGAAGCTGCTTTCCCCTATTCCCTGTGCTCCGATCTCTGATGTGGGTGAGGCAAATCCAAGCAGCATGGAGGCTGCTGGCAGAGCCACTGCTGTCGGCCAGGAAGCACGGAGGTAGAGCAGCGGGGAGAGGATGCAGGGTGCGGTGGGAAAGCGTGTCTCACTGGTTACGGGGTGCTCTGTCTCCTGCTGGGAGCTCGGTGAAGCTGCTTTCCTGCCCTCCCTGTCAGCTGATCTCAACAGGAGTCCAAGACTTCGGATCCGTGCTGTGTTACCGCATAGGGAACATCTGCAGGTATCTCTCTTCTCTCTGTTCTCTGTAGGTTTCTTATTCCATTCCGTGCTTGGCTGAGTTCTTATCTCCTCATTTGATACTTTGGGTTCCAGGAGGGATGTTTGTCTCTGTTTTAGTTTTTCGGGTCTTTGCTGTGGAAGGACATAGTGATGCGTCTCTCTGGGGTGTCATGTCAGAAGTCCTCTGATCTCTATTTTTTGAGGGCTTTCACTGAACTCATAGATAAAAGAGCAGGCAGTAAAGGCACTAAAGGCTTGTGGTCACCCAAGCAAAGCTGCAGAATTTATTTGGTTATAAAAATGATTGTTGGCAAGTCCTATGCAATGTATCTACGTTGAATAATGGTACCAGATAAAATTACAGATGGGATTGAAATTTATATATCATCCGTTATCATGTGTAATCAATAAATGATTTAATATCCTGGGGAAAAAAAAGAAGGAAAAGTCTTAGTGTGTGTGCAATGATAAAATCCAGTTGCCATCAAGTTGACTTTGACTCATGGCAGCCCCACGTGTGTCAGAGCAGAACTGCTCTCCATAGGGTTTTCAGTGGCTGATTTTTTTCGGTGTAGATTGCCAGGCCTTTCTTCTGAGGTGCCTCTGGGTGGGCTTGAACTGCCAACCATTCTGTTAGCAGCCAAGTGGATGAAACATTCTTACCTACCATTCGGGGGCTCGAGTTCAATTCCCAGCCAATGCCCTCACGTCCAACCACCACCTGTCTATCAGTGGGGACTTACGTGTTGCTATGATGCTGAACAGGTTTCAGCAGAACTTCCAGACTAAAACAGATTAGAAAGAAAGGCCTGGTGATTTACTTCTGAAAATCAGCCAATGAAAACCCTGTGAGTCACAATGATTGGATCCACAGCTGACCATGGGGATGGCCCAGGACTGGGCGGCATTTCATTTTGTTGTGCATGGGGTTACCGTGAGTTGGGGGCCTACTTGACAGCAGCTAACAACAATAACATATCATACATGGCCCGATGGTACCAAAAATAGTAGTTTCTTCGGTCCTATTAACATACTTGATGTTCCTGGAATGCTCATCCTCCCACTCTCCGAGGCAGCTATTTTGCCCCCTCTTTTCTTCCTCAAACCTCAGACACCTCTTCCCCCTTCTCACCTTCAGCAATGACCTTGCTTCCAACTTCCCTGGTGAGGTGGCAGACTCTAATATTGTCCCCAGGATCCCTGCCTTCTGGTGCTCACGATCTTGTGAAATCCCCTCCCTTTGAGTGTGAGCTGGACCTAGTGACTCATTTCTATCAATAAAATATGGAAAAAATCATGGAATGTCACTTCTGTAATTGGGTTACAAAGAGACTGTGGCTCCTGTCTTGAGGGCTCCCTCTCACCCACTTTCTGGCTTGCTTGCTCTGTCTTAGTGAAGCTGGTTGTCGTGTTGTGAGCTGCTCCATGGAGGGCCCACGTGGCAAGAAAGTGAGGGCGGTCTCCAGGCAACAGCTAGTAAGGAACTGAACCCAACATCTTGGGAGGTACTAAACCGTGCTAACAACCACATGAGTAAGTTTAGAAGTGGATCCGCCCCCATCCCAGCCTTTGGCCTCTTCAACACCCTACTTGCAGCCTTGAAAGCCAGGAGATCCAGCTAAGCTGTGCCCAGACACCTGACTTCAGAGACCATGAGATAATACTTGGCTATTCCTTTAAGCCACTGAGTTTGTGTGTGTGGGGGGGGGGGGGTAAAAATATATGTAACAAAACATATACCATCCCAATGATTTCTACACCTACAATTCAGTGACATTTTTACATTCTTCAAGTTGTGTAACCACTCTCAATATCCTTTTCCAAATCATTCCACCACCATTAACGTAAGCTCACTGTCCCCTAAACAAAAACTTCTGCTCACCCCTCCCTTCCATCCCTGGTAACCATTAATAATCTTTGGTTGCTATATATTTGCTCTTTTCCTATAAGTGAGATCATACAGTATTTGTTCTTTTATGACTGACTTATTTCACTCAGCATGAAGTTTTCAAGATTCATCCATGTTGTGGCATGCATCAGGACTTCATTTCTCTTTATGGCTGAGTAATATTCCATAGATGGACCACATTTTGTTTATTCATTCATCTGTTGTTGGACGTTTCGGTTGTTTCCACATTTTTCTGTTGTGACAAGTGCTGCAATGAACATTTGTGTACAGGTTTCCGTTTCCATTCCTGCCTTCGCTTCTCCTGGGCAAGCAGCTAAGACTGGGATTGTTGGGTCATTTAAACCACTGAGTTTGGGTATAATTTGTTACTCAGCAATAGGTAACTGGTACACCTAGGGGACTCAAAGCCACCAAAAGAGAACTTTCAAAAGCCTCAGCACCTCATCTTCTCCCAGCAGTGTTTCCTTCACACCTGGCACCACCATGGACCTTCCTTCTTCTTCTGTGAAGCCAGGCTGGGCCAGCCTCCCACGTGCTCAAGAACACAGTCTAGTGACTCCCTCCCCTCTCTCTTAGGAAGCCAGTGTTCACACTCCGTGGGGTCGTCCCCACTGGAAGACAGACAACACTGTCATTTCTTCAATCCTCAAAGTCCTTCCCTGACCCCACTTTCTTACCAGCTGATGCTCCGCTCCTTCACCCCACTAGGCAGTAAAGTGCTCTATCGAGGGATCAGCCTTTGAGGTTCCTCTAAGGGCTGTGATGGTGGATGAGAGGGAGGAGAAAGGAGGGGGGCAGGGAGCCTGTGGGTGCCCCAGCCCTGTACCCCTGTGTGTGTGATGCTCAGAACACACCTGGGCCTGCCGGTGCCATGGTTAGACCTCTTCCTAGACCAGAATGTGTTTGTGCCCTCTGCTGGAGAGTCCTGGGTCAGCAGGCTCTAAGGCCTAAGGTCTCAGTGCAGTGTGTGTGTGTACGCATGTGTGTGTGTTTAAGTGTGTGCTTATGTGTACTTTGGTATGTTAGTATGGACAAGTATGTGAATATATGTGTGCATTAGTGTATGTGCATGCATGCTTGCATGTGCATGTGTGTGTGACCATGAGTGTGTGTTTGAGTGTGTTAGTGTGCACAAGTATGTGTGTGCGTTAGCATGAGTATGCACGTGTATGTAAGTACATGAGTATGTGTGTGCGTGCATGTGGGTGAATATGAATGTGTGTTTGAGTGTGTTAGTGTGTGCAAGTATGAGTGTGCATTAGTATGAGTGTCTGTACAGGGGAGTGTGTGTTAGTGTGAGCGTGTGCACACACATGTGGGTTATTTGTCTTTGTCAGGCCAGTAAGTATGGTCTTTTTTTGTGAATTTGAATTTTCTTCTACATTTTTCTCCCACTCAGTCTGAGACCCTCTACTGTGATCCCTGTCAGAGCCGTTGGCGGTGGTAGCCAGGCACCATTTAGTTCTTCTGGGCTCAGGCTGCTAGAGGCTGTGGTTTATGCAGTCCTTTAGTCCTCTGAGCTAATATTTTCCTTGTGTCGTTGGTTTCTTCATTCTTTTTTGCTCCAGACAGAATGGGATCAATAGATGTATTTTAAGTGGCCAGTAGTGAGCTTCAAGACTCCAGATGCTGTTCACCAAACTAAGATGTAGAATGTTTCCTTTAGAACTATGTTATGCCAGTTGGCCTAGATATCCCCCAAGAAGATGGTCTCCAGCCTTCAGCCCCAGTAACTCCATCCCTGGAGGTGTCGGGATGTGTCTAGGAGGCTTCTATGACTTTGCCTTCATTAAGTTGTGCTGACTTCCCCTATATTGTGTGTTGTCTTTCCCTTCACCAAAGTTAACACTTGTCAACTACCTAGTTAGTGATTTCCCCTCCTCATTCCTCACTTCCCTCATAGCCATCAAAGATTTTTTTTCTCTGTGTGTAAACCTTTTCTTGAGTTTTTATAATAATGGTCTCATACAATATTTGTCCTTTTGTGATTGGCTTATTTTACTCAGCATAACGCCCTCCAGATTCATTCATGTTGTGAGATGTTTCATGGATTCATCATTGTTCTTTATTTTTGTGTAGTATTCCATTGTTTGTTTGTACTGTAATTTCTTTATCCATGCATCTGATGTTTCCTTTTTTTGCTATTGTGAATAATGCCACAGCGAACATGGGTGTGCACGTATTCGTGTGGCGGCTCTTATTTCTCTAGGACGTGTTCCTAGGAGTGGGATTGCTGGATCGTATGGTATTTCTGGTGTCACATACTCTGGACATGTTATCAGGAGGGATTAGTCCTCGGAGAAGAATATCATGCTTGGTAAATTAGAGGGTCAGTGAAAAAGAGGAAGACCCTCAAGGAGATGGATTGGCACAGTGGCTGCAACAATGGGCTAAAGCATAACAACGACTGTGAGAATGGTGTAGAACTGGGAAGTGTTTCATTCTGTTGTACATAGGGTTGCTATGTGTCGAAACCGACTCGACACCTAACAACAACAACAACATGGTATTTCTATTTCTAACTTTTTAAGGAGGCACCATATTGTTTTCCATAGCCATTGTACCACTTTACATTCCCAACAGCAGTGCATAAGAGTTCCAGTCTCCCCACAACCTCTTCAACATTTGTTATTTTCCATTTTTTTTTTTTTTATTATTGCCGGTAATGTTCGGGTGAGATGATATTGTAGTTTTCCTGTGCATTTCTCTAATGACTAATGATCTCGAGCATTTCCTCATGTCTGTTAGCTGCCTGAATGTATTCGTTGTTGAAGTTTCTGTTCATATCCTTTGCTCATTGGATTACCTTTTTATTATTTAGGTATCGAAGTGTTTTATAGATATGTTGTAGCCAAAATTTTTTTCCTAATCCGTAGGTTCTCTTTTTAGTCTTTTGGTGAAGTCTTTTGATGAGCATGAATGTTTCATTTTTAGGAGCTTCCAATTAATCCAGTTTATCTTCTGGTGTTTATGCATTGTTAGTTATGGCTTGTATTCTATTTATGCCATGTATTATGGCTCCTAGAGTTGTCTCTATTTTTTCTTCCATAATCTTTATCATTTTAGGTTTTATGTTTTTTTTGTTTAGGTCTTTGATCTAGTTTGAGTTAGTGTATGCTGTGAGGCATGGGTCTTGTTTCATTTTTTTACAGGTGGACATCCAGTTTTGCCAGCACTATTATATTGTCTTTTTTCCATTTAATGGACTTTGGTTCTTTGTCAAAGATAGCTGACCATAGGTAGATGGATTTACATCTGGGTTCTTGATTCTATTTCATTGGTCTATGTGTCTGTCATTGTACCAGTACCAGGCTGTTTTGACTACCATAGCTGTATAGTCGGTTCTGAGATCAGGTAGTATGAGGACTCTTATTTTGTTCTTTTTCTTCAATAATGTTTTGGTTATCCAGGTCCTCTTTCCATATAAAACTGGTGATTAGTTTTTCCATCTTGTTAAAGAATGCCTTTGATATTTGGATTGGGACTGCATTATATGTATAGTCGCTTAGAGTAAATTGACATTTTCACAGTATTGAGTCTGCCTATCCATGAGTGTGGTATATCTTTCCATTTATATCTCTTTTGGTTTCTTGCAGTAGTGTTTTGCAGTTTTCTTTGCACAGGTCTTTCACATCCCTGGTTAGATTTATTCCTAAGTATTTTATCTTTTACATGGCTATCATAAGTGGTATTGCTTTCTTGATTTCCTTTTTGTAGTTCTGTTTATTGGTGTATAGGAATCCAACTGATTTTTGTATGTTTATCTTGTATCCTTCGACTCTGGTGAATCTTTCCATTAGCTCCAGTGGGTTTCTTGTGAAATCCTTGAGATTCTCTATGTATAAGATCATATCAACTGTGAATGGAGATAATTTTACTTCTTCCTTTCCAATTTGGATGCCTTTTATTTCTTTTTCTTGCCTTATTGCTCTAGCTAGGACTTCCAGCACAATGTTAAATAGGAGTGGTGAGAAAGGGCATCCTTGTATTGTTCCTGTTCTCAAGGGGAATGTTTTCAGCCCCTGCATTAATAAGAATGTTGGCTGTTGGTTTTGTATAGACGCCCTTTATTATGTTGAGGAGTTTCCCTTCTGTACCTATTTTATTGAGAGTTTTTATCAAGAATGGGTGTTGGACTTTGTCAAATGTCTTTTCTATGTTGAACGAGATGATCATGTGACTCTTTTCCTTTGTTCTATTTATGTGATGGAATATGTTGATTGATTTTCTAATGTTGAACCATCCTTGCATACCTGGTATGAATCCTACTTGGTCATGGTGTATTATTATTATTATTATTGGTATAGTGCTGAATTCTCTTGAGTAGAATTTTGTTGAGAATTTTTGCATCTATATGCATGGGAAATATTGGCCTGTAATTTTATTTTTTGTGGTGTCTTTTTCTGGTTTTGGTATCAGGGTGATGCTCACTTCATAGAATGAATTTGAGAGTATGCCTTCTTTTTCCATGCTCTGAAATAGTTTGAGTAGTACGGGTGTGAGCTCTTCCCTGAATGTTTGGTAGAATTCTCCAGTGAAGCTGTCCAGGCCAGGGCTTTTTTTTGGTGGTGGTGTTACTTCTTTCATCTATTCTTCTGTTATGAGACTGTTCAATTTTCTATCTCGATTTGTGTTAAAGTTGATAGTGTGTTTTTAAGTTGATAGGTTCTCAAATTTGTTAGAGTACAATTTTTCATAGTATTCTGTTATGATCCTGTTTTATTTTAGCGGGTCTGTTGTAATGTCCCCCGTCTCATGTCTTATTTGAGTTGTTTGCGTCCTCTCCTTTCTTTTGTCAGTTTGGCCAATGGTTTGTTGATTTTGTCGATCTTTCAAGGAACCAGCTTTTGTCTTGCTGATTCTTTCTAATGTTTTCTTTTCTCTATTTCATTTATTTTTGCTCTAATTTTTATTATTTGCTTTCTCCTGGTGTCTGTGGACTCCTTTCTATTTGTTTGAGTTGTTGAGCTAACATTTTGATTTTGACCCTTTCTTCTTTTTTGATGTGTGTGTTTATTGCTATAAATTGACCTCCGAGCACTGCCTTTACTGTGTCGCAAAGGTTTTGGTATGACGTGTTTTCATTCTCATTTGATTCTAGGTATTTTTTTACTCCTTCTATTACTCAGCTGTTTTTAAGCAAGGTTTTATTCAGTTTCCATTTATTTGATTTTTTATCCTTGCTCTTCCTGTTATTCATTTCTACCTTTATGGCACTGTGATCAGAGAGAATGCTTTGTATTATTTCAATGTTTTAGATTTTATTTAAAGTTGCTTTGTGACATAACATGTGGTCTGTTTTGGAGACTGTTCCATGTGCTCTGGAGAAGAATGCATAGTTTTCTGCTGTTGGATGAAATGTACTTTATATGTCTATGAGGTCAAGTTGGTTGATTGTGGCCTTTACGTCTTTTGTGTTGTTGTTGAGTTTCTTTCTAGATGTTCTGTCCTTTGTCAAGAGTGGTGTGTTGAAGTCTTCTACAATAATTGTGGAACTATTTCTTTTTTCAATGCTTTGGAGTTCCTTTTATGTATTTTGGAGCCCCATTGTTGAATGTATAGATATTTATTAGGGTTACGTCTTCTTGGTGGATTGTCCCTTTAATCATTATATAGTGTCTTTCCTTGTCTTTTATTGTTTTGCCTTAAGGTCTATTTTATCTGAGATCAGTATCATCATTCTTGCTTTTTTAAATTTTTTTGCTATTGTTAATAATGCTGCAATGAACATGGGTGTACATATGTCTGTTCCTGTGATGGCTCTTATTTCTTTAGGATATATTCCTAGGAGTGGGATTGCTGGATCATATGCTATTTCTATTTCTAGTTTTTTAAGGAAGCACCATATCGTTTCTCAAAATGGTTGTACTATTTTCCATTCCCACCACAAGTGCATAAGTGTAGTGCTGGTTTGAGCTTTTCACTGATGGTTGGTAGAATTCTTCAGAAAAGTCCTCTGGGCCAGGACTTTTTGGTTGGTGTTGGAAGTTTCTTTTTTAATAATTTTTATTGTGCTTTAAGTGAAAGTTTACGAATCAAGTCAATCTCTCACACAAAAACCCATATATACCTTGCTACACACTCCCAGTTACTCTCCCCCTAATAAGACAGCCTGCTCTCTTCCTCCACTCTCTCTTTTCATGTCCTTTTCGCCAGCTTCTAACCCCCTCCATCCTCTCATCTCCCTCCAGGCAGGAGATGCCAACATAGTCTCAAGTGTCCACCTGATCCAAGAAGCTCACTCCTCACCAGCATCCCTCTCCAACCCATTGTCCAGTCCAATCCATGTCTGAAGAGTTCGCTTCAGGAATAGTTCCTGTCCTGGGACGACAGAAGGCCTGGGGGCCATGACCACTGGGGTCCTTCCAGTCTCAGTCAGACCATGAAGTCTGGTCTTATGAGAATTTGGGGTCTACATCCCACTGCTCTCCTGCTCCCTCAGGGGTTCTCTGTTGTGTTCCCTTTCAGGGCAGTCATCAGTTGTAGCCAGGCACCATCTAGTTCTTCTGGTCTCAGGATGATGTAGTCGCTAGTTCATGTGGCCCTTTCTGTCTCTTGGGCTTGTAATCACTTTGTGTCATTGGTGTTCTTCATTCTCCTTTGATCCAGGTGGGTTGAGACCAATTGCTGCATCTTAGATGGCTGCTTGCTAGTGTTTAAGTCCCCAGACGCCACTCTTCAAAGTGGGATGCAGAATGTTTTGTTAATAGATTTCATTATGCCAATTGACTTATATGTCCCCCGAAACCATGGTCCCCAGACCCCTGCCCCTGCTATGCTGGCCTTCGAAGCATTCAGCTTATTCAGGAAACTTCTTTGATTTTGGTTTAATCCAATTGTGCTCACCTCCCCTGTACTGTGTGCTGTCTTACCCTTCACCTAAAGTAATTCTTCTCTACTATCTAATCAGTGAATACCCCTCTCCCATCCTCCCTCCCTCCCCCATCTAGTAACCATAAAAGAATGTTTTATTCTCAGTTTAAACTATTTCTCAAGTTCTTATAATAGTGGTCTTATACAATATTTGTCCTTTTGCCTCTGACTAATTTCACTCAGCATAATGCCTTCCAGGTTCCTCCATGTTATAAAATGTTTCACAGATCCCTCACTGTTCTTTATCAATGTGTAGTTTTCCATTGTGTGAATATACCATAATTTATCCATTCATCCGTTGATGGGCACCTTGGTTGCTTCCATCTTTTTGCTATTGTAAACAATGCTGCAATGAACATGGGTGTGCATATATCTGTTCATGTAAAGGTTCTTATTTCTCTAGGATATATTCCAAGAAGTGGAATGCTGGATCGTATGGTAGCTCTATTTCTAGCTTTTTAAGGAAGCGCCAAATCGATTTCCAAAGTGGTTGTACCATTTGACATTCCCACCAGCAGTATATAAGTGTTCCAATCTCTCCACAGCCTCTCCAACATTTATTATTTTGTGTTTTTTGGATTAATGCCAGCCTTGTTGGAGTGAGATGAAATCCCATTGTAGTTTTGATCTGCATTTCTCTAATGGCTAATGATCGTGAACATTTGCTCATGTATCTGTTAGCTACCTGAATGTCTTCTTTAGTGAAGTGTCTATTCATATCTTTTGCCCATTTTTTAATTGGGTTATTTGCCTTTTTGCAGTTGCATTTTTACAGCATCATTTAGATTTTATAGATCAGGTGCTGATCAGAAATGTCATAGCTAAAAACTTTTTCCCAGTCTGTAGGTAGTCTTTTTACTCTTTTGGTGAAGTCTTTGGATGAGCATAGGTGTTTGATTTTTAGGAGCTCCCAGTTATCTAGTTTTTCTTCTACGTTCTTTATAATGTTTTCTATACTGTTTATGCCATGTATTAGGGCTCCTAACGTTGTCCCTATTTTTTCTTCCATGATCTTTATCGTTTTAGATTTGATAGTTAGGTCTTTGATCCATTTTGAGTTAGTTTTTGTGCATGGAGTGAGGTATGGGTCTTGTTTCATTTTCTTGCAGATGGATATCCAGTTATGCCAGCACCATTTGTAAAAAGACTGTCTTTTGCCCATTTAACTGTTTTGGGGCCTTTGTCAAATATCAAATGCTCAAACGTGGATGGATTTATGTCTGGATTTTCAATTCTGTTCCATTGGTCCATGTATCTGTTGTTGTAGCAGTACCAGGCTGTTTTGACTACTGTGGCGGTATAATAGGTTCAAAAATCAGGTAAAGTAAGGCCTCCTACTTTGTCCTTCTTTTTCAGTAATGCCTTATTTATCTGGGGCCTCTTTCCCTTCCATATGAAATTGGTGATTTGTTTCTCCACCTCCTTAAAGGATGTCCTTGGGATTTGGATTGGAATTGCATTAAATGTATAGATCGCTTTTGGTAGAATAGACATTTTTATAGTGTTAAGTCTTCCTATCCATGAGCAAGGTATGTTCTTCCACTTATGTAAGTCTCTTTTGGTTTCTTGCAGAAGTGTACTGCAGTTTTCTTAATATAAGTCTTTTACATCTCTGGTAAGATTTATTCCTAAGTATTTTATCTTCTTGGGTGCTACTGTAAATGGCATTGATTTGGTGATTTCCTCTTCGATGTTCTTTTTGTTGGTGTAGAGGAATACAACTGGTTTTTATATGTTTATCTTGTATCCCGATACTCTGCTGAAGACTTCTATTAGTTTCAGTAGTTTTCTGGAGGATTCCTTAGGGTTTTCTGTGTATAAGATCATGTCATCTGCAAATAGAGATACTTTGATTTCTTCCTTGCCAATCTGGATGCCCTTTATTTCCTTACCTAGCCTAATTGCTCTGGCTAGGACTTCCAGCACAATGTTGAATAAGAGTGGTGATAAAGGGCATCCTTGTCTGGTTCTCAGTCTCAGTGGGAATGTTTTCAGGCTCTCTCCATTTAGGGTGATGTTGGCTATTGGCTTTGTATAAATGCCCTTTATTATGTTGAGAAATTTTCCTTCTATTCCTATTTTGCTTAGAGTTTTTATCATGAATGAGTGTTGAACTTTGTCAAATGCCTTTCCTGCATCAATTGATAAAATCATGTGATTCTTGTCTTTTGTTTTATTTATGTGGTGGATTACATGAATTGTTTTTCTAATGTTGAACCATCCCTGCATACCTGGTATGAATCCCACTTGGTCATGGTGAATTATTTTTTTGATATGTTGTTGAATTCTATTGGTTAGAATTTTGTTGAGGATTTTTGCATCTACATTCATGAGGGATATAGGTCTGTAATTTTCTTTTCTTGTGGTGTCTTTACCTGGTTTTGGTATCAGGGATATGGTGGCTTCATAGAATGAATTTGGTAGTATTCCATCCTTTTATATGCTCTGAAATACCTTCAGTAGTAGTGGTGTCAACTCTTCTCTGAAAGTTTGGTAGAACTCTTCATTGAAGCCCTCTGGACCAGGGCTTTTTTTTGTTGGGAGTTTTTTGATTATCTTTTCAATCTCTTCTTTTGCTATGGGTCTATTTAGTTGTTCTACCTCTGTTTGTGTTAGTTTAGGTAGGTAGCATGTTTCTAGGAATTCATCCATTTCTTCTAGATTCTCAAATTTGTTTGAGTATAGTTTTTCATTCTAATGTGATATGATTCTTTTAATTTCAGTTGGGTCTGTTGTAATATCGCCCATCTCATTTCTTATTCGGGTTATTTGCTTCCTCTCCTGTTTTTTTTTTTTTTTTTTTGTCAATTTGGCCAATGGTTTATCAATTTTGTTGAGTTTTTTTTTAAAAAAAAAAAAACAGCTTTTGGTCTTGTTAATTCTTTCAATTGTTTTTCTTTTTCTATTTTATTTAGTTCAGCTCTAATTTTTATTATTTGTTTTCTTCTGGCGCCTGTGGGTTTCTTTTGTTGATCTCTTTCTATTTGTTCAAGTTGTAGGGATAGTTCTTTGATTTTGGCCCTTTCTTCTTTTTGGATGTGTGCATTTATTGATATAATTTGGCCTCTGAGCACAGCTTTTGCTGTGTCCCAAAGGTTCTGATAGGAAGTGTTTTCATTCTCATTGGATTCTATGAATTTCTTTATTCCATCCTTAATGTCTTCCATAATCCAGTCTTTTATGAGCAGGGTATTGTTCAGTTTCCAAGTGTTTGATTTCTTTTCCCTGCTTTTCCTGTAATTCATTTCCACTTTTATGGCCTTATGGTCATAGAAGATGGTTTGCAATATTTCAATGTTTTGGATTCTAGTAACGCTTACTTTGTGACCTCATATGTGGTCATTTCTGGAGAATGTTCCATGTGCACTAGAAAATAAAGTATAGTTGGTTGCTGTTGGGTGGAGTGTTCTATATATGTCTACAAGGTCAAGTTGGTTGATTGTGGCATTTAAATCTGCGTCTTTATTGAGCTTCTTTCTAGATGTCCTGTCCTTCACTGAAAGTGGTGTGTTGAAGTCTCCTACTATTCTTGTGGAGCTGTCTATCTCAGTTTTCAATGCTGATAGAGTTTATGTATCTTGCAGCCCTGTCACTGGGTGCATAAATATTTAATAGTGTTATATCTTCTTGGTGTATTGTCCCTTTAATCATTATGTAGTGTCCTTCCTTATCCTTTCTAATGGATTTAACTTTAAAGTCTATTTTGTCAGAAATTAATATTGCCACTCCTGCTCTTTTTTGATTGTTGTTTGCTTGATATATCTTTTTCCATCCTTGAGTTTTAGTTTGTTTGTGTGTCTAAGTCTAAGGTGTGTCTCTTGTAGGCAGCATATAGACAGATCTTGTTTTTTAATCCATTCTACCACTCTCTGTCTCTTTATTCGTGCCTTTAGTCCATTTATATTCAGAGTAATTATGGATAGTATGAATTTAGTGCTATCATTTTGATGTCTTTTTTTGTGTGTTGACAGCTTCTTTTTCCCACTTGATTTTATGTGCTGAGTAGATTTTCTTTATATATTGTCCTTTCCTGATATTTGTTGTTGTTGATTTTGTTTCTGCTAAGCCTCTATTTTTCCCTTGTATTTTATTTTGATGAGTAGGATAGTTTGTCTCCTTTGTGGTTACCTTATTACTTAACCTTATTTTTCTACATTTATAACTAACTTTTATTTCTTTGTATCGCTGTATCTTTCTCTCCATGTGGAAGGTGTATGATTACATTTCTTTCTCCCTCTTTATTATTTTAACATTGTCTTCTTTTATATAATAACATCGCTGTTACCTTGTGTTAGGCTTTTTTTTTTTTTAATCTTCCCTTTTTTTTTTGGATTTCCCTGTCTGGGTTGAATTCTGGTTGCTCTGCCCAGTGTTCTAGTCTTGGGTCGATACCTGATATTATTGATTTTCTAACCAAAGAACTCCCTTTAGTATTTCTTGTAGTTTTGCTTTGGTGTTTACAAATTCCCTCAACTTGTGTTTATCTGGAAATGTCTTAATTTCACCTTCATATTTAAGAGACAATTTTGATGGATATATGATTCTTGGCAGGCAATTCTTTTCCTTCAATTTTTTAAATATGTCATCCCATTGCCTTCTTGCCTGCATGGTTTCTGCTGAGTAGTCTGAGCTTATTCTTACTGGCTCTCCCTTGTAGGTGACTTTTCTTTTATCCCCTGCTGCTCTTATAATTGTCTCCTTATCTTTGGTTTTGGCAAGCTTGACTATAATGTCTTGGTGACTTTCTTTTAAGATCTACCTTATGTAGAGTTTGATGAGCATCTTGGATAGATATCTTCTCATCTTTCACAATATCAGGGAAGTTTCCTGCCAACAAATCCTCAACAATTTTCTCTGTATTTTCTTTTATCTCTCCCTGTTCTGGTAGTCCAATCACTCGTAGGTTATTTCTCTTGATAGAGACCCACATGATTCTTAAGGTTTCTTCATTTGTTTAAATTCTTTTATCTGATTTTTCTTCAAATATATTAGTGCCAAGTGATTTATCTTCAAGTTCAGAAATTCTAGCTTCTACTTGCTCAATTCTACTCCTCTGACTTTCTGTTGAGTTATCTAAATCTGTAAGTTTATTATTAATCTCCTGAATTTTTGATTGCTGTCTATGGATTTTTCTAGCTTATTAAACTTTTCCATATGTTCCTGAATAATCTTTCTGAGTTCTTCAGTTACTTTATCTGTGTGTTCCTTGGCTCGTTCTGCGTATTGCCTCATTTCCTTCCTGATGTCTTGAAGGGCTCTGTGTATTAAACTTTTGTATTCTGCATCTGGTAATTCCAGGAATGCAGTTTCATCTAAAAGATCCCTGGATTGTTTATTTTGAGAGCCTGTTGAGGTGATCATGGCCTGTTTCTTTATGTGACTTGATATTGACTGTTGTCTCTGAGCCATCTATAAGTTATTGTATTAGTTTATGCTTGCTTACTGTGTCGTAGCTTCTTGCCTTGTTTTGTTTTGGTATACCCCTATGGGTTGCTTGAGTGAGCTAGCTTGATTATTTTCACCTTTGGAGCTCTGGTGTCCTGTCCCCAGCTGGCTAGAGCTGTTATCAGGTATATCAGTCTAGGAGTCCATTCAGTTTTCTTGTATGAATTCAGCTCAGGTTTCCAGGCAGCTGATATCAAGTATGTGGTACAGGCTCTGTCCTACAGTCTTAGAGGGGCAGGGGTGATTGGCATATATATCCATATCTGATTGCACCAGACGGTCACGCTCTGAACAAGGCAGGGGGCTCAGAACCTACCCCCAAGTGTCTCTGAGGAAATCACATCTCTGTTCCCTAGAGCGTGTTGGTGGGTGGGCTCTGCAGAGGGACCATGGGCACCCAAAGTTTTTGTTGTAAAGACTGGGAGGTTCCAGTTATCCCTGGACCCCTGTCGCAGGTGGCTGGGTGACCCAAGTGGAGCCACCAGTCCTTAGGTCCCATTGTGGGTAGGTGAGGACCTTGTTTAATAGGCAAAGCAATGTCAAACGTCAAACACCCACCTCTCCACCACACTGCTGAAATGGTTCGAGTTTGCCAGCAAGGGCCTATTCTCCTGAAATAGCCCCACACAGGTCCATACAGAAGGGAAAGATGCTCAAGGTCCACGGACAGTTTATGCCTGGACAGGAGCCGCTTCTGTCCTGAGCTCCCCCAGTTAATGGAGCTAGCAAATTATCTTTTCCCCCTAGTTGGAAATTTTTTCTTTCCCCAAGGCTGGGAGGACGGCTCCAGGTGCTCACCAGGGTCTACCTGAGGCCTAGAGATTCAGCTGCTGAAGCTGGCTTGGGGGTGGCGGGGCGGGGGGCGACGCGGTAAAATATACGCCAGTACTTAGCTTTTGCTGAGAGCGCCCTTCTGCTCAGGTTCCGGAGGTGTGAGTGGGCTGTGTGGCTGGCTGCTTCTCCCTGAGGAAACTGCGGCGGAACGCTAGTGCCAGCCCACCGCTGCCGCCGCAGCTGCTCCGGCAATGGTGCCTGAGGGCTCCCCGTGATTCAGGTCCAGTAACTCCTCTCTGCTTCTGAACAGCCTCTTCCTCCCCCTGCCCCTCAGTTCGTTGTCTAAGCTTGCCTTTGATGCTCAGGGCTCCCAGCTTGTCACAAATATACTCATTTCACTTGTCTTTTCGGGTCTTTGTTGTAAAGAGGGCTCGACGGAAGCGCCTGTCTATTCCGCCATCTTGGCTCTGCCTCTGGAAGTTTTTTTAAATTATCTTTTCAGTCTCTTGTTATGGGTCTGTTCAGATTTTCTACCTCAGTTTATGTTAATTTAGGTAGGTAATGTGTGTCTAGAAATTTGTCCATTTCCTCTAGGTTTTTAAATTTGTTGGAATACAGTTTTTTACAGTACTCTGGTTATGATCTTTTGATTTCAGTTGGGTCTGTTGTAATGCCCCCATTTCATTTCTTATTTGGGTTATTTTCCTCCTTTTCTGTTTTTCTTTTGCCATTTTGGCCAATGGTTTGTCGATTTTGTTGGTCTTTTCAAAGAACCAACTTTAGGTTTTTTTGTTTCTTTCTATTGTTTTTCTGTTCTCTATTTCATTTATTTCCACTCTGATATTTATTATTTCCTTTCTTGTTATGGCTATGATTTCCACTCTGATATTTATTATTTCCTTTCTTGTTATGGCTATGGGCTTCTTTTGCTGTTCTCTTTCTATTTGTTTGAGTTGTAGGGTTGGAGTTTTGATTTTGTGCCCTTTTTCTTCTTTTTTTATCTTTTGTCTTTAAATTATATTTTAGGTGAAGGTTTACAGAGAAAATTAGTTTCTTATTAAACAATTAATACACATATTGTTTTGTGACATTGGTTGCCAATCCCACAACATGTCAGTACTCTTCCCTTCTCAATCTTGGGTTCCCTGTTACCAGCTTTCCTGTCCCATCCTGCCTTCTCTTCCTTGCCCCTGGGCTGGTGTGCCCATTTAGTCTTCTTTTGTATTATGAGCCTGTCCATTTTTTGGCTGAAGGGTGAACCTCAGGAGTAACTGCAGTACTGACTTAAAGGAAGTCTGGGGGGCCTATTCTCAGGGTTTTTCCACTCTCTGTCAGACCAGTTACTCTGTTCGTGTGTGTGTGAGACAGAGTTACAATTTTGTTCTACATTTTTCTCCAGCTCTGTCCAAGACCCTCTTGTGATTCCTGTCAGAGCAGTCAGTGGTGGTAGCCAGGTACTGTCTAGTTGTGCTGGACTCAGTCTGGTGAAGGCCATGGTAGATGTGATCCATTAGTCCTTTAGACTAATCTTTCCTTTGTGTCTTTGGTTTTCTTCATTCTTTCTTACTCCAGATGGGGTGAGACCAGTGGGGCATCTTAGATGACCGCTTGCAAGCTTTTAAGACCACAGACATTACTCACCAAAGTAGAATGTGTTCCTAGTTTCTTCAGCTTCTGCTTCCTGGTTCCTTGACCTCTCAGCCCCTCAGGCCTCGGTGCCCGTGTCTACCCTCCTGGAGCAAGTGTTCCAAAGCTCTTCAGCTCCACTGACAAGTCCCTGAAGGCAACTCACTCTGCCAGTATACTTTGGTTAGAAGGCACTGGGTTCTCTTGCTGCATGAGTTGGCAAGCCTAGCTCCATCAATAAGTGCCTGGAGGCACCCCACTCTGCCAGGAAGCCTCCTTAGAAAAGGTTGGCTCTAGCGCTGTCTCGCACTGGTCTCCTCGTTCTGCTGCTGCTGTTTCTCTGTTGCTTCTTGCCATCTGCACCATCTCCAATGTAAGAGTTCCCCTCATTTCCTCCTGAGTCCTCACCAGAATTGCCTTTGACATCCGTAATTCTAACAGCAGTCCCTTTAAAACAATCTAGGCTTTTACTATTAGGCAAACAGTTCCAGGCTCTACCCATTCACAGTTTCAAAACCGCTTCCACATTTTAAGTATTTATTAGAGCAGCACCCCATTCTCTGGGTACAAAATTCTGTTCTTAGTTATGTAGTGCTGCTATAGTAGAATGTCACGAGTGGATGGCTTTAACAAAAGGAAGTTTATTCTCTCACAGTTTAGGAGGCTAGAATTCAGGGTGCCAGCTCCAGGGGAAGTCTTTCCCTCTCTGCTGGCTCTGGGGGAAGGTCCTTGTCATCAATTTTCCCCCGTTCTAGAAGCTCCTCAGTGCAGGGACACTGGCTCGAAAGGTTTTGTGCTCCTGGCTCTTCTTTCTTGGTGGCCTGGGGTTCCCCTTGGTAAACTCCTTTGATGAGCTTAACTGTTTAATTTTTAGAAGATCTCAGTTATGTAGCTTGTCTTCTGATGTTTGTGTATTGTTACTTATGGTTGTATCCTCTTTATGCCATGTTTTAGGGCCTCTAGAGTTGACCTTTTTTTTTCTTCTATGATCTTTATTGTTTTTAGTTTTATATTTAGGTCTTTGCTCTATTTTGAGTTAATTTTTGTGTATAGCATGAGGTATGGGTCCTGTTTCTTTTTCTTTTCTTTTTTTTTTTTCTTTTTTTGCAGATGGACATCCAGTTTTGCCAGCACCATTTGTTAAAAAGACTGTCTTTTCCCCATTTGATAGACTTTGGGTCTTTGTTGAAGATCAGGTGACCATATGTGGATGGATTTACATCTGGGCTTTCAATTCTGTTCTATTGGTCAATGTGTCTGTCATCGTACCAGTACCAGGCTATTTTAACTACCATAGCTGTATACTAGGTTCTGAGGTCAGGTAGTGCAAGTCTTCCTGTCTCCTGTATACCTGACACTGTGTGACATCTATACCCCCTCTAGCCAGGCTATACTGCTCAGCCTAGGAGCCACTCCCTGCTCTTTGCAGCTGCATCAGTGGGACCCCTGGGGGCTTTTCTTTTTTCTTTTCTCAAATTTTTATCTAGTTACTTTCTTATTCTTTTTCTCTTTTTGTTTTCTCCATTTCTTGGTTTCTCACCTCTCCACTCTAATGGCAAGCTCCCTTAAGACTCTTTTTGTTTGTTTGTTTTTGGCTCCTCTTTCTCTCTCCACTCTCTTCTCTTTCTCATACCCATATTAGCTCCACACATCACAAACTCCCCCCTCCTTCCCACCTACCTACACTGTGCACTGAACATCACACCCCCAAGCAGCACAGGCATGGCCTACTGGAACCTACCCTGCACTGATTCCCGCCCCACACTGTTGGCCTTAATACGCACCACAAACAACCCATCCCATCCCCTCCCTTTCAGCTGGACCTGCCCTGCTGCAGCATAGCTGAGTGACTAGCCTTGCCCATTGGAAAAGTAGGTGAAAGGTATCATGACCACAGATGAGAAAACAACAAAGAATGCACAGCCTGCCTGCTCAGACATAACCAAATAAAACAAAAAAGTAGGATGAAACAAACAGATCTACAACGAATAAACAAAGAAAATAACTACTGAGTGTCCCAAAGACAGCAGACAATATCCAAGCATATTTAAAAAAAAAAAAAAAAAAGATGGTTCCAGTAGGTGTCCAAAATAAAACACCAGATGACTTTCCACTAGAAGAAAAGGCACTAGAACAATCTGATAGGGAATTCAAATCTCTAATATTCAGAGCTATCCAAGAGTTGAAGCAAAAAACAGACAAAAATGAAGAAAGAATAGACAAATTCATGGAAAAGGCAGACAAATTCAAGGAAACTACAGACCAAAAAATGGAACAATTCAGGAAAATAATACAGGAACAAAATGCCAAAAGAAATTCACAACTAGAAATCATACAAAAACAACAATTAGAAATCCAAAAGATAAACAATAAGATTTCAGAAAGGGACAGTGTCATAGAAGGGCTGAGGAGCAGGTTTGAAATGATGGAATACAGCATCAGCAAAATGGAAGACAAACACTTGAATACAATTCTGTTTGAGGAAAAATCAGAAAAAAGAAACCCTGAGAATTATGTGGGATACAATCAAAAGTAAAAGTTTGTGAGTGATCGGAGTTCCAGAATGGGTGGAGAAAACGGAAAACACAGAGCAGATCATTTAAGAATTGCTGAGAGAAAACTTCCCAAATATCACGAAAGATGAAAAGCTGACCATCCAAGAACCTCAACAAACCCCATATAGGATAGACTCCAAAAGAAAATCACCAAGGCATATCATAATCACACTCACTAAAACCAAAGACAAAGAAAAAATCCTGAGAGCAGCTCGAGAAAACAAAAAGTCACATACGGAGGAGAAACACTAAAACTAAATTCTGATTATTCAGCAGAAACCATGCAGGCAAGACGGCAATGGGACGATATATACAAAAGCTTGAAAGAAAAAAATTGTCCACCAAGAATAATATGTCCTGCAAAATTCTCATTCAAATAGGATGGTGAAATTAGGATATTTCCAGATAAACAGAAATTAAGAGAATATATAAAAACCAAACCAAACTTACAAGAATTATTAAAGGAACTCCTTTGGAATGAGAACAAACAACATCAGACCACAGCCTGAATCTAGGACACAAGATTGTACCAGCGAGATACCAACCTAGGAAATGAACTCTCAAGGACTATCTAAAACCCAAAGAATTACAACAAGGAACCAGAGAGGTTAACCTGTAATAACAACAATGTCAGAACAATAAAAGAGGGAATAAACAGTGTAGATATAGAGCTTTCTAATGGTGTGGAAGGCAAGGCAATGCCAAGTAATAATAGACTGGTTCAAAACTAGGAAGATAAGGATAAATTTCAAGGTAATCACAAAGAAAGTTAACAAACCAACTTATCAAAATAAAGAAGAAAAACATAAAAACAAAATCTACAAAAAAAAAAAAAGAAACGAAAAAGAAATCCACAAACAAAAGTTCAGCACAGGAATAAATTCACACCATTCAATAATTACACTGAACGAAAATGGCCTAAATGCTCCCATAAAGAGACAGAGAGTGACAAAATGGATTTAAAAAAAAAAAACAGGATTCATCCATATGCTATCTACAAGAGACACACCTTAAAAACAAATATGTAAATTTATTTTAAAAATCAAAGGATGGAAAAAAAATACATCAAGCAAATAGCTGCCAAAAAAGAGCAGGAGTGGCAATACTAATTTCAGATAAAATAGACTTTAAAACAAAATTCACCATAAAAGACAAAGAAGGGCACTATATAACGATTAAAGAGATGATCCATCATGAAGACTTAGCCATAAGAAACATATGTGCACCAAATGACAGGCCTCCAAAATACAAACTCTAACAGGCTGAAAAAAGAAATCAACAGTTCCACAATAATCATAGGAGACTTCAACATACCACTCTCAGGAAAGGACAGAACGTCTGGAGAGAAACTCAACAAAGATACAGAAGAGCTGAAGGGCACAATCCACCAACTTGACCTCATAGATACATGTAGAACACTCCACCCAACACCTGCAAAGTACACATTCTTTTCCAATGCAGGTGAAAAGTTCTCCAGAATAGACCACATCTTAGGCCACAGGAAAACCCTCAACAAAATCCAAAACACTGAAATTATACAAAGTATATTCTCTGACCACAATGCCATCAAAGTAGAAATTAACAACAGGAAGAGAAAGGAAAAAAAATCTATTAGATGGAAACTGAATAACACCCTGCTTAAAAACCACTAGGTAACAGAAGAAATCAGAGATGGAATAAAAAAAAAAAAAACCCTAGAATCAAATAAGAATGAAAACTCACCATACCAAAAACTTTGGGACACAACAAAAGCAGTCCTCAGAGGTCAATTTATAGCAATAGATGCACACATCAAAAAATAAGAAAGGGACAAATCAAAACTTTAGCTACACAACTTGAACAAATAGAGAACAGCAAAAGAAGCCCACAGCCACCAGAAGAAAGGAAACAATAAAGATCAGAGCAGAAATAAATGAAATAGAGAATAGAAAAACGATAGAAAGAATCTACAAAACCAAAAGTGGTTCTTGGAAAGAATCAACAAAATTGAGAAACTACTGGCCAAACGGACAAAGGAAAAACAAGAGAGGATACAAATAACCAAAATAAGAAATGAAATGGGGAATATTACAGCAGATCCAGCTGAAATAAAAAGAATCATAACAGAGTATTAAGAAAAAATATACTCCAACAAATTTGAAAACCTAGAGGAAAAGACAAATTCTAGAAACACACTACCTACCCAAAGTCACACAAAATGATGTTGAAAATCCGAGCAGACCCATACAAGAGAAGAGATTGAAAAGGTAATAAAAAGGACTCCCAACAAAAAAAAATCCGTGGCCCAGATGGCTTCACTGGAGAATTCTACCAAGCATTCAGAGAAGAGCTTCTGCCAGTACTGCTCAAACTATTTGAGAATATAGAAAAGGAAGCGATACTTCTGAATTCATTCTATGAAGCCAGCATAACCCTGATACTGAATTCAGGCAAAGACGATATGGCACTTCCTCACCCACGTTCACTGCAGCATTGTTCACAATAGCAAAAAGTTGGAAACAACCTAGATGCACATCAACAGATGAATGGATAAACAAACTGTGGTACATACACTCAGTGGAATATTATGCAACGATAAAGAACAATGATGAATCTGTGAAGCGTATCATAACATGGATGAATCCAGAGAGCATTATGCTGAATGAAATAAGTCAGTCACAAAAGGACAAATATTGTATGAGACCGATACTGTAAAAACTCATGAAGAGGTTTTCTACACAAAAAGAAACCATCTTTGATGATTACGAGGGAGGGGAGGGATGGGGATGGAAAAACACTAAATATACAATAGATAAGTGGTAACTTTGGTGAAGGGTAAGACAGTACACAGTACTGGGGAAGCCAGCACAACTTGTACAAGGCAAGGTCATGGAAGCTCCATAGATACATCCAAATTCCCTGAGGGAACGAATTTCTGGGCCAAAGGCTGTGGGGACCGTGGTCTCGGGGAACATCTAGCTCAACTGGCATAATATAGCTTATAAAGAAGATGTTTTACATTCTACTTTGGTGAGTAGCATCTGGGTCTTAAAAGCCTGTGAGCAGCCATCTAAGTCACTCCACTGGTCTCACCCCTTAGGGAGCAAGGAAGAATGAAGAAAACTAAAGACACAAGGGAAAGATTAGTCCAAAGGACTAATGGATCACATCTACCACGGCCTTCACCAGACTGAGTCTAGTACAACTAGATATTACCTGGCTACCACCACTGACTGCTCTGACAGGAATCACAAGAAGGTCCTGAACAGAGCTGGAGAAAAATATAGAACAAAATTCTAACTCTAAAAGAAAGACCAGATTGCTGGCCTGACAGAGACTGGAAAAACCCTGAGAATATGGCCCCTGGACACCCTATCAGCTCAGTAATGAAGTCACTCCTGAGGTTCACCCTTCAGCCAAAGATTAAGCAGACCCATAAAACAAAACGAGACTAAAAGGGCACACCAGCCAAGGGGCAAGGACTAGAAGGCAGCAGGGGACAGGAAAGCTGGTAATAGGGAACCTAAGGTTGAGAAGGGAAAGTGTTGACATGTCGTGGGGTGGTTAACCAGTGTTATAAAACAATATGTATACTAACTGTTTAATGAGAAACTAGTTTGTTCTATAAACCTTTATCTAAGGTACAATAAAAATAATTAAAAAAAAATTTCTTTTATCTCCAAAAAAAAAAAAAACAGATTAGAGAAGAGAATTACTCTGGAATAGATAGGACAAGGACGCTGTAGTATTTCCTGAAGGAACCCTAGCAGTGCAGATGGTTAAGCACTTGGCTGCTAACTGAAAGGCTGATGGTTCGTACCCACCCAGAGGCTCCACAGGAGAAAGACCTGGCAATCTCCTCCCATAACTGTTACAGCCAAGAAACCCTATGGGGCAGTTCTACTCTGTCGTATATGATCTCTCTGGGTTCGAATCTACTCAACGGCACCTAACAACTGTTTCCTGGCTATTCTGCCAGCATTGCAGCTTCATTATTTCATTATGAAGAAATCGTATGGAGATAAAATGTCATCTGTGTGCATATGTGTGTGCGTGTGGGTACATGCGTCTTCATGCTACATATGTTTATATATAAATATATATATTTTTTATATAAATATATAAATCTCCAAAATCCCTCCTCCCCAAGAGGACAAATCAAGACTTTTGAATTGCCTGATATGGACGTTTGGATTTAGATTCTCCGGAAAGTTCAATTACCCACCACAGTACTTCCTGTCTTCGTGGAATTGAGAGATGAAAATGTTTCCATTCTCCTCTTGGGATAATCCAAGTCTCATGGGCTCCAGCTCCCTCAGCTGTTAATTTTCTCTTTGGCAAAAGGGGAGACAAAAAGAAGCTTTCTGATGCAATATCGCCCTCAGAGCCTCAGTCCTCAATCCTCAGATGATTTTGTTGGGCACCCCATGGACCAAGGCAAGATTCATTAACCAAAACTGCTGGGTTCCAGGGAGGTTTTATCAGAAGGTCATCCCAGGGTAAGGAGAATTGAAGTACATGTAGGGGTCGGTGGAGGGGGTGGGGCGGGTGGGATGGTCTCTTGGACCCTAGAAAGCAGGAGTGAAAGCCTAGAACCCCATGCTGCAGGGCTTCCTAGAGCCTAGCCATGATTAGAGAGGAGATATTAATGGCAAGAAAGAACCCAAATTGTTGCTAAAACCAAAACTAAACTCTTTGTGGTTGAGTCGATTTCAACTCATGGCAATCCCTTGTGTTACAGAGTAGAGCTGTTCCATAGGGTTTTCTTGGCTATAATCTTTACAGAAGTAGTTCACCAGGTCTTTTTCCTGTGGTGTTGCTGGGTGGGTTTGAACCACCAACCTTTAGGTTAGTCGTTGTTGTTTAGCCATCAAATCAGCGCCTGACTCATGGTGACCGCATGCATTATAGAGTAGAACTGATCCACAGGGCTTTCTTGGCTGTAATCTTTACAGAAGCAGATCACTTAGGCCCTTCTTCAACAGAGCCACTGGGTGGGTTCAAACTGCCAACCTTTAGGTAGTAGTCGAGTGCAAACTCTTACACTACTCAGGGACCTAAGGAGCAGCTGGTTTTGCTTTTTTTTTTTTTTTTAATAATCATACTGGTACATGAAAGGAAAGAGAGATGTGCACGACTCTTCATCTTTCCCAACTTGCACGCAGGCCCTGGCCATTTGTTTAATCTCAGTTGCTCAGCACTGCCATGAACCAGGAGACATCATCCATTTTAATGTCCATACTTGAACTTCTCCAGAAGTTTCTGGAGCCCTTGACCATTGCTGAGAGGTTGGGACCTAGAAATACTTCCTGACACAGCCCTAGACACCTTCAGCTCCCCTTTCAGGGACAATCTAAAATACACCCAAAAACAGGTTTCAGGGATTAAATCGGGTTCATTTCAAGGCCCAGGACAGAAAGAGCTGGACCTCAGTTCGATGGACAGAGTAGAGGGAGCCTATGACTTAGGGCCAGTCTGCAGGGGGTCAGCTCCCAGATCTGCCAGTTCACCCCTTTGTGATTTGAAATACATCATCAAACCCAGTATTTTCCTTGCAGATTTTATTCATTCAACAAATCTATATTGCATACTTGCTATGGACCTAGTGCTGTATGATAGGGGATGAGGGCCAGGTAGATCATAAAAGGCGAAGTGATCTGTAAACAGAGTCTCTGGGTGATGGAAAGAGCAAACTGTCTCAGCTGCTCATCAAAACATCAGAAGGTTCGAGTCTGCCCAGGGACACTTCGGAAGAAAGGCCTGGTGATCTGCTCCTGAAAGATCACAGCCATTGAAAACCCTGTAGAGCACAGTTCTACACGCGGGGTTGCCATGAGTTAAGTCAACTCAACAGCAATTGGTGTGGTATGGTGTAGCTCTGTGAACTGAGCTCTCAAAGCCAAAAAGCCAAACCCATTGTCGTCAAGTTGATTTCAACTCATAGCAACCTTGTAGGACAGGGCAGAACTGCCTCATTGCATTTCCAAGGAGCAGCTGGTGGGCTTGAACTGCCAACCTTTTGCTTAGCAGTCAAGCTCTTAACCACTTCACCACCAGGCCTCTCAAGTAAGTCATTATAATGATTACTAAACCAACAAAGACAGGGAAAGGCAGGGTCACAGTGCGACTTTCATGGGCTACAGTCACTTTTGCCTCCATGGGCCCCTTCCTCAAAAAAAAAAAAATTAAAAATTCTATTGGTATAACACAAATATAATCCAGGCTGGGTGTATTTATCTTTTTTCTAATAAATTTAAGAGAAATTAAAACATTTTTGTGAGACCCTGAGGGATGCCCTGCACCCTGATGGATTCCAGCCCCAGAGAAAGGGCTTATCCCTGCACCATCACAGACGAAAGATGTTGTGAAGGTTTTCTTGTCAATAGGGAGTCCACTAACCTCGATGTAGCTTCTCTTCTCTCTCATTTTCAGCAAAGAGCATCAGGTCTTAAATGTTGGAAGCAGCCAGTACAACATGAAAAAGGAGGGTTTAAAAAGTCAACTTAAGGATTTTGGGAGGGACTCTTCATCTTAATTTGCAAAGGAGCTGATTTAGAAATAGAAGACATTTCACCTAGGTTTAGCCTGAGCTAATACTTGTCCCTGGCGTTCTGCCTTCTTAGCTGGGGAAGATAGGTTTGGTGGAAGGAAAGAAAGAGTGTATCCAAAACCCAAGGCAAACCATGGCATAAGAGGTCACAATCCTATTGGAGAGGCTGCTTGCAGGAGATTCCAAAAGCTGGGGGTGGGGGGTGGTTGATTCATGCAGATGCATCATTAGCAGAGGGACCACCTGGTAACTCTGGAAGGAAAAGGATCCACTCCTGAAAACCTGGCCATTGAAAACCTTATGGAGCACAGTTCTACTCTGACAAACATGGAGTCGCCCTGACTCGGAGCTGTTATGGTATGGTATACTCCGTGAACTGGGCTTATCATTGTAGAAGCGTCGTTAGCAGAGAGACCACCTGGTAACCCTAGAAGGGAAGTTGAGGTCAGGGAAGCACAGGGTTGAGTGTGTTGCGGGAAGGAAGCGGGGTTTTACCGAGAAGACATTGGAAGATATCCCAGATGTTCCTCAGAGGCTGTGGATCCCATATACCAGGGACAGAGTATTGAATTCATCCTATTCCAGACCAGTTGATAATTCTTGTAGGTCAACCACCAAGCAGACTTGCACGGCCTCTCCTCAAGGTGGAGACTGGGGAGCCATTGATCAATCAGCTTACCAATCATCACAAAGGACCATCACAATAGAGCCAGGCGAGTGACCAGGGGATCTCCAGGACAAGGACAGAAATGATTCGATTTTCTACTTGCATCCTCCAACAAACTTTAAGACCTGTGAGGGCAATGCTAATGGTTGTTGTTTTTCTAGCCCACGCATCATTGATTGAAAAAGTCAAACAGTAACTCCTGAAGCCGTGCATCCCATTTTGGGGTTTATGTCATTCTTAGGCAGTCCCAGGGCGGCACAAACTGTTTGTGCTTGACTACTAACCTAAAGGTTGATGACTTGAACCCACCCAGCAAGACCATTCAAAGAAAGGCCTGGTAATCTACTTCTTACAGCCAATAGAACCCTATGGAGCTCAGTTCTACTCTGTAACATGAGGTCACCATGAGTTGGAACTGACTCAATGGCAATGGGTTTGGTTTTGGTTTTTTGGTCATTCTTAGAGAATTTTCTGATAAATGGAACCATGTACCGCGGGTTGGTAAATGCGGTTTCTGCACCCAGACAGGCAGAAAGCTAATCATCAAACAGTAGAAATAAGCATAATGTGACTGGGGCAGAAAGTCGGGGTTTATTTGGGGAAGTGGATCCTAAACAATCCATTACAGCACTGGTGGGGAAACATGGGATGGAGAGGCAGAAGCAGGAACTCTGGTATGACATCAGCTGTTGCTTAAACATGGGTTCTAACACTAGTCTACTGGGTGATGTTGGGTGAGTTATTGCATTTTTTGGGTCTCTGTTCCCTCACAATACAGATAATAACATCTGGTGTTGTTGTTAGTTGCCACTGAGTTCATTCCAACTCATGGCGACTCCGTGTGTGCAGAGTAGAACTGCTCCATAGGGTTTTCAAGGCTGTGACCTTTTGAAAGCAGATCACCAAGCTCTTCTTCCAAGGCACCTCTGGGTGGGTTCAAATCACCAACCTTTTAGCTACTAGTCAACTGCTTAACAATTGGCACCATGCAGGGACTCCATAACAACATCTACTGGTGAAGATTAAGTTTAAAAAAAAAAAAAGAAGCCTGCAAATTACTTTGCATTATCTAGCCCAAATGCCAATAGTGCTGAGGCTAAGAAATCCATCAGCTGACACCCATCATCCCATCTGTAACCTTAGCATAGCGCCAATACATAGAAAAAAAAAAAAAAAGAACATTGCTATTGAGTCAGTTCTGACTCATGGCAACCTCACGTGTGTCAGAGTAGAACTGTGCTCTGTAGGGTTTTCAGTGGCTGATTATTTTGGGGAGTACATCACCAGGCTTTTCTTTCACAGTGCCACTGGGTAAATTCAAACTATCAACCTTTCAGTTAGTGTTGTTGTTGTTAGGTGACATCGAGTCGGTTCTGACTTGCAGTGACCCTATATACAACAGAACAAAATACTACCTAGTTCTGCGCCATCCTCACAATCATTGCTATGCTTAAGCCCATTTTTGTAGCCACTGTGTCAATCCATCTCATTGAGGGTCTTCCTCTTTTTCGCTGACCTTCTGCTTTACCAAGCATGATGTTCTTCTCCAGGGACTGATTCTTCCTGACAATATGACCAAAGTATGTAAGAAGTAGTCTTGCCATCTTGCTTCTAAGGAGCATTCTGGTTGTACTTCTTCAGTTAGTAGCTGAGTACAAATCATTTGCACCACCCACCTACAGCCTGATACATAGTAAACGCTTAATGAGAATCAGCTTCCTTTCCTTCTCCTTATGGGGGGAAACGTGTGAAAAGAGAAGAATCAAGTTTGTGGCCCATTTGAAAATATTTTCACAAGATGCACAAGGACTGTTTGGCTATGCGTTAGCCCCAAAGGAGAAGGATTCAGGAAGAAACCCTTCTCTGTACAGAGAGGTGGAAACAGTGCAATTCTCCAGGGGTTTAAGCTGGGACTGGTCTTATTAATCTTTATTTTAAAGCATAATTGGAAATTCCATCTCATAGAGAAATCTCTAAGCGCTCATACAACTTGAAGCTCATCTCTGCTGAAAACCCAAATCAACAGACCCTAGAGGGCTCCAGGGGCCTATTGAAGGGCTGATGGGTTTCATTTGAAGTGTTTCTTCACCTTGGCACTAACAACATTTGGGCTGGGTCATTCTTTGCTATGGGAACCTGTCCTGTGCACTGTAGGGTTTTGAGCAGCATCCTTGGTCTCCACTCCCTCAATGCCAATAGCAGCGATGCCCACAGTCATGGCAACCACACATGTTCCCAGATGTTTCCAAGTGTTCCCTGTTGTTGTTAGTTGCTGTGGAGTCTGTCCCAACTCCTGGTGACCCCATGTGTATAGAGTAGAACTGCTCCACAGGGTTTTCAAGACTCTAACCTCTTGGAAGCAGATCTCCAAGCCTGTCTTCCGAGGTGCCTCTGGATCAGTTTGAACAGCCTAGCTTTCAGCTAGTAGTCAAGTGCCACCCAGGTGCTCCCCTAGTGGAGGCAAAAATCACCACCCCCCCCACGGTTGAGAACTACTGAATTAGAATAAGAACAAGGGAACTGTCATTTCGGGAGAGTGTGAATTAGAATGAGTTTGAAGTGACTCCTTTTGCCTATGGAACTGGACTAGAGTTACAATGTTGAATAAGGTCAACAAAAAGCTCTAACATACATTGAGCAGTCTTACCTAATATGGGCCAGACACTGGACTAAGCACTGGGCATGCATTGTCCCGCTACTGGAAGGGATTATAGAAGCCACCCAGCCGAACTGTTCTAATGCTTGCATTTCCTTTATCATATGCATAAACCTCCACCCCAAAAAAAAACAAACGCACTGCCATCTAGTCAATTCTGACTCATAGCAGCTCTGTAGGACAGAGTGGAACTGCCCCATAGGGTTTCCAAGGCTATGAATCTTTCTGGAAGCAGACTGCCACATCTTTCTCTTGCTGAACAGGATAGCAGCTGTGAATTTAGATTGAGCCATTACCATATGGCTGTCAGTAAGTTAAACTCTTTTATTCATTATCTCATTTAATCCTTATAGCAAGTCCTGCAAGAAAAGTGTTATTTATCCCCATTGGGTGGTGCAAACAGTTAACACACTAGCTGCTAACCAAAAGGTTGGAATTTCGAGTCCACCAAGAAACACCTCAGAAGAAAAGCCTGGTGATCTACTTCTGAAAAACCAGCCATTGAAAACCCCATGGCACACAGTTCTACTCTGACACACGTGGGGTCGCCATGACTCAGAATTGACTTGATGGCAACTGGGGTTTTTTTGTTACAGATGGGGAAAGTGAGTCCCAGAAAGGTTAAATAACTTGCCCAAGGTCACAAGGCTAGACTGCAGCTGAGTTGGCACTCATATCCTGTTCTATCTGAGCCCAGAGTGCATTCTCTTAACCATATGCTAAACAATCCACACATGATAGTCTTCCTCTTTGAAATGACCTTCCTTTCTCTATCTGCCCAGAAAACAACCCTACCTCACTTTCAAAACAAGGCTCAAAAGGTATCCCCTTCTTCAAAGCCAGACTCTAGACTCCCTAGGCAGAGTTGGGCATTGCACACCACCCCACCCTCACCCAATCCTCACACCATGTCCGAAAGTGGTTGCTTACCTACTCGTCTCTCCCATCAAGTGAAAGCAATCCTAAGGCATATGTGTATTTCCATCCCACACATTATTGATTGAAAAACACAGACACTATTCATAAGCAGGTCCCTGGGTCGCACAAAGTTTTCCCTCAGCTGCTAATCTAAAGGTTAGTGGTTCGAACCAACATAGCAGCACCATGGAAGAAAGACCTGGTGAACAGCTTCTGTTAAGATTACAGTCAAGAAAACCCTATGGAGCTGTTCTCTGTAATACATGGGATCACCATGATTTGGAATAGACAAGAGGGCAACAGTTTTGAGGTTTTTGGGTTTTTAGTCATAAAGCTGTCCATTCCATTTTGGGGTCAAGGTCATTATTAGAGAATTCTTTGTTAGATGGAATCATAACTGGCCTGTCCAATTTCCACCCATAGGTAGAATGAGATAATTAGATCTCCTCTGCTCATAACAGTCCCAGATATTTTGAGGGCAGCTCTCACCTGTCCAGAGAGGCTTCCCTCAACCACATCATCCAAAGGTATTTGTATTAGTACCTTTTTATAAGATTGCCCTATTTTTCTGTTTTTGTTTTGTTTTGTTTTTTACATTTATTTTTATTACAAAGTATCTGGTTTATTTGTCCCCTTGTTTGTTATCTCTCTCTCTGATGAAACTGTGAGCCTCATGAACGCATGGATTTGTCTGTCTTTTCCACCACTGTGTCTCTTATGCCTCCTGCAGGGACTAACACATAGGAAGAGCTCGATTAGTTTTTCATTGAATGAATATGTGAATATTTGGCCCTTCATATGATGGTACATCAGGATGGTCAGTAATTCAGATAGATAAAAAAAAATAGATTAGATAAATAAAAAGATAGGTAGGTAGGATAGGTGGGTGGACAGATGGACGGACGGATGGACGGACGGACAGATAGCTGCTATTGAGTTGACTCTGACTCATGGCAATTGTATTGGCCTCAGGGAGTCTGGGTGAGGCATATTCCAACATTCCACTAGGGCCACCTTGTGCTCTGTAGCTTGGGGACAGACAGGTTAACTACATGTTTTGATGGATAGTGCTTGTGTGGAGGGTAAAGGCAAGACCTGAACTCAGAAATGACAAAAACAGGGCATCCTGGTGTTACTCCCTATCTCTTGACCACAGCAGACATAATAAATCAATCGTGGCGTTTTTTCCTACTGGCCTGGAAGTGGCTCGTCATTCTTCTCAAAACTGCAGGCAGCCATGACCAAACAATGCAGCTGGCTTGTGTCTTAGTTCCCTACACCAGCTATAACAGAAATACCACAAGTAGGCATCTTAAATAAACATAAATTTGTTTTCTCACAGTTCAGGAGGCTAGAAGTCTGAATTCAGGGCACTGGCTCTAGGAGAAGGCTTTCTCTGTCCACTCTGGTGGAAAATCGTCTCTTTCAGCTTCTGAGGAAGACTCAGTTCTCTTGGTGATCTCCACATGACAGCAATATTTCTCCATTTGTGCTTCCCTAATTCTTGTCTTATCTGCTCTTTTTAGATATGAAAAGTAGTTGGCTTACAACACACCTTACACTGATATGGCCTGGTTAACATAACAAAGAAAACCCTATTCCCAAATGAGATTACATCCAAAACCAAAACTACTGCCATCGAGTGGATTCCGGCTCATAGCAACCCTATAGGACAGAGTAGAACTGCCCCATAGAGTTTCCAAGGAATGGCTGGCGGATTCAAACTTCCAACCTTTTGGTTACCAGCTGTAGCACTTTACCACTATGCCACCAGGGTCTCCTCCACTGGGGTTAGGATTTACAAAATATTTGGTAGGGAGAGGACACAATCCAACCCATGACAGTATATGAGATGAAACTCATTTATCATCCCCACCGAGACTCCTCACCAAAAGTCCCATTCTTCCTGCAGATGAATGTTGCCTCCTGGAAAATGAGGAAAGCAAATCAGTCAATAACCTTAGACTTCATTCTTGTGGGGATCTTCAGCCACTCAAGGCCACACTTTCTCCTCTTTTCCCTCGTGGCCTTCATGTTCACCACGGGCCTGCTGGGTAACACCATCCTGATCTTCTTGATCCGCATGGACTCCCGGCTCCACATGCCCATGTACTTTCTGCTCAGCCAACTCTCCCTGTTGGACATTGGTTTTCCCCTAGTCACCATCCCCAAGATGGTGGCCAACTTCCTGCAGAGAGAAGGATCCATATCCTTTGGGGGTTGTGCAGCTCAGCTGTTCTTCCTAATGCTGATAGGAGTCTCCGAGGGTGTCCTGCTGTGCCTCATGTCCTATGACCGCTATGTTGCTGTGTGCCACCCCCTGCATTACCCTGTGCTAATGAGACGCCAGGTGTGCTTGTTCATGGTGGGCACCTCCTGGCTGTCAGGTGTGCTTGTTGCCACCATCCAGACCTCTATTACCTTACACTTCCCCTTCTGTGCCTCCCACACTGTGGACCACTTTTTCTGTGAACTACCTGCCCTGCTGAAACTCTCCTGTGAAGACACCTCTGCCTATGAGTTGGTGCTCTCTGTCTCAGGGGTGCTGATCTTGCTACTGCCCATGTCGCTCATTGCCACCTCCTATGGCCATGTGTTGGGGGTCATTCTCCGCATGCCCTCAGCAGAGGCCAGACACAAGGCCTTTACCACCTGCTCTTCGCACATCACTATGGTCGGGCTTTTTTATGGGGCGGCCGTGTTCATGTATATGGTGCCAGGCACGTACCACAGCCCACATCAGGACAACATGGTCTCTCTTTTCTACAGTCTCATCACGCCCACACTCAACCCCCTCATCTACAGCTTGAGGAACCGAGAAGTACAAATGGCTTTGGTCAAGGTCCTTGGCAAAGCTGGCTTCAAGCCAAAGAGATGACCTCAGAAGGAGGTGCTGGGCTGTCCCAGGGACTCCCCATTACATCTGAGACCTGTCTCAAAAGTACTCATTTGCAGTTCATCTGGTCCAAGACTTACCATCCAGCCAACTCCCTCATTCCTCCTAGACTCAATATTTTTCTTTTAGATTTATAGAAAACATTAGTGATCCCAATCACTTAAACAAGAAGAGGGCTTTTATTTTCAATTTTAAACAAAAGGGATTTTTGGGTTTTTTTACTGCAAGAATAAAAAAAAAAAAAAGCAAGAATAGCACGCCCAAAAACAGCACTGAACCCCAGCTGGCGCAAAGGATTAAGTGCTTGACTACTAGCATAAGGTTGGTGGTTCGAGTCCACCCAGAGGCACTTCAGAAGAAAGGTCTGATGATCTACTTCCAAAAAATCAGCCATTGAAATCCCTGTAAATCACAGCTCTAACCTGCCCACATGAGGTTGCCATGAGGAAGAATTGACTCAGTGGCACCTAACAACAGCATAGCACCCTGCCTTACACCCATTCTTAAGCATTTCTGCACAAAGTGATGGGACTAGTATCCAACCACTGAAATTAAAGCAAGAAAGGGGATCTAGGGGCTGGTGCTCTGACAATGATGGACCACATGGTTCTAGGATCCATGTCCCTGATGATCCTCAACAGTGTCTTTGGGTCATGCTTGTATTTTTTACAGAAGTGGAAGACTGTCATTCAAAACAACCCTGGCTGGTCAATCCAAGCATGTATTATGTCTGCTGTCTCAATTGTTATAGAACAGATATGAGAAATGGTGAAGTTCGTTCTTGATTGATTATCAGGGCCATCTAAGATCAACTGCTACCGTTTTTAAACTTTCTTTGTCTCCACCAAGGGGCATAAGAGGCAAAGAATTAAGATTCCTCAAGAAAGTTTCAAGAGGAATAAAGCAGTTCCATTATTTATCTCTGTAGAGATATTTATCTAATATCTCTTTGGACTAAGAACCTGAACCATTTCTGTGCATGTAAAGGCTGAGTTGACATGTCATGCTAAGCATTTTGAATAGCAGGTGCCAATATAAATGGGGGAGGGGTTTTGGCAAGTTGGGAGTGGGGCTTTTAAGTGTTTGAAACTATACCATTAAGCCCAGACTCAAGCCCAAGCCTTATTTCGTGCTGACTGGGACTCTAACAATCATCAGAGATGACTCGTACTGATATTTATGTGAGCAATAAATAGATTTTCACTTGTAAAGCCACCAGGGTTTTCTGTTATTGAAGCATAGACCCCCATCAACCCTTTAGGTACGTAATTTTTTTTTTTAATTGCCATTGAGTCGATTCTGAGTCATGATGACCCCATGCATTATAGAGTAGAACTGAGCTCCATAGAGTTTTCTTGGCTGTAATCTTTATGGAAGCAGATCACCAAGCCTTTCTTCCATGGAGTTGCTGGTGGGTTTAAACTGTCAGACTTTCAGTTAGCAGTCAAGCACAAACCATTTCACCAGCCAGGGACTTTTGAGTACATACTACTCTTATTTATTATGGTGAAGTGAGTTCCTTTATGTGACCTTTTGCCTTGGTTCTTTGGGAAAACAGCTTGAGAGATTTTTCCCATACACCTTGCAGGGATTGGTCAATAGACTATGCAAATGAGGTGAGTTGTAGCCTGCTATAC
Source organism: Loxodonta africana (assembly GCF_030014295.1). NCBI lineage: Eukaryota > Metazoa > Chordata > Mammalia > Proboscidea > Elephantidae > Loxodonta > Loxodonta africana. The sequence goes on from NC_087344.1 coordinate 31,341,423, forward strand.
AAATGAAGTTTCTATTGCCTAATGAGAGGGGATTGGTCACTTCATGGCCCTAGCGGGAGTGCCACACCTTGAAATTGACAAGGAGTTTGTGTATTTAAGCAGCCAGCCCCACAAAGGTTTTTTGAGACAGGAAGGAGGAAGAGAGAAGACTCAGAGACAGAGAGGAAGCAAGGAACCTCTTAAAAGAGCAGTAACGTGGTCAAGGGATATAACACTGAAGACAGCGAGAGGGCCAGAAGGGGTCCAGTGACAGAGTGGGCAATGACAGATGGCAGGGACAAGAGGAGCCTACCCTGAGGGGACTAAGAGGAGCCTGTCCTCAGGGGGGCTGAGAGAAGCCTGTCCTGGGAGGGGCCCAGCAGCACAGCTGGTAGCAACAGGCCCAGAAGGGACCCAGCAGTACAGCCAGTGGTAACAGACTGCAGGGCCATGAGGAGCCTGTCCTGAGGGGCCCTGGAGTAGTGCCTCGTCAGGGAGTCCAAGAGGAGCCTTTCCTCAGGGAGCCAAGAAGAACCTGTCCTTAGGGAACTAAGAGGAGTCTGTCCTCAGGGGGCTGAGAGGAACCTGTATTTATAGAACTGAAAAAAGCCTGTCCTCAAAAGCTGAGATAAGCAAGTCCTCAGGGGGCTAATAGGAGACCTGCACAGTGGAGAGTAACTGAGAGAGCTGTGCTAAAGAACGGAGACTGCCTATATGCTTCCTGCTCCTGCTCCTGCTCCTGCTCCTGCTCCTGCTCCTGCTCCTGCTGCTGCTTCTGAGTTGTAGCCTGTTGCTCCTGATTGCAACCTGTACCCTGTTCTTTATAAACCACTTAACTGTAGGTATAGTCTGTGGTTTCTGCATGGCCATTACAATGGACTATCGAACCCAGAAGAGAAGTAGAATGCCATGGGAGGGACAGCTGGTGTCAGAACTGGTAAAAAGGCTGGAGGATGGAGGTACGTCTAAACTCCACCTTGGGCTGAACTCCAGCCTTGGGGTGACCTTTATTCTCATTATCCCCCCTGAAGTTAAATAGGTTCAGACTCTACTACTCCTACTACTCCTACCGTTTCACATTTATAGATGAAGAAAGTGAAGCACAAGGAGTTTAGATAACATGTCCAAGGTTACTGGAGTCCCTGAGTGATGATAATGGTGAATGTGTTAGACTACTAACTAAAACATTGGCATTTCAAGTCCTCCCAAAAGCACCTCAGAAGAAAGACCTGGCCATTTTTTCTCCAAAAAATCAACCATTGAAAACCCTATGAAGGACAGTTCTGTTCTGACACAAATGGGGTCACCATGGATCAGAGTCAACTCCATGGCAACTGATTTGGGTTTTTTTTTTAGTCTGAGGTCACTAAAAATAGAGGAACTGGGATTCAGACCAGAGTCCACGTTCAACAACATCTCAACGCTCCCAGCTAGAAAGTGACTCTTGAAGAGTTCAAAGGAAGTTGGCTTCTTGCAGCAGGCAGGTTCCATTACCTTCAGCGGCTGTGAAGCGGTGAAGCTCAAATGCTCTTCCTGATGTTGATATGTCATCAGCCCGTTTGTGATGGCACAAAAGCAGCCCTTACTTATTGCTGTGGTGCACCACCCCATAATTATTTCATATAATGACTCTATAATTCCTTTATCATTGCCACTTCCTTATTTAAGCTACAATTTCTGAACATCAAAATAATTTTGACCATGGATATCCATGTCCGACAATGGTTTCCTGAAGTTTTATGACATTCCATCATAACTGGAAGCTCTAACTATAAAGTAAAACTCTTGTTGTTGTTAGGTGTCATCGAGACTCAGAACGAACCTATGTACAACAGAACAAAACACTGCCAGGTCCTGAGCCATCCTCACATTCACTGCTGCGTTCGAGCACATTGTTGCAGGCATCGTGTTAATCCACCTTGTTGAAGGTCTTCCTCTTTTTCTCTGACCCTCTACTTTACCAAGCATGATGTCCTTCTCCAGGGACTGATCCCTTCTGATAACGTTTCCAAAGTTTGTGAGACATAATCTCGCCATCCTAGCTTCTAAGGAGCATTCTGGTTGTACTTCTTTCAAGACAGATTTGTTCGTTTGGCAGTCCACAGTATCTTCAATATTCTTTGCCAACACCACAATTCAAAGGCATCAGTTCTTCTTCAGTCTTTTTTATTCATTGTCTAGCCTTCGCCTGCATACTAGGAGATTGAAAACATCATGGCTTGGGTCAGGCGCACCTTAATCCTTAAAGTGACATTTTTACTTTTTAACACTTTCAAGAGGTCTTTTGCAGCAGATTTTCCCAATGCAATACGTTATTTGATTTCTTAACTGCTGCTTCCATGGGCATTGATTGTGGATCCAAGTATAATTAAGTCCTTGACAACGTCAATCTTTTCTCCATTTATCATGATGTAGTTGGTCCAGTTGTGAGAATTTTTGTTTTCTTTATGTTGGGGTGTAATCCATACCAAAGGCTGTAGTCCTTGATCATCATCAGTAAGTGCTTCAAGTCCTCTTCACTTTCAACAAGCAAGGCTGTGTCATCTGTATAACACAGGTTGTTAATGACTTTTTCTCCAATCCTCATGTCCTGTTCTTCTTCATATATTTCAGCTTCTCAGATTATTTGCTCAGCATACGGATTGAATAAGTATGGTGAAAGGATACAACCCTGACGTACACCTTTCCTGATATTAATCCATTCAGTATCCTCTTATTTTGTCCAATTGACTGCCTCTTGGTCTATGTACAGTTTCCTTGTGTGCACAATTCAGTGTTCTGGAATTCCCATTCTTCACAATGTTATCCATAATTGGTTATGATCCGTACAGTCTACTGCTTTTGCATAGTCAATGAAACACAGGAAAACATCTTTCTGGTGTTCTCTGCTTTCAGCCAGATTCTATCTGACATCAGCAAAGATGTCCCTCGTTCCATGTCCTCTTCTGAATTTGCCTTGAATTTCTAGTAATTCCCTGTCGATATACTGCTGCAGAAGCTATTGAATGATCTTCAGCAAAATTTTATTTGCACGTGATATTAATTATATTGTTCAATAATTTCTCATTCTGCTGAATCACCTTTCTTTGGAATAGGCATAAATATGTATCTCTTCCTGTTGAATGGCCAGGGAGCTCTCTTCCAAATATCTTGGCATAAATGAGTAAGCACCTCCAGTGCTATATCAGTTTGTTGAAACATCTCAATTGGTATTCCATCAATTTCTGGAGCATTGTTTTTTGCCAGTGTCTTCAGTGCAGCTTGAAGTTCTTCCTTCAGTACTGGTTCTTGATCATATGCTACATCCTGAAATGATTGAATGTTGACCAATTCTCTTTAGAATGGTGACTCTGTGTATTCCTTCCATCTTCTTTCAATGCTTCCTGCATCCTCCAGTATTTTGCCCATAGACTTCTGCAATATTGCATAGAGATTTGAATTTTTTCTTCAGTTCTTTCAGTTTGAAAAATGCTGACCTCGTTCTTTCCTTTGGTTTTCTAACCCCAGGTCTTTGCACATGTCATTATAATACTTTGTCTTCTCGAGCCACTCTTTGAAATCTTCTGTTCAACTCTTGTACTTCATCATTTTTTCCTTTTGCTTTAGCTACTCAACATTCAGGAGCAAGTTTCATAGTCTCTTTCTGCCATCCATTTTGGTCTCTTCTTTCTTTCCTGTCTTTTTAATGACCTTTTGCTTTCTTCATGGATGATGTCCTTGATGTCATTCCACAACTCGCCTGGTCTTCGGTCATTTAGTGTTCAACCTGTCAAATCTATTCTTGAGATGCTCTCTAAATTCAGGTGAGATATGCTTAAGCTTGTACTTAGGCTCTCGTGGACTTATTCTAATTTTCTTCAGCTTCAGGTTGAACTTGTATATGAGCAACTGGTGCTCTGTTTCAAGTCAGCCTCTGGCCTCGTTCTAACTGATAATGTTGAGCTTTTCCATCACCTCTTTCCACATATGTAGTCAATTTGAATCCTGCGTATTCCATGTGGTGAGGTCCACATGTATAGACACAATGTATGTTGTTGAAAAAGGGTATTTGCAATGAAGAAGTCATTGGTCTTTCAAAATTCTCTCATGTGGCTGGTAATCGAACCCAGGCCTCCCACATGAGGGATGAGAATTCTGCCACTGAACCACCACTGCCCTCATTCAGCTTCATTAGATATTGCCAAATTGCTCTCCAAAATGTTTGTGCCAATAACCAGGCCTCCCTTGCTTCTTGGCCAGGTCAACGTTTGGCGGTGTCAGGTCTTTTAATTTTGGTCAGTTCAGTGGGTGTGAAATGGCATTCCATTGCTATTTCTGGTCTCTAATTATTGGTGAGGTTGAGCATCTTTTTTTTTTTAATCTGTAATTGATACCCATATATTTTCAGTACTCTTCATTGTTTGTGTTAATATCTTTCCATCTAGCATCATTTTCTTTCTACATGAAGAACTCCTTTAACTTAGCTTGCAATGCAGGTCCATTGGTGATGAAGCCTCTCAGCCTTGTCTGAACAACTGTATTTTGCCTTCATTTTTAAAGCTTATTTTGGCTCAATATGTCATTCTCCATTAACAAGTTTTTTCTTTTTTTAACTTTAAAAAAAAATTATTTATTGTGCTTTAGGTGAAAGTTTACAAATCAAGTCAGTCTCTCATACAAAAGGACATACACACCCCGCCAGGAAGCCCAGCTGCTCTCCATTTAATGAGACAACACATTCCTTTTCTCCACCCTGTATTTCCCCATGTCCATTCAACCAGCTTCTGTCCGCCCCCCCCCTCCTTCTCATCTCATCACCAGATAGGAGTCACCTGCATAGTCTCATGTGTCTACTTAAGCCATGAAGCTCACTCCTCACCAGCATCATTGTCTATCTTATAGTCGAGGCCAACCCCTGTCTGTAGAGTTGGTTTTGGGAATGGTTCCAATCTTAGCTATCAAAGGGTCTGGAGAACATGACCGTCAGGGTCTCTCCATCTCACTCAGACCATTAAACCTGGTCTTTTTACAAGGATTTAAGATCTGCATCCCCCTATTCTCCTCCATCAAGGATTCTCTGTTGTGTACCCTGTCAGGACAGTGATCGGTGGTAGCCGGGCACCATCTTGTTCTTCGGGTCTGAGGCTGATGGAGTCTCTGGTTTATGTGGCCTTTTCTGTCTTGGGCTTGTATTTACTTTGTGTCTTTGGTATTCTTCATTCTCCTTTGTTCCAGGTAGGTTGAGACCAATTTATGCATCTTATACGGCCGCTTGCTAGTGTTTAAGACCCCAGACTCCTCTCACCAAAGTGGAATACAGACCATTTTCTTAGTACATTTTGTTATGCCAATTGACCTAGATGTTCCCTGAAACCATGGCCCCCAGACCCATCCCTGCTCCTCTGGCCTTTGAAGCTTTTGGTTGTATTGAGAAAATTTCTTTGCTTTTGGTTTAGTCCAGTAGTACTGACTATCTCTGTGTTATGTGCTGCCCTTCCTTTCATTTAAAAAAAGTTTTGTCTACTAGCAAGTTAGCGAATATCCCTCTCCCTCACTCCTCACTCTTGTAACCATCAAAGAATTTTTTTTCTCTCTTTAAACTTTATCTGGAGTTCTTAAAATAGTGGTCTCATACATTATTTGTCCTTTTGCAATTGACTAATTTCACTCAGCGTAATGTCTTCCAAATTCCTCCATGTTATGATGTTTCACAGATTCATCGTTGTTCTTAATTGTTGTGTAGCATTCCATTATGTGAATATGTTGTCGTTAGGTGCCGTAGAGTCAGTTCTGACTCATAGCAACACTATACACAACAGAATGAAACACTGCCCAGCCCTGCGCTATCCTTACAACCATTGTTATGCTTGAGCTCATCGTTGCAGCCACTGTGTCAATCCACCTCATTGAGGGTCTTCCTCTTTTCTGGTGACCCTATACTTTGCCAAGCATGGTGTCCTTCTCCAGGGACTGATCCCTCCTGACAACACGTCCAAAGTATGTAAGATGCAGTCTCGCCATCCTTGCTTCTAAGGAGCATTCTGGTTGTACTTCTTCCAAGACAGATTTATTCATTCTTTTGGCAGGCCATAGTGTATTCAATATTCTTTGCCAACACCACAATTCAAAGGCATCAATTCTTCTTCGGTCTTCCTTATTCATTGTCCAGCTTTCACATGTATATGATGTGATTGAAAATACCATAGCTTGGGTCAGGCACACCTAAGTCTTCAAGGTGACATCTTCACTTTTCAACACTTTAAAGAGGTCCTTTGCAGCATATTTACCAAATGCAATGCGTCTTTTGATTTCTCTACTGCTGCTTCCATGGCTGTTGATTGTGGATACAAGTAAAATGAAATCCTTGACAACTTCAATCTTTTCTCCATTTATTGTGATGTTGCTCACTGGTCCAGCTGTGAGGATTTTTGTTTTCTTTATGTTGAGGTGCAATCCATACTGAAGGCTGTGGTCTTTGATCTTCATTAGTAAGTGCTTCAAGTCCTTTTCACTTTCAGCAAGCAAGGTTGTGTCATCTGCATAATGCAGGTTGTTAATGAGTCTTCCTCCAATCCTGATGCCCCTTTCTTCTTCATACAGTCCAGCTTCTTGTATTATTTGCTCAGCATACAGATTGAATAGGTATGGTGAAAGGATACAACCCTGGCACACCCCTTTCATGACTTTAAACCAGTCAGGATCCCCTTGTTCTGTCCAAACAACTGCCTCTTGATCTGTGTAAAGGTTCCTCATGACCACAATTAAGTGTTCTGGAATTCCCATTCTTCTCAATGTTATCCATAATTTGTTATGATCCATACAATCGAATGCCTTCGCATTGTCAATAAAACATAGGTAAACATCCTTCTGGTATTGTCTTCTTTCAGCCAGGATCCATCTGACATCAGCAATGATATCCCCGGTTCCACACCTCTTCTGAAACCACCCTGAATTTCTGGCAGTTCTCTGTTGATACACTGCTGCAGCCACTTTTGCATTATCTTCAGCAAAATTTTGGTTGTGTGTGATATTAATGATATTGTTCTATAATTTCCACATTCGGTTGGATCACCTTTCTTGGGAATAGGCATAAATATGGATCTCTACCAGTCACTTGGCCAGGAAGCTGTCTTCCATATTTCTTGGCATAGACGAGTGAACACCTCCAGCACTGCATCAGTTTGTTGAAACATCTCAATTGATATTCCATCAGTTCTTGGAGGCTTGTTTTTCACCAATGCCTTCAGAGCAGCTTGGACTTCTTCCTTCAGTACACCAGTTCCTGATCGTATGCTACCTCTTGAAATAGCTGAACATCGACTAATTCTTTTTTGGTATAATGACTGTGTATTCCTTCCATCTTCTTTTGATGCTTCTTGAGTCATTTGATATCTTCCCCATAGAATCCTTCACTATTGCAACTTGAGGCTTGAATTTTTTCTTTAGTTCTTTCAGCTTGAGAAACGCTGAGTGTGTTCTTCCCTTTGGGTTTTCTATCTCCAGCTCTTTGCACATGTCAATATAATACTTTACTTTGTCTTTTAGAGCCGTCCTTTGAAATCTTCTGTTCAGTTCTTTTACTTCATCATTTCTTCCTTTTGTTTTAGCTGCTTGATGTTCATGAGCAAGTTTCAGAGTCTCCTCTGACATCCGTCTTAGTCTTTTCTTTCTTTCCTGTCTTTTCAACGACCTCTTGCTTTTTTCACGTATGATCTCCTTGATGTCATTCCACAACTCGTCTGGTCTTCGGTCACCAGTGTTCAATGCATCAAATCTATTCTTCATATGGTCTCTAAATTCAGGTGGGATATACTCAAGGTCATATTTTGGCTCTCGTGGACTTGCTCTCATTTTCTTCAGTTTCACCTTGAACTTGCATATGAGCAATTGATGGTCTGTTCCACAGTCGGCCCCTGGCCTTGTTCTGACTCATGACATTGAGCTTTCCCATCGTCTCTTTCCACAGATGTAGTCAATTTGATTTCTGTGTGTTCCATCTGGCGAGGTCCATGTGTATAGTCACTGTTTATGTTGGTGAAAGAAGGTATTTGCAATGAAGAAGTCGTTGGTCTTGCAAAATTCTATCATATGATCTCCAGTATTGTTTCTATCACGAAGGCCATATTTTCCAACTACGGATCCTTCTTCATTGTTTCCAACTTTTGCATTCCAATCACCAGTAATTATCAAAGCATCCAGATTGCATGTTTGATCAATATCAGACTGCAGAAGCTCATAAAAATCTTCAGTTTCTTCATTTTTGACCTTAGTGGTTGGTGGGTAAATTTGAATAATAATCATATTAACTGGTCTTCCTTGTAGGCATATGGATATTATCCTATCACTGACAGCATTGTACTTCAGGATAGATCTTGAAATGTTCTTTTTGACGATGAATGCAATGCCATTGCTCTTCAAGTTGTCATTCCCAGCACAGTAAACTATATGATTCTCCGATTCAAAATAGCCAATACCAGTCCATTATGTGAATATACCATAATTTATTTATCCATTCTTCTGTTGACGGGCTCCTTGGTTGCTTCCAAATTTTTGCTCTTGTAACAGTGCTGCAGTGAACATGGGTGTGCATATATCTGTTCGTGTAAAGCCTCTTTTTTCTTTAAGGTGTATTCCAATGAGTGGGATTGCTGGATCACATGGTAGTTCTATTTCTAGCTTTTTAAAAAAGTGCCAAATTGATTTCTAAAGTGACTGTAACATTTTACATTCCCACCAGCAGTGTAGAAGTGTTCCAGGCTCTCCACAACCTCTCTGACATACATTATTTTGTGTTTTTTTGATTAATGCCAGCCTTGTTGGAGTGAGGTGGAATCTCATTGTAGTTTTGATTTGCATTTCTCTAACAGCTAACGATCATGAGCATTTCCTCATGTATCTGTTAGCAGCGTGAATGTCTTCTTTGATGAAGTGCCTGTTCATAACCTTTACCCATTTTTTAACTGGGTTCTCTTTTAGTTCTTGAGTTTTTGCAGTATCATGTAGATTTTAGAGGTCAGGCGCTGATAGGAAATGTCATAGCTAAAAACTTTTTCCCAGTCTGTAGGTAATCTTTTTACTCTTTTGGTGAAGTCTTTGGATGAGCATAGGTGTTTGATTTTTAGGAGCTCCCAGTTATCTAATTTCTCTTCTGGTGCTTGTACAGTGTTAGCAATGTTTTGTATACTGTTCGTGCCATGTATCAGGGCTCAGGACGTTTGTCCCTGTTCTTTCTTCCATGATCATTTTAAATTTTATATTTAGGTCTTTGATCGATTTTGAGTTGGTTTTTGTACATGGTATGAGGTATGGGTCTTGTTTCATTTTTTTGCAGATGGATATTCAGTTATGCCAGTACCATTTGTTGAAGAGACTGTCTTTTCCCCATCTAACAGACTTTGGGCCTTTGTCAAATATCAGCTGCTCATATGTGGATGGATTTATGTCTGGATTCTCAATCCTCTTCCACTGATCTATGTATCTTTTGTTGTACAAGTACCAGGCTGTTTTGACTACTGTGGGTGTATAATAGGTTCTAAAATCCGGTAGTGTGAGGCCTCCCACTTTGTTCTTCTTTTTCAGTAACGCTTTACTTATCCGGGGCCTCATTCCCTTCCATATGAAGTTGGTGATTTTTTTCTCCATCTCGTTAAAAAAAGTCACTGGTATTTGGATTGGGATTGCATTGTATCTGTAGATCGCTATCTATCTGTAGAATGGATATTTTTACAATCTTGAGTCTTCCTGTTGATGAGCAAGGTATGTTTCTCCACTTATGTAGGTAGGTCTGTTTTGGTTTCTTGCAGTAGTGTCTTATAGTTTTCTTTGTATAGATCTTTTACATCTCTGGTTAGATTTATTCCTAAGTATTTTATCTTCTTAGAGGTTATCGTAAATGGTATTGATTTGGTGATTTCCTCTTGGTCGTTCTCTTTATTCGTGTAGAGGAATCCAACTGATTTATATACATTTATCTTGTATCCTGATACTCTGCTAAACTCTTCTATTAGTTTTAGTAGATTTCTTGAGGATTCTTTAGGTTTTTCTGTGTATAAGATCATGTCATCTGCAAATAGAGATACCTTTACTTCTTCACCAATTTGGATACCCTTTACTTCTTTATCTAGCCTAATAACTCTGGCTAGTACCTCCAACACGAAGTTGAATAAGAGTGGTGATAAAGGGCATCCTTGTCTGGTTCCCATTCTCAAGGAGAATGCTTTCAGTCTCTGTCCCTTTAGGATGATGTTGGCTGTTGGCTTTGTATAAATCCCCTTTATAATGTTGAGGAATTTCCCTTCTATTCCTATTTGGCTGACAGTTTTTATCATGAATGGGTGTTGGACTTTGTTAAATGCCTTTTCTGTGTCAATTGATAAGATCATGTGGTTCTTGTCTTTTATTTTATTTATGTGATGGACTACATTGATTGTTTTTCTAATGTTGAACTATCCCTGCATACGTGGTGTGAAACCCACTTCGTTGTGGTAATTTTTTTTTTATATGTTGTTAATTCTACTGGCTAGAATTTTGTTGAGGATTTTTGCATCTAAGTTCATGAGGGATATTGGTCTATAATTTTAGTTTTTTGTGGAGTCTTTAACTGGTTTCAGTATCAGGGTTATGCTGGCTTCATAGAATGAGTTTGGGAGTATTCCATCCTTTTGTATGCTCTGAAATACCTTTTGTAGTGGTGGTGTTAATTCTTCTCTGAAAGTTTGATAGAATTCTCCAGTGAAGCCGTCAGGGTCAGGGCTTTTCTTTGTTGGGAGTTTTTTTGATTACTTTTTCAATCTCTTCTTTTGTTATGGGTTTATTTAGTTGTTCTACCTCTGTTTGTGTTAGTTTAGGTAGGTAATGTGTTTCTACAAATTTGTCCATTTCCTCTAGGTTTTCAAATTTGTTAGAGTACAATTTTTCATAGTATTCCATTATGATTCCTTTGATTTCAGTTGGGTCTGTCGTGACATGGCCCATCGCATTTCTTATTTGGCTTATTTGCTTCGTCTCCTGTTTTTCTTTTATCAGTCTGGCCAACAGTTTATCGACTTTGTTAATCTTTTCAAAGAACCAGCTTTTGGTCTTGTTAACTCTTTCAACTGTTTTTCAGTTCTCCATTTCATTTAATTCCACTCTAATTTTTATTATTTGCTTTCTTCTGGTGCCTGAGGGTTTCTTTTGTTGCTCTCTCTTTCTATTTGTTCAAGTCGTAGTGATAATTCTTAGATTTGGCCCTTTCTTCTTCCTGTACATGTGCATTATTAATATAAATTGACCTCTGAGCATTGCTTTAGCTGTGTCCCAAAGGCTCTGATAGGAAGTGTTTTCATTCTCATTGGAGTCAATGAATTTCTTTATTCCATCCTTAATTTGTTCTATAATCCAATCGTTTTGAGCAAAGAGTTGTTCGGTTTCCATGTGTTTGATTTCTTTTCCCTAATATTTCTGTTATTGACTTCTAGTTTTATGGCTTTATGGTCAGAGAAGATGCTTTGTAATATTTTGATGTTTTGGATTCTGTAAAGGCTTGCTTTATGGCCTAATATGTGGTCTATTCTAGAGAACGTTCCATGCGCATTGGAAAAGAAAGTATGCTTGGATGCTGTTGGGTGGAGTGTTCTGTATATGTCTATGAGGTCAAGTTGGTTAATCGTGGCATTTAGCTCTTTCGTGTCTTTATCGAGCTTCTTTCTGGATGTTCTGTCCTTCACTGAAAGTGGTGTGTTGAAGTCTCCTACTATTATTGTGGAGCTGTCCATCTCGCTTTTCAACGCTGTTAGAGTTTCTTTTATGTATCTTGAAGCCTTGTCATTGGGTGCGTAAATATGTAATACGGTAATATCTTCCTGGTGTATTGTCCCTTTAATCATTATATAGTGTCCTTCCTTATCCTTTGTGGTAGATTCAGGTTTCAAGTCTGTTTTGTCAGAAATTAGTATAGCCACTCCTGTTCTTTTTTTGATTGTTGTTTGCTTGATATATTTTTTTCTCATCCCTTGTGTCTTTAAGTCTAAGGTGTGTCTCTTATAGGCAGTGTATAGGCAGATCGTGTTGTTTTTTTTTTAATCTGTTCTGCAACTCTGTCTTTTTATTGGTGCATTTAGTCCATTTATATTCAGCATGATTATACACAGGCATGAGTTTAGTGCTGTCATTTTAGTGTGTTCTTGACAGTTTCATTTTTCCACTTACTTTTTGTGCTGAGATGTTTTTCTTTGTAAATTGTGTGTTCCTCTTTTTCATTGTAGTTGAATTTGTTTTTGCTGAGTATGTTTATCTTGTTTTTTATTTTGATGTGTAGGGTTTTTAGTCTCCTTTGTGGTTACCTTAATATTTACCACTATATTTCTAAATTTAAACGTAACTTGTATCTCCCTATATGGCCTTTATTTCCTCTCCATATGGAAGATCTATTTATATTTTATTTGGCCCCTCTTTATTGATTTAATGTTGTCATCTTTTACATAATGACATTGCTGATTCCCTGTTTTGAGTGTTTTTCTATCTTGATGTGTTTTTGTGATTTCCCTATCTGAGTTGATATCTGGTTGCTCTGTTCCGTGTTTTAGTGTTGGGTTGATATCTGATATTATTGATTTTCTAGCCAGAGAGTTCCCTTTAGTATTTCTTGTAGTTTTCATTAGGTTTTTACAAATTCCCTAAATTTCTCTTTATCTGTAAATGTCTTAATTTCACCTTCATATCTGAGAGACAGTTTTGCTGCATATATGATTCTTGGATGGCAATTTTTCTCCGTCAATGCTTTATATATGTCATCCCATTGCCTTCTTGCCTGTGTGGTTTCTGCCGAGTAGTCCGAGCTTATTCTTATTGATTGTTCTTTGCAGGTGACTTTTCACTTTTCCCTGGCTGCTCTTAAAATTTTCTGTTTATCTTTGGTTTTGGTAAGTTTGATGATAATATGTCTTGGTGACTTTCTTTTGGGCTCCACCTTGTACAGGGTTCGATAAGCATCTTGGATAAATATCCTTACTTCTTTCACAATGTCAGGGAAGTTTTCTGCCAACAAAATCTTCAACAATTTTCTCTGTAATTTCTGTTTTCCATCCCTGTTCTGGTATTCCAATCACTTGCAAGTTATTCTTCTTGGTAGAGTCCCACATGATTCTTAGGGTTTCTTCATTTTTTTTTTAATTCTTTTATATGGTTTTCTTCAAATATGTTGGAGACAATGCTTTATCTTCCAACTCACCAATTCTGCATTCCAGTTCCTCAGTTCTTCCTCTCTGACTTTCTATTGGGTTGTCTAATTCTGTAATTTTATTGTTAATCTTCTGAATGCTGTCTTTCTATGGATTCTTGCAGTTTATGAAATTTTTCATTATGTTCTTGAATAATCTTTTAAATTTCTTCAACTGCTTTATCGTCGTGTTTCTTGGCTTTTTCTGTGTGTTGCCTGATCTTGTTTCTGATGTCGTTCCTGATGTCATTCCTGATGTCTTGAAATGTTCTGTATATTCATCTTTTGTATTCTATAGCTGGTGATTCCAGGAATACATCTTCATCCGGAACAGTCCTTGATTCTCTGTTTTGGGAGTTTGTTAAAGCAGTCATAGTCTGCTTCTTTATGTGATTTGATATCAACTGTTGTCTCCATGCCATCTATAAGTTACTGTGTTAATTTATTTTATATTTGCTGACTGTGTCCTAGTTTCTTGCTTTGTTTTGTTTTGATATACCCAAATAGGCTACTAGAGTGAGCTAACTTGATTATTAGAGCCTTTGAAGCAGTAATGTCCTGTTACCAGATGGGTAGAGTTGTTACCAGGTATATGAGTCTAGGAGTCCATTCACTATCTTTGTATAGATTCAGCTTAGGTGTCCTGATAGTCAGCCATCTAGTGTGTAGTATAGGCTCTCACCTACTGTCTTAGAGGAGCAGTGGTGATGGGTGTATGCACTGGTTTCTGGTAGTGGCAGGGGGTCACACTCTGAGGAAGGCAAGGGGCTGACAGCCTTCCCCACAGTGTCAGTGAGGAAGCAGTGTCTCTGTTCTCTAGAGTGCTCTGGTGAGTGGGATCTGAAACTGTACCTTAGGAACCCAATGCTGATACCTGGAGGACTGGAAGGCACCACTATCCTTGGACCCCTTTTGCAGGTGGCTAGGTGGCATGGATGGGGCCTCCAGCCCTCAGGTCCCTGCTGTGGGTAGATGAAGGCCCTGTTTAATAGGCAGAGCAGTATCAGACCTCCAAACCTGGCTCTCCACCACACAGCTGAAACAGTTACAGTCAGACTGCAAACAGATTTGCTCTTGCAATATAATAGCCACCTGGATTCACATAGGGGTGAAAGCCAAAGTCTGTGGATCATTTATACCTCGACTGGAGCTGCTTCTGCTCTGAGCTTTCAGATTAGGGGAGTCAGCAAAGTATTTTTCCCCTCTTTGTCAATTTGTTCCTTCTCCCAGGCCAGGAGAATGGCTCAAGGAGCACAGCATGTTCTGTCTCAGGCCCAGGGAAATCAACTGTTGATGAAGCTGGCTGGGGCAGAGTGGGGAGGAATCAGATAGATAGGAGAGAGTTCTTTCAAAAGAAGGAGCTATTAAATCTGTTTGTGGTAAATTAGACAAAATCACTTATCTTGTGTTGAGAGTGCTGTTTTATCTCAGATTCCAGAGTCGTGTGTAGCCTGTGTGCACTGGCTGGGTCCCTGCTGAGATTGCCTCAGGGGGTTAGGGCTGCGTCCCATTCTTGTTTTCCTTTGCTGAGCCAGCTGTGTCCTAAACTCCACAGCCAGTTCCACAGCCATCACACCAGGGGGTCGGGGTGTCGGCACTTCTGTTGCCTTCTTCCGCTGAAGCAGCCACTTCCTAAATGCCATGGCCAGCCCTGCTGTAGATATGCCACAGGGTCAGGGGTGCACCACTCTGCTCACCTTCTTTCGCTAAAGCTGCTGTGTCTCAGGAAACTACCATCAGCCCCACCGCAGTCACGCCAAAGAACAGTGCCAAGGAATTGGAGCTGAGGCACTGCGTGGGCTGCTTCTGCACCGTCTCTCCCTTCCCCATTGCTCAGACCAATTCCTTAATTTTGCCTTTGATGCTCAGGGTTCCTAGTTTGACATATATATAATCAATTCACTTGTTTTTTCAGGTCTTTGTTATAAGAGGGGTCAGCGGAAGCTTCTGACTAGTTTGCCATCTTGGCCCTGCCCCTCTTGTTTTTAATTTTTCATACAATTTTTTATTGTAATAAACTATATATAATAAAAATTTGCCCATTCGACCATTTTCACTTGTACAATTCAGTGACATTAATTATATCCACCATGTTGTACAACCATCACCACTGTCCATTTCCAAATTTTTTTTTATCACCCTTGAAACAGAAATTCAGTGCCTGTTAAGCAATAACATCTCTTTCCCCCTCTCTCACCCCTTGTTACCACTAATAAACTTTGGTCTCTCTGCATTTGCCTATTCCAGATATTTCATGTAAGTGGGATCATACAGTATTTGTCCTTTTGTGAATGATTTCTTTCACTCGTCATTATGTTTTGAAGGTTCATCCATGTTGTAGCAGGTATCAGAACATTGTTTCTATTTATGGATTTTTTTAATATTACATTGTATGGATAGACCACATTGGAACCAGATTGCCAGGTAATTCTTCTTAGTCTGTCTTAGCCTGAAAGCTCCACAGCATCAAAACAACACACAAACCTCCACTGACAAGCAAACAAAATTAATCTGCTGATGGACAGTTAGGTTGTTTCCACCTTTTGGCTATAGTGAATAGTGCTGCTACAAACATTTGTGTACAGTAAGGGAACTCATTTTAAAACACAGATCAGCTCTCCTTAGCCCTCTGTCTTAGTTATCTAGTGCTGCTATAACAGAAATACCACAGGCAGATGGCTTTAACAAACAGAAGTTTATTCTCTCACATTCTAGTAGGCTAGAAGTCCGAATTCAGGGCACCGGCTCCAGGGAAAGGCTTTCTTTTTCTGTCAGCTCTAGAGGAAGATCATTATCATCAATCTTCCTCTGACCTAGGAACTTCTCAGTGCAGAGACTTCGAGTCCAAAGGACACTCTCTTCTGGCACAACTCTCTTGGTGGTGTGAGATCCCTCTGTCTCTCTGGTCACTTCTCTCTTTTATATCTCAAAAGAGATTGACTCAAGGTACAACCTAATCTTGTAGATTGAGTCCTGCCTCATTAACATAACTACCTCTAATCTTGCCTTATTAACATCACAGTGGTAGGATTTACAACACATAGGAGAATCACATCAGATGACGGTGGACAATCACACAATACTGGAAATCATGGCCTAGCCCAGTTGACACACGTTTTGGGGGGGGGACACAATTCAATCCATAACACCCTCTGTTCAAAGCCTTCCAGTGGAGAAAAATTCAAAGTCCCTCACTTTGCCTACTGGACCCTATCGGATATGGCACCAACCATCTCTGTTCTCATCTCCTACTCTCTCCCAGCTCATTCTAGTGTCTTTGCTGCTCCTACCTTAGGGTCTTTGCACTTACCCTTCCTCTGCTTGGAATACCCTTTATCATGCGTTGAATTGTGGCCCTCAAAAATATCTAACTTAGCTGGCCCATGAGTCCTAGTATTGTGTGATTGTCCGCCATTTTATGTGAGTTCCCAATGTATGGTAAATCCTATCACTATGATGAAATGAGCTGGATCAGTGGCAGTTATATTGATGAGATATACAAGATTAGATACTGTCTTAAGCCAATCTCTTTGAGATATAAAAGAGAGAAGTTAGCAGAGAGACATGGGGACATCACACCAAGAAAGCAGAGCCGGGAGCAGAGCGTGTCCTTCAGACTTGAGGTTCCTGTGCTCAGATGCTCCCGGAGCAAGGGAAGACTAATGCATCACAAGGACCTTCCTTCAGAGCCAACAGAGAGAGAAAGCCTTCCCCTGGAGTGGGTGCCCTGAATTCAGACTTCTAGCCTACTAGACTGTGAGAGAATAAACTTCTTTTTGTTGAAGCCGTCTACTTGTGGGATTTCTGTTATAGCAGCACTAGATAACTAAGACACTCTTGTTCTCAGATATCCATGTGGCTCTGCCTTCTACTGGCCCCTACAATAACTTCTTAAAAGCACGCAGGAGGAGCTTTTACAAAAGTAAATCAGATCTTGTCCTCTTTACCCACTCACATAACATTTAGAATAAAATTCCAAACTCTGCAGAGTCTGGGCCCTGCCAACCTCTCCACAGAGGCTTCTTTTTGTTGTTGTTGTTCAAGCATTGCAAATTTTTAAATTTCAACATGTGAAGTAACTTTATGAAGACATAGGCTTTTGACCACAAGTAAATTACAATATTTAGCAATATTTCTTTTTTTTTTAATTGTTCTTTAGATGAAGGGTTACAGAACAAACTAGTTTCTTTTTAAACAGTTAGTATACATATTTTTTTAATGACATTGGTTAAAAACCCCATGACATGTCAACACTCCCTTCTCGACCTTTGGGTCCTTTTTACCAGCTTTCCTGTTCCCTCCTGCTTTCTAGTCCTTGCCCCTGGGCTGGTGTGCCCCTTTAGTCTTGTTTTGTATTGTGGGCCTCACAGGGGCTTCTTGACTGTTCCTGAAGCAGGTACCACCTCAGGGCTTTGCATGTGCTGTTTCCTCTTTCTGGGATGCTCTCCTTGAGAACCCTCTCTAGCTTTCAAGACCCATTTCAAATCCTTCCTTCTCTCATAGCTCAGCCCACAGTAGTTGCTCCCTCTTTGGCCTCTTATGACTTTTGTTACCTGGACTTGGGTAACATAAGGGAAATGCTTTCCCTGGGCCCCTCTGCCTACTGCCCTGTTTCTCTTCTCTCCTGCCCAGAAAGTCTATAGTCAACACTCGTGTCTAACTTCCTTATTGAGCATCTTCAGTGAGGAATTGCCTAAGCCATGACCAGGGATTCTGAGACGGTGACTAAGACAGAGTTCCTCAGCAACAGACATGAACACGCAAACCAAAGAAGAGGTTTCCCAGGTGGCCTGTCAGCAAACTAAAAGATGCTCAACCTCAGAGGTGGGGCCAAGAAGGCAGAGTAGTCAGACACTTCCAGTGGTCCCTCTTACAACAAAGACCCAAAAAAAAAAAACAAGTGAATCAATTATATATATGACAAGCTATGAACTCTGAGCATCAAAGACAAAGTTAAGAAATCAGACTGAGTGACTGGGGAGGGAGTGATGGTGCAGAAGCACAGAGGAGTGGCTGAATTGGTGGCACTACCTCAGCTCCTATTCCCCTGCAGCGAGGCTGGCGGTAGTGTTCTAGGACGCTGCTGTTTCAGTGAAAGAAGCGAAGCGAAGTGGCACACTCCTGACCCCTGGTGTGACTGCTGTGGGGCTGGTGGTGGTGTTTAGGACTCTGCTGCTTCAGCAAAAGAAGGCAAGTGAGGTGCCCCACCCCCTGGTGCAACCATGGATCCAGCTCACACAATCTGCACACACCTCCATAATCTGAGATAAAACAGCACTCTCAGCACAAGACAAGTGATTTTGTCTAATTTACTGTGTGAATCCAATACCTCCTCCTTTTGAAAGAGCTCTCTCCTATCTATCCAATCCCTGCCCCTCCCCCGCCCCAGCCAGCTTCATTAAGAGTTGATTTCCCTGGGCCTGAGATAGGATCTGCTGCACTCTCTGAGCCATTCCTGTGGCCTTGGAGAAGGAACAAGTTAACAAATGGGGGGAAAATACTCTGCCAACTCCTCTAACCTGGAAACTCAGAGCAGAAGCGGCCCCAGTCCAGGCACAAGTGGTCCACAGACTTTATCTTCACCCCTGCCTAGATCCAGGTGGCCCCATTGCGGCAGAGAGGATCTAGCAGTTATATTGCAAGGGCAAATCTGTTTGAGGTCTGACTATAACTGTTTCAGCTGTGCAGTGGACAGGCAGGTTTTTGACATTTGATACTGCTCTTCCTATTAAACAGGGTGCGCACCTACCCACAGCAGAGGCCTGAGGACTGGACGCCACCTAGCCACCTGCGATAGGGCTCCAAAGATAAGTGGTGCCTACCAGCCCTTACAGTTAAAAGCATTGTTTGCCTATGGTACGGGTGTAGAGCCCACCCACCAGAGCACTTACTACCTTCCTCAGAGTGCAACTCCATGCTGCTACCAGAAACCAGTGCATACATCAATCACCACTGCTCCTCTAGGATCGTAGGTGAGAGCCTGCACGACACACTAGGTGACCAACTACCAGAACACCTAAGCTGAATCTATACAAAGATAGTGAATGGACTCCTAGACTCATATACCTGGTAACAGCTCTAGCCATCTGGTAACAGGACATTAGTGCTTCAAAGGCTCCAATAATCAAGTTAGCTCTCTAGGAGCCTATTTGGGTATATCAAAACAAAACAAAGCAAGAAGCTAGGATATAGTGAGCAAACATAAAATAAATTAATACAATGACTTATAGATGGCTCAGAGACAACAGTTGATATCAGATCACATAAAGAACAGACCATGATTGCTGCAACAAACTCCCAAAACAAAGAATCAGGGACTTTCCTGGATGAAATGTATTCCTGGAACTACCAGATGTAGAACACAAAAGATTAATATACAGAACTCTTCAAGACATCAGGAAGGAGATCATGCAAAATGAAGAACAAGCCAAGGAGCACACAGATAAAGCAGTCAAGGAAATTTAACAGGCTGCAAGAATCCATAGAGAGACAGCCATCAGAAAATCAGAAGATTAACAATAAAATTTCAGAATTAGACAACTCAGTAGGAAGTCAGTGGAAAAGAATTGAGTGGGTCGAAGTCAGAATTAGCGAGATGGAAGATGAAACACTTGACAACAATATATATGAAGAAAAATCAGATAAAATAATTCTAAAAAAAAAATGAAGAAACTCTAAGAATCATGTGTAACTCTATCAAGAAGAATAACCTATGAGTGATTGGAGTACAAGAACAGGGAGGGATAACGGAAAATACAGAGAAAATTGTTGAAGATTTGTTGGCAGAAAACTTTGGAGACATTGAGAAAGATGAAAGGATATCTATCCAAGATGCTCATCTAACCCCATATGAGGCAGATCCCAAAAGAAAGTCACCAAGACATATTAT
Source organism: Loxodonta africana (assembly GCF_030014295.1). NCBI lineage: Eukaryota > Metazoa > Chordata > Mammalia > Proboscidea > Elephantidae > Loxodonta > Loxodonta africana. Next base: position 31,361,468 of record NC_087344.1, read on the forward strand.
CATCAAACTTGCCAAAACCAAAGATAAACAAAATTTTAAGAGCAGCCAGGGATAAGTGAGAATTTACCTACAAAGAAGAAGCAATAAGAAGTTCAGACTACTCGGCAGAAACCATGCAGACAAGAAGGCAATGGGATGACATACATAAAGCATTGATGGAAAAAAATTGCCAGCCAAGTATCATATATCCAGCAAACCTGTCTTTCAAATACGAAGACAAAATTAGGACATTTCCAGATAAATGGAGGCTTATGGGATTTGCAAAAAACAAACTAAAACTACAAGAAATGCTAAAGGGAACTCTCTGGCTAGAAAATCAATAATATCAGATATCAACCCAACACTAAAACACGGAACAGAGCAACCAGATATCAACTCAGATAGGGAAATCACAAAAACAAATCAAGATAGAAAAACACTCAAAACAGGGAATCAGCAATGTCATTATGTAAAAGATGACAACATTAAATCAATAAAGAGGGGCCAAATAAAATATAAATAGATCTTCCATATGGAGAGGAAATAAAGGCCATATAGGGAGATACAAGTTACGTTTAAATTTAGAAATATAGTGGTAAATATTAAGGTAACCACAAAGGAGACTAAAAACCCTACACATCAAAATAAAAAACAAGATAAACATACCCAGCAAAAACAAATTCAACTACAATGAAAAAGAGGAACACACAATTTACAAAGAAAAACATCTCAGCACAAAAAGTAAGTGGAAAAATGAAACTGTCAAGAACACACTAAAATGACAGCACTAAACTCATGCCTGTGTATAATCATGCTGAATATAAATGGACTAAATGCACCAATAAAAAGACAGAGTTGCAGAACAGATTAAAAAAAAAACAACACGATCTGCCTATACACTGCCTATAAGAGACACACCTTAGACTTAAAGACACAAGGGATGAGAAAAAAATATATCAAGCAAACAACAATCAAAAAAAGAACAGGAGTGGCTATACTAATTTCTGACAAAACAGACTTGAAACCTGAATCTACCACAAAGGATAAGGAAGGACACTATATAATGATTAAAGGGACAATACACCAGGAAGATATTACCGTATTACATATTTACGCACCCAATGACAAGGCTTCAAGATACATAAAAGAAACTCTAACAGCGTTGAAAAGCGAGATGGACAGCTCCACAATAATAGTAGGAGACTTCAACACACCACTTTCAGTGAAGGACAGAACATCCAGAAAGAAGCTCGATAAAGACACGAAAGAGCTAAATGCCACGATTAACCAACTTGACCTCATAGACATATACAGAACACTCCACCCAACAGCATCCAAGCATACTTTCTTTTCCAATGCGCATGGAACGTTCTCTAGAATAGACCACATATTAGGCCATAAAGCAAGCCTTTACAGAATCCAAAACATCAAAATATTACAAAGCATCTTCTCTGACCATAAAGCCATAAAACTAGAAGTCAATAACAGAAATATTAGGGAAAAGAAATCAAACACATGGAAACCGAACAACTCTTTGCTCAAAACGATTGGATTATAGAACAAATTAAGGATGGAATAAAGAAATTCATTGACTCCAATGAGAATGAAAACACTTCCTATCAGAGCCTTTGGGACACAGCTAAAGCAATGCTCAGAGGTCAATTTATATTAATAATGCACATGTACAGGAAGAAGAAAGGGCCAAATCTAAGAATTATCACTACGACTTGAACAAATAGAAAGAGAGAGCAACAAAAGAAACCCTCAGGCACCAGAAGAAAGCAAATAATAAAAATTAGAGTGGAATTAAATGAAATGGAGAACTGAAAAACAGTTGAAAGAGTTAACAAGACCAAAAGCTGGTTCTTTGAAAAGATTAACAAAGTCGATAAACTGTTGGCCAGACTGATAAAAGAAAAACAGGAGACGAAGCAAATAAGCCAAATAAGAAATGCGATGGGCCATGTCACGACAGACCCAACTGAAATCAAAGGAATCATAATGGAATACTATGAAAAATTGTACTCTAACAAATTTGAAAACCTAGAGGAAATGGACAAATTTGTAGAAACACATTACCTACCTAAACTAACACAAACAGAGGTAGAACAACTAAATAAACCCATAACAAAAGAAGAGATTGAAAAAGTAATCAAAAAAACTCCCAACAAAGAAAAGCCCTGACCCTGACGGCTTCACTGGAGAATTCTATCAAACTTTCAGAGAAGAATTAACACCACCACTACAAAAGGTATTTCAGAGCATACAAAAGGATGGAATACTCCCAAACTCATTCTATGAAACCAGTATAACCCTGATACCGAAACCAGTTGAAGACTCCACAAAAAACTAAAATTATAGACCAATATCCCTCATGAAATTGTTGTTGTTGTTGTTAGGTGCAGTCGAGTAGGTTCCAACTCATACCGATCCTATGCGCAACAGAACAAAACGATGCCGGTCCTGAGCCATCTTTACAATCGTTCTTATGCTTGAGCCCATTCTTGCAGCCACTGTGTCAATCCGCCTTGTTGAGGGGCTTCCTCTTTTCCACTGACTCTATATTTGCCAAGCATGATGTCCTTCTCCAGAGACTCATCCCTCCTGACAACATGTCCAAAGTATGTAACAGCCAGACTCGTCATCCTTGCTTCTAAGGAGCATTCTGGTTGTACTTCTTCCAAGACAGATTTGTTCATGCTTCTGGCAGTCCATGGTATATTCAATATTCTTCGCCAACACCACAATTCAAAGGCATCTATTCTTCTTCAGTCTTCCTTATTCATTGTCCAGCTTTCACATGCATATGATGTGATTGAAAATACCATGGCTTGGGTCAGGTGCACCTTCATCTTGAGGGTGACATCTTTGCTCTTCCACACTTAAAAGCGGTCCTTTGCAGCAGATTTACCCAATACAATGCGTCTTTTGATTTCTCGACTGCTGCTTCCATGGCTGTTGATTGTGGATACAAGTAAAATGAAATCCTTGACAACTTCAATCTTTTCTCCATTTATTGTGATGTTGCTCACTGGTCCAGCTGTGAGGATTTTTGTTTTCTTTATGTTGAGGTGCAATCCATACTGAAGGCTGTGGTCTTTGATCTTCATTAGTAAGTGCTTCAAGTCCTTTTCACTTTCAGCAAGCAAGGTTGTGTGCTCTGCATAACGCAGGCTGTTAATGAGTCTTCCTCCAATCCTGATGCCCCATTCTTCTTCATATAGTCCAGCTTCTTGGGTTGTTTGCTCAGAATACAGATTGAATAGGTATGGTGAAAGAATACAACCTGTCGCACACCTTTCCTGCCTTTAAACCAGTCTGTGTCCCCTTGTTCTATCTGAACAACTGCCTCTTGATCTATGTAAAGATTCCTCATGAGCACAATTAAGTGTTCCGGAATTTCCATTCTTCCCAATGTTATCCATAATTTGTTATGATCCATGCAGTCCGATGCCTTTGCATAGTCAATAAAACACAGGTAAACATCCTTCTGATATAGTCTGCTTTCAGCCAGGATCCATCTGACATCAGCAATGAGATCCCTGGTTCCATGTCCTTTTCTGAAACCGACCTGAATTTCTGGCAGTTCCCTGTCGATATACTGCTGCAGCCATTTTTGAATGATCTTTAGCAAAATTTTGCTTGTGTGTGATATTAATGATATTGTTCTATAATTTCCACATTCAGTTGGATCGCCTTTCTTGGGAATAGGCATAAATATGGATCTCTTCCAGTCAGTTAGCCAGGAAGCTGTCTTCCATATTTCTTGGCATAGATGAGTGAGCACCTCCAGCACTGCATCAGTTTGTTGAAACATCTCAATTGATATTCCATCAATTCCTGGAGCCTTGTTTTTTGGCAGTGCCTTCAGAGCGTTTTTTCAGAGCAGCTTGGACTTCTTCCTTCAGTACCATCGGTTCCTGATCATATGCCACCCCTTGAAATGGTTGAACATGGACTAATTATTTTCAGTATAATGACTCTGTGTATTCCTTCCATCTTCTTTTGATGCTTCCTGGGTGTTTAACATATTCCCCATAGATTCCTTCACTATTGCAACTCAAGGCTTGACTTTTTGGTTTTCCATTTCCAGTTCTTTGCACATGTCATTATAATACTTTGTCTTCTTGAGAGGCCCTTTGAAATCTTCTGCCCAGTTCTTTTACTTCATCAATTTTTCCTTTTGCTTTAGCTGCTCGACATTCAAGAGCAAGTTTCAGAGTCTCTTCTTGGTCTTTTCTTTCTTTCCTGTCTTTTCAGTGACCTCTTGCTTTCTTCATGTATGATGTCCTTGATGTCATTCCACAACTCACCCGGTCTTTGGTCACCAGTGTTCAATGCATGAAACCTATCCTTCAGATGGCCTTTAAATTCTGGTAGGATATACTCAAGGTCATATTTTGGCTCTCATGGACTTGCTCTGATTTTCTTCAGTTTCAGCTTGAACTTGCATATGAGCAATTGATGGTCTGTTCCACAGTCGGCCCCTGGCCTTGTTCTGACTGATGATATTGAGCTTTTCCATCGTCTCTTTCCACAGATGTACTCAGTTTGATTTCTGTGTGTTCTATCTGGCGAGGCCCAGGTGTGTAGTCACCGTTCGTACTGGTGAAAGGAGGTATTTGCAATGAAGAAGTCATTGGTCTTGCAAAATTCTATCATTCGATTTCCAGCGTTGTTTCTATGACCAAGGCCATATTTTCCAACTACTGATCCTTCTTCTTTGTTTCCAGCTTTCACAGTCCAATCACTAGTAACTATCAATGCATCTTGATTTCATGATAGATCAATTTCAGACTGCAGCAGCTGATAAAAACTTCTATTTCTTCATCTTTGGCCCTAGTGGTTGGTGCATAAATTTGAATAATAGTCGTATTAACTGGTCTTCCTTGTAGGCATATGGATATTTTCCTATCACTGACACATTGTACTTCAGGATAGATCTAATTCTAATTTTCCTAGATTCATACTTCGGACATTCCAGGTTCTGATTATTAATGGATGTTTGCAGCTGTTTCTTCTCATTTTGAGTCACGCCACATCAGCAAATGAAGGTCCTGAAAGCTTTACTCCATCTACATCATTAAGGTCGACTCTACTTTGAGGAGGCAGCTCTTCCCCAGTCATCTTTTGAGTGCCTTCCAACCTGGGGGGCTCAATTTCCAGCACTATATCAGACAATGTTCCGCTGCTATTCATAAGGTTTTCACTGGCTAATGCTTTTCAGAAGTAGACTGCCGGGTCCTTCTTCCTAGTCTGTCCTAGTCTGGAAGCTCAGCTGAAACCTGTCCTCCGTGGGTGACCCTGCTGGTATCTGAATACTGGTGGCATAGCTTCCAGCATCACAGCAACACACAAGCCCCCACAGTACAACAAACTGACAGATACATGGGGGCTCATGAACTTAGATGCAAAAACCCTCAACAAAATTCTAGCCAACAGAATTCAACAACATATCATAAAAATAATTCACCATGACCAAGTGGGATTCATACTGGGTATGCAGGGGTGGTTCAACATTAGAAAAACAATCAATGTAATCCATCACATAAATAAAATAAAAGACAAGAACCACATGATATTATCAATTGATGCAGAAAAGGCTTTTGACAAAGTCAAACACCCATTCATGATAAAAACTCTCAGCAAAATAGGAATAGAAGGAAAATTCCTCAATATAATAAAGGATATTTATACAAAGCCATCAGCCAACATCATCCCAAATGGAGGGAGACTGAAACCATTCCCAGTGAGAACAGGAACCAAACAAAGATGCCCTTTATCACCACTCTTATTCAACATTGTGCTGGAAGTCTTAGCTAGAGCTATAAGGCTAGATAAAGAAATAAAGGGCATCAAAATAGGCAAAGAAGAAGTAAAGGTATCCCTCTTTGCAGATGACATGATCTTATACACCAAAAAACCTAAAGAATCCTTAAGAAAACTACTGAAACTAATAGAAGAGTTCAGCAGAGTTTCAGGATGCAAGATAAACATACATAAATCAGTTGGATTCCTCTACATTAACAAAGGGAGCAACAAAGAGGAAATCACCAAATCAATACCATTTACAATAGCCCCTAAGAAGATAAAGTTCTTAGGAATAAATCTTACCAGAGACATAAAAGGCCTATACAAAGAAAACTACAAGACACTACTGCAAGAAACCAAAGGAGACCTACATAAGGGAAAAAACATACCTTTCTCATGGATAGGAACACTCAACATTGTAAAAATGTCTATTCTTCCCAAAGTGATCTATAGATACAATGCAATCCCAATACAAATACCAGTGACATTTTTTAATGACATGAAGAATCAAATCACCAACTTCATATGAAAGGGAAAGAGGCCCCAGATAGGTAAAGCATTACTGAAAAAGAATAAAGTGGGAGGCCTCACACTATCTGATTTTAGAACATATTTTACCGCCACGGTAATCAAAACAGCCTGGTACTAGTACCACAACAGATGCATAAATCAATAGAAGAGAATTGAGAATCTAGACATAAATCCATCCACAGATAAGCAGCTGATATTTGACAAAGGCGCAAAGTCTGTTAAATGGGGAAAAGACAGTCTCTTCAACAAATGGTGCTGGCATAACTGGATATCCATCTGCAAAAAAAAAGGAAACAAGACCCATACCTCACACCATGCACAAAAACCAACTCAAAGTGGATCAAAGACCTAAATAAAAAAAAAAAATAGAAAGCCTAAAATGAAAAAGTTCATGGAAGAAAAAATAGGAACAATGATGGCATAAACAGTCTACAAATTATTACTAGACCTGTACAAACAGCAAAAGAGAAATTAGATAACTGGGAGCTCCTAAAAGTCAAACACCTATGCTCATCCAAAGACTTCACAAAAAAAGTTAAAAGATAACCTACAGACTGGGAAAAAGTTTTTAGCTATGACATCTCTGATCAGCAGCTGATCTCTAAAATTGACATTTTACTGCAAAAACTCAACAACAAAAAGACAAATAACCCAATTTAAAAAATGGCAAAGGGTATGAACAGGCACTTCACTAAAGAAGACATTCAGGTAGCTAACAGATACATGAGGAAATGCTCACGATCATTAGCCATTAGAGAAATGCAAATCAAAACTACAATGAGATTCCATCTCACTCCAGCAAGGCTGGCATTAATCCAAAAAACACAGAATAATAATTGTTGGAGAGGTTGTGGAGAGACTGGAACACTCACACAACGCTAGTGGGAATGTAAAATGATACAACCACTTTGGAAATCTATTTGGCGCTTCCTTAAAAAGCTAGAAATAGAACTACCATACGATCCAGCAATCCCACACCTTGGAGTATATCCTAGAGAAATAAGAGCCCTCACATGAACAGATACATGCACACGTCTTCACTGCAGCACTGTTTATAATAGCAAAAAGATGGAAACAACCAAGGTGCCCATCAACAGATGAATGGATAAATAAATTATGATATAGTCACACAATGGAATACTACGCATCGATAAAGAACAGTGAGGAATCTGTGAAACATTTCATAACATGGAGGTATTTGGAAGGCATTATGCTGAGTGAAATTAGTCAGTTGCACAAGAACAAATATTGTATGAGACCATTATTATAAGGACTCAAGAAATAGGTTAAACAGAGAAGAAAAATTTTTTTGATGGTTATGAGAGGGGGCAGGGAGGGAGGGAGAGGGGATTCACTAATTAAATAGTGGACAAGAACTAATTTAGGTGAAGGTAAGGACAACACACGAGACAGGAGAGGTCAGCACAACTGGCCTCAGCAAAGAAGTTTCCTGAATAAACTGAACACTTCAAAGGCCAGCGTAGCAGGGGCGGGAGTTTGGGGACCATGGTTTCAGGGGACATCTAGGTCAACTGGCATAATAAAAACTCTTAAGAAAACGTTCTGCATCCCATTTTGGAGAGTGACGTCTGGGATCTTAAACGCTAGCAAGCGGCCATCTAAGATGCAACAGTTGATCTCAACCTACCTGGAGCAAAGGAGAATGAAGAACACCAAAGACACAAGATAACTATGAGCCAAGAGACAGAAAGGGCCACATAAACCAGAGACTACATCTACCTGAGACCAGAAGAACTAGATTGTACCTGGCTACAATTGATGACTGCTATGAATCCCTGAAGGAGCAGGAGAGCAGTGGGATGCAGACCCCAAATTCTAGTAAAAAGACCAGATTTAATGGTCTGACTGAGACTAGAGGGACCCCAGACATTATGGTCCCCAGACATTCTGTTAGCCAAAGACAGGAACCATTCCCAAAGCCAACTGTTCAGACAGAGATTGGACTGGACTGTAGGATAGAAAACGATACTGGTGAGGAGTGGGCTTCTCGGACCAAGTAGACACATGAGACTTTGTGGGCAGCTTCTGTCTGGAGGGGAGATGTGAAGGCCGAGGGAGCCAGAAGCTGGCTGAATGGTCACAGAAACACAGGGTTGAGAGAAGGAATGTGCTGTCTCATTAGAGGGAGAGCAACTAGGAGTACATAGCAAGGTGTATATAAGGTATAAGAAACTGACTTGATTTGTAAACTTTCACTTAAAGCACAATAAAAAAAAAAAAGAAGAAGGGATCTGATAGACTATTCTGAGAAGGAAGCAGCAACAGAACTTTACAACCCACTTAGAAAAATCAAGTTGCTAAATGGTAAAACAACACTGTTACTCCACTCCTCCTTCCTCTCCCCTTTCCTGTTCTCCAATCTTGGGGTACCCAGAATCCCTGGTGAAGGTCAACAAACATCACATTTCCCTCCAATTTCTCCCATGTACACCTTGTGTCTGTTTCACCATTGTTTTTTGGAAGCAGGTAACCTGTATTGTAGATTGCACAGGTTCTCAGATGAAAAGGAACTTTGCCCCAGGATGGAATATGCCTAATGTCTCACCCATATTTGATTTAAATGACACAGAAAATGAGATTTTGTACTTGGAGTTGATTTAAGACTTTTGGGATGATGTGAAGGGGTGAATGTGTTTCACATGTGGCAAGGACATGAATTTCAAAGGATCAAAAGGTAGAATGATATGGATTGAATTGGGTCCCCCCAAAATATGTATTGTAAATCCTAATCTCTATGCCTGTGGTTATAATCCCATTTAGGAATGGGTTGTTTTGTTATGTTAATGGACAGGATTAGTGTAGGGTGTGTCTTAAGTCAATTTTTTTTAGATATAAAAGAGATTAAACAAGCAAGTGAAAGAAGCAGAGATGGGAGAAGAGAGATACCAAGCCACATGAAGATCACCCAGGAACAGAAGCTAAAAGAGATGGTGGTATGAATTGAATTGGGTCCCCCCAAAAATGTATGTCAACTTGGCTATTCCATGATTCCCAGTATTGTGTGATTGTCCACCTTTTGTTATCTGATGTGATTTTCCTGTGTGTTATAAATCCTACCTCTATGATGTTAATGAGGTGGGATTAGCAGCAGTTATGTTAATGATGCAGGACTCAACCTACAAGATTAGGTTGTGTCTTGGTCTGACTGAGACTAGAAGGACCTTGGAGGTCATGGTCCCCGGACCTTCTGTTAGCCCAACACTGGAACCGTTCCCAAAGTCAACTCCTCTGACAGGGATTGGGCTGGACTATAAGACAGAAAATGATACTGGTGAGGAGTGAACTTCTTGGCTCAAGTAGACACATGAGACTGTGAGGGTAGCTCCTGTGTAGGAATGAGATGAGAAGGCAGAGGGGAAAAGAAGCTGACTGAATGAACACAGAGAACACAGGGTGGAGAGGAGGACTGTGCTGTCTCATTGGGGGAAAGCAACTAGGAGTACATAGCAAGGTGTATAGAAGTTTTTGTATGAGACTGACTTGATTTGTAAACTTTCACTTAATGCACAGTAAAAAATAAAGAAAAAAAGTAAAAACAAAACAAAAAGGAACCCTTCAGCTTCCATGTGAAGACAAGACCGTCAGGGGCAAGAGTAAAAGCAGACAGACTGGTTAGCTGACTACTGCAAGGCGCAGGTGATGAAAATGGGGGCTGGGACCAGAGTGGGAGTAGAAAAGGTAGTGAGACCTCTTTGGATACTGAATAGACTTTGAAAGCGGAGTCAATAGGATTTGCTAAAGGCTCATATGTGCGTGGGGTGTGAGAGAAGAAGAGCAGCCACGGATGACTCCAGAATTTGGGGTGTGAACGAACAGGAGAATGAAGCTGCCATTACTAAGATGGGGAAGATGAAGGTGGGGACAGGTTCAAATTGACCGTCATTAGGTCTCTTGCAACCTCAAAAAGTTGAGATTGTTTTTTATTATGGTAAAATATATGCACATAGAGGTGGAGCCAACATAGTGCTATAGACAGAAGCACCATGCCATCTCTCCACAACAAAAACCCTAAAAACTAAGTAAAACAGAGACAAACATCAATCCTGGAACCCTAAGCATCAAATGAAGAGATAAAGAACTCAGCCAACCACCGAATGGGATACGAAACTGACAGAGACCAGAGAGTGAGGAGAAACATGTGTGGAGGTCCCCTATCAGCTAACACAGCATAAATTTGGCATCTTGGACTCCTGCCAGAGATTGGCAGACAAGGAGTACATGAAAACAGCTTCACAGAGGTCCCAGAAGGAAACAGAGCACCCAGTAACCAGGAATATACGCTTTCCCACTCCCCATCATTCTCCTCCCCGCTCTACTTCCACCGTTTCCTGGTTGGCTGAGGTTGCTGGGCCTGCCGAGAAGTCCAGGGTCCATGCCACTTGGATTCACTCCACCCACATCAGAGATTGGTGGACAGGGAGTACAGGAAAGCAGCTTCATGGAGCTCCCAACAGGACACAGAGCGCTTGGTAACCAGCAATATACGCTTTCACACCCCACCCTTCTTCCTCTCCACTCAGCCTCCACTGCTTCCTACCACCTGCAGTCTCTTGGCCTGGAGGCACGGGCTCCAGCCCTGTGCTGCTTGGATTCACCCTACCCAAGCTGGCCTGCTGGCTGAGTGCCATTTGTTTTTTCCTGATGTTGCTTTTTTCTGCATCTTTTGGTTTCTTCTGTGCCTCTCACCATCTCTCCTTCCTTTCTCTCAAACACCTGGCTCTGTGTACCCATGTTTGCTTCTTCTTGAAAGGCTGTGAAGCACTGCTCAACTGGGGAACTGCTTGCCTTCCCCAGCTCGTGCTGCCACACTGGTGGGATCCTCGGGGCTTTTTTTGTTTGTTTTTGTTTTTTTTTTTTGTTGTTGTTGTTGTTCTGTTTGTTTGTTTTTCTTCCCTTGGGCTGGGAGCCCCTTTTAACCAGACTGTACTGCACAGCTTATAAGCCACTTCCCTGGTCCTGGAAGCTGTGTTGGTGGGATCTCTGGGGGCATTTCTTTTTGTCTTTCTTCATATCTCTCTATACTTACCTTCTTACTGAGAAGGTAAGTGTCTCTCTATCCTTACCTTCTTTTCCTGTCTCCTGAATACCTGGCACTGTGTGACATCTGTACCTCTTCTAGCTGAGGAGGTATCTCTCTGTACTTACCTTCTTTTCCTGTCTCCTGAATACCTGGCACTGTGTGACATCTGTACCTCTTCTAGCTGAGGAGGTATCTCTCTGTACTTACCTTCTTTTCCTGTCTCCTGAATACCTGGCACTGTGTGACATCTGTACCTCTTCTAGCTGAGGAGGTATCTCTCTGTACTTACCTTCTTTTCCTGCCTCCTGAATACCTGATGCTGTGTGACATCTCTACCTCTTCTAGACAGGCTGTACTGTGCAGCCTGGGAACCACTTCCCCAGCCATAGCAGCCACACTGGAGGGATACCAGGGGAATTTACTGATTCTTTTTTTCTTCTAATCTTTATTTTATTTTTCTCTGTCTTTTTTTTTTTTTTCCTTTTCTTTATCTCCATTTCTCAGTTTCTTATCTCTCCACTGCTACGTCAAGCACCCTTAGCACTCTTTTTTGTTGGTTTGTTTTTGGCTCCCGTTTATCTCTCCTCTCTCTCCTCTTTCCCATAACCATCTTAGCTCCACACATCACAATCTCCCCTCTTCTTCCTGCCTACCTGCACTGTGCCCTGAACATCACATCCTCGAGCAGCATGGGCACAGCCTACCGGAACCTGCCCCTCACTGATTCCAAGCCTGCCCTGTTAGCCCTAGTATGTGCCACAAAAAATCCATCCCAGCCACTCCCCTTCAGCTTGACCTGCCCTGCTGCACCATAGGTGAAAGGCTGGCCCTGTGCATTGAACAAGGAGGTGAAAAGTATTGTGCCCACAGATGAGCAAACAGCAAAGAATCCACAGTCCACCTCCTCAGACATAACCAAATAAAACAAAAAGAGCAGGACAAGGCAAACAAATCTATAATCAAGAAAATAACTACTGAACGTCCCAAAGACAGCAGACAATATCAAGACATATTAAAAAAAAAAAAAAAAAAAAAAAGACAGGATGGTTCCAGGAGGCATCCAAAATAAAACACCAGATGACTTTCCAGTAGAAACTAGAACTACCTGATAGGGAATTCAGATCTCTAATATTCAGAGCTATCCAAGAGTTGAAGCAAAAAACAGACAAAAATGAGGAAAAAATAGACAAATTCATGGAAAAGGCAGACAAATTCATGGGAAATACAGGCAAAAAAATTAGAAGAATTCAGGAAAGTAATACAGGAACAAAATGCCAAAATAAATTCACAACTAGAAATGATACAAAAGCAACAATTAGAAATCCAAAAGATAAACAACAAGATTTCAGAAATGGACATCATCATAGAGGAGCTGAGAAGCAGGTTTGAAATGATGGAAGGTAGGATCAGCAAAATTGAAGACAAACACTTGGATACAATTCTGTTTGAGGAAAAATCAGAAAAAACAACAAAGAAAAATGAAGACACCCTGAGAATTATGTGGCATACAGTCAAAAGCAAAAATTTTACAGTGATAGGAGTTCTAGAACAGGGGGAGAACATGAAAACACAGAGAGAATCACTGAAGAATTACTGACAAAACATCCCCAATATCATGTAAGATGAAAAGCTGACCATCCAAGAAGCTCATTGAACCCCATATAGGACAGACCCCAAAAGAAAATCACCAAGGCATATCATAATCACACTCACTAACACCAAAGACAAAGAAACAACCCTGAGAGCAGCTCGAGAAAAACAAAAAGTCACATATAGAGGAGAAACAATAAGACTAAGCTGTGATTATTCAGCAGAAACTGTGCAGGCAAGAAAGAAATGGGGTGACATATACAAAACCCTGAAAGAAAAAATTGCCAACCAAGAATAATATATCCTGCAAAACTCTTGTTCAAATACAGTGATGAAATTAGGACATTCCCAGATAAACAGAAATTAAGGGAATGTGTAAAAACCAAACCAAACTTACAAGATCTGTTAAAGGGAGTCCTTCAGTCTGAGAACAAACAACATCAGACCACAGCCTAAATCTAGGATGCAAGATTATACCAGCCAGATACCAACCTAGGAAATGAACTTTCAAGGACTATCCAAAATCAAAAGAATTACAACAGGGAATCAGAGAGGTTAACCTGTAAACGACAACAACATCAGAACAATAAAAGAGGGAATAAATAGTGTACATATAGAACTTTCTAATGGAGAGGAAGGCAAGGTGATACCAAGAAGTAATAGACTGGTTCAAACCTAGAAAGATAAGGGTAAATTTCAAGGTAACCACAAACAAAGAAAACATGAAGTCTCAATGAAAACAAAAAAAAATGAAAAAGAAACCTACAAACAAAAGAAACTCAGCACAGGAAAGTAAGAGGAACAAAGAAAATGCCAGCACCACAAAGCACTTCAAAATGACAGCAGTGAACTCACCTATCCATAATTACACTCATTGTAAATGGCCTAAATGCCCCCATAAAGAGACAGAGAGTGATAGAATGAAATTTAAAAAAGGATCCATCAATACGCTGTCTACAAGAGAGACATCTTAGAAACAAATATGTAAGTTTATTAAAAATCACAGGATGCAAAAAAAAATCAAGCAAAAGGATACTTAAAAAAAAGCCAGAGTGACAATATTAATCTCAGCTAAAATAGACTTTAAAACAAAATCCATCATAAAAGACAAAGAAAGGTGCTATATAATGATTAAAGGGACAATTAATCATGAAGACATAACCACAATAAACATCTATGCACCCAATGAGAGGGCTCCAAAATACATAAACTCTAACAGCACTGAAAAAAGCAATTGACAGTCCCACAAAAATAGTAGGAGACTTCAACACACCACTCTTGGGAAAGAACAGAACATCTAGAAAGAAACTCAACAAAGATACAGAAGAGTTAAAGGGCACAATCAGCCAGCTTGACCTCACAGAGGTATGTAGAACACTCCACCCAACAGCAGCAAAGTACACATTCTTTTCCAAAGCACATGGAACATTCTCCAGAATAGACCGCGACTTATTTTTTTTTAGGCCACAGAGCAACCCTCAACAAAATCCAAAACTTTGAGAGAATATAAGGTATATTCACTGACCACACCACCATCAAGGTAGAAATTAAAAACAGGAAGAGCAAGGAAAAAAAAACCAATTAAATGGAAACTGAGTAATGCCCTGCTTAAAAACCACTGGGTAATGGAATAAATTAGACATAGAATCAAAAAATTCCTAGAATCAGACAAGAATGAAAACACATCATACCAAAACCTTTGGGACACAGCAAAGGCAGTCTTCAGAGGCCAATTTAAAGCAATAGATGCACATATCAAAAAAGAAGGGACAAAATCAAAACATTAGCTGTATAACTCAAACAAATAGAAAGAGAACAGCAAAAAAAAAAAAAAAAAAAAAAAGCCCACAGCCACCAGAAGAAAGGAAACAATAAAGATCAGAGCAGATATAAATGAAATAGAGAGCAGAAAAACAATAGAAAAGAATCAATGAAACCAAAATGTACTCCTCTGAAAGGATCAACAAAATTGACAAACCACTGGCCAAACTGACAAAAGAAAAACAGAATAGGATGCAAATAACCCAAATAAGAAATGAAATAGGAGACATTACAACAGACCAAACTGAAATAAACAATCATAACAGAGTATTATGAAAAACTATATTCCAACAAATTTGAAAACCTAAAGGAAACGGGCAAATTTCTACAAACACACTACCTACTCAAACTAACACAAAATGATGTTGAAAATCTGAACAGACCTATAACAAGAGAAGAGATTGAAAAGGTAAAAAAAGAAAAAAACTCCCAGCAAAAGAAAGCTTGGCCCAGATGGCTTCACTGGAGAATTCTACCACGCATTTAGAGAAAAGCTTATGCCAGCATTATGCAAACTATTTCAGAACATAGGAAAGGAAGTGATACTTCTGAATTCATTCCATGAAGCCAGAAAAACCCTGATACGAGAGCCCGACAAAGACTCCACAAAAATGAAAATTACAGACCGGTATCTCTTGTGAATATAGATGCAAAAATTCTCAACAAAATTATAGCCAATAGAATTCAGCATCATATCAAAAACACAATATACCACAACCAAGTAGGATTCATACCAGGTATGTAAGATTATGTAAGATTGGTTCAGCCTTAGAAAATCAATCAACGTAATCCCCCACATAAGTAAAAGAAAAGAATTACCATCGATGCAAAAAAGGCATTCAACAAAGTCCCACGCCCATTCCTGATAAACACTCAATAAAATATATAGAGAAGGGAAATTTCTTAACATACTAAAGGGAGTCTATGCAAAACTAATGGCCAACATCACTCTTAACCAAGAGAGACTGGAAACATTCCCCTTGAGAACAGAAACAAGACAAGGATGCCCTTTATCACCACTCCTTTTTAACATTGTGCTGGAAGTCCTACCTATAGCAATAAAGAAGGCAAGAAAAAGAAATAGAGGGCATCCAAATTGATAATGAAGAAGTTAAACTGTCCCTATTTGCAGATGATATGGTACTATACATAGGAAACTCAAAAGACTCCACAAGAATACTACTGGAGCTAAAAGAAAGATTCAGCAGAGTAGCAGAATAAAAGATAAACATACAAAAATCAGTTAGATTTCTATACACCAATGAAAAGGAAATCATGAAAACAACGCCATTTATAAAGGCCCCTAAAAAAATAAAATTCTTGAAAATAAACATAACCAGGGATGTAAAACAACTATACAAAGAAAACTACAAAACACTACAGCAAGAAACCAAAAGAGGCCTACATAAAGGGAAAAACATGCCATGCTTATGGATAGGTAGACTCAACACTGTGAAAATAACGATTCTATCCAAAGCAGTTTACACATACAATGCAATCCTGATCCAAATACCAACGACATTCTTTAAAGTGATGGAAAAACTAATCATTTACTTTATGGGGAAAGGGAAGAAGCCCCCGAAAAGTAAACCACTATTGAAGAGGAATAAAGTAGGTGGACTCACGCTATCCGACCTCAGAACCTATTATACAGCTACAGTTGTCAAAACAGTCTGGTACTGGAACAACGACAGATACATCGACCGATGGGACAGAATTAAGAACGCATATGTAAATCCACCCACCTACAGTCACCTGATCTTCAACGAGGGCCCCAAGTCCATTAAATGGGGGAAAGGCAGTCTTTTTAACAAATGGTGCTGGCAAAGCTGGATGTCCATCTGCAAGAAAAATGAAACAGGACCCATACCTCACACCATATACAAAAACTAACTCAAAGTGTATCAAGACCTAAATATAAAGCCAAAAACTATAAAGTTCATAGAAGAAAAAATAGAATCAACACTAGAGTCTCTAATACACGGCATTAACAGGATACAAACCATAACCAACAACACATAAACACCAGAAGATAAGCTGGATAACTGGGGTCTTCTAAAAAGTAAACACTTATGCTATCAAAAGACTTCATCAAAAGGGTAAAAAGAGAACCTACAGACTGGGAAAAAAATTTGGGTTATTACAAATCAGACAAGGTCTAATATCTAAAATCTATAAGAAAATCCAACACCCCTACAACAAAAAGACGAATAATCCAATTTAAAAATGGGCAAAAGAAATGAACAGACACTTCACCAAAAAAGACATTCAGACAGCCAACAGACACATGAGGAAATGCTTGCAATCACTAGCCATTAAAAAAAATCACTAGCCATTAGAGAAATGCAAATCAAAACCATAATGAAATACCATCTCACCTAGACATTGCTGTCACAAATCAAAAAAACAGGGAGGCTGCGGGGAGATAGGAACTATTACACACTGCTGGTAGGAATGCTAAATGATGAAACCATTTTGGAAAATGATATGGTGGTTCCTTAGAAAGCTAGTATGATCCAAAAATCCCACTCCTAGGAATATATCCTAGAGAAATAAGAGTTGTCACACGAATACACATATGCACACCCATGTTCCTTGCAGCGTTGTTCACAAGAGCAAAAAGATGGAAACAGCCTAGATGTCCATCAACAGATTAACTGATAAACAAACTGTGGTACATACACACAATGGAGTATTATGCAACGGTAAAGAACAACGATGAATCTGTGAAACATCTCAAAACATGGATGAATATGGAGGGCATTATGCTGAGTGAAATAAGTCAATCACAAAAGGACAAATACTGTATGAGACAACTTCTGCACTGGAAGAGTTTATATACAATAAGAAAAAATCTTTGGTGGTTATGAGGAAGGGGAGGGGTGGGGATGGATAAATACTAAATAGACAATAGATAAGTGGTAACTTTGGTGAAGGGTAAGACAGTACACAATACTGGGAAAGCCAGCACAACTTGTATAAGGCAAGGTCATGGTAGCTCCATAGACACATCCAAACTCCCTGAGGGACTAAACTGCTGGCCTGAGGGCTGTGGGGACCATGGTCTCAGGGAATATCTAGCTCAATTGGCATAACATAGTTTCGAAAGAAAATGTTCTACATTCTACTTTGGTGAGTAGCGTCTGGGGTCTGAAAAGCCTGTAAGTGGCCATCTAGGATACTCCACTGGTCTTAACCACTCGGGAGCAAGGAAGAAGGAAGAAAACTAAATATATAAGGGAAAGATTAGTCCAAAGGACTAATGGGCTACATCTATTACCGCCTCCACTAGACCGAGTCCAGTACAACTAGATGGTACCTGGCTACCACCACTGACTGCTCTGACAGAGATCACAATAGAGGATCCTGTACAAAGCTGGAGAAAAATATAGAACAAAGTTCTAACTCAGAAAGAAAGACAAGACCTGCTGGCCTGACAGAGACTGGAAAAACCCTGAAAGTATGACCCCCCGGTGCCCTTTCAGCTCAGTAATGAAGTCACTCCTGAGGTTCACCCTTCAGCCAAAGATTGGACAGGCCCATAAAACAAAATGAGACTAAAGGGACACACATAGCCCTAGGGCAAGGACTAGAAGGCAGGAGGCGACAGGAAAGCTGGTATTAGGGAACCTAAGTTTGAGAAGGGAGAGTGTTGACATGTCGTGGGGTTGTTAACCAATGTCACAATACAACACGTGTACTAACTGTTTAATGAGAAACTCATTTGTTCTGTAAACCTTCATCTAAAATACAATTAGAAGAAAAAGATCTATCATGAAGTACAACACTGTCAATGATAGGATATTTATATGCCTACAAGGAAGACCAGTGAATATGATTATTATTCAAATTTACCCACCAACCACTAAGGCCAAAGATGAAGAAATTTACGATTTTTACCAATTTCTGCACTCTGAAGTTGATCAAACTTGCAATCAGTATGCATTGATAATTACTTGTGATTGGAATGCAAAGTTGGAAACAATCGAGAAGGATTGGTAATTGGAAACCATGGCCTTGGTGACAGAAATGATACTGGAGATGGCATGATAGAATTTTGAGAGACCAACGACTTCTTCATTGCAAATACCTTTTTTCACCAACTTGAATAGCAACTATACACGTGGACCTCCCCAGAGAGAATACACAGAAATCAAATCGACTACATCTGTGGAAAGAGATGATGGAAAAGCTCAATATTATCAGTCAGAGCAAGGCCAGGGGGCGACTGTGGAACAGACCATCATTTGCTCATATGCAAGTTCAAGTTGACACTGAAGAAAATTATAAGTCCACAAGAGCCAAAGGAGGACCTTGAGTATATCCCAGCTGAATTTAGAGACCATCTCAAGAATAGATTTGATGTGTTGAACACCAATGACCAAAGACCAGATGAGTTGTGGAATTACATCAAGGACATCATACATGAAGAAAGCAAAGGTCATTAAAAAAAAAAAAAAGGAAAGAAAGAAAAGACCAAAATGGATGTCAGAAGAGACTGAAACTTGCTCTTGAACATAGAGAAGCTAAGGGGAAAGGAAGAAATGATGAAGTAAAAGAGCTGAACAGAAGATTTCAAAGGACAGCTGAAGAAGACAAAGTAAAGTATTATAATAACATGTGCAAAGATCTGCAGTTAGAAAACCAAAAGGGAAGAGCGTGCCAGGAAATTCTCAACCAGAAAGAACTGCAGAAAAAATTCAAGCCTCGAGTCGCAATACTAAAAGATTCTATAGGCAGAACATTGAATGATGCAGGAAGCATCAAAACAAGATGGAAGGAATACACAAAGTCAATGTACCAAAAAGAATTGGCCAAAGTTCAACCATTTCAGGAGGCAGCATATTATCAAGAACTGATGGTAATGAAGGAAGAAATACGAGCTACACCAAAGGGAATGGGGAAAAACCAGGCTCCAGGAATTGACAGAACACCAGTTCAGATGTTTCAACAAATGGCTACAGCACTAGAAGTACTCATTCATCTATGTCAGGAAATTTGGAAGACAGCTTCCTGGCCAACTAACTCGAAGAGATCCATATTTGTGCCCATTCCAACGAAAGGTGATCCAACGGAATGAGGAAATTATCAAACAATATCATTAATAGCACACAAGAGGGCACTGGGTTTTTTGGGTTGGGAAGTAAAATTTTGCAGAAGATCTTTCAAAAGCAGTTGCAGTGGTACATCAACAGGTAACTGCCAAAAGTTCAAGCCGGATTCAGAAAAGGACATGGAACAAGGGACATCATTGCTGATGTCAGGTGGATCTTGGCTGAAAGCAGAGAATACCAGAAAGATGTTTACTTGTGTTTTATTGACTATGCAAAGGCATTTGACTGTGTGGATCATAACAAATTATGACAACGCTTCAAAGAATAGGAATTTCAGATTGCTTCATTGTGCTCATGCAGGACCTGTGCATAGACCCAGAGACAGTAGTTCAAACAGAACAAAGGAATACTAAGTGGTTTAAAATCAAGAAAGGTGTGCATCAGAGTTGTATCTTTTCACCATACTTATTCAATCTGTATGCTGAGCAAATAATACAAGAAGGTAGACTATAAGAAGAAGAATGGAGCACTGGGATTGGAGGGAGACTCGCTAACAACCTGCATTATGCAGATGACACAACCTTGCTTGCTAAAAGTGAAGAGGACTTGAAGCACTTACTGATGAAGATCAAAGACCACAGCCTTCAGTATCGATTACACCTCAACATAAAGAAAACAAAAATCCTCAAAACTGGACCAATAAGCGACATCATGATAAAAGAAGAAAAGATTGAAGTTGTCAAAGATTTCATTTTACATAGATCCACAATAAACACTCATGGAAGCCACAGTCAAGAAATCAAAGGCTGTTTGGCATCTACTCCCTGGAGGGAAGATGAGAGGGTAGAGGGAGTTCGCATAAAAAAAAAAAAAAAGAGCTGGCAAAATGGACAGGAAAAGAGAGAGTGGAGGGAGAGAGTGGGCTGTTTCACTAAAGGGAGAGCAATTGGGAGTTTGTAGCAAGGTGTATATAAGTTTTTATGTGAGAGACTGACTTGATTTGTAAACTTTCACTTAAAGCACAATAAAAATTCTAAAAAAAGAAATTAAAAGCTGTATTGCATTGGACAAATCTGCTGCGAAAAACCTCTTTAAAGTATTCAAAACAAAAGATGACACCATGAAGACTAAAGTGCACCTGACCCCAGCCACCAACCGCCTCATATGCGTGTGAAAGCTGGACAATGAATACAGAAGACTGAAGAAAAATAGATGCCTTTGAATTATGGTGCTGGCAAAGAGTGTTGAGTGTACTATATACTGCCAGAAGAATAGGGGCCCTGGTGGCACAGTGGTAAAGAGCTCGGCTACTAACCACAACAGTCAGCAGTTTGAATCTGCCAGTTGCTCCTTGGAAACTCTATCGGGCAACTCTGTAGGACTCTACTCAGTCCTACAGGGTCGCTATAATTTGGAATCCATTCACTGACAAGTGGTTTGGTTTTGTTTTTTCTTTTTTTTTTGGTTGGCCAGAAAAATGAACAAATATGTCTTGAAAGTACAGCCAGAATCCCACTTAGGAACAGACATGGCTAGACTTCTTGCCTACTTTGGACGTGTTATCAGGAGGGATCAGTCCCTGGAGAATGACATAACGCTTGGTACAATAGAGGGCCAGTGAAAAAAGAGGAAGACCCTCAGTGAGACGAAGTGACACAGTGGCCGCAGCAACGGGCTCCAGCATAACACCAATTGTGGGGATGGCGCAGGACCAGGCAGCGTTTCTTTCTGTCGTACTTAGGGTCGCTATGAGTCCAAATCGACTCAAGGGCACCTAACAACAACAATCTCTTTCTGTTTCTTTTGAAATTGCAGAATCTTTGAATTTATGCATATTTAAATGTCCTAAGTAATACCACGAATTTCTCTGAAGTTGTACTGATTTATTCTTCCACGAATAGAGAAGGGTCTCCGCTGATCCACAGCCTCACTTACGCCAACTGTTTTAAAAACCAAAACTAAATCAGTTGCCATGGAGGCACCTCTGACTCGTGGCTCCCCCAGTTGTGTCAGAGCAGAACTGTGCTCCGTAGGAGTTTCAGTGGCTCAATCTGTGGAAGTAAATCGCCAGGTCTTTCTTCCGAGGTGCTTCTGAGTCGACCTGTACTGCCAACCTTTCTGTTAGCAGCCCAGTGTGTTCACCCAAGGACTCTGCAGTAACAAGTACTGATATCAAAATCTTAGTGGCTGACAACCACAAAGGCTCATTTCTTGGTCATGTTTCTTCCCGTCCTGGGCTGTTGGAAGTCCTGTTCTACAGTTTCCTTCCCTTCAGGATGGAAGGATCAACCCCTCTCTGGGATGAGCCAGGCTCGTGGCGAAACAAAGATGGCAGAACCACACGAGGCTTTTAAGGGACACTTGCCAAATCCCATCACATTTCATTAGCCGCACCAAAAACACAGCCAAGTCTAACTTGATGGATGGGGATTATAATTCTCCTGCAGGGATGGACCCGAGGCTGCTTCAGAAACATTTCTTCAGCTCAGCACAAATCAGGAAAGGAGATAGAGGGTGAGCAGGCCTTGTGGGAAGGAAAGGACTCAGGGCTTTGGATGAGAAACGTTCTTTACTGCTGCCTTTGGGGACTCAGAGAGGGCAGGTGTTGAGGCTGAGGATGCACAGTACAGGGTCTACACCTATTCTGGGGACAGAGTATAGGGGTCTGGGTCAGTAGGTCTGCCGTTTCTAGCAGATGAATGTGGACTCGGATTTGCAAAAAAGTCCTTCCAGCGTCCAAGGTGGAGCATCATCACACAGGTTGGGGCAATCCCACCATTGGGGCAGCTCGTTGGAGTCTCATTTGCTGTGAAGAGATGCCCCGCAAATCACTGAGCGATGGGGGCAGAGGCTGGAGCCCCCAGTCCTGCCCTTCATGAGTGAAGGTCTGTCTCCTAAGGCCCCCAAAGGAGTGATGTATTGATCCTGTCTTTCAGTAACCACCATGTCAAAACAAAACAAAACCCATTGCCATTGAGTCAACTCCGACTCACAACAACCCTGTGTGTGTCAGAGTAGAACTCTGCTGCACACGGTCTGCAAGGGATATAATCTTACAGAAAGGAGTCCCTGGGTTGTGCAAATGGTTAAGGGCTTGACTATTAGCCGAAAGCTTGGTGGTTAGAATCCACCTAGATGTTCCTCAAAAGATAGGCCTGGTGATCTGCTTCTGAAAGGTCGTGGCCTTGAAAACCATATGGAGCACAATTCTACTCCGAGACACATGGGGTTGCCATGAGTTGGAATTGACTCAGCAGCAACTAACAACAATAATATTTATGGCAGCAGATTGCTAGGCCTTTCTTCCAAGATGCCTATGGGCGGATTTGAACCATCAACTTTTCGGTTAGCAGCCAAGCACATTAATTGCACCACCTAGGTACCTACCCACTAGATCCAGCCTCCTCCCCACTCCCATTTTGCAAATGCAGAAACTGAGTTCAGACAGGAATAGTGACAAGTCTTCATAGGAGTAGTCCAAACTCCTGGAGGGTCGCCCAGCTCCTGTCTGTCCTAGGCGCCTAACCCTCTACCCTTCACTGAGGTCTATTCACTCTGGAACCAAGCCGACCCCGTCCAAGTCCTTGCTCTGCTACATGCACCTGTGTGACCCAGGGCAAATGTCTCAGTGCCTCTGAGCCTCCGTTTCATCTTTTGCAAAACGGGATGAAGAGATGTATGGTGTATGTAAGGTATCTGTATACAGCAGGTGCCCAAACGTTTAATGAGTTTACCATGGAGGCAACTTCTGCCCTGGGTCTGGACCCAGACAGAGCAATTTGCCAGGCAGGGAAAGATGATGCAAGTAGAGAAAACCACCTGAGCAAAGGCACACAGCATGAGAGTGCAGGTGGATACCCCAAAGCTGTCATAGGGTGACATGGTGGTCCCTCAAAGGATATATCTATGTACTTATCTCTAGTACCTATGAAGGTGACTATTTGGAAAAAGGGTCTTTGCAGATGTAATTAAATGAAGGCTCTCAAGATGAGATCATCCTGGATTAACCAGGTGGGCCCTAAATCCAATGACAGAGAAGACCAGACACAGGGGAGGAGGCCATGTGAAGACAAAGCAGACATGGGAGTGATGCAGCTACAAGCCCAGGAATGCCTGGGGCCACCAGAAGCTGGAAGAGGCAAGGAAGGATTTTCCCTTAGAGCCCCCAGAGGGAGCATGGCCCTGCCAACACCTTGATTTCATACTTCTGGCCTCCATAACTGTGAGAGAATGATTGTTATTTTAAGCCCCGAGTTTTTGGTAATTTGTTACAGCAGTCACAGGACTCTCATACAGTTGGCAAGCACTACATTGTATACTCCTGCTGAACAGGCCAAGTGCTCATTAGCATATTCAAGCCTCTGAGAAGTTCTGCAACGAAGAAGCCAGTTTGACAGTCCCTCATTGTTTCTCAAGTATTTAAACTGGGAACATTCTTCTCAATAACAAACCAACAACAATGGGACAATAGCACTCCTGACAGGTAAATAATCATGAATCAATGACAAGGGAATATCTAACTGCTCATAAACTTGCTTCTCGAAAGCCTCGCCAGCCTCCCAGGGGGAGACTGTCTTGGATGGTGAGGGACACCTGCTTCCCAGATGGTGTTCACTGGTAGGCACCTCCCTGGTCCTCTTTGAAGAGGCCTATCCAGAAAGCCATGTGTCCAGTTGCTGTCAGGAAGTCCTGGATGGGGAAAAGTCACGTTTGTGGAATAGGTCTCCATCAAAGCTGGAAGGATAGAGGTAGGAGCATCCTGGGGGCTGGAGAAGAACCAGACACAGAGGCAGCCTCAGGTGGACAGGAAGACAAACGTTTCTATCCTAGCTGTGATTCCCAGATCCACAGCGTCGTGCATACTCTATAATCTCAGACAAGTTACCCACCCCTTAGTTTCTCCATCTGTAGAAGAAATAGAGTCCCCTCCTGGTAATATATTCTCAAGATGAAGAGTCAGTGGTGTAGGGTGCCTGACACCTAGAAAAAAACACTGGACAGATACTGGCTGTGAGCATCCTTAAAGGACAGTGCATGCCAGAACGAAGAGTTTGGTCTGCAGCTGACATTACTGAGGCTCTACTTGGTGCCAAGCCTTGTTCTAGATCCAGGAAACTCAGAGATGATTCAGACCCAGCCCCAGACCTGTGATCAGGCAGCCCCAGTACAGCATTAATGCAATGATGGAGGTCTCTGATGGTGCGAGGGTACTATGAGAGGAAGTGGGGGAAGGGGCATTTTTGTTAGGCTTTTCATGGGTGCATAGGAGTTCTACCTGCAGTACTAAGGAGAAGGACATTCCAAGCAGAAGGGCCCACTTGAATAAGAGCACAGAGGCAGGAGGACCACAGGGCACAGGGACCATTTTATTTTATTTTATTTTATTTTATTTTATTTTATTTATTTTATTAATGTAAAGTTATCTTATTAGGAACAATATTATTATTACTGTGATGTGATTTGATGCATCAGGGAAATCTGCATAAATGACCACGAGCCACCAAAAGCATGACAAATGTTACCTACAACAGGAAACAGTCTTTGTAAAAATGAAATAATTTGCTGATTGTGAAAGAAAAACAGATTTTCGCTTTGAGAGAACTGTCTTCCATTTACTATTGTTCTGCTCCAGTGTCTCTGTTATTGCACCACAGTGAATATACCGCACCCTTCATATTTCAGGTCAATGGTCTGATTGGACTGGAAAACATTTGTTAGACAAAACTTACACCCATTATACTTGCAGTCACGTAAAACAGGGAATATATGCAAACCACCCAGATATCCTCTTGTATTAGCTAGTTAATCAGAGTAATAATGTGCAAATCCTGATCTGCATGTTTGACTAAGTGTTTGCAAACAGTTTTTGACGCGTAAATTCACTGCTGTTCTACATGATTCTACTGAGTTTGGCAAGAGGGAATTGGTTTATTTGAGCTATCCTCCTTTGATTTCTCCACAAAAATCAATATAATGAAGTAATTCTTTCCTGCCAGCCTTTACTTTGCTAAGCTCTTCTGAGAATAGGCAGAAGACGTTTTTCCGTCAATTTTTTCAGTCTTGCTGGCATTAAATTCTTTCCAACGAGCGCCAGGAAATCTGCTCCCTTAATAAGGATATCTCCCTTTCAAATAAGCTAAATAAAATCTTACATTTAAGATGTGTAAGAGATAGTTATGGACAAAATTGCTTAATATCTGTTCTGTTCTAATTTCTTCATCCACACAAAGCATGCTGCAGCTCTGTATTGAGCAACAAGTGTGTGACGTGGCACACATAAATCATGCCTCTGGCCTTCTACACACCCTTTTTTTGTCCATCAGAAATCTACACAGTTATTTAGTTACTTCATTGTGCTTTAGGTGAAAGTTTACAGAGCAAATTAGTTTCTCATTAAACAATTATTACACATATTGTTTTGTGTCACTGGTTGCCAACCCCGCACCTGTCAGCACTCTCCCCTTCTCCACCTTGAGTTCCCCATTTCCATTCGTCCAGATTTCCTGTCCCCTCTTGCCTTCTTGTCCTCTTCCCTGGGCTGCTGTGCTCATTTAGTCTCATATACATGGTTGAAATATGTATGTTATTGTTTGTTTTATGGGCCTGTCTGATCTTTGGCTGAAAGGTGAGCCTCAGGAGTGACTTCAGTACTGAGTTAAAACCTGTTCAGGGGCCCATACTCTCAGGGTTTCTACAGGGTCTGTCAGACCTGTAAGACTGGTCTTTTTCTTTTTTTGTGGGGGGGCTTGAATTTTGTTCCATGTTTTTCTCCAGCTCTATCCAGGACCCTCTACTGTGATCCCTATCAGAACAGTCAGTGGCAGTAGCCGGGCATCATCTAGTTGTGCTGGACCCAGCACGGAGGCTGTGGTACTTCTGGTCCATTAGGCCTTTGGACTAACCTTTCCCTTGTGTCTTTGGTTTTTTTCATTCTCCCTTGCTCCAGATGGGATGGTACCAGAAGATGTATCTTAGATGGCCTCTCACAAGCATTTAAGGTCGTGCAGGGGCCATATTCAGCATATCAGAGCAGTGAGGTTGGGTTGGGGCAAGAGGAGGCAGATTTTGAAGAGCGTACTAGGGATACTGTATTAAATTCTGTCTTAGTCACCTAGTGCTGCCATAACAGAAATACCACAAGTGGATGGCTTTAACAAGGAGAAATTTATTTCCTTCACAGTAAAGTAGGCTAAAAGTCCAAATTCAGGGCATCAGCTCCAGGGGAAGACATTCTCTCTCTGTTGGCCATCTCATCAATGATCCCCCAGACTAGCAGCTTCTTCACACAAGGACCCGAGCACGAAGGACGTGCTCTGCTCCTGGCACTGCTTTCTTGGTCGTGTGAGGTGCCCAACTCTCTGCTTGCTTCCCTTTCATCTCTTGAGAGATAAAAGGTGGTGCAGGCCACATCCCAGGGAAACTCTCTTTAGCTTGGATCAGGGAGGTGACCTGAGTAAGGGTGGTGTTACAATCCCACCCTAACCCTCTTAACATAAAATTACAATTACAAAATGGAGGGCAACCACACAACACTGGGAATCACGGCCTAACCAAACTGATAACACACGTTTTTGGAGGACATAATTCAATCCATGACAGATCCCAAAGACAGGGATATGAACTCCAAAATTATTGCAAAATGTCCTTCCTCCACTAGATTTGCCTTCCCCTTTCCCACTTGTTCTGCTTGGCTGTTGATGATAACCAGGTGACTTTTCTCCTAGGCACAAGAATTGTTGGCTAGGGCCAGTTAAGTTTGTTCATGGCAAAGTAGTAGCAGGAGCCCTGGAAGGCCTTCCAGGCCAGGTAAAAGAGCAGCCAAGAGGACACCGTGAGGACGGAGTCATCATGAAGGTTTGCAGCGGACCCAGCCTTCCATCTGCAGGGAGGTGCCTCGCCCACCACCCACCAACCACATTCCTGATGTTCTCTGCTTGAATACACCCAACAATGGGGAACTCACTATCTGGTCAATTAGGACTTTCATCACTGGACTGTATCAGAAGAACATAGTACAATGATATAGATATCTTTGGGAAAAAGTGACTCAAAGAATAGTGTGAATAATAAGCTATCTTTTATATAAAAAGTGGGTATGTTTGGTTTTTCTTAAAGAAACTAAAACAGACAAACAAAAAAAGAGCTGCCATGGAGTTGATTCCAGCTCACGGTCACCCCACATGTGTCAGAATAGAACTGTGCTCCACTGGGTTTTCAACGGCTTTCTTTTTTGGAAGTAGATTGCCAGGCCTTTCTGGCTGGATTTAAACCACCAAACTTTTGGTAAGCAGCCAAGCACATTTACCTCCCCAATCCGTGTCTCCCCTCCCCTACCTCTTCTTCTCCTGTCTCTTCACCTCCCCTCCCCCTTCATTATCTCCTCTAACCTCCCCTAACCCTCCCCCGCTTCCACCCCCTCACCATCGTCTGCCACACCCTCTCCACTTGCTGGAACATCTCGTCCCAGATGAAGTCCTGGTCATGTTTGGCATCACCCTGTCCCTGTGTCACTGGCAGAGCCACAGCAGAGTAGAGGGTCAAGGTCTTGGCAGGTGGAAGGGGAGGTGTGGCTAGGGGAGGAGCCCACCCTCCAACCCCACTCACCTTTGCCCCTGAACTGAACAGCTTTCTCCTGCAGGCCCTGTGTCACCTTGGAGACTGGGAAGAGATACAGTAGTGTGCACTGGAGCCCCCCCAGACCCTCTGCTGGGGTTTCTTCCTTTTCCCAAACCCTGACGGGCCAGGCTTTCTGCCAGCCCCAGAGCAAGGCAGTGTGGGGCTCTGAAATGCCCCACCCATTTTGTAGATGGGAAAACTGAGGCCCAAGGAAACCAGCTGTTATCTGTGTCAACTTGGCCCCCAATTCATGGGGACCCCAGAAACAAGGAATGAAACACCATCTGGTCCTGTGGCACCCCCATGATCAGCTACAGATTGGACCATTGTGATCTACACGGTTTTCACTGGCCAATTTTTGGAAATGGATTAACAGGCCTTTCTTCCGAGGTTGTCAGAGTCTGGAAACTCTGCTGAAATCTGTTCAGCATCACAGCAACACACAAGCCTCCACTGATGGACAGGTGGTAGCTTCACTCGAGGTGCATGGGCCAGGAATGGAACCCGGGCCTCCAGCATGGAAGGCAAGAATCCCACCGTTGGACCACCAGCAACCAGCTAGTGAGTGGTAATTTTAATGCAGTCTATCTGTCTGCAAAAGGAGCCCTGGTGGGACAGTGGTTAAGCGCTTGACTGCCAACCAAAAGGTTTGTGGTTCAAACCCACCAGCCTCGCTGAGGGAGAAAGATATGGCAGTCTGTTCTATAAAGATTCTGGCCTTGGAACTCCTATGGGGCAGTTCTACTCTTCCCTACAGTGTTGCTATGAGTTGGAATTGACTTGATGGCAACGAGGTTGGTTATTTTGGTTTTTGGTCTGCCTGTAGCGTCAACTCCCTGTACTGTTGATGGAGGAGACTGGGGTCCTGGCCCCAGCCCAGGGCCGGGCTTTGAGGAGACATCACCAATGGCTCGGACCAACTTGGACATCAGCTCCCTTCTGCCACTGTTATCATCCCCGGGGACACAGACCATCCTCGGGGACTCCACTCATCCCCCAGCCCTGTGGCTCTACCTCTACAGGTTAGGGCTAGTGTGCCTGCTCTCCTAGCCTCACCTGCTTCCCCCACCCCGGCACCGGCCCATCTACCTTACTTCTGGGCAGAACCACATTGAGACTAATGACCTTGAGAAGCAGGGTGGGAGACACCACCAGGCAGAAGCACTTCCAGGTCTTGTCCTGTGGCTTCTGTCCCCACCGGCCTGGGGGGAATCTGGGTCAGCCACCCTCTCCCCGGAAACACAAATTCCTCCCCCTGAGTCTACTTTCAGACCATCCAGGGTGACCACCAGCACCCCTGTGCTATTCTGGCTTCCCAAATGGAGCCACTTCATGTTAAAGACTCAGAAAATTCTGGAAAAGGAAGCCAAGTGTTACGGATTGAATTGTGTCCCCCTGAAATAAGTGCTGGAATCCTAACCCTTGTACCTGTGGATATGATCCTGTTTGGGATTAGGGTTTTCTATGTTACGTTAATGATGCCATATCAGTGTTGTTGCTGTTGTTAAGTGCCTTCCAGTCCGTTCTGACTCATAGCAACCCCATGTGACAGAGTAGAACTGCCCCATAGGGATTTCTTGGCTATAATCTTTACAGAAGCAGATTGCCAGGTCTTTTCTTCCATGGAGCTGCTGAGTGGATTGAGCCTCCAGCCTTTTGGTTAGCAACCACGTGCTTAACTGTTGCATCATGTGGTCACTTCTGAGATGTATAAAGAATGGATTAGGCACAGAGACAAGCAAGTGCACTGGGGAGACAGACGCTATCTGAAGACGACAGAGGCAGATGTATGTATAGGCCCAGGAACTCCAAGGATTGCCAGCAGCTACTAGAAGATGAAGGTCCCTGGGGGCACAAATGGTTTGAGCTCGGCTAGTAACCAGTTGAAAGGCTGGCGGTTCGAACCCACCCAACTGCACTGTGGAAGAAAGGTCTGCTGATCTGCTACCATAAAGATCACAGCCCAGAAAACCCTACGGAGCAGTCCTACTCTGTAACATGTGGTCACCATAAGTGGGAATCGACTCCAAGGCAGAAACAACAGAAGCTGAAGTAGACAAAGAAGACCGCCCCCTAGAACCATGCCCTGAATTCGGACATCTAGCCTCCAGAATTGTGAGAACATAAATTTTTCTATTTAAAGCCACCCATTGCGGTATTTCTATTACAGCACCAGTAGGAGGCTAAGTCACCAAGCCTTCTGGAGTAGGGAGTCATGGGGATGAGGGGTGATAGGTAAGGAGGGGCTGGGGACGATGGGAACCCTAAGATTTCTCTTCATGCTACCTGTGGTTGGTGTGTTGGAGTAAGCCCAACATCCAGCTCTTTGTTGCATGGAAAAGGGCTCCTGGTCCCTGATTCTCTTTTCTTAATAATTTTTATTGTGCTTTAAGTGAAAGTTAACAAATCAAGTCAGTCTCTCACACAAAAACCCATATACACCTTGCTACACACTCCCAGTTACTCTCCCCCTAATGAGACAGCCTGCTCTCTCCCTCCATTCTCTCTTTTCGTGTCCTTTTCGCCAGCTTCTAACCCCCTCCACACTCTCATCTCCCTCCAGGCAGGAGATGCCCACATAGTCTCAAGTGTCCACCTGATCCAAGAAGCTCACTCCTCACCAGCATCCCTCTCCAACCCATTGTCCAGTCCAATCCATGTCTGAAGAGTTGGCTTCAGGAATGGTTCCTGTCCTGGGCAACAGAAGGTCTGGGGGCCATGACCACCGGGGTCCTTCTAGCCTCAATCAGACCATTAAGTCTGGTCTTTTTATAAGAATTTCGGGTCTGCATTTTTTTATCCCACTGCTCTCCTGCTCCCTCAGGGGTTCTCTGTTGTGTTCCCTGTCAGGGCAGTCATTGGTTGTAGCCGAGAACCATCTAGTTCTTCTGGTCTCAGGATGATGTAGTCGCTTGTTCATGTGGCCCTTTCTGTCTCTTGGGCTCGTAATCACCTTGTGTCCTTGGTGTTCTTCATGCTCCTTTGATCCAGGTGGGTTGAGACCAGTTGATGCATCTTAGATGGCTGCTTGCTAGCGTTTAAGACCCCAGATGCCACTCTTCAAAGTGAGATGCAGAATGTTTTCTTAATAGATTTTATTATGCCAATTGACTTAGATGTCCCCCAAAACCATGGTCCCCAGACCCCTGCCTCTGTTATGATGGCCTTCGAAGCATTCAGTTTATTCAGGAAACTTCTTTGCTCTTGGTTTAGTCCAACTGTGCTGACCTCCCCTGTATTGTGTGTTGTCTTTCTCTTCACCTAAAGTAGTTCTTATCTACTTAGTGAATACCCCTCTCCCACCCTCCGTCCCTCCCCCCTCTAGTAACCACAAAAGAATGTTTTATTCTCAGTTTAAACTATTTCTCAAGTTCTTATAATAGTGGTCTTACATAATATTTGTCCTTTTGCAACCGACTAATTTCGCTCAGCATAATGCCTTCTAGGTTCCTCCATGTTATGAAATGTTTCACAGATTCCTCACTGCTCTTTATCGATGCGTAGTATTCCATTTTGTGAATATACCATAATTTATTTATCCATTCATCCGTTGATGGGCACCTTGGTTGCTTCCATCTTTTTGCTATTGTAAACAGTGCTGCAATAAACATGGGTGTGCATGTATCTGTTTGTGTAGAGGCTCTTATTTCTCTAGGATATATTCCAAGGAGTGGGATTGCTGGATCCTATGGTAGTTCTATTTCTAACTTTTTAAGGAAGCGCCAAAACAATTTCCAAAGTGGTTGTACCATTTGACATTCCCACCAGCAGTATATGTGTTCCAATCTCTCCACAGTCTCTCCAACATTTATTATTTTGTGTTTTTTGGATTAATGCCAGCCTTGTTGGAGATGAAATCTCATTGTAGTTTTGATCTGCATTTCTCTAATGGCTAGTGATCGTGAACATTTTCTCATATATCTGTTAGCTACCTGAATGTCTTCTTTAGTGAAGTGTCTATTCATATTTTTTGCTCATTTTTTAATTGGGTTATTTGTCTTTTTGCAGTTGAGTTTTTGCAGTATCCTGTAAATTTTAGAGATCAGGTGCTGATCAGAAATGACATAGCTAAAAACTTTTTCCCAGTCTGTAGGTAATCTTTTTACTCTTTTGGTGAACTCTTTGGATGAGCATGAGTGTTTGATTTTTAGAAGCTCCCAGTTATCTAGTTTTTCTTCTACGTTCTTTATAATGTTTTCTATACTGTTTATGCCATGTATTAGGGCTCCTAACGTTGTCCCTATTTTTTCTTCCATGATCTTTATCGTTTTAGATTTGATATTCAGGTCTTTGATCCATTTTGAGTTAGTTTTTGTGCATGGAGTGAGGTATGGGTCTTGTTTCACTTTTTTGCAGATGGATATCCAGTTATGCCAGCACCATTTGTAAAAAGACTGTCTTTTGCCCATTTAACTGTTTGGGGGCCTTTGTCAAATATCAACTGCTCAAATGTGGATGGATTTATGTCTGGATTCTCAATTCTGTTCCATTGGTCCATGTATCTGTTGTTGTACCAGTACCAAGCTGTTTTGACTACTGTGGTGGTATAATAGGTTCTAAAATCAGGTAAAGAAAGGCCTCCCACTTCGTTCTTCTTTTTCAGTAATGCCTTATTTATCCGGGGCCTCTTTCCCTTCCATATGAAATTGGTGATTTGTTTCTCCATCTCATTAAAGAATGTCCTTGGGATTTGGATTGGAATTGCATTAAATGTATAGATCGCTTTTGGTAGAATATTATCCATGAGCAAGATATGTTCTTCCACTTACGTAAGTCTCTTTTGGTTTCTTGCAGAAGTGTACTGTAGTTTTCTTTGTATAAGTCTTTTGCATCTCTGGTAAGATTTATTCCTAAGTATTTTATCTTCTTGGGGGCTACTGTAAATGGCAATGATTTGGTGATTTCTTCTTCGATGTTCTTTTTGTTAGTGTAGAGGAATCCAACTGATTTTTATATGTTTATCTTGTATCCCGATACCCTGCTGAACTCTTGTATTAGTTTCAGTAGTTTTCTGGAGGATTCCTTAGGGTTTTCTGTGTATAAGATCATGTCATCTGCAAATAGAGATACTTCGACTTCTTCCTTACCAATCTGGATGCCCTTTATTTCTTTACCTAGCCTAATTGCTTTGGCTAGGACTTCCAGCACAATGTTGAATAAGAGTGGTGATAAAGGGCATCCTTGTCTGGTTCCCAGTCTCAGTGGGAATGTTTTCAGGCTCTCTCCATTTAGGGTGATGTTGGCTATTGGCTTTGTATAAATGCCCTTTATTATGTTGAGAAATTTTCCTTCTATTCCTATTTTGCTGAGAGTTTTTATCATGAATGAGTGTTGAACTTTATCAAATGCCTTCTGCATTAATTGATAAAATCATGTGATTCTTGTCTTTTGTTTTATTTATGTGGTGGATTACATTAATTGTTTCTCTAATGTTGAACCATCCTTGCATACCTGGTATGAATCCCACTTGGTCATGGTGAATTATTTTTTTGATATGTTGTTGAATTCTGTTGGCTAGAATTTTGTTGAGGATTTTTGCATCTAATTTCATGAGGGATATAGGTCTATAATTTTCTTTTCTTGTGCAGCCTTTACCTGATTTTGGTATCAGGGATATGGTGGCTTCAAAGAATGAGTTTGGTAGTATTCCATCCTTTTCTATGCTCTGAAATACCTTTAGTAGTAATGGTGTTAACTCCTCTCTGAAAGTTTGGTAGAACTATGCAGCGAAGCCGTCCGGACCAGGGCTTTTTTTTTGTTGGGAGTTTTTTGATTACCTTTTCAATCTCTTCTTTTGTTATGAGTCTATTTAGTTGTTCTCCCTCTGTTTGTGTTAGTTTAGGTGGGTAGTGTGTTTCTAGAAATTCATCCATTTCTTCTAGGTTTTCAATTTTGTTTGAGTATAGTTTTCATTGTACTCTGATATGATTCTTTTTAATTTCATTTGGGTCTGTTGTAATATCGCCCATCTCATTTCTTACATTTATTATTCAGGTTATTCGCTTCCTCTCCTCTTTTTCTTTTGTCTGTTTGGCCTATGGTTTATCAATTTTGTTGAGTTTTTTTTAAAAAACCCGCTTTTGGTCTTGTTAATTCTTTCAATTGTTTTTCTGTTTTCTATTTCCTTTAGTTCAGCTCTAACTTTTATTATTTGTTTTCTTCTGGTGCCTGTGGGTTTCTTTTGTTGATCTCTATTTGTTCAAGTTATAGGGATAGTTCTTTGGTTTTGGCCCTTTCTTCTTTTTGGATGTGTGCATTCATTGATATAAATTGGCCTCTGAGCACCACTTTTGCTGTGTCCCAAAGGTTCTGATAGGAAGTGTTTTCATTCTCATTGGATTCTCTGAATTTCTTTATTCCATCCTTAATGTCTTCTATAGTCCAGTCTTTTTTGAGCAGGGTATTGTTCAGTTTCCAAGTGTTTGATTTCTTTTCCCTTCTTTTCCTGTTATTCATTTCTACTTTTATGGCCTTATGGTCAGAGAAGATGCTTTGTAATATTTCAATGTTTTGGATTCTGCTAAGGCTTGCTTTAGGACCTAATACGTGGTCTATTCTAGAGAATGTTCCATGTGCACTAGAAAAGAAAGTATAGTTGGTTGCTGTTGGGTGGAGTATTCTGCATATGTCTACGAGGTCAGGTTGGTTGATTGTGGCATTTAGATCTTGTGTGTCTTTATTGAGCTTCTTTCTGGATGTCCTGTCCTTCATCGAAAGTGGTGTGTTGAAGTCTCCTACTATTATTGTGGAGCTGTCTATCTCACTTTTCAATGCTGATAGAGTTTGTTTTATGTATCTTGCAGCCCTGTCACTGGGTACATAAATATTTAATAGGGTTGTATCTTCTTGGTGTATTGTCCCTTTAATCATTATATAGTGCCCTTCCTTATCCTTTCTGATGGATTTAACTTTAAAGTCTATTTTGTCAGGAATTAATATTGCCACTCCTGCTCTTTTTTGATTGTTGTTTGCTTGATATATCTTTGTCCATCCTTTGAGTTTTAGTTTGTGTCTCTAAGTCTAAGGTGTGTCTCTTGTAGGCAGCACATAGACAGATCTTGTTTTTTAATACATTCTACCACTCTCTGTCTCTTTATTGGTGCATTTAGTCCATTTACATTCAGGGTAATTATGGATAGCTATGAATTTAGTGCTATCATGTTGATGTCTTTTTTTGTGTGTTGACAGCTTCTTTTCCCCACTTGATTTTATGTGCTGAGTAGATTTTCTTTATATATTGTCCTTTCCTGATATTTCTTGTTGTTGATTTTGTTTCTGCTGCATCTGTATTTTTCCCTTGTATTTTATTTTGATGAGTAGGATAGTTTGTCTCCTTTGTGGTTACCTTATTATTTACCCTTATTTTTCTAAATTTATAACTAACTTTTATTTCTTTTTATCACCGTATCTT
Organism: Loxodonta africana; assembly: GCF_030014295.1. Taxonomy (NCBI): domain Eukaryota; kingdom Metazoa; phylum Chordata; class Mammalia; order Proboscidea; family Elephantidae; genus Loxodonta; species Loxodonta africana. The sequence continues at coordinate 31,397,322 of NC_087344.1, forward strand.
CCTCTCCATAGGGAAGGTGTATGATTACATTTCTTTGTCCCTCTTTATTATTTTAATTTTGTCTTCTTTTATATAATAACATCACCGTTACCCTGTGTTGGGCTTTTTTTTTTTTTTTTTTTTAATCTTGCTTTGTTTTGTTTTGTTTTGTTTTTGTTTTATTTCCCTGTATGGGTTGACTTCTGGTTGCTCAGCCCAGTGTTCTAGTCTTGGGTCGATACCTGATATTATTGATTTTCTAACCAAAGAACTCCCTTTCATATTTCTTGTAGTTTTGGTTTGGTTTTTACAAATTCCCTCAACTTGTGTTTATCTGGAAATGTCTTAATTTCACCTTCATATTTAAGAGACAGTTTTGATGGACATATGATTCTTGGCAGGCAATTTTTTTCCTTCAATTTTTTAAATATGTCATCCCATTGCCTTCTTGCCTGCATGGTTTCTGCCGAGTAGTCCGAGCCTATTCTTATTGGCTCTCCCTTGTAGGTGACTTTTCTTTTATCCCTTGCTGCTCTTATAATTGTCTCTTTATCTTTGGTTTTGGCAAGCTTGATTATAATAAGTCTTGATGACTTTCTTTTAAGATCTACCTTATGTGGAGTTCGATGAGCATCTTGGATAGATATCTTCTCATCTTTCACAATATCAGGGGAGTTTCCTGCCAACAAATCCTCAACAATTTTCTCTGTATTTTCTGTTATCCCTCCCTGTTCTGGTACTCCAATCACTCTTAGATTATTTCTCTTGATAGAGTCCCACATGATTCTTAAGGTTTCTTCATTTTTTTTAATTCTTTTATCTGATTTTTCTTCAAATATATTAGTGCCAAGTGATTTATCTTCAAGTTCAGAAATTCTAGCTTCTACTTGCTCAATTCTGCTCCTCTGACTTTCTATTGAGTTATCTAATTCTGTAATTTTTTTGTTAATCTTCTGAATTTCTGATTGCTGTCTGTCTATGGATTTTTCCAGCTTATTAAACTTTTCATTATGTTCCTGAATAATCTTTCTGAGTTCTTCAGTTGCTTTATCTGTGTGTTCTTTGGCTTGTTCTGCATATTGCCTCATTTCCTTCCTGATGTCTCGAAGGGTTCTGTATATTAAACTTTTGTATTCTGCATCTGGTAATTCCAGGAATGCAGTTTCATCTAAAAGATCCCTGGATTCTTTATTTTGAGAGCCTGTTGAGGTGATCATGGCCTGTTTCTTTATGTGACTTGATATTGACTGTTGTCTCTGAGCCATCTATAAGTTATTGTATTAGTTTATGCTTGCTTACTGTGTCATAGCTTCTTGCTTTGTTTTGTTTTGGTATACCCCTATGGGTTGCTTGAGTGAGCTAGCTTGACTATTTTTGCCTTTGGAGCTCTGGTGTCCTGTCCCCAGCTGGCTAGAGCTGTTATCAGGTATATCAGTCTAGGAGTCCATTCAGTTTTCTTGTATGAATTCAGCTCAGGTTTCCAGGTAGCTGATATCAAGTATGTGGTACAGGCTCTGTCCTACAGTCTTAGAGAGGCAGGGGTGATTGGCATACATAGCCATATCTGATTATAGCAGGGAGTCATGCTCTGAACAAGGCAGGGGGCTGAGAACCGACACCCAAGTGTCTCTGAGGAAAACACGTCTCTGTTCCCTAGAGCGTGTTGGTGGGTGGGCTCTGCAGAGGGACCGTGGGCACCCAAAGTTTTTGTTGTAAAGACTGGGAAGTTCCAGTTATCCCTGGACCCCTGTCGCGGGTGGCTGGGCAACCCAAGTGGAGCCACCAGTCCTTAGGTCCCTGTTGTGGGTAGGTGAGGACCTTGTTTAATAGGCAAAGCAATGTCAAATGGCAAACACCCACCTCCCCACCACACTGCTGAAATGGTTGGAGTTTGCCAGCAAGGGCCTATTCTCCCGAAATAGCCCCACACAGGTCCATGCAGAAGGGAAAGGTGCTCAAGATCCATGGACGGTTTATGCCTGGACAGGAGCTGCTTCTGTCCTGAGCTCCCCCAGTTAATGGAGCTAGCAAATTATCTTTTTCCCCCAGTTGCAAATTTTTTCCTTCCCCAAGGCCAGGAGGACGGCTCTAGGTGCTCACCAGGGTCTATCTCAGACCTAGGGATTCAGCCGCTGAAGCTCACTTGGGGGTGGGGGGGAGTGCAGTAAAACATGCTTAGCTTTTGCCGAGAGCACCCTTCTGCTTAGGTTCTGGAGGTGTGAGTGGGCTGTGTGGCTGGCTGCTTCTCCCTGAGGAAACTGTGGCCAAACGCTAGAACCAGCCCACTGCCGCTGCCGCCGCCACTCCAGGAATGGTGCCTGAGGGCTCCCCGTGATTCAGGTCCTGCAACTCCTCTCCGCTTCTGAATGGCCTCTTCCTCCGCCTTCCCCTCAGTTCATTATCTAAGCTTGCCTTTGATGCTCGGGGCTCCCAGCTTGTCACAAATATACTCGTTTCACTTGTTTTTTGGGGTCTTTGTTGTAAAGAGGGCTCCACGGAAGCGTCTGTCTATTCCACCATCTTGACTTCACCTCCTGGTCCCTGATTCTTGACTCATCACCATCCCATGGCCTGGGGAGCCAGTTTGGCACCCCGCTTTTGTGGGCTTCTGGGTGTCCTTTCAGCCACTGTTTCCACCTTCAGCCATGGGTGCAGCTCGCTGGGCTCTGACATGCCCTCACCCTGCATGGTGGTTCTGGGTGACTTCTCCCAGCCCTTAGAAGAAAACACGCCCCTCCCCAAGCCCTCCAATCCTTCTCTTCCTTTCTGGCTCAGCATGGGGCCCCAGATCCAAGATGCTGATATCAGCTGGGAAGAGGACTGGAGCACCTGGGTGCACAAGGCAGCTGGTGCCCAGGTTCCTGTGCAAACCGGATTGCGTTCCAAGGTGGTAGGAGCATGCAACAAGCCAGAAGTGAGTCCCAAATTCCTGGACTGGCTGCACCCCACACATTGCTTCAGCAGCTTACCTGAAACATGCTCTCAAGTTCGCACAATGAAGTTGTAGAATCTCAATTCAGGGAATTGTCCCAGTGACTCTTCTCGGGGACGGATGTGGCTTGAACACATCTTAACCCCTATACCTGACTCAGATCCTCAATCTTGCCCCTACAGTCAGTCCTCAACCCTGGTTCCTGTCTTGCTCCCTATTGCCCACAGGTTAATTCCATGGCTGAGCTCTGGGAGAACCCGCGCTAGCATGGGGGCCCCAGTGTTCAGCCAGAGAGGAAGTCAGGGTCTTGGGCTTAGGGACACCGGCCCCGCCTCCACGGAGCCACTCCCACCCGTGGGTCCCTGTGGTCCCCAAGCGCCCTTGTCGGCTCCCAGAGAGGCTCAGGCAGAGGTTACAGCAGAATTTTATTCCCGGTAGTCAGCCAAGGTAGGTGGGTAGGTCTAAGGGGCGGACGAAGGGGGATGGATCACTTCGGGCCCTCGACCAAGGGCTCCACCCGCAGCCACAGCCCGCCCTCAGCGCGCAGGACCACTTCTGGCTTCCGCCGAGGTTCCCTCTGGTCTGGCAGGACGCGGAAGCGCAGCAGCGTGAGCGCTAGGACCACCTTCATCTCAGTCATAGCGAACGTCTGCCCGATACAGTTCCTGCAGGCGGAGTCAGGGTCTGACTGCGCCCAAGACGCCCATCCCAGCCCCCATCTCGCCTGGAACCCTGACCAGGACCCCCAACCCCACCCTGAGCACCTGGAGAAATAGAGAGGGTGCTGACCATGCTGGAAACTTCCACGTGGACTTCTGTGTTCCCTAAGCTTGGTCAAGACTCCAATTCCAGACTCAGAACAGTAGATGGGGGAGGGGCTCTGAGCACACTGGGACCCGTCCCTGGACCCGATCCCCTTTTCCTTGTACAATGTTATGCAAACCTCCCCAGATAACCCCCCCCAAAATGGGCTGCCTCTATTCAGGGATGGGGGAGGATCTGACTGCCTCCCAGACTCCCTCCCCGCCACCCCTCACCACATCCTGGTGTTAGATGTTCACAGGCCTCACCTGGGCCCCGCTGAGAAAGGAATAAAAGCCAGCGGTGACCTCTTCTGGATGTTTTCTGGATCAAAGCGGTAGGGGTTGTATACCTGGGGGGGGGGGGACAGGACCGCTGGGCGGGGTCTCTCAGCACAGCCAGCCACCCCCAGAAAAGATCCATGTGGGTACAATGCGAGGGAAGGAGAGTCTGATTTTCCTGGTCAGGGCTCTGCTCCTCCCTCAGGTCTCCATGAAAGGTGGAGGGGCTAAGGGCAGTACCTCAGGATCCGGCCACACAGATGGGTTGTGATGGATGGCAAAGATGTTGATGACACAGGTGTTCCCTGTAAGGGAGGTGGGGGGCAGTCAGAATGAGGTCCCCACTGTCTGATGGGCCCCTCTTCCTGCCCAGGACCTCCCCACCTGCCATTATGGGCACCTTTGGGGATGACACAGCCGTCAGGGAGCACCACGTCCTGAGTACAGGTGCGGGAAATGGAGGTGGCTGGGGGATGCAGCCGCAGACTTTCTTTGATGCACATGGTCAGGAAGGGCAGCTGGGCCAGGTCGTCCCTAAGGAAACCCACCCTCCAACAATTAACCCCCAGCCCTCTGCCAACCAGTGACACCCTCTTACCACCTTCCTCTGATCCCATAACAAAATTAATTTCTGTTGGATCAAATCTGTAAGCAGTAGAAAAACAGTCACAAAAGTACTAAAAGAACATTTGGCCAGTATTTTTAGAAGCGGTCGCTATGAGTCAGAATCGACTCGACGGTACTCGGTTTGGTTTTGGGTCTTCTGAAAGAAACACAATGCCCAGAAAGCATCCTCTAAATGGTAAAAACATTTGCATGAAAATTAGAAATTTCTGCATAGTAAAAAAAAAAAAATCAAAACAAACAAGAAAAAAAAAGGTGAGTCAGAAACAAAACAAAGATGATCACTTATTACAATCTATAACTTAGCATTGAACTAGAATTACTAAAAGCAAAACAAACCCATTGCTGCCGAGTCAGTTCTGACTCATTCAAGAATCAATTGTTGATGCATTTAGAGAACAAAGGAAAAAAAAAGGGAAGGGTAGAGTAATTTGAAATGTGGAGGGAAATATATCCCTTTTCACAAGATATTATTTTATTCTTGGTATATTAATTTTCTAGGGCTACAGTAACAACGTGCAACATGGTGGGTGGCTTATAAGAACAGAAATTTATTGTCTCACATATTTGGGGACTAGTAGTCTGAAATGAGGTATCAGCAGAGTCATGTCCTCTAGGAAAACTCTAGGGGAAGGTTCTTCCTCATCTCTCCTGACTCTGGTAGCCCCAGGCATTCCTTGGCTTGCAGATCACATGGACATTTCCCTTTGTCTGTGTCTGTGTCTCTTCCCTGTTATAGGACACCAGTCATTTTGGATTAGGATCCATCCCACTCCAGTACGACCCTATGATAACATCTTCAAAGGTCCTATTTCACAGCTACCAGACATTAGGACTTGAGCATCAATTCTGGGAGGACATGATTCGATCCACAACATTTTGCCCCTTGGCCCCTCAAATCTACGTCCTTCCTGTGTTCAAAATACATTCAGTTAATCCCAGCACCCCCCAAAGGCTTAACCCATTCTAGCATCAATTCTAAGTCCAAAACCCCATCTCCTAAATCATCTAAATCAGACATGGGTGAGACGTTGGTTATGGTCCATCCTGAGGCAAAATTCCTCTCGATCTGTGGACTTGTAAATCAGGAGAGTACAAGTTATTTGCTTCTAAAATACAGCACTGGGATAGGCACAGGATAGACATTCTGATTCCAAAAGGAAGAAATTGGAGGGCAAGAAAGGATCAGGGGTCCCAAGCATGTCTGAGACCCATTAGATCAAATTCCATTAGATTTGAAGCCTTGAAAATAATCCTTTGTCCTCCGGGATCACCTGGGTGACAGACCCATTCTTCAGGCCCTGGGCAGTGGCCCATTCTCCCAGCTCACCTGAGCAGTGGCCCCATCCACCAGGCCCATGCCTTCTGGGACTGGTGGCAGTGACACCCCACTGGCTTCCAGACTGCTCTCAACATCACTATTCCCTTCTCTTGAAAGATAGTGGATGTTTGCAGCCAAGGAGCTCCATCATCCCATTTTCTATCTGTAGAATCCAGTAGTTCAACAGCCTTACTTCATCTTATCCCATCTCTGACTCCTTTAGTCTAAGCTGGCAGCATTTTGTTGACATGGTTCATTGGATCCACATGTACCACACCAAATCTCTAGGAAATGGTTGTCCAGCCACATACTTGGCATTCTTTCCAGAGCTCACTTTCTCAATGTTTACAATATGAATAGGATGAGAATTTAACGAGTCTTCAAGTTCTGGCTCCTTTCTGCACAGTTCATTCCTAGATTTAGCTCTTTCCTCTCAAATTTTACTGTGAGAAGCAAGGAGAAACTAGGCTGCACATTCCAGGTTTTGCCTAGAAATCTCCATAAATATCCAAGTTTGTCACTTATAAGTTCTACTTTCCACAAAATATTTGAACATAATTCAGGCAAGTTCTTTGCCACTTTATAGCAATGATTGCCTTTCCTCCAATGTCCAGGCACATGTTAATCATTTCCTCCTAAGATCTCACCAGAAGCATATTTAACATCCACAGTTCCAGCAGTATTCTGTTCATGACTATATGCGTATTCTCTAAAATGATAAGCACTTTCTGTACAGCTCTCCCTAGTCCTTTCTGAATCCTCACCAAACCTGTCTTTTAACATCCATAATTCTACCAACAGTCTCTTCAAGGATAGCTAGACTTTTACTACCAAGTGCCTCAAAACTCTCCCAGCCTCTACCCATTACCCAATTCCAAAACCACTTCCACATTCTTATATATTTGTTACAGCAGCAGCCCATTTCCCAATGCCAAAAGTGTATTAGTTTCCAGGGCTTCCATAATAATGTGCCACTAGTGGGGTGGCTTTTAAGAACAGAAAAGTATTGTCTCATAGATCTGGGAGGCTGGTAGTCTGAATTCAGGGTGTCTGCAGGGCCATGTTCTCCTGAAAGACTCTAGGCGAAGATCTTTTCTTGTCTTTCCCTCCTCTGGTAGCCCCAGATGTTCCTTGACTTGCAGCTACAGCATAACTGCTTCCTGTGATTGAGTATTTTAACCTGTCTGGCAGCTTCCTGAAGGACCAGCACAAGGACTTGCTTTTGTTTTATCCTACTTAGAGTGTTACCAGGGCTGGGGAACCTTCCCTGGTAGCATTTGCTGACAGCAACTAAACGCAAAAGTTTTGCCCACAACAGCTGGGGTTAGGGACAAGTAATAGACAAACTGAAAAAGCCTAAGAAGAAAGAAATTCAGACAGGAGATATTTGGGGGAATAAGGGCTTTTAAATTTTCCACATATGTAAGGGAATCAACTGAGAAGGCTCTTGAGTCAGAGTTGACCTGATGGCAAAGAGTTTGGTTTTGGGTTTTTTGTTTTTTTGGTTCACATGCCCAGGGTTGGATGCATGCTCAGAAAAGGTCTGAGAAGACCCTAAGTGCTCAACTCTAGCTGATCTTCAGACTCCATGCAAGCAGAAGGTGAAGGCAAATGTAGAGTTGTAAACAGTCTAAGTATGGGAGGAGTGTTCCTACACAGAAGCAATGTGCAAACTCTGGGAGGACAGAATTTTTTTTCCTCTTTCTTTGTTCTTTTATCTTCTTTCTTCTTCATCATTTTTTTTTTTTTTTCTGGCTCCGGGCATTTTAGGAAATCTCTCTCAGGTCACTGGCTGACCAATGAGATAACAGAATAGAGACTGCAGTGACCACACAGACAAAAAATACAGACTTCACAAAAATAGTTTAGAAAAGTCACTAAACAAATAAACAAAAACTCAACAACCAACCCACAACTAACAACAAAAACAAACCTAGGGTTGCGAGTAGAATCTTATTGAGAGCGTTTCCATCTTATGATACGAAATATCCAGTTGCCATCAGAAATTATAAGGCATTCAGAGAAACAAAAAATTATGGCTAAGTCACAGAGGGGGAGAAAAAGAAATGAATAGAAGCCTGTCCACCATGGGTGACCCTGCTAATATTTGAAATGCCAACAGTGTAATGTTCTAGGAACGCCTGAACTCCCTCTAACTTCAGGAAGAGAAAAGAAAATCAGCACCGGCACTAAGCTGAGTCCAATGAGGTGAAGGTCAGACATACCTCCACTTTCCAACCATTTTACCAATCCTGACACCAGCTGTCCCTCCCACAGTACTCTCTACTTCTCTTCTGGGCTCATTTTAGTGGCCACAGAGAACTCATAGACAATACTTACAGTTAAGTGGTTTATTTAGGGTTTAGGCTACAACTCAAGATCAGGAAGCATGCAGGCAAAGTCTGGAAATCTCCACCAAAGTAGAGCGCACGTTTCCCCTTTCTTGAGTGCATGACAACTCTCTTAGCTCCTCTAGGCCGTGCAAACAAGCAGGCCCTTCTCTCTGCCATAAATGCCCCCTCTCAGCCACGCAGACCTGCTTTTAGTCGCCTTGGGACAAGGTCCTCTCAGCACCCTCAAGACAGGCCCTTCTTGACCCACTCAGTTCACATTCCTCTTTATCTCCTCAGGACAGGCCTCTCTGCCTTTGGCTTCCCTGCCATTGTCCTCTCCACTGCTAACTGACCCAGCTTATAGCTAGTGTAGAAGTTTGTTCAGCTCTCTTAGCTGCATTCCTACCAGGAGGTTTCTGCTAACACCACTGACTCTGCTGCACGGCCCCTTCTGGGCCTGTTGCCACTGGCTCTGCCCCAGGGCCTCTCACTGTCTTCAGTGTTACAGCCCTTAACGTGTGTTACAACTCTTTTAGGAGGTTCCTTTCCTATGCTTATTCTCTCTTCTTGCTTCTCTTACCTTGTCCTTTCTTATTTCTGCCTTCTGTTTTTGTCTTCAAACATCTGTGTGGTTGGCTGCCTATATAAGCAAACTCCTGGTCAATTTCAAGGCATAGCCCTACCACTGGGGCCACAAATTAGCCAGTTCCACCGCCTGCCTCAGTATGCCATAGTCACTTGATTTGCGTAATAGGCTATAGTCACTGATATGTGTAAGTATATTGACCCTGCAAAACAAAAAAAAAGGTGTGTAAAATAGACTAATCACAAAGCAGGCTGCAGCCCAGGGGCAGACAAAAGGTATCAAATCATCAAGCTGTTTAAGGCTTGCCCAGGAAATGTTGATCAATCTGGCAAAAGTAACAATCCCTCTGGAGTACAAAATTAGGGCAAATGTAACTTCTCAGGGTTATGGGGAAAATCTCTTAAACTGTTTCTCCAAAGAACCAAGGCAAAAGACACATAAAGGAACTCATTTCACCACAAGTGGCACAGATTTCAGCATCATAGCAACATGCAAGCCACCACAGTACAACTAACTGACAGATGGCTGACGCTAAACAAAAGGTTGGAGGTTCAAGTAGACCCAGAAGCACTCCGAAAGAAAGGCCTGGTGATCAACTTCCAAAAAATCATCCATTAAAAACCCTATGAAGCAAAATTCTACTCTGACACACATGGGGTCACCATGAGTCAAATCAACTCAATGGCAGCTAGGTTTTAGAATTAACATGTTGTCATTAGGTGCCTTCAAGTCAGTTCCAACTCACAGCGACCCTACATACAGCAGAACAGAACAATTTACTGTCCAGCCACATCCTCACAATCTTTGCTGTGTTTGAGCCCATTGTTGCACCCACTGTGTCAATCCATCTTGTTGAGGGTCTTCTTCTTTTTTACTGACCCTCTACTTTACCAAGTATGATGTCCTTCTCCAGGGACCAGACCAAATGTCCTGATAACATGTCCAAAGGATGTGAGACGAAGTCTCGCCATCCTTGCTTCTAAGGAGCATTCTGGCTATACTTCTTCCAAGACAGATTTGTTCATTCTTTTGACAGTCCATAGTATATTCAGTATTAGCATAAGATCCAGTAATATTAAGATAAGACACAGCAATTCCATCCAGATGTACATACTCTCAAAAATAGAAAACTTGTATTCAAACAAAAACTTGTGCACGAACGTTCATAACAGCACTAGTTACAATAGCCAAAAGGTGGAAAAAATCCAAGTTTCCATCAAAAGATAAATGGACAGACAAAATGTGGTATATCCATACAGTGAGATATTATTCAGCCGTAAAAATTAATGAAGTCTTGATAAGGTGCTATAACATGGATGAATCTTAAAAGCTGCATACTAAGTGAAAGAAGCCAGACACAAAAGGTCATGTATGGTATGATGCTATTTATATGAAATATCCAGAAGAGGCAAATTCAGAGACAGAAAGCACATGGGGGTGGGGGTTGGCACCGGATGAGGGGTGAGGAGAATAAGGAAAAATTGCTTAGTGCGTATGAGATTTCCTTTTGGGGTGATGAAAACATTGTGCAGCTAGGAGGAGTGATGATTGCATGACATTTTGAATATACTAAATGCTGCTGAGTTGTGTATTTTAAAATGGTTAATTATATGAAATGGGAATTTCATCTTAATAAAGAAAAATGTCAGAATTAGCAGAAAGATTTTCTTCCATCCCCAGTGCAAGGGACTTGGGGAACAGGTCATGAGAGGCTACGCTCACCATTCAATCTCCTCTGGTTGGCGGTCCTTCAGGAGCTCTCGCACCTCCTGCCGGCAGCGCTCCTGGTATTCTGGGTGCCTCGCAAGGTTGTACAGGGCCCAGCAGAGGCCACTGGCCGTGGTGTCGTGGCCTAAGAGCACAGGTGGGCTTGAAACACTGGGCTACTTCAGCACCGGAAGGTGGACAGCTCCCTTGCACTGAGGTCTTCGAGGAGGGTGGGTTAGGGTAGGGCGGGATGGGGCTGTCCAAGATCCACCCACGCAGCCTTGAGATTATACAGACCCCGCCCCAATCCTATTTTGCGTTGGACTCTCACCCCCGAACATGACGGTGTCTGCCTCCGCTCGGATGTCCTCATCTGATAACTGCTTCCCATTTTCATCCTGGAGAGAAGGCAAGACACTCAGAATCACCTCAGCTCTGAGGGACTCAGCTGAAGCTGAGGAAATGCCTGAAAATTCATCCCTTGTTTGCCATCACCAGGGCCCCTCCCCACAGTTCCCTTCCTGGTCTCCTGCGTCCTGTTTGCCCTTTCAAGGCAGCCTTGCACAGAGCATCTTATCCTCCTTGATGCTTCTTCCGTCTCATCTTCAAGCACTTTCTGTGGCTCCCAAGTACCCTCTGGCTCACATAAACTTCTTCAATCTGACATTTGAAATTGAGATCTTGCCTACTTTTCAAATCAGAACCTACAGGCACTCACCTTGCTCAGCAGGAGCACATCGATGAAGTCCAAAGTCTTGGCCTTAGTCTTGGCATTGAGGAACTCACCGATACCCTGATCTGAGAGGGTGTGGCGCCGCTTCTTGATGACGGCATCTGTGAAGTCATGTACCAGGCGGCAGGCCCTGTGGAAGCGCCGCCCATCAGGAGTGAGGTGATACAAGAAGTCCAAGCGCAAGAAGAAGAGCCGATTGTACCGTTTCAGCACAAGGGCACTAAGCTCCAAGATGCCAGCAAGGTATTCACTGGGCTTCCTACAGGACGAGGGCAAGAAGCAATGCAGTAACTTCCCCATACCTAAAGCCCAGGGTGTATCTCTCACCCATAAGCCAGAAAACTGAGCATCCAGGAGAAGATGACCTCAAAGATGTATGGTGGGGATGAGCCAAGAGATGGAGCCACACTTCCTTCTCTCCTTGCTTCCTTATCTCTGTGAGCTGCCTCCAGGTCCCAGGGACCAGGGAGAGCTTCGCCATAATGTTCATCACTTTCTCCTACACAAAATCTAGTCCTTTCCCTGCTCCTTCCCCAAGCTGTCCATGTAGCTCGTCTTCATCTTCTCCCAGCTGGTTCATGGGCTCAGCCCTTTGCCTGGTCTCTTTCTACCCAGTGTCAACACTGTCCAGTGTCATCACGACAGTCAGTCTTCCACAGACCCAGATTTCTAAAGCTAAACCTTGGCCATGCCCCTCATCTGCTCAAATGTCTTTCATAACTCCATGGAAACCCCAAGATAAAGTCCTTACCTCTTTGCCCAGCTTGTTAATATCCTTAATATCCTTAAGATCTAGCCCCTGCCTACCTCCCCAGCCTCATTTCCAAGGTATCTCTTCACTGCCTGTGGACAGAACAATGGTCCCCCAAATATGTCCACATCCTAATTCCCAAATCTTTGAGTATGTTACTTTGCATGGAAAAAGAGGTTTTCAGATACAACTAATGCAGGGATCTTGATATGGGAGAGATTATGCTGGATGATCTGAGTGGGTTAAATACAGCCCAAGGAACCTTATAAGAGGGAGGCAGAGCATCAAAGTTAGAGAGAAGGCTCTGCGATCACAGAAGCACAGCAAAAGAAAAAGGCAATGTGATATGGAGCCATGAGCCAAAGGATATGGCAGCCTCTAGAAGCTGAAAAAGGCAAAGAAACTGCTCATAAAACATTCCCACATACCCAGAAGGACCTCTCTTTATCTGTTTCATTCCCTGTCCTTCTATGCCAGGCTATGGCCCACCTCCTCCAGGAAGGCTATTCCGATTACCCTGGTCAGCCCTCCCTCCCCACCTACTCCCTTGGGTCAATGGTCCATGTTCCCAGATCCAGGCTTTGACTCACTCCTGGCAGTGGCTGTCAAAGCTGAAGACACATTTCTGCAGACTGTCCAGGGTCATGAGGCTGATGTTCTCAAACATCTCCAGACGGATACTGCCATCACAGGCCAGGCGCTGCCACTTGGCCTGCCCAGAGAAGGCACAGAGCTGGGTGTGGGCTCTACTTCCTCTGGGACCCCCTCTTCAGCCTCAATCACCAAGATGAACTCCACCCAGAACCCAGCCTTCTAGTCATGCACCCAAGGCACCCATCCCCAGAGTGGACCAGGCTTGAGTGGGAGTAGAATCTGTCACTATTAAGATGTGAAGACCCCATCGCTGGAAGTCAGAAGACCTGATCAAGTCCCCGTTCTGCCCCTTATGCTCTATGTGCCCTTGCTGAACTCATTAATCCTGCCCCCTCCCCTCCGCCGGGTCCCAACTCTTCAGTACTTACCAATAGTTAAGACGACCTGCTCTGCTGTCAGATAAAAAAAAAAAACAGGTGGCAATCCCAGCTCCATCCTTACTAGCTCATTTGCTAGCTAGGTCAGCCTGAGCAAACTCTGAAACTTCTCTGAGCCTGTTCTGTCATCTGTAAAGTGGCCATTCACAATCATCTCTACCTCATGGGGCTGTGAAGTTTAACTCACACAATATGTGTCGTGGAATTGGCACATCGTTTCTGGAATACAGTGAGTGCTCAATAAATGTTAGCAGTCATCATCATCTTCGTCATTATCTTAGTAGTGTTGTTGTTGTTAGGTGCCGTCAAGTCGGTTCCGACTCATAGCGACCCTATGCACAACAAAATGAAACACTGCCCAGTCCTGAGCCATCCTTACAATCATTGTTATGCTTGAGCTCATTGTTGCAGCCACTGTGTCAATCCACCTCATTGAGGGTCTTCCTCTTTTCCACTGACCCTGTACTCTGCCAAGCATGATGTCCTTCTCCAGGGACTGATCCCTCCTGACAACACGTCCAAAGTATGTAAGACGCAGTCTCACCATCCTTGCTTCTAAGGAGCATTCTGGTTGTACTTCTTCCAAAACAGATTTGTTCGTTCTTTTGGCACTCCGTGCTATGTTCAATATTCTTCGCCAACACCACAATTCAAAGGCATCAACTCTTCTTCGGTCTTCCTTATTCATTGTCCAGCTTTCACATGCATATGATGCGACTGAAAATACCATGCCTTGGGTCAGGCGCACCTTAGTCTTCAGGGTGACATCTTTGCTCTTCAACACTTTCAAGAGGTCCTTTGCAGCAGATTTGGCCAATGCAATGTGTCTTTTGATTTCTTGACTGCTGCTTCTATGGCTGTTGATTGTGGATCCAAGTAAAATGAAATCTTGACAACTTCAATCTTTTCTCCATTTATCATGATGTTGCTCATTGGTCCAGTTGTGAGGATTTTTGTTGTCTTTATGTTGAGGTGCAATCCATACTGAAGGCTGTGGTCTTTGATCTTCATTAGTAAGTGCTTCAAGTCCTCTTCACTTTCAGCAAGCAAGGTTGTCATCTGCATAACGCAGGTTGTTAATGAGTCTTCCTCCGATCTTGATGCCCCGTTCTTCTTCATATAGTCCAGCTTCTCATATTATTTGTTCAGCATACAGATTAAATAGGTATGGTGAAAGAATACAACCCTGATGCACACCTTTCCTGACTTTAAACCAATCAGTATCCCCTTGTTCTGTCCGAACAGCTGCCTCTTAATCTATGTAAAGGTTCCTCATGAGCACAATTAAGTGTTCTGGAATTCCCATTCTTCGCAGTGTTATCCAGTTTGTTATGATCCACACAGTCAAATGCCTTTGAATAATCAGTAAAACACAGGTAAACATCCTTCTGGTATTCTCTGCTTTCAGCCAGGATCCATCTGACATCAGCAATGAGATCCCTGGTTCCACGTCCTCTTCTGAAACTGGCCTAAATTTCTGGCAGTTCTCTGTCGATATACTGCTGCAGCCATTTTTGAATGATCTTCAGCAGAATTTTGCTTGCGTGTGATATTTATGATATTGTTCTATAATTTCCACATTGGGTTGGATCACCTTTCTTGGGAATAGGCATAAATATGGATCTCTTCCAGTCAGGTGGCCAGGAAGCTGTCTTCCATATTTCTTGGCATAGACGAGTGAGCACCTCCAGTGCTGCATCTGTTTGTTGAAACATCTCAATTGATATTCCATCAATTCCTGCAGCCTTATTTTTCACCAATGCCTTCAGAGCAGCTTGGACTTCTTCCTTCAGTACCATCGGTTCCTGATCATATGCCACCTCTTGAAATGGTTAAATATCAACTAATTCTTTTTGGTATAATGACTCTGTGTGTTCCTTCCATCTTCTTTTGATGCTTCCTGCATCATTTAATATTTTCCGCATGGAATCCTTCACTATTGCAACTTGAGGCTTGAATTTTTTCTTCAGTTCTTTTAGCTTGAGAAATGCCAAGCGTGTTCTTCCCTTTTGGTTTTCCATCTCCAGCTCTTTGCACATGTCATTATAATACTTTATTTTGTCTTCTCGAGAGGCCCTTTGAAATCTTCAGTTCTTTTACTTCGTCAATTCTTCCTTTTGCTTTAGCTGCTCAAGGCTCAAGAGCAAGTTTCAGAATCTCCTCTGACATCCACCTTGGTCTTTTCTTTCTTTCCTGTCTTTTCAGTGACCTCTTGCTTTCTTCATGGATGATGTCCTTGATGTCATTCCACAACTCATCTGCTCTTCAGTCACTAGTGTTCAATGTGTCAAATCTATTCTTGAGGCGGTCTCTAAATTCAGGTGGGATATACTCAAGGTCATATATTGGCTCTCATGGACTTGCTCTGATTTTCTTCGGTTTCAGCTTGAACTTGCATATGAGCAATTGATGGTCTGTTCCACAGTCGGCCCCTGGCCTTGTTCTGACTGATGATATTGAGATTTTTCCATCGTCTCTTTCCACAGATGTAATCAATTTGATTTCTGCGTGTTCTATCTGGCAAGGTCCAAGTGTATAGTCACTGTTTATGTTGGTGAAAGGAGGTATTTGCAATGAAGAAGTCGTTGGTCTTGCAAAATTCTATCATTCGATCTCCGGCATTGTTTCTATCACCAAGGCCATATTTTCCAACTACTGATCCTTCTTTGTTTCCAACTTTCGCATTCCCATCACCAGTAATTATCAATGCATCTTGATTGCATGTTTGATCAATTTCAGACTGCAGCAGCTGATAAAAATCTTCTATTTCTTCATCTTTGGCCCTAGTGTTGGTGCGTAAATTTGAATAACAGTCGTATTAACTAGTCTTCCTTGTAGGTGTATGGATATTATCCTATCACTGACAGCGTTGTACTTCAGGATAGATCTTAAAACGTTCTTTTTGATAATGAATGCAACACCATTCCTCTTCAAGTTGTCCTTCCCAGCATAGTAGACTATATGATTGTCTGATTCAAAATGTCCAAAACCAGTCCATTTCAGCTCACTAATACCTAGAATATCGATGTTTATGCATTCCATTTCATTTTTGACGATTTCTAATTTTCCTAGATTCATACTTCGTACATTCCAGGTTCTGATTATTAATGGATGTTTGCAGCTGTTTCTTCTCGTTTTGAGTCGTGCCACATCAGCAAATGAAGTTCCCGAAAGCTTTACTCCAGCCACGTCATTAAGGTCGACTCTACCTTGAGGAGGCAGCTCTTCCCCAGTCATCTTTTGAGTGCCTTCCAACCTGGGGGGCTCATCTTCCAGCACTGTATCAGACAACGTTCCACTGCTATTCATAAGGTTTTCACTGGCTAAAGCTTTTCAGAACTAGACTGCCAGGTCCTTCTTCCTAGTCTGTCTTAGTCTGGAAGCTCAGCTGAAACCTGTCCTCCATGGGTGACCCTGCTGGTATCTGAATACTAGTGGCATAGCTTCCAGCATCACAGCAACACAAAAGCCCCCACAGTATGACAAACTGACAGACATGTTGTAGGATCTTAGTACTAGATGATTGCAAAAATGGCCCCAATTTGTCATCCTTCCCTGTCCTCACCCTTTCCAATAAGAATTTGAAACGCCTTACTTTAGGAGGTAGAGCCAATTCCCCTCCCAATCCCTTGAGTCTGAGCTAGCCTTGGGACTTGCCTTTGTCCATGTTGCTGTTGTTAGCTGTCATTGAGACAATTTCAACTCATGGAGACCTCATGTACCACAGAATGTAACATTGCCTCATCTTCACAATCACCAGCATGCTCAAGTCTATCATTGTGGCTATTGTGCCAAACCACCTGACCTAGGGTCTCCCTCATCCTCGCTTCTCTCTACTTCACCAAACATGATGTCCTCCAGGAATTGATCCCTCCTGATGATGTGTCCAAAGCAATGTTTTGTTGTGATCCCTAAGGTTTTCATTGGCTAATTTCCGGAAGCAAATCACCAGGTCTTTCTTCTTAGTCTCTTTTAATCTGGAAGCACTACTGAAACCTGTCCATCATGGACTATCCTGTCTAGTACTTGAAATACCAGTGGCACGGCTTCCGGGGTTATAGCACCACATAAGCCACAATAGTACAATAAACTGACAGAGGGGTGGTAGGATTTGGCCAATAGCATGTGGTCAAAATGATGGTGTGCTAGTTCTGAACCTAGGCTTCCAGAGCTGCTGCATGTTTCTGTTCACTCCCTTGGAGCACAACCTCCATTACGTGAACAAGCCTGGGCCAGTCTGCTGAAGGATGAGAGACAGATGAAGTGACCAGTTATCCAAGCTGAGGCCATGCTGGATCAGCCTGTAGCCAGCTGAGCACCACACATGTGAGAGCCCAGGTAGATCAGCAGAACTGCCTACCTGAGCCACACCTGACCACAGAGAAGTGAGGGAGCCCAGCCACGCCCAGAAAAATGGCCCTGCTGACCCGCAGACTCGTGAGCAACAATAAATGCCTATTCTTTCCAGCTACTGAGATTTGAAGGGTCTGTTATGCATAAATAGCTGCTATGCAGTATTCATTTTTATCATCAACGTTGTCTTAAGCTTTGATTTCCTGGGTGGTGCAGTTAATGTGCTTGGCTGCTATTTTAGTCATCTACTGCTGCTCTAACAGAAATACCACAAGTGGATGGTTTTGACAAAGAGAAATTTATTCCCTCACAGTCTAGGCAGCTAGAATTCTGAATTCAGGCTGCCAGCTCCAGGGAAAGGCTTTCTCTATTTATTAGCTCTGGGAGAAGGGCCTTGTCATCAATCTTCCCCTGAGCTAAAAATTTTTCACCACAACGCCCCAGGTCCAAAGGATGCACTATTCTCCTGGATTCTTCTTGCTTGGTGGTAATGAGATTCACCTGACTCTCTACTTCCTTCTCTCTTTTATATCTCCAAAGAGATTGACTTAAGAGAAAACTTATTCTTGTAGATTGGGTCCTGCCTCATTAACATAACTGCTGCTCATCCCACCTCATTAACATCATAGAGGTAGGATTTATATAACACATAGAAAAATCACATCAGGTGACAAAATCGTGGACAATCACACAATACTGAGAATCATGGCCTAGCCAAGTTGATACACATTTGGGCGGGGGGATACAATTCAATCCACAACATTCCACCCTTTGACCCCCCCCAAAATTCATGTCCTTGCCACATGTAAAACACATTCACTCCATCACATCATAGCAAAAAAGTCTTAAATCAACTCCAAGTCCGAAATCCAAAAGTTCTTCTTCATCTGTGAAATCTAGAATACAAGTTATCTGTTTCCAAAGTACAATCATGGAACAGGCACAAGCTGGACATTTCCATTACAAATGGGAGAAATTGGAGGGAAAGAAGAGATAAGAGGCATCAAGCCAGTCAGCAGAACACATTACATTAGCTATCAAGGCTTGAAAACAATCCTCTGTTCTCTGAGACCATTTAGACAATGCCCCTGCCCTCCAGACTCTAGGTCTTGGCCAAACTCTCCAGGTACTGAGTCAAGGCCCCTCAGCCCTGGGCTTTAGCTCCGCCTCCCAGGTCCACTGGAACGGCAACACTGTTCCCTCACATTTGGGTAACCCTAATTCTCCTAGTCATTCTGAGTGGCAACTCCACCCTTTGAGACCCCAGAGGTCATGGCCCTACTGTTTGAGACTGAGGCAGCTCTGTTTCCTATGTTCCTTGTCTCTTCAGCCTCTGCTTCTTGGTTCCTCGGCCTCTTGGACCCTCAAGTCTCACTGCCCAAATCTTCCCTGCTGTGACAAGTGTTCCAAAGCTCTTTAGCTCCACTGATAAGGAGGCACCCCACCTCACCAGTAAACTTCAGTCGGAAGGCACACAACTGTCTTGCTCTATGGGTAGGCAAGCGTAACTCCAAAGATAAGCGCCTGGGGGCACTCCACTCCACCAGGAAGCCTTCTGCACAAAGGCACTCAGCTGTCTTGCTCTATGGGTCGGCTCCAGTGCCGTCTCTCGCTGGTCTCCTGGTTCTGCTGCTGCAGTTTTTCTGCTGCTGCAGCTTCTCTGGTGCTGCTGTTTCTCTTCTGCTGCCATTTCCAGTGTGACAGCTGTTCTCACTTCCTTCTGAGTCCACACCAGAATTGACTTTGACATCCATAATTCCAACAACAGCCTCCTAAGGCAGTCTGAAAACTCTTCCAGCATCTACTCATTCAGTTTCAAAAGTGCTTCCATGTTTTAGGCATCTGTTAGAGCAGTACCCCACTCTGCCAGTGCCAAATATCTTAAGCTGGGTTCTTTAGAGAAGCAAAACCTCTAAAGCATATAAATATATAGAGAGAGAGATTTATATCAGGGAAATGGCTGTGCCATTGTAGAGGCTGGAACATCCGAAGTCTGTGGGTCAGGATAGAGGCTTCTCCTGATTCACGTAATTGCAAGGGCTGGTGAACCCAAGATCAGCAAGTCAGAAAGCAGGGCTCTTGCTCACGGGTAGAAAGATCGACGAACCCTAAGATCGACAGGCAAGACCACAGGTAAGTTGCTAGCTCAAGTCCCAAGAACCAGAAGACAGACAAACAGGAGCCAGTTGCAGGATCCAGTGCAAGCAAAAGTCCATGAGCCTTGCCAGAATGCCCATTTATATTTGATACAGACCACACACCCAAGGAAACTCCCTTTCAACTGATTGGCTGCTCACAGCAGATCCCATCATGGAGGTGACCACATTATATCAAATCTCATCATGGAAGTGGTCACAATGTCATAAGACTGCCACACCACTGAGGATCATGGCCCAGCCAAGTTGACACGCAACCTTAACCATCACAGCTGCTAACTTAGAGGTTGGAGGTTCAAGTCCACCCAGAAGTGACTCAGAAGAAAGGCATGACAATCTACTTCTGAAAAATCTGCCATTAAAAACACTATGGAGCACAGTTCTACTCTGACATGCATGGGGTCACCATGAATCGGGGTCAACTCAACAAGCTTACAAGGCTTCTGTGAGAGAGACTAGAAGTTAACACCTTCTGAGCACCTACTAAGGACCCTGGGTGGTATAAAATGTTTGCTCTCAGCTACTAACTAAAAGGTTGGTGGTTCAAATCCACCCAGCAGCACCACAGAAGAAAGTCCTGGTGATCTCTTTCCATAAGATTACAGCTATCAAAATCCCTATGGAGCACAATTCTACTCTGAAACAAGTGGGGTCTCCACGAGTCAGAATAGACTCAACGGCAGTGGATTTGGGGTTTTTTTGTTTGTTTGTTTGTTTGGGACTCCTACTATGTGCCAGGGAAATGATTCAATTATGTCAGCTTGAACACCCCTCAAATTAGGGATTATTATCCCCACTTTGCAGATGAAGACACTGAAACTCAGAGAAGAAGAGCAATGGCCCCAAAGCCACCCAGCAGATCCAGGACCCCAGAAAATATTTGTAGCCCCTCTCCCCAAGGCTCCATCAGGGACACTGGGCTCAGGGTGCTCACGTGCATGAAGTTCACGGTCTCATTGAACATCTTCACGTAGGGCTTCAGGACTTGAAAGTGGAAGGCGGGTGTCAGCAGGTGGCGGTGGCGGCTCCACTTGTCGCCACCACTCAGCAGGAGCCCGTCCCCTGGTAGGGCCAGCCACAGGCAGTGGGCAAGTGTTGCACCTTCCTCTGGACCCCAAGGTTGTCCCCAGTCCCCTCCACCCATAATTACTCACCCAGCCAGGGCTTCAAGAGGCTGTAGAACTTAATGTCCTTGGGTAAAATGGCAGCTAACAAAAGAAAATGGATTATGAAGGGCCATGAAGTGGGGAAGGGGAGGCACTTTGGGTAGAGACATGGGCTCCCAGACAGGGGTCTGTCATTTCTCCAGCCAATTCCAGGATAAAAGAAGTGGAAACAAGGGAAGAGGATCAGGGAGGAGGGGGCTACCAGACCAGGCTGCAGCAGTAAAGTAGAGCAAATTCAGAGCCCACAACACTCTATGATGGTGAATTTTATGTGTCAGCTTGGTGATGTTGTGGTTCCTTGTGGTTTGCCCAAACACTAATCTAGTTGATGGAATGGAATGGAATGGAATGGCGTGGAGTGGCGTGGAGTGGCGTGGAGTGGCGTGGCGTGGCGTGGCGTGGCGTGGCGTGGCGTGGCGTGGCGTGGAATGGAATGGAATATAGTGTAGTGTAGTGCAGTGCAATGCAGTGCAATGTAATCAATCTATCAGTTGAAAAGGGATTTTCCCTAGGGTGTGCTTTGCCTCCAGAATATAAATAGATATTTTGGCAGAGCTTGCTCTCTTTCTCTTCATTCTGCCCTCTTTGTGTCACCTGACCTACAGATCTTGGAACACTAGACTATAGGAGTTTCCAGCCTGTCATCTGACCTAAGGATTTTGGATTTCCAAAAACCAATAAACCAAACGCAATGCTATCAAGCCAATTTTAACCCATGGCGACCCCATATGATACAGTGTAGAAATGCTCCATAGGTTTTCTGGGCTGTAATCTTATAGAAGCAGATCACCAGTCCTTTCTTCTGTGGCACCACTGGGTGGGTTCAACTTGCCAGCCTCCCACAATAGCATGAGACAATCCTTGAAGTAAATAGAGATAAACAGATAGATATAGACATAGACATAGATACAGACGTTACGGATTGAATTGTGTCCCATAAAAATATGTGTTGTAAATCCTAGCCTCTATGTCTGTAGTTATAATCCCACTGGGGAATGGTTGGTACAGTATGATGGGTCAATTTTATATGGCTTTTCTCACCACGGTCTTGAACTCTCACCAAATGACTGAGTGGGACTATGCAGATGAGGTCCTCGTGGCCCACCAAGAGGACTGGATAGCCTGCTAATAATGCAAATAATGAAACCCTGAAGGGTGGGACCATGAAAATAAGGTGCATGGAACCCTATTGAGGGGATTGGTCAGTTTTGCCATCCTGCGAGGCTTAAAGGACAGCCGATCCCAGAGCAGACGGAGGATCCCACCGCCACCAAGGAAGAAGACCTAGGAGTGAAGGGCATCCTTTGGACATGGAATCCCTGCACTGGAAACTTCCTAGACCCAGGAGACAGACAGTGAGATATAGTACCACAGATGGCGAGAGATGGTGAGAAGCAGCAACAAAGAAATGGCAGCAGCAGAGGCAGAAGAACAGAAGATTGGCTGGAGACACTGTGGTGGGCTTCCCGGCCCATGGAGCAAAAAAGCTTTATGCATTCAGGCTGAGGCTTACTGGCAGGGTGAGATGCCTCTTGGCACTTATTAGAGAAACTAAAGAGCTTTGTAATACTTGCTCAAGTAGGGTAGGAGCCAGACCAAGGGACTGAGGATACAAGGGTGCGAGAAAGGCCTGCCTGTGGGCACAGCCGAGAAGATGCTGTTGCAATCAAAGAAGTGTGTTCACAGTCATTTCTGATTCTTAATTGTAACCTCTTACTGGCCATTGCAACAAATTATCGAACCCAGCAGAGAAGCAGAGAGTTCAGTAGGAGGAGCATTAAATGTGCTTCTGGTGAGACTTTAAAAGAAAATCATGGACATATGATTGGACAGTGGAGGAAGGGCAATGCTTTCTATGCAGTGGCAAAGAACTTGTCTGAATTATGTTCAAATGTTTGGTGGGAGGTAGAACTTGTAAGTGATGAACTTGGATATCTGGCTGATGCGATTTCAGAACAAGATCTTAAAGGGGTTGCCTGATTTCTCCTTGCTGCTTGCAGTAAATATAAAATGTGAGAGGAAACAGATGGACTTAAAAATGAGACTCCTGGCCAACATGGCACCATAGACGGAAGCACCATGCCGTTCCTCCACAGCAAAGACACAGAAAACTAAGTAACACAGAGACAAACATTATTTCTGGAACCCAAGTGTCAAATGAAGAGATAAAGAACTCAGCCAAGCACCGAATAGCATAAGAAACTGACAGCAAACAGAGAGCAAGGAGAGATATGTGCAAGGTCCCTTATCAGCTAATGCAGCACGGATTCTCCATCTTGGACTCCTGTCAGAGATCGGCAAACAGGAAGCACAGGAAAGCAGCTTCACAGAGCTCCAGCAGGAGACAGTGCACCTGGTAACCAGCAATACATGCTTTCCTGCCCCCCATCCTCTCCCCACTGCTCTACCTCTGAGCTTCCTGGCTGG
The DNA here is from genome assembly GCF_030014295.1 of Loxodonta africana. NCBI lineage: Eukaryota > Metazoa > Chordata > Mammalia > Proboscidea > Elephantidae > Loxodonta > Loxodonta africana. The sequence goes on from NC_087344.1 coordinate 31,420,503, forward strand.
CTATGGTGCCTTGGCCAGCTGGGAAGTGCAGCGTCCATGCTGCTTGGATTTGCCCCACCCACACTGGAGATCAGTGGACAGGGAGTATGGGAAATCAGCTTCACAAACTTCCCACCAGGAGACAGAGCACCTGGTAACCAATTATATATGCTTTCCTAAACTCCACCTTTCTGCCCCCCAACCTTTGGCCTCTCTGCTTCCCACCAGCCACACTGTCTTGACTGGAACCCAACTGCTTTGGCCCCAGGCTGCTTTTTTGTTTATTTGTTTTTGGCTCCTGTTTCTCTCTTCTTTACCATACCCGTATTAGATCCACACATCACAACCTCTCTCCTCCTTCCTGCCTACCTGCACTGTGCACTGAACACCACATCCATGAAGAGCATACCCACGACATACAGGAACCTGCCTAGCACTGATTCCCAGCCCTCCCTGTCGGCCCAAGTATGTGCCACAAACTACCCATCCCAGCCCCTCCCGTTCGACTGGACTTGCCGTGCTGCACCATAATTGAGCGACTGGCCCTACACATTAGAGAAGGAGGTGAAAAGTATTGTGCCCACAAATGAGCAAACAACAAAGAATGCACAGCCCGCCTGCTCAGACATGCAAAATAATGCAAAAGTGCAGGACAAAACAAACAGATCTACAATAAATAAACAGAGAAAATACTGAATGTCCCAAAGACAGCAGACAATATCAAAACGTATTTAAAAAAAAAAAAAGGGACAGGATGGTTCCAGTAGGAGTCTAAAATAAAACACCAGATGACTTTCCAGCAGAAAAAAAGTCACTAGAAATACCTGATAGGAATCCAAATCTATAACAATCAGGTCTATCCAAGGGTTGAAGCAAAAAGCAGACAAAAATGAGGAAATTATAGGCAAATTCATGGAAAAGGCAGACAAACTAATGGAAAGTGTAGAAAATATAGAAGAATTCAGGAAAATAATACAGGAACAAAATGCCAAAATAAACTTATGACTAGAAATCATACAAAAACAGCAATTAGAAATCCAAAAGAAAAACAACAAGATTTCAGAAATGGACAGTGTCATAGAAGGGCTGAGGAGTAGGTTTGAAATGATGGAAGGCAGGATCAATGAAATTGGAGACAGATATGTGGATACAACTCAAAGAACGAAGAAAAATGAAGAGACCCTGAGAGTTACAAAGAACTCAGTCACCGAATTGATTAAGAAACTGACAGAACAGAGGGTGAGGAGAGGTATGTGCAGAGATCCCCTACCACTTAATACAGCAGGAGACAGAGAACCCGGTAACCGGAGATACTCACTTTCCCACCCCTCATTCTCTCCCCCTGCTCTACCTCCGTGCTTCCTAGCTGGCAGTGGTGGCTGGGTCAGCTGGGAAGTGCAATGTCCCTGCCGCTAGGATTCACCTCACGCATTTCGGAGATTGGTGGACAGAGAGCGCGGAAAGCAGCTTCATGAAGTTCCCAGCAGGAGACAGAGCACCCGGTAACCAGCGATACATGCTTTCCTAACTCCTACCCTTCTTCCCCATCCCCTTAGGTCTCCTCTGGTTCCGGCTGGCCAAAGTCTTTTGGCTAGAAGGCAACTGCTTTGGCCCCAGACTGCTTGGATTCACCCCACCCACACTAAGTGCCATTTGTCTGTTGCTGGCCTTGCTTTCTTCCATTTCTTTTGGTTTCTTCTGTGCCTCCCACAACCTCGCCCTCATTACTATGAAACATCTGGCTCTGTGTGCCATCGTTACTTCCTCTTCAAAGGATGTGAAGTGCCATTTTTCTGGGGAACCACTTCCCAGGCCAGTGACAGCAGGCTGGTGGGATCCCGGAGGTTTTTTTTTTTTTTTTTTTTTTGCTTTGTTGTGTTTTGCTTTGTTCTGTTTTGTTTATTTGTTTGTTTTTCTTTTCGTGGCTTGGGAGCCCCTTCTAGCCAGGCTCACTGCACAGCCTAGGAGCCACTGTCCCAATCTGTGCAGCCGTGAGGGTGGGATTCCTGGGTGCATTTCTTTATACTTTATTTTTTTCTCTCTTTTTTTCTGTCTGTCTTCATTTCTCCATTCTCATCTCTCTATACTTACCTCCTTTTCATGTCTCCTGAACACCTGGTGCTGTGCGACATCTATACCCCCTCTACCAGACTATATTGCTCAGCCTGGTAGCCTTCCATGGTTTTTTGCACCCTTACTAGTGGGACCCCTGGGCGGAGTTTTCTTTCTTTCTTTCTTTCTTTTTTCCAAATTTTTGTCTAGTTATTTTTTTCATTTCCCTCCACTTTTTTCCACCCTTTTTCT